>NC_046642.1:20428070-21095261 GCF_900324485.2 Mastacembelus armatus
CAAGCTCAATGTATTGGTTATTGAAAACACACTACATAAAGACAAAAAAAATAACAGCTGGTTCTCTTCCCTTATTAATGTGTACACCTCGCACACCCCAACCCCTGATGATGATCCAATCTGAGTCATATTTAACAAGTCTTCAGGCATACACACACATGGGTGGTGGAGCAGGCGAGGAGAGTGCCAGGGGGCCCTGGAGATCCCAGGAAGCAAGATTATTTTACAGCTGAGGGTATAGTAAGAATAGAGAGCATGAAGAGAGAACTATATCATCCTTGTTCCAAATATGTGTAGATCCGCAGCTGAAAATAGTCCTCAGCAAACACATGTCCTCCAGTTTGAGAGAGTTACAAGAAGCTACAATGTCTATCGATTTTGAAAAATCATTTACAAAAGGGCTTGGAGGTAAGAGTCTCAGAAGTCAGGGAAGTAATTTTTAGGGAATGTGCTGTCACTCCATCACCAGTCATTTACCTCCTCTAGTAACAAAGGATCAAATGTGGAAAAAGCTGGAGATGAATAACTGGAAAAAATGTTTGTTTTTCTACCTACACACCTACACCTATACAGTTTAGAGCAGGTCACAATGTCACAATATGTAACAGCACAAAAAGTTACAGCACCTTTAACCACACCTTGGGAAAATAACACAGCATTTCACCTCAAATACAGCTAATTTGGTCAAATTAGTTTGTGATTTGTTTGTGTGTTAGCACTTTGTACCGGTGGTTGTTGTTGGAGACGTTAAACCTCACTCAGACACCAAGATGTCTGACAGTCAGGTCAAACAGATGCTTTCACTTCACTGTTGTCCATGAAAATGCCACCTGACAGATATAGACACTGTGAAGTTTGACCTTTAGTAAACAGGGGGAGAGATGAGGAAATCTTCAATTACTATAATTCCAAAAGTACAAGTCTCTTGCTATACCCACTGCTCACGGTGTGTGTGTTCACTGCTGTGTGTGTGCACTTTGGGTCGTAATGGAATTTCCCCATTGTGGGGGAAACTTACTAACTTAACTTACTATGTCATGCCACCTTGCAGATCAGCTATTGGTAAAATGTTTACTGGTGGCCAATCTTGCTTCAGTATAAGTTTGGACTGGTTTGAGACGAGTTTGACAGCATGCTTCTTACAGCCTCAGCTGCTGATGTAGCTGCCAAAGACAGAAGGAATTTTTCTCTGTTCTCTCTGTTCTGAGGTGTAGGAACAGTCTTTTACTCTGATGTGAGGTCCATAGACCCACGTATGCATTGACAGTGCTAATCATGCATGCCACATGTCAGGACTTTATGCAGCACCTCCGAGTTGAACTCATTCAGCTAGGCTGTCAAGGCTGCAAGAAACTATGAACAACGTGTTTGTGCCTTGTGACACAGTACGTGACTCCGCAAAGGAGCTGAGTCCCTGTGCTGCTGCATGAAGGAGCAGTTCCACAGGGCTGTTTACAGCACATTTGTTTATACACAGTAAAGTCCACAATTTTGTTAGCAAGTAGTTTTGAATTTACACAACTGGCATCCTGACATACCTAGAAAACTGGAGGGTGTGTATCATCCCACAAACTAATTCAAGAATGAGGCAATGTCCTTTTGCTAAAGATGTCTATCCTTATATTGTAGGACTAACTCACAAAATTTAAAAGATGAACAGGTTGAAGGATTGCTAACTATAATTAAGCAATGTTTATTCGATATCCATACCAATTTAAACTACTTTTCAATATCCTAACTATATAATGAAATATCGACAATTAAAGGTTGAAAAAGTGGACCTTGAGTTGAGATAGTTTTGTAAAGATTCAGTTTCCAAATTTTCCAAGGTGTTCATTCTTTTTATTGTTGCACAAATTCTAGTGAAAGTTTATATAACAAGGCACACATTTGTTTTACATAATGTTTCAGTGTTTGTTGAACCAGCAGGACACCCAGGCTAAAACTGGTTTATCCCCTTTCTGCTCTAGGCTTTTATGCTACCCTTTGCAATATTTTACTACATTAATGTGATTCCTACTTTAGGCTGCGTTCTCCATGTTCCTGACTACTTTTTGCTGCATTGCTGTCTAAGGAAATCAAAGCGTATAATTAAAGCTCCTCAGCATAGTGAAAAGAGAGGCCAAGCATACTGGCCTCTATGCCTTAAACCATGTTTTGCAGGGGATTATTACTGAGGAAAATACTGTACAAGCCTTGATATAAACCTCTGAGACACATACACTCATCCAATATGTCAGTGAGAATCTACAAGACTCCACAGATAAAGAAGGATTGGAAAGTAAGCAATCTCAAAAGGGACAGAACAGAGGTTTATTAGGCATGAAATCAGTTTTAGATTAGTACAAAGTAAGTAAGTTAGAGAAAATCCAAGACAGAGAACAAAACAGAAGCATATATACACAATCTGTGGCTCACAAGGTAAAGCAGCAGGATTTTCACAGGGAGTTGGTTTTATGCCATTTTGTGCTTTGCAGAGCTAATGCTGTGCAGCCAGGCCAATACTCAATGGGAGCAGAGGTTAGTCTTCAGCAGAAAGGAGTCAAGCATAAAGTTTAAAAGTTCCATTTAGGACACATGCCAGGCCAGAATTACTATAATATCCACCACATCTTTTTGCCGTTAGTTCATAATGTCTAATACGATCTGACCATAGTTATGACACCTGTTAGTAAAGAGAGCACACTTATCAAAACTGAGCACTTGGAGCTGTGAAATGAGTAGTGCATGTAATAGTACTGCATGTGTGCACATAGAGCTGAAACATTATGCTCTCCATACAGATATGATGTTATAGCAGAACTGCTGCACCGGACAGCATTGAATTAAACAACAGGTGACGTGACATGTCTTTAAACAGTGGTTATAACTTTTTCTGTTCCACATATATCAAAAGTAAACAGCAGAGTAAACATCCTCCTAAATCAGAGGTTCAAATCAGAGTTCATCAACAAATTTGTTTGCTAATACACTCAAAGTAGATACTTAAGCTGCTTCAATGGGCGGATCCAATCTGTATAATATATAAACCACAAACAAATATGGTAATGAGACCATGAATTAAGCTAAGTGATGTATTATCGATATATCAAATAACATATGCAGGCTATCAATATACGTTTCTTACATAGAGGCATTCACAATTTGTAGTAACAGTGCTAAAATCGATCAATCAATCAATCAATCAAGTCAACACCACTAACATGTTTTATGCAACATGGTGCTACTTCAATCCATCAGTCATTTATTTGACTAAACTGGCTGAATCTCAAAACAGACAAACACACACATACACACAAACACATGCACACAGCATAACCACACATACACACAAAGGCACACACATGCACACAGCATAACAATATCACTATGGCACCACAAAAATAACAAAATAAAAATAAATAAATAAAAACTTGACTGTATATTAGGTGTGTCTCAATTCAGGGTCCGAATCCTTTGAAGGACATGGGTTACAAAGCCGCAACCGTTGTAGTTGTTGTAGAGAGCCAGCAAGCTACTGCTGCCTGGCACTCCTGGTCCTATTTTCTAGTTTTAAGGCAAACATACTAATTTCTCTTGCAAAACAGCCAAGCAGACAAGAATCCAATGCAGCCTGAGGATGTGTTGAGCTACGTTAAGAAACTAATGTTGAGGGAAACATACAGCAACAAGGCAAATTGCGCAAATTCATCACAAAATCATTACAGAAGCAAACTGAGCATCTCAGATTGATCAAACTCGACTATTGGATCAATTTTTTCAAAATCAGTCTTTATTCTTAACACAGGGATTGATTTCAGTAATAGGTTTCAGTGCTGATGTTCTGGTTTCCGTTCCTCATGTCTCTCATTTCATCATCCACAGCAGTTGACTGCCTGAAGCAAAACACAGGGTGTACTTGTGCAGACTTTGTGAAGGTTAGATGATTCATAGATCTGCCCAGTATGAGGCCTGCTCCTCCAAAAGTTTGTGATATTGACTGTTTCTTCTACATCCTCTGACTACATCAAATGTAGGTGTGTATGACAGAATGTAAATGTGATGTTGCTGTCTGTATATGATGTGGTTTCACCATATACTGATGGAATCATCTGAATTTACAGTGAACTCTTTCTAAATCTGTTGTTGTGTGAGATCAGGTCTAAGAACATACATATATATAAATGTAATTTACAGCAACAACATGTAAGAGTGCCATAATGTTGCCACATTACAAGATCACAGGACATTTGTACATTTAATTCTGTTAAGCGGAGGACGATACGATTCCACAGGTACGGGGAAGCAGACTTCGACACAGAGATGGTGATGGAGAGGAAATATGTCTTCTAGTCAAATACAGTGACTTCCCTTTTGTCTTTGTCATCTCTTAGTAAACAGATGGCTGGTCTGATCACCTTGACCAAACTGAATGACAAGGTAGTCATCTTGTCAAATGTCTCACTAACATTACAATCTACGTAAGCTTCAAAGCACCGAAAATACAATCTGGTGACTGCTAGTATGTCGCTTAGCCCTGCTGATAATAAGTTAGAGGATCATTCACCACATGTTCACTGCATGAAAGCTGACAAAAGGTAAGCATGGGGATGCAAATTTTAAGCTATTACTTTATTGGACAGTCAGCCAAATTAACAATGCAGAATAATACAAAATTAAACAATGCTAAACCTGATTACAACTAAGATAAGCTTCAAAACCAGGGTAAACTTACCACTGTAAAGCTTCTACTCCCATGTGTTACGGTTTAGTGACTTAAAATTAGCAAACAATGCTGCAACACTTCCAGGCTTCCTTAGATCCGACTCAGTGTGTAGCCATTTTTCCTTTATCCAAAGGCCTGTAGTTAAACAGTAAGTGTAGTGTTGTGAAATAAAAATAAAACTCTCCTCACAGCAGACTCCAGTTTTTCTGCTTTTTAAACAAGACAATATGCATGCCTTATCTACATAATAGGAGTGACTGGTGCATTGCTGGAAACACTTGCTCAGCTGAGACACACACCCCGGGGATGCACAAAAACTATATCACCAGTCCAGAAAAACTTTCAACATTTGTTGCAAACAGTAAAATGCTACATTCAAAGCAGTGGGGTGTTGGGAGCATGTTCAGTTATTGTATTACTTGTTGTGAATATTAGCACTGCAGTTACACCGGTCTTGTGGCCTGTGTTAACTAAGGAGCTTCTCACTGCATCTTTTGGAGATGGTACGTGGCATTAGCCTCAGAGAAGCTAGATAACAACTCTGTGGAACATTTACAACTTGACGCTGCAGTGTCAGTATTATCAATATCAGCCACTATGTCCCTCATTTCTTCCTTGGTGCTCAGACAGGTGGGCTGCTTTTATAAGACTTGTGCAAGTCCATCACAGTAAACAATAAAAAATTATGTATTTTTTGGTATCTCTAAAATTAGTTTCATACAATGTTCAGAGACACTAATGTCACGCATACACTGTACATACCTACACACCTAATATTGACTGCTGATTGTAGTTATGACATAAAAGTCTAAGAGTATAATAAAGAAATAAAGATAAAATTGAACATTAATATATCTCTCATTCAGGAGATTCCCACCATTTTATTTTATCCCATATCTCTCTCCATCCTCCATCAATCCATTCATTCATTCTCATCCACAAGAGAGAAATAAAATTTTGTGGCCTCTACTAATTCACCCAATCCTTCCATTCAAATGTCCAGCCATAGTCTCTGTCCCATCCCTGAGGATAAGTTGAAATCAGAGGATATATTCCCTTCTATCATGGAGGATTTAGGACACCATCTCAAGTTAATGAGGGGTTTTAGCAGTTAAGCGAGGAAAAAAAACACAGAGCAGGCAATAACAGAAGAGTTATTTAAGAGGAGAAGTGTGTAAGTGCACCTGTGCATGTGTGTGTTGAAGAGTGTGTTGGACCTGATTTATTGTTATACACTGTAAGTTTTTAAACTTTGAAATTAGAAGTTGGCCACATGTTACACTTGCAGCCAGATTTGTTTCATCACTGTGGTTCATTCAGCACTTTTACTGGTATGTTCCTTATACCACCTAGTTATATTTCTATATGTTCAAGGACTATTTCATACAATTAGGCAATCAAAATAAACAAGTAGTAAGTTCTCACTTACTCTTCAGACTCACACAGATCCTCAACACCTCTGTGTTACCTGCTCCTTAATGCTCTTTGTAAGCTCTTTCTGGTGTGGTTTTAAATTCTCTCCATATGTTGATTTTAATTGTGTCATCAAATTTCATAATAAATCAACATTTGATTTTCCATCATATCCTATTACAGTACTTACAATCTCTTGTTAATCCTCTTTACAGTTTTTGTTGTGATAAAGCTGGGGTATATGGGCTTCTGCAAGGCACACACAATAAAACCACGTATGTTTACCTGCTGTTTATAGATGCTAACATGCAAGACCTTTCTGGACATATAATTCAAACTTGCAGTGTTTAATTTTAGCTTTTGCATGACTCCATAATTATACCATGTTGATGCTTATTTGAGGTTAATAATACACTGAAAGTATTTTGGTGTTGGCATTTGCTAAAGCACAATTGTCAAGGGAGGAAAAAAAACAAAATCACTGGACAAGACTACAGAGAATGACAGGAATTGAGAGAGAAGAGGGAGAGATCTCATTACTGTGTGAGACTACAGTGTCATGCAGAGGAATAATTCTGGTCAGGCCAAGGAAAGAGAAAGAATCAGTGGCTGTGTGCACAAATAGCAACGAATGCTTTTTGTGAGTTAAAGCCAATGAATTAGTCAATCAGTGCCATTTTCTGTAGCTGCCGTGTAAGTGACTTGCTCTGTCTTGCTTTCACTAAGTGACTGGTGATTGTATTAGAATTTTAACAGACTTTTTCGGTTAAAAGAATGAAATTCAAAGGCTTGGTGTTGCTGCCAGGCCTGGGTAGATTATAGATAAACTCCATAAATGTTTACCCCAGCAGCTACAGAGACAGATTAGTGTCTTTGTGTGATTCCCAGGTGAAAATGATTTTTACTTTTAGAGATTCAGAGGAAGATTGAAAACAAAACAAAGAGGATACAGGCACAACACAACAGTGGTGAGGCAGATGAGGTGGATTAATTATAACTTTGCTTAAATGATACTCCTTGATTTTATGTTGATTTTGGTAGAATAATAATGAGGACGCAAATAGATTTTACAATGAACAACGGTTAATTATGCAAAAAAGAAACTTTTTTTATTACTTTTAAGAAGTCTATAAAACTGTGTGGATGGATTATGTGTTTAAACGAAATGATCAGTTATTATTAGAAATGTTTACAGCAAAGTGAGTGGTTGCTGCTTCATCTGTGCGTGTCTAAACTGCAGGTATTAATATGGATTTCAGGAGATGAGAGAAGTGGCCAGACTTAAATCAAAATGGGAGAGTTGCTGAGTTATGATTAATTATAAATATTGGGACAATTAGAGTAATCTTGGCACAGTCAGAGGTGATTTAGTAGTGCTGTGCCGACACTTTTTTAGAATTATAAATGCAAAACTGAAGGATGTGATGGAGAAAACAAAAGCAATGAAAGGGACAAACAGGGACCACAGGGCATGTTTTAGCAACAATATATAACTGGTAAGCTAAATGTTATTTTTCACAGATTTACAAATAGTTTCTGAAACAACATGATTATCATTGCCCAGCTAACCAATAAGTTCTATTGAGCAAGTTCCAAAGTGTAAACCATAAATAAATATGCACTGTAGGTGGGATAGGGAGTCAGGGCTGGGTGAGGAGGAAATGGGAGGCAGGTCTGTAGGGCAGGACAGAGCTGCAGGGAGAATCCAGTGGAAACTGAAAAATGGACTGGGACTGACAATGTACAGTCCGTGAAAAGATGGAGACAGAAAGACACCAAAGACTAATGGTAGTAATTCAACCGTGACATTTTTCATGTGTTTGTTTGTGTTGTCAGTGGAAAACTCATTCAACCAACAGCTTCAAAATATATCAATACCTCCATTGTTTTCACCAATCTAGGGTCTGTCTCAGGGTATGGTAAAGAAGTATGGGAAAGTGCATTAGGACCCCTCACCTTTAAAACCAAGTAGGATTTTGAGTAGGATGGCCACTGCTTTATATTCAAGGAAATTTTCCACCTCAGCATTTGAAATCACAGGTCTTTGACAATGACTAATCTCCTCCCTAGGGTGCCCTTTGCAGCTTCTCACAGGCCACAGTATATGCAGGGCTGAGCTGAGCTTCTGAAGGAGTGAAAAAGTTATCTTTCCTCACTCATCAACTGTAGAGTATAATCTGTCTCTTCTTACATTAATTATTGAGTAGAGTTAAACACAGCTGCAGTATATACCTGAAACTTTCTCTAAGAAAGATACTTGGATTCACTAGTTTTTGAAAGCTCTTATCCTATTCAAGAGTGCTGATAGCTGGAGCTTATCCAGGCATTAACTGGGCAGCAGCTTGGATAGAGAAATCCACAGTATAATGGTTCAGAGGTAGCTGAGATGTTATCAAGTGCTTTCCAATAGCGTATGAAATCCTCACTAAGGCCACATTGTTTCATTTGCACATGTTAAGGAGGAGAGGGATTTTGTGTTTACATTTTTGAGAAACACTTTTGATTTCAGTCACAGAGGATGTTCTACTCACATTACTCATGACATAAAGTTAATCATCTTTTAAAAACTGATCTGATACCACACTGATCTGATACCACATAGTGTAAATGATTTATATTTTGATGTAATTATGTAGATACAGGACATTTACAAAATACTCTCACATTTTTTGTTTATTTTATTCATTATTCATTCTTTTTTTTAATTTTCAGAAAAGGGGTTCTGGAAATACAAAGCCAGACTATAGAAATTCCATGTTCTACACTTGCAGCATTTCTGAACTACGAGTCCAGTATTTAAACAGAAACGATTCTGGACCCTATGCACAGAAAAGATGCAGAGTGACTCTGTTAGGAGTAAATTGAGACAAAAAGAGATGATAAATGTGCCAGCAGCTACAGATGGAAATCAGTTTCTTTGGTAGGAGCCCAGGCTGAAAACCATCCAGCTCTCCTCACAGACATTTGCCAGGCAGTTAGTGCACTTCAGCCTCCCACTCATTTAGGAGGAAAATGTAAAAACTTGGAAGCAATGTTATGCCAGTGTTCTCCTGATTTGGAAGACCTAATTCCTTGAGCACTACAGGCCTGACATGACTAACTCCACTGCTGTTACCCTGATGAGGCAGCACAAAAATGAGCTTCCTCCGTGACACCATGCACCGTATCCGTCTATTCATACATACCCTACATACATAATAAACACTCATTAATTTCATATATATCATTTAACAAAATGAGATTTCAGACATTTATGAAACACTGTGCTTTGACTACATTTTGGTTTTATTGAAACTATGTTAGTCACTCTGGCTGTACTCCAGTCTTAGAAGCACTGTTTTAAAACTAGCTTTATTATAGCTACAACACTTTTTTCTGAGTAAGGTTTTTATAGATTGGTCTAAATTGCTCAGTTGTAGTTCCAGGCTTTCCAAAAGTGTAGGTTCAAATGGCACTGACATTTCCTAATATGAATGCATCAATGCAGGGAAAAGTTATGCTATGCTTTCAGGGGAAGTAGAGTTGGATGCTGCAAACTTGGGCTACTGTTCATCTTTCATGTCACTATGGCCTCTGAAGCGTATTCCTTTGTTTTTTTCTTTATAAAAATGAGTGACTTCCTAGGAGTAAAGATAGTGTGGCTGAGAGGTCTGATATGCTGGATTTAAACTACAGTCTCTGTGGAGGTGTGGGTTCAAATCCCAGCACTGTGTTATGTGTTGGGGTGCTGGAAGGAGAGACAGGACTTTTAATGCAGGACAGAAAAGTTTAATCTTTCTCCTGGAATTCCCAGGACTCGAGGAAAACACAAGATTCACCAGAGGTAACTGGCAGCATCAACTGCCGACGTAACGGCGTAATCTGCCACGTAAGGCGTATAATAAAAAACACTCTTTAAATGAGACTATGGTCGATACAAAAGATCTGCTACCGTCAACATGGATTAATGCTTCTGCAAAGAACAAAGGAGCACGAGGAAAACTTATAGAAAGCAGAAACAGGTAATTGAACACAGGTGTAACTGATCAGTGACAATGTAAAGCTGACGGGGACCGATGCAGGGGGGAAATAGGAAGTCCCTTCAGTATAAAGGTCCCCCGGCAGGAAGTCCCAAAAGGGGACTCATAACACACTGCCTCTTTGTGTACGTAAAGAAAAACAACTACTTCCCGGCTTTCAGCCTGCTTCTTGATTAGTTTTCAGAATAAAATTGCCAAAGCTATTATGAACCAATATTCATAACACCATGACTGGCCAGCTGTGTAGAGATGAAAGAGGAAACAGGAACAGCACTTCACTTTCTAGCAATCCTTTTTCATTTGCTACATGGATATTTGTGGCACTTTTAATATGAACAATTGACTACAACACCCTGAATGTCTTCCAAGAGCAACTATCGCAAAATATGCACATCCCTGTTTTTTACAAAAATATTGCATCTTCTCCTCTGTATGGTTGGCCTTCAAGGATGGCCATTTATTTTGGCTGCCAAATTGTATTTTATAAGACTGTACAAGTAACCATTTTCTTTTCTACACTAATTCTGCAGTATTTGGTAAATGTAAGACTTCTGATTATCAAAAGTGAAAAAAACAAACAAAAAAGTAAAAGTGTCATGAGGCGGCAGTACTGGTCCTCCTAATTACCTTGTGTCTCCATCCCCTTTCTACCTCAGTGTGTGTTGTGCCATCTCCCTGTGTGTATTGTCTGCAGGTGTGCCACAAGAGAACAGTTGCTGCTGATGAGCATCACCTGGTCCCAATTACTCACCATCGTCAATAAAGGTTCCAGTTCACCTCTCCAGCGTCGCCAGTTCTTCCCGTTATCTACACGCGGTAGCCTCTCGCCAGCTTCACTCAGTGAGAAAATCAGTTCAGCCGAATACTTACCTGTTTTCTGTTTCTCCAGGTCCCTGCATGTCAGCAGTTCCTGTGGTGTGCCTGACCTGTCACCTTCGAGCCATGCAGTCTGATCAAGGCATTTGTCGCCCTGTACTTCCAGGAAAGACTGCCCTGAGCACCTGGAGAGTTTTATGTGTGGATTAACCTCCAGTGATTTTGTGTTAGAATAAAGTGACTCTGTTTTTGAATCTGCCTTTGGGTCCCCTCCGTTTCCGTCATTAGTGACGTAACAAAAGTAAGAGAAAAGCTGATCAATGAGCAATGTCTTTCACTTTAAACAACCACAAATTCAGGGGAGTTTACTACCATGGAGGATGCACACCTGACACTTTTCATTTAGGGTTCAGTTGGTCCTTTAGGGCTACAGTGGGTACGGAAAGTATTCAGATCTCTTTCAATTTTTCACTCTTTGTGTCATTGCAGCCATTTGCCAAAATTAAAAAAGTTCATTTTATTTCTCATTAATGTACACTCAGCACCCCATCTTGACAGAAAAAAACAGAAATGTAGAAATTTTTGCAAAGTTATTAAAAAGAAAAACTGAAATATCACATGGTCATAAGTATTCAGACCCTTTGCAGTGACACTCATATTTAACTCACATGCTGTCCATTTCTTCTGATCCTCCTTGAGATGGTTCTGCTCCTTCATTGGAGTCCAGCTGTGTTTAATTAAACTGATTGGACTTGATTAGGAAAGGCACACACCTGTCTATATAAGACCTTACAGCTCACAGTGCATGTCAGAGCAAATGAGAATCATGAGGTCGAAGGAACTGTCCAAGGAGCTCAGAGACAGAATTGTGGCAAGGCACAGATCTGGCCAAGGTTACAAAAGAATTTCTGCAGCACTCAAGGTTCCTAAGAGCACAGTGGCCTCCATAATCCTCAAATGGAAAAAGTTTGGGATGACCAGAACTCTTCCTAGACCTGGCCGTCCAGCCAAACTGAGCAATCGTGGGAGAAGAGCCTTGGTGAGAGAGGTAGAGAAGAACCCAAAGACCACTGTGGCTGAGCTCCAGAGATGCAGTAGGGAGATGGGAGAAAGTTCCACAAAGTCAACTATCACTGCAGCCCTCCACCAGTTGGGGCTTTATGGCAGAGTGGCCCGACGGAAGCCTCTCCTCAGTGCAAGACACATGAAAGCCTGCATAGAGTTTGCCAAAAAACACATGAAGGACTCCCAGACTATGAGAAATAAGATTCTCTGGTCTGATGAGACCAAGATTGAACTTTTTGGCGTTAATTCTAAGCGGTATGTGTGGAGAAAACCAGGCACTGCTCATCACCTGCCCAATACAATCCCTACAGTGAAACATGGTGGTGGGAGCATCATGTTGTGGGGGTGTTTTTCAGCTGCAGGGACAGGACGACTGGTTGCAATTGAAGGAAAGATGAATGCAGCCAAGTACAGAGATATCCTGGAAGAAAACCTCTTCCAGAGTGCTCAGGACCTCAGACTGGGCCGAAGGTTCACCTTTCAACAGGACAATGACCGTAAGCACACAGCTAAAATAACAAAGGAGTGGCTTCAGAACAACTCTGTGACAGTTCTTGACTGGCCCAGCCAGAGCTCTGACCTAAACCCAATTGAGCATCTCTGGAGAGACCTGAAAATGGCTGTCCACCAACGTTCACCATCCAACCTGACAGAACTGGAGAGGATCTGCAAGGAAGAATGGCAGAGGATCCCCAAATCCAGGTGTGAAAAACTTGTTGCATCATTCCCAAGAAGACTCATGGCTGTACTAGCTCAAAAGGGTGCTTCTACTCAATACTGAGCACAGGGTCTGAATACTTATGACCATGTGATATTTCAGTTTTTCTTTTTTAATAAATTTGCAAAAATTTCTACATTTCTGGTTTTTTTCTGTCAAGATGGGGTGCTGAGTGTACATTAATGAGAAATAAAATGAACTTTTTAGATTTTGGCAAATGGCTGCAATGACACAAAGAGTGAAAAATTGAAAGGGGTCTGAATACTTTCTGTACCCACTGTATAAATTTGAACTACCTATATCATATTGTGTGGAAATCTTGCTGTTATGGCAGGGCAGAATGATTATTAGATCAGCTGGATTATAACGTCTCTGAATGAAGATCACTGACCCATAATGATCCAGCTACATAAGGGGAGGAGTTGTGAGCCCAGGATCATCATGGGCAGTCAGATCTGACATCAGGCAACAGTGTGGTGGCTGGCAACCATAGAGGATTCATGAGGCCTGGCATTCGAGGCTTCAAGGTCTTCCATGCAGGCGCCTAAGATGACACCCATGTATGCCACTCCTGGACAGTGATGCCATTGGTCTGCATAGGTGAGGTGGTGGTGGACCCATGCTAGGTGGGGACCTGGAGCACTGAGGGAGTGGTGAAAAGAAATGGCTGTATGAACTATTCTTTAATAAAGAAGTGTGAACTGTTGCTGTGAGTGTGTCTCTGTTGGCAGTTAAGGGTTAGCGGCAGGTATAGTGCCACAGTGACCCTCTATTGTGCATTGTTGCACAATGTGCATCTCAAATCAGTACATCATAGAATTTAATTTTAAAGAGTCCATGCTGAACAAACAGCATTTGGCCCTGGGGTCGATCAGTTGGAAAGAGGCTAAGAAAGAGGATCTGATCTAAAGATTGCTCTGGAATTGGAGGGTAATAGTCATGCAGACACTGCTGGAAGCTTCTGTGTTTTATTCCTTAGAAAGAAACACTCCTATATTTTTCTTCTCTTTCTGCCTGAGTAATAGCTGTTGGCACATATGTCCCTGTATTAGCTGCTCTACACTGACCTGACAGTATTACATTTTCCTTGGTATGCAGTTCAGATACAAAGGTCTCTCTGGCCAATGCAAGTCATTCACACAGGTCAAGTTTTCTTTCATTTCAGAAACTGATGAATTTTATTGGTGCCCATTATTATGTCCAGCTTTCCTGTTCAAGGTGCAGCTGTAGTGAAGCTTTTTAATCCCTTTAAATGTCAATTAGCTGCAATCTCTAAAAATAATCCAGTCCAAGACACTAGGCTTATCCATAAAATATGTTCAGATCTTGTTTTTTTCTCTTGTGCCTTCTATATCTTCTAGACTTAAGCTCAGACGGTCAACTCCTGGATGAATTATGAATTATTGAATTAAGAATGTGTTTAGGGTATTTATGTGTTTGAGGTACTTGTATTATTCACATAGTGAGGACTCAGCTTTTTCATGAGAACCAGATGCTAGTAAATTATTAAATTTTGGGTAAACATTTGGTTTAAGGTTAAGTGTTAGGTTAGAGGTAGACAGGTTTAGCCATCCATCATCTATTACAGTATCTTGGTGTATCCAGAGTTGCAGGGGGCCTGGGGCCAATCCCAGATGACATTGGGTGACAGGCAAGGTACACCCTGGACAGATCACAAGTCGATCACAGGGCTGACACACAGCCAGACAGACAAACGCTCATATTCACAAATTTAGAGTCACCAATTAATCTAACCAGAACCTACATGTCTTTGGACTGGGGAGAAAGCTGAAGCAAACCCATGCAGACACAGTAAAACATGCAAACTCCACAGAGAAAGGCACCAGCTTCAAATGGGATTCGAACCCTGAACCTTCCACGTAGCCGTCTTCCCCAGTAGTATTTATGATTAAGATTAATTGACTGCATGTGAAAACTTGTGTATCTGTCTGCCTAACTCTAAATTGAGATGTGTGCATTTTACTGCACATGCATGCTTAGCGATGCCTCAGTTCATGATGTACGTATATGTACAGTATGAGCCAATGCTTATATGTGACATTCTATGCTGACATCCATTCTGCTATACAGAATTTTCTTCTGAACTACCAATGCTGTAAATGTCCCAACCTTTTAGTTCTAGAGGATAAAAGACTAACTAGAGTCATATGCACATACTAAATATAGAATTATGCAACACTCCTATTACCACTAGTTAAATCCTGCAGATTGTCCTTTTTTGCCCAGATTATATTCTGGGGGTGTTAGAATATGTCAGAATATGAGCGTGAAATTTAAAAATGGCACATAAATAGCAGAGTGCCTCTGGTGGAGTCACGAAGAGGTGTGTATTTTTATTTTAGTGATCATCTGAGATTATCCCTTTCACCAAATTAATATTGATTTCATTATAATCACACAAATTAACACACTCCACCAAAGACTGTTTTACTCACTTAGTAACTCATCTATCTGATATGTCTGTCTCTTTCCTCCTGCCAATTTTTTCATGCATTTGTGTGAACAGCTGAGTGATTTGTTAGTTAGCCTGAGAAGCTGTACAATCAGATAGTCAGCTGATGCCTAAAAAGCAATTTGCCAATAGACTTCACATTTTTAGTTGGACTGTTGAGTGTCATACCTGCAAACTGGGGTGTTCTGCAGGTTTTAGCTTAATTCTCCACCATTTAAGTATCTGTATTGTTGTATGGGATGTACAGGCACCATTGGAAAGAGCTGGGAAGCTCTTGCCATTATATCTAAGGGCCAGGCAGTGGTGCTAAAGATATGGGACTGGTAGGTGAAATACAAAGGGGAGGCAGAGTAAAACCAGTACGAGGCTTAAAAGGAGCAGGCTTGGTATGTCTGTCATTTCCAGACTGGCCAGTATGTGCTATTACACCTTCTGCAGATCCACGGGTTCCTTGCAAATAGAAAGGACCACGCAACATCACATTACAAATATGTTGCTTGACTGTTTTCTGTACTGAACATCTGCATGTTATTCCCCCTCTGTCTTTTAATGAGGTCTACTGAGTCTTTCTTCACTGTGGACTGTCGTCAAAATGCCAAGGAAAAACAAATGAATGCACCTCATAGACCTCACTATTCTGTGCTTTCCTAAGCAAACACACATTCCTTTGGAATACACAGACACGCACACTTTTCTCTGTTTTCTCCTCCTATTTTTTGGCTGAAATTATTATAAACAGGAGTGCAATTTACTGACATCATCTCACAGGATTTCTGGGAATTGTAGTTCAAACTATTTTCCACTGCCAGCTGATGCCAACGTTGAGCCACTAATGTGCTAAGATGCATTTAAACAGGTTGTGGTTTTCAATTTAATAGCAATTTAATGGCAATGACAAATTTTGTCATGTCATATTTTGAGAAATCTCAGTCATCACCATGAATGTAGAGGTTAATGCATTATCTGTTTGCTTTTTTTCTGTGAAGGTCATTTGTGTGCATGCACCTGAGGCTACTTTTAGTTGGCATTCTGGCCCATATGTACCCATTCTGTCTTGCTGATTGCGTTTGTTGTCTAAATGAGGAGCGTTTAATTAGGTCCTCACAGCAGCTCTGTTCACCATGCAGCCTACCCACCAAGACCACAGAACAGGACATAACACAACACCTCTGGTTAACAACTTAGCAGGGAAGGTGGGAGATGCTGCAACAGCCAAAGAGTGTTATTGAACTAATGAGTGGGAAAATGTAGGGAAAAGGAGAAATAAGATGAAAGGACTGGCACTTGCTAGCTAGCCCCTGAAAGCTAGGGAGAGAAGAAAGAACAGGCAGAGGAGAGCAATGGGGAAACACCGATAATGTGACAGAAGAAGAAAGAAAACCACAGGAAACAATTGAATAAATAAGAGGCCAAAACAAAATGGCAAGAAATGAAAACAGATGACAAAGATGGTAAATCAGATGAGACAGACACTTGAACAAATGGGTTAAATGAAAAAGAGAGGAAACCAAACTGACACCGAAGCCACAGGAAGCTCTTTTAACAAATGGGGCAGTGCTGCAGCCTATCAGCACTGTGCTGTGATACAGCCTATTTTTCATTAACACTGTGATTTATCAACACAGTGTTGAGAGGATCATAGCAGGGGCTTTTGATTAAGGCCATTAGATATTAGACATTAGCCATGAAATTACTCTCACTGCCAGGGTGTGTTTTTTTTTAATGCCAGGGCTTGCCCATAGGCAGCTTCTGTGACCTGCTGACAGCTTTTTGAAGCGGAGCCTGACCATGATGCAGTCTCCCCAATGGTGAAAGAGTCAGTGTACCAGAGGTTAAGTACACTATACTGGCTTTGTATGACCTTTCTCATGACTACTACAGTATCATTCATCTTGTCTTTATCTCACTGTATTTTCTTCTGATTATGATGGATGGAGTTTATGGATCGTCTTAGTGTAATGCTGTAAATACTCAAATACATGTTAATTATGTTTGTCTGTTTATTTTAACATCTTTAGAAATTAAAAGTAAAACCTACACCTAAAAACTTTATCAAACAAATATGATGTCACATATATGTCAAATATGTAGCTTGGCCTGCCAGACCCAATCCTTTCTTAGTAAAAGAATGTGGGTCTGGACCCCCTGCCAGAGTCTTTTCCTCCAGCTTCAAAAGAACCAGGCCAATTACAGCCATTTATTTGCAGTGGGGCGGGCTTTATGCTCTAGTTGTCCAATCAGATTTAAACACACCTTGCACATACACACTGACTTATTTGTAATGTTTCTCAATGCCAGTCCTAAGTCTGCAAATCTTTCTACAACTGGCTTTTTCTGTTTACTCTGTTCAAAAATATGCACAGAACTGATAACTCTGTGTATTCTCATGTTTTTACAACAAAAAACACAACTAGCTTCTGGTAGTGTCTCTATGTTACTGCATGCCATACTGGTCTCACTGTCACTTTGCTTGCATCTGAGCAAAAAATGTCACATGATTTTTTCTGCCTTTCCTGTAAAATCCATCCATCCATCATCTATACCCGCTTATTCCCATCGATGGCAAAAGTACTCACATTCTATACTTAAGTAGAAGTACAGATACTTGTGTGAAAAAAGACTCTGGTAAAAGTAGAACTACTGACTCAACTCGTTTACTCAAGTAAAAGTACAGAGTCTGAAATGTATTAGTAAAGTACATTTACTGGTACTAGTAAAAATGGGGTTTTTTTTACCGTCAATGATACACAATACATCTTTTGATAACTCCACAAAACTAAAAAAGTTCGAAACAAAAAAGAAAATTCTTCTTTCATTAACAACCTGCACAGAGCTAGTACAGGGAACAAACCACATTCACCATGAATCATTCTGGATCAGTTATTTAAATATGGCCATGGATGGGGAACGTCTTACTTTGCTGAATCTGCTGCATCATCGTCAGACTCAGAAATACTCCTTGGGTCCCTTTTTTCCTCCATGTCACACTTCAAATTTTCTTTCTATCATGTACACTCACTCGATTTCCCTCTCTAGTTAGTTAACGTCCTTTACATCGTGGTGTCATCACTGTGATGGGCAGGTCACCAGTCCATCACAGGGCCACATAGAGACCAACAACCTCACACACTCACACTCACTCCTATGGGCAATTTAGAGTCACCAATCAACCTGACATACATGTTTTTGGACTGTGGGAGGAAACCAGAGTACCTGGAGAAAACCCACACAAGCACAGGGAGAACATGCAAACTCCACACAGAAAGGCCCCTGATGGGTTTCAAACCAGGAACCTTCCTGCTGTGAGGCAACAGTGCTAACCAGTAATCCACCGTGCTGCTCTCCTTTCCTGTAAAATAAATTCTTAAATTCATGGATGACAACATTAATTATATTTTAATATTAGAAAAAATATTGTGACTAAAGAGCTTGCACATGGATTACTGGTGAAACCATTACAGAAACATAAAACATGTTGGTAATCACCAATATTATGTATCAACATCATATTTATAAATTAATTTTCCTTAACTGGCGTTGACTGTGATGGACAAGTGTTTTTGGCTCAGTGAAAAGTACTGCACTCAAGAGCTCCTGGCATATTAGGTCTCATCAGTCACAGTAATCCCAGTCAATTGGTAAGAAATATGTACAAATATTTTTGTAAGTGTTAAAACATCCGATAATTTGTGCACAAAATTAAAAAATTCAACTTCAGATAAACTGTCATTTTCTTAGAAGTTATTTTTAACAAAGAAAATGCAGTGTCAATTCATGTTGTTGTTTCCTGTTTTATGACACATAATTCAACATAGTATTTTGGCTTCATCATTAGCAGCATTAGCATTCCAATGCATCAGAGTGCAGATAGCACTAGCTTTAGTAGGCAGTGGTGACCCACTGCCCTCTACAGTCAAAGCACCTTTTACATCGCTCTCCCCTCTGCTTGGTTGGCTACCTCATGTTTTACTGCTGTCACATTTTTTGTGTTTTTTGGACCCATCCATAATTTATACCTTGTTCAGGTGGTATCAGCCAAGCTGAACAAAGTCCCAGTGATCCCTTACCTCTGCTATTATGATGATAATCCATTCTGATTGGCTCTCATTGGTTTTAGGGTAAGGTAAACTAAAACATATTAACAGACAGTTATCAAGGGCTGCACTGTGGCTTAGTGGTTAGCACTGTTGCCTCACAGCAAGAAGGACCTGGGTTCACAACCTGTCAGGGGACTGTGCAGTTTATCACTGTGTTGCCATCTTAAGTGTGACTTACAGTAATTCTAATTCCACATCTTTAGTTTTTTTTACATTAGATAAATCAAATCACATCACATGATCAAATGTATGTGTGTAAACATAAAACCAAACAACATTACTCTTCTTCTTACTTATTACTTAAAAGTCAGGATCATAAACAACCTAAACAAAGCAACTACTTCAGATCTATTGTTGCTACTGCTTTTTTGCCACATTTTAAGGTGAATGTGTTCATACCTGACATGCCACCTTCTAAGGCAGAGCAAAAAGTCTCCTGTCATTGCCTCACTGCACTGCATCCCTGAACTCTCTCTAATAATGGTTCCTTTGTTCCTTCACCTTAATGCAGTGATTTGTATAAATGGAGATAAGAGCTCACAGTTTCATTCAGTCTGCTCTAAAAGGCTGTTATGGCATTGCACTTGATTGTTCACATGAAAAAAATGAAAAATAATGGAAGTAGTTGTGTGAAGAAAGGAAAGGTGGAGTTAAAGAGAGAGGTCAAATCATTTTCAGCAGGCCACCTCTTCATTCTAAGCCTGCATGGACACTCAACAATCAGTCCATTCAGATAAATCCACATAAATTATTTTGCTTTCTGATCAAATCATAACAAATATCTTGATTTTCCATCAGTATGATGAGTGGTTTTGATAAAGACTATCTTCTGAAATGCTGGTCAGTGCTGCCATAATGATAATTAATTATATAGAATAGTGATGCTCAAACTCCAGCCAACACTGTCGCACTAACCGGGCACAATTAGGTGGCTATTGGAGAGAGGAGACTATTTGTAAACATCTCCCACCTGCTTGACTTTTTTTTTTTTGCTACCTCTGAACTGATTTCTTCACAACCACTCAGTGCATTTTTGTTTCTTCCTCTCACAAACAGCCTCTTCTCTTCTGTGTCACCCTCCTGCTCCCTCTTGCCTTGTCTCTAATTCAATTATTCCTTTGTCTTATCTGCCTTTTCACTGCTCTCTCTAGCTAATCTGATTATAAAGGAGAGCTGGCAATTAAAACAGATATGAGAGAGATCTATCCTTCATGCTTGCTGCCTTAATGAGATCGAGCTTCATGCCTCTCATGCAGCTAAAGTTCAATTAGGTGATACACTCAAGTGAGGAGGATGGTCTGCATGTGTACAGTACATTGGGCTCTCCACATCTGCAGCTGGCTTCTAACATCTTACAGAAATATTGATTAAAATCCTGTCTTTTGTCATACGAGTATTACAATTAGCAAGAAATATGTATCAAATAAACTGGTGAATATGTGAAAAGTCTAAACAATGTTGATTTAGTCTAGTCTACATATTTTTAGACAAAAACAACAGTTTCTCCCTCACTGTCTGAATACAGCAGCCTTCTATGGTAATTTAATCTTGTAATAATAAGTAATTATAGCAATTTGAAAACAGATGAGGTTGTCTGATGGCAATATTTTTTTTTACCCTGCCGTCTTGCTTATTAATTTAGAGCAATAAAAGTGCTGCCTGCTACTCCCATGAATTAGCCACTGGGCTAACAGTGGACTGAGGGACTTGGTCCAGTGTGTGATGACTGAGCACACTTCTGTGGGCGTGTGTGTATCTGAATAGCATGTGTCCTTTGCCTTGTTTAACAGTTACGAAGAATTTTCTCCTAACAAAACAGACGTATGAATTTTATCTAAAATCAACTATGTATGTATAATGTAATGTTGAATGTATATTTTTGCTGGTGTCCTGTACCTCCTTTAACATTGGCAGATGAATCTGTCAACTTTGATTCACACTGTAAGGTTTTTTTGTCATTACTGCAGATGTTTTTACTAAACATTTCCCACTCCAATGTTCATGAAAACACTGACTATATTTACTGTCAGATCCTGACGGATTCTGTCACCATGTCCACAGAGTTAATAAATGAAGCTACTGGTGCTGTCTCATCCATGTGTAAAATGTAACCTAGAGCCCCTCTGTCAAACCAGACACTGTGTGATGAATCTACAGGTGTTTCATCAGCTCCATAGAAAACACCATACATCCCACAATATATTGTGGTCAGATCAATCCTCACATAGCTCAGTAGTACTGATGTTTCTGCAGAAGTCCAGGTCACAAGATTATGTGGATGACATTGTTGGTAATCTTTATCACTCTCGAGGTGTATTTTCATGCATATCAATCTGCAGCAGATGAAAAAGTTTATCAAAGAGAGAGAGGGCACACTTGATATCTGAGAGGTTACAGCTTTTTGATTTTGTAGAGGTCTGTGTGTGTGGGCCTCTGCCAAGTAAAGCCATGAAAATTGCTCTGCATCTACAGTAAGGCAGAATCTGGGAAGCAAACCAAATTTTGATCCAAGTGAGCACTACATATTCATCTGATACTTAATCTCTATCATATATTACTTTATACAGTACTTACTCTACAGTACTTACTATATGGTTTGGTTATAATTATAGTACTTATAGACTCATGAAGCAAAGGGATTAGATAATGAACTAGTTGTGAATAGAGATGGGAAGAAGGACAAAGCAAAGGGGAGCTGTGGGTGGGAAAAGAAAACTGAAACCCAGGAGAAGATGGGCTAAGTGAGCACATGTTAGAGATGTGGTAAAGTTATGAACCTGCAATAACCATCTTATTTCATTAACAACATTTTTGATATGTCTCAGAAAGACATTATAATCGTCAGTGGCTAAATACCTTGTGATAACACAAAAGAACATTTCATCAACTGAGCATGAGGATAAGAATTTCAGATAGGTATTCCACTGACTTCAACTCTGACGTCTTTCCTGGAATAGGTAAAATGTCATCCCATCCTTTCACATTAAATATGACATGAATCTGACATTGAAACCCATTCCCAGCTCAAACTGAATGTGTGTCTTGGAAGATTGCATTGTAATTGGATTGGACAACGGCCCATAAATCCATATTTCAATGTATGGTCTCAGGCAAGGCACACAAAATCTCCTCATATTAACAACTCCGACAGTGGCCAAATAAGAACATATGCAACATCTTTACACAGTAAAATGCACAGAAAGACCAGCATGCAACTTTGATTTGAACATGCTAATCAATAATAGATTGACTGGAGAAGATACCCCTGACTAGGGAATAAACAAAGTGAGAAGTTTGCTTTTCAAATTTAACAGATAAAACAATTACAAGATGAAATAACATCAGGGATCAAAATTAACAGTGTCCCAGCATCCCAGGGCTGATAAAAAATTGATTTGGAACACACCAAATAACATTTGGGACCCGCTCTGGATGATTAGACTGAGTGATACACAAATGATACAAATGAGTTACACCATCCAAGCCATCAGGCATAGACATTTGGTGGAATTAATTTAATGACACCTTTTTTCTGCCAATCAAACTGAGAATAAAATGTCCTGAATCCCTCCTCTAACTTGAATGAATCTTCACCAAAATGCATGTTATTATAGAATATAGAGGAAAAATACTGAAAGTGTGGGGGAAATGTGCATAAATAGTTTTTTCACTAGCAAGATAATCATCTGTTAGGCTTGAACATGTGTTAGGAGGTGAGGGAGAGAGGGACAGAGCAAAAAGGGATAAAGCGATGGGGAGATAGAGATCATTGCTCCTTAAATGTATTCACACCCTAAGTATCACGCCATCTGCTATGCTAATGCAACCGTGTCATTTACAAGAATAAGTGGTAGAAACATGCAGATGTTTAATTCATGTTGTACTAATAACTGCAAATGAGGCTAATTTCCAATAGAAAACATTAACCTGTTTAGAATATCAAAATAATGATGAAACAGATGCTTAGGACCACTGGTGACCACTTTTGTTTTGCTTTAACTCTGATTTCTTGTGAGTGTGACCCCTTCCATTTCTTAATGCAGTGTAAACCTCCTATATGAACACTTCCAAACAGCACACAGCAAAGCAATTAATAACTTCCCTTCACTTGAGCTTTTACATCGGACTGCATTTAGTGTCAGATTCCTACAGCACTGAATACAAAGAAGTTAATAAGTGTCATTTAATTTTTAAAAGTGAAAATTGTGTCTTGTATCTGAAATCTTACTTTTTTAAAATTTGTTTTGTAGTGAATTGTCTGCTTTTGCTTCTGGACATTCTACAGAGTCAGTTCACTTTTAATGTAAACTGTCCAACTTATATAGAGCAATCTATAAAAGCTCTCTAAACCTCTATACCTATTAGTCTTTATTCAACATATTGCTAAAGGTCAGTAACTGACCCATCACATTCGCTGCAATTTCTGTAACAGTCAAATAATATCCTATATATTCTAATGACAACTACTTACAAGTCTTTAGATCACCATTCATTCTAGCAAAGTCGCAGTAAACTTCACAAATATTTCCTCTTTATTTCAGAAAAACCATGATGATGATTTGCTTGATTCTGAACTTTTTTAATGTGCAAAGAAGTATACACAATACACAAAGTGACATTAACCAAAAGGTTTGTCGATATCCATCCACACTACAGGCAATGGCAGCTTTGGGAAATACTTCTTGGTTACATCACTGGATAAACAAGCAGCAAATGCAACAAAACAGGGACAGCTCAAACAGTAAAGACACACACAGTCCACAACTGCTACATATTAAATATGAATTCAATTCACACCATTATTGCTATCTGACCTCTCTCTTTCTTGTCTTCTACTATCACCTAACACCAAAAATGCCAGCCACTGTCCATTTTTGGTACACGGTAAATATGTGACACTTTTTGCAGTGATCAGGATGTATCTTTTGAAAGATGTGAAAATGCACAGCTTTAAGAACAATTTTACCACCTGCAGAGCTTGCCTCCAGGCATGATAGTATCTCGGGGCCAAAAGTCCATGGCCCTCAATCCAGGCTGTGGGCACTCTATCTCAGCATCTCAGTCTACCTCAGCACAATCAAAACAACTTTCACATCTCTGCAAGACAACTGAGCACAAAAAAGTCATCCTACACTGGACACCAACAACTCCTATCTGCCTTGGTCTTGGCAGATTTCAAAATATCTAGCTGTTGCAAAAACCGCATTCAGGGTTAGCCTTAAATTGCTTGGACATTGTCATGTATGTGGATGTGTTGTGTGTTAACAGATGCAATCAGTAAGAGCACTGTGATCCAGCATTGATATTTTATATAATGTGTATACTGTGTAGAACATGGCTGCCTGTGCCACCTGACTCGGCATGGTCTGTCTACATACAGTATATACAGTAACATGGTGTCAGTAGTAGGATAAAATAATATCAAGGAAAAGGTACAGACATGGACTAGATGAAACCTCTGACTGCATTAGGTCTAGAAGAGAATCTAGTGGAATACTGGAGAGTCTGGATCCAGAATAAAATGGTTCTCATAGTGAGTGGTATCTTGAAGAAGCTGAACTAAGTCAAGCACACAACAATTCTTCATGATGCTGGTGAGGACACACTTAAGGTATTCAGTACATTTGAATTTGACAAAAAAGCAGACAGTTATGTTGCCCTTAAGGAGAAGTTTAGACACTATTGTGAACCAAGGAAGAACCTTATCTACCTGATGCATATTTTAAGTCAAGGTCAGACAGAGACTGTTGATGCCTATGTAACACATTTGAAGAGCAAAGCATGAGATTGTGAGATTGCACAGCTGACCAAGTCACTGAGATGTGACAGAATCATGTGTTGAACATGATGACTAAGTCAGGGGAAGACTTCTGAAAGAGCAAGTCCTCTCTGTAGCAAAGGCCTTGTGTGTGAGTACAAAAACAAAACCTACAACTTGAAGTTTGAAGTTATTAAAAGAAATGTACGTGCCAAACTAGGAAGGCTACTGTGTACTGAAATGGATCTTGTTAAAAGAGTATATCCAGTCTAGAAGCTGACATATGAAGACCTATTCATAGGGCTAGGATGTGTTTCAGGAGAACATCACATAGAGATTGATCCAGGTGTTCCCTCAGGAAGAATAATATCACTCTGGTGTATTAAAGTTAACGGCACAGTACAAGTAAGAGCTGCATTATTAACTTCATCATGTAATGGTCAGAAAAGTGACACTGCAGTTTAGTAGAAATTTTGAGGCAAATGTTTTCTGTAACTTTATATTATATTAAATATTTAAATGACGAATGACATTTAAATATATTTTTTTTTATTCTATCAGTAATTGTATATTTGACTTCACTGTCTTTTTTTCCTAATACGCAACTGTCCTTGTTCTAACAGCATAAAATTGCATGATCACTGGCTAACATGGGCCTCCCACATAGACCACACCCAGAAGAAGGCTCAGCAGAGACTTCCTGCAGCAGCTCAGGAAGATTAACCTGTTACATGAGCTACTTGTCACCTTTTACACAACCATCATACAGTCTGTCCTCTGCACTTCAATCACTGTCTGGTTTGGATCCACCAGTCTAAACTGGAACACACTGCATCAGACAATTTGGACTTCAAAGAGGATAATCTGTGTCAATCTTCCCTCCATCCAAAACCTGTACTGTTTCATTGTCAGGTAACAGGGAAGGAGCATCTCTGCAGACCCAAACAAACTGTTCGGACTCCTCTGCTCTGGTAGGTGCTACAGACTATTGTACACCAAAACCACCCAGCACAAAGACAGTTTCTACCCCCAGGCTGTCACTCTCATGAACTCTAATATCATAAAGTGGCAGAGATAACCACTATACAATAATCACTGTATGCATATTTGCACATCACGGATGAATCCGTTTTCACTGTACAGGGCAGATGGCAGAAATGTATGGCATCGTGTGGGTGAGCGGTTTGCTGATGCCAACGTTGTGGATCAAGTGGCCCATGGTGGTGGTGGGGTTATGGCATGGGCAGGCATATGTTATAGACAACGAACACAGGTGCATTTTATTGATGGCATTTTGAATGCACAAAGATACTGTGACGAGATCCTGAGGCCCCTTGTTGTGCCATTCATTCACAACCATCACCTCATGTTGCAAGGATCTGTGCACAATTCCTGGAAGCTGAAAGCATCCCAGTTCTTGCATGGCCAGCATACTCACCAGACAAGTCACCCATTGAGCATGTTTGGGATGCTCTGGATCGGTGTCGACGACAGCGTGTTCCAGTTCCTGCCAATATCCAGCAACTTCGCACAGCCATTGAAGAGGAGTGGACCAACATTCCACAGGCCACAATCAAAACCTGATCAACTCCATGCGAAGGAGATGTGTTGCACTGTGTGAGGCAAATGGTGGTCACACCAGATACTGACTGGTTTTCAGACCCCCCAGGACCCTCCCAATACAGTAAAACTGCATATTTTAGAGTGGCCTTTTATTGTGGCCTGCCTAAGGCACACCTGAACAATAATCATGCTGTCTAATCAGCATCTTGATATGTCACACCCGTGAGGTGGATAGATTATCTCGATGGATGGATTATCAGTATATTTGAGAGAAATAGGCCTTTTGTGTACATAGAAAGTCTTAGATTTTTTAGTTCAGCTCATGAAAAATGGGGGCTAAAACAAAAGTGTTGCATTTATAATTTTGGTCAGTGTATATACTATGAAAAAAATATAATTCTTTTACTATATTTTTTTATTTTTTATTTCTTTTTTTATTTTAAGCCTTATATCTCCCTTTCTTTCTTCTGGTTCAGGAGCCTCAGCTTGCTTTGGGTTTGGCTCTACATCAAATATTTTAGGTTACAATGTTGTACTTTTGACATAGCATGTCTATTTATGGGATAAAGAGGGTGTGGTTAGCATGGACTGAAGCCTACATGCCCTCTGCTGCTACAGGCCGGTTGAGATATGGCCTGTGATGGATGATCTTTGTCGACTTTTTTACACAAGCATGTCACAGAAGTTTATTTAATTGTGCTAAAAGGAATATTTCATGTCACTTTTAAAGAGAAAATTGAAGCAGAGCGAAGCAGTGTATACAACTACCTTTTTTTGGCCATCCTCTAAAACACCAACTTGACGTTTTGCCTCACCAGTAAGTGCTCCCATTACAATGTCGACCTTCTTAGCCTCAGTAAGCGACCTTGCATTTGCTCCTTCCAATCCCCATGCTTTAAATCATCCCCCGCACCTTTAAATTTAGGCAACCAAGGGGCACCAGGATACACAGCATCATCATATTGGCAATATTTCTTGAATAACCACGCTTGCTCCAAACTTGGTCCTGCCGACAACGCCAAAAAGCCTCCTGTCAACGAGGAGGACAGAGACCAACCACCCCGAAAAGGGGGCCCTTTTAAAGTGGGTATAAGTTCCCCACCTGACTATTCGAATTTCCTTTCACGTAACCCAAGTGGGAGCAGCAGTCATTCAAGAAACAGCCAAAGTCACACTAATCTGATTTATTATATCAACTTAGCCAAAAATATTAAAAATTCAAATAACATAAAAACATATCCGGACAATAAACCCCCCCACCCCCACCCAAAGTACTGGACCAATCACAGCGGCTAACAAATCAGACGGGCGATGTCTTCGTCTTCTCGGGTCTGCTCAGTTCCGCATGCAGCCTTTCTTCAAGATCCACGGCGACCTCGGCACACAGACACAAAAGTCAGAATCACTATCCTTTAACACTTTAGACTCGGCTCCACACTCTTATGATCCCAGAGCACTACGATCGGTCAGCAATAGTCACACATTTGCAGGCAGAGTATAGTCTCTGCCCTGCTGACCCAATCTGGCGTTGTGCTCAATACGGCGTCTTCATCGGGCGTCGCTCCGTTTGACACACGGCTCCCTCCGTGTCACGGCGTCTGGTCCGGTATCGGTCACGTTAACTCTTCCGTATTACCCTCCCAACTTCGCGTTTCTTACAGGTCCAGCGATACTCGTCCTAACTCCCGGAACCTCCGACGACCGACTACCTGTGGGCCTCTCACCGCATCACTCTCCCCGTGTGCTCCGCTGTTCCAATATATCTGTCTGAGCCGAATGTTAATCCACCACGCTCCCCATCAGTCACAGCTGCATTCAGTTCTCAATCGACTTTTTTTACACAAGCATGTCACAGAAGTTTATTTAATTGTGCTAAAAGGAATATTTCATGTCACCTTTAAAGAGAAAATCGAACCAGAGCGAAGCAGTGTATACAACTAAATCTAGACCCTTTACAGATTCAAATTATATATTGCTTTTATCTGTATGATCAAAATTGACGGAGTAATTTAAGTTTGTTTGGCGTTATCAGGAGGATACCTCAAAACGCCTCAAAACTTGCCGGCCATGTTCGTCGACCCCTGAGGGTTAACGGCAGTACCAGAGATGCCTATCTAGTCCTCTAACCATTGTAACAGGATCACATGGTCCACTGTGTCAAAAGCAGAACTCAGATTCAACAGTACTAAAACAGAGACTCTGCTAGCATCGGTGTTCAGACCAATGGCATTTGTCACCTGATGAGTGCAGTCTCAGTGCTGTGATGGGGCCTAAAAAATCGACAAAGCAGTTGTTTAGCCGGAGAAAGTCAGTAAGTTGTTGGTATACAACTTTTTCAAAGACTTTGCCTAAAACTGGCATGATAGTTGTTCAGTACTGTGGAATCAAGACTGCTCTTCAGGTGTAAAATGTATCAGTTTTAACAAGAGTCTCCTGGATAACTCATTGCATTTAAATGTTGAAATTAATTCTGATGGCAATGGAGACGGAGGGTTTGTTAATCTACCCACTATAGCAAACAGGACAGGAGTTCTTACTGCTAAAAATACATTTCTCTTTCTATGCAGAGTTTCATTGAACACACACATCTGTTTATAAATGTCAGAATGAACTTGGAGCTTTGATTTACGCCATTTTCGTGCCTCCAGGCACTCCCTTTTCTGTGCCCTGACCAAGTCATCATTACTCCACGGCACCTTTTGCCTGTTCCTGATCACTTTATCTTTAACAGGAGCAATTACATCTGTAACATTTGGGACACCTGAAGTATATCAATTCAACAAGTCTTCAACATGATGAAAAGAGGCATTTTCAAACCCAATCATCTCCATAAACAGTGTCCTGAAGTTGTCATTACCGTGTCTTTTTTGTGTCCAGCTGCATCTTTGGGAATTATGGACAAATCAAAAAAGACACAGAAAATGATCAGACAAAGCAACATCAATCACAGTGACATTTGAACTGAATTTGAACACCCTTAGTGATGACTAGGTCCAGAGTGTGACCTCTGTTATGGGTTGGCGCTCTAAAATGTTGACTAAGGCCATAGGTTTCAAGGACAGCAGAAAGTTCTTTGGCATTTCTGTCCCAGGCCTTATCCATGTGTACATTAAAATCACATGTAATAAATAAACAGTCAAAGTATCATTAAAATGATGATCTTAAAAACATTGCCAGAATCAAAGACTTGGAAAGACTCATCCATGCTTTTATCTCCAGCAGGTTAGATTACTGTAACGGCCTGTTCACGGGGCTCTCAAAACAAGCTGTAAGGCAGCTACAGTACATTCAGAACGCTGCTGCTCGGGTCCTGACTAGAACCAGGAAGTACAACCACATTACTCCTGTTCTCAGATCTCTGCACTGGCTTCCTGTCTCTCAGAGAATAGACTTCAAAACAGCACTGCTTGTATATAAGTCTCTTCATGGCTCAGCACCACATTACATCTCTGACATGCTGATGCCATATGAACCATCTCAAACTCTGAGAACATCAGGGACAGGCCTTCTGCTCGTGCCCAGAGTCAGGACTAAACAGGGAGAAGCAGCGTTTCAGTTATATGCAGCTAAAACCTGGAATAGTCTTCCTGATGATGTTAGACAAGCCTCATCTCTGGCAATGTTTAAGTCTAAGCTAAAAACCTTTCTTTTTAGTGTGGCATATAACATATGACCTGACTAGACCTGACAGTGTTTTATCCAAACCGATCTATCTGCACTCAGTTTCCTCTAATATTAATTTTTAACTTTTTATTATTAGTTATTTTTTCTTTTTTTTAAAAACTGTTTTGTCACTACTTTTGTCCAGTTGGGGGAGACAATCGGACTCACGGTCAGTACTCTAAGTTGATTAGGTTAGGAACCTTCGATCTAAAGCCAATTGGGTCAGGGATTCAGGGGTTAGGAACCCAGGCGCTTTACTGTGTTACCCTTAAAATACGGGTCTAAACAGCTGTAGACTTAAATAAGGGGTTTGGAACCTCCAGCTGTAGTCTACTCGATCCTAGACGTAAGAGTCCGGGACTCAGGATCGTCTCCGCAGATAGTCTGTGTTGAGGTACTTTTAGTCCATCAGGGATGGGACAAACTGAAAGTAGGGGACCCACAAATATGGGTCAGCATGGTCCGATAGTCGATATCATAAGGGGCAAATATGGTGACAAAGCAGTGGCATGCCTTTTTATTTTTATTCTTGCTTATGTATTTTTAACCTGTCTTTTATTTCTGTAAAGCACTTTGAATTACTCTGTATATGAATTGTGCTATATAAATAAACTTGCCTTGCAAGTCAAAGGCACATGTCAAAATAAAATTTTGACATGTGGGTGGTGTGTAAATGTAACCCTATTATCCCTAAAAAAGGCACAGACTCCCTAAATTGCCCACCTTGAGTGAGCATTCTAAGCAGCATACTCACAGCTGTCTCGATTGGGCCCTCTGGCGGCCAATCCGATAGATTAGCCGCCAGAGGGCCTCACGAATAGTGATTCATCAGATCCTTCCCGCTAACTCCATTTCCTACCTATGCTTTTTGGCAGGGCTCCCCATGGTTTGCCCCCGGTTCACTTCCAGGTACGGCGATGGCAAAGAGAGCTAAACGATGTCTGTCAGTAAGAGCGGTCCTCAGCTTTTTATCCAGAGTGGTGCAGGCTTTGTGAGATGGATTGCTGGATGGACAAACCTATCCACAGCAGCCATACTTTTCAAAATGCTTATAGGGCTTGGGATTTTCCCCTGGAACCGGCACAGAATCTTGGGTTACAATATGTAACCAATAATCTGGCAATTCTCTCTTGTGAGGACAGTTCCAACTTTTGTACATTCAATTCACCCCTTGGGAGGTACAAGTTTCAAAGACCATATGCCATTTGGCATATCATATGCACCAGAGGTATTCCCAAGGTGTGGGATATTCCCCTGGCTTCAGCACGTGCTCTGTCCACTATGACATCATATGGGGCAAAATGGGCTGCTTTTCAGCAATGGTGCACTGAAAACGGTATTTCGTCCATTGCATGCCCTCTCCCTATGGTTTTGTCTTTTCTTGAGTTACTACTGGAGAGGAATTTGGCATTGTTGTTTTAATGCACTCTATGTATATCATGCTGTATGCTTCCTTTTCTATCTGTAAGGTGACCTTGAGACTTTGAAAGGCGCCATGAAATAAAATGTATTATTATTATTTATTATTATTTAGCACTATCAAAATGAATGCCTCTGTATCCCCAGGTTGTCTGCAGATTAGGGAAGATCGCAGGTTAGTTATTCTACAACCCTTTCTAGCATACATACCTAAATGCATCACTATCTCGTTTCGATCTAGAGTGATCACACTAGGGAGGTTTTATTTCTTCCTCCCCATGCGTCTGCAGAGGAGGCTGTGTCACATCTTCTCTGCCCACTTGTTCACTACAGAGAGTGTTTGCTGGGCTATCCCCTCTCCGTGGAACGCCTATCTCCCTGGCAGTGCAACACTCCTGCACAGGCTTACTCTGCACTGGGCAGGGAGCTGCTGATCTGCATCCATGCCACACTCCACTAGAGGACTGTCATCCTCTTTATGGTTTGTGAGTAGAAGACATTTGCGCGGTGGCTTCATTGGCACAGGATTCGTTTGTTACACGGATGCTTGACAGGCATCCATCTATTGTCTCTGTAGAGGAGTGATCTGGTTTATGGCTCAGTTCTTTATTATGCCAGTGATTGTGCATACCACCTGGTGCTTGCTGGTGTTGTAGAGTCTTTTGGCTGTGGGGACAAAAGATCTCTTGAAGCGCCCAGTCCTGCAGCACACTGTTATTGCTCCTCTGTCCGGCCCTGCCCCTTCTTGTAGAGGGTATTTGTAGACCAGTCCAGCTTACTGTCCATTAGCACTCCCGGGTACTTACTTACTTACTCACTGCCCCTGTATGGAGATGGGTATATAGGGAGGCCTTGTCTTCCTAAAATCCCATCTCCTTGGTCTTAACAGTGTTTAACTGGAGGCAGTTACTGCACCAGTCCCTGAAGTCCTCCATAATCCTGCTCCTGTCCACCCGTTACACTTGCCACAACAGCAGTATCATCTTAATACCTCTGGAGGTGGCAGGACTCTGAATTGTATCTGAAGTCTGCTGTATATCAGGTGAACAGGAACGGCACTAAAACAGTCCCCTGTGGGACCCCCATGCTACACCTGACTATCCCTGAGACATAGCTACCGAGTCTGTCAAACTGTGATCGATCTGTCAGATAGTCTGTGATCCAGGTGTTTAGGAAAGGATCTATTCCCACGTGCCAGCTTGTCTTTCAAAGAGACAAAGAGACTTTTGAAAAGTCAAAGATTGGCAGCCTCACACAGCATCTGGTCTCCGAGTAAGTGTAGGTCTGGTGCAACAGGTAGAGGACTGTATCCTCAACCCAAACTGAGCCCGGTTCTGCTGGACGTTTTTTCTTCCATTAAAGGGCGTTTTTCCTCTCCACTGTCGCCAAGTGCTTGCTCATAAGGGATTTGTTGGGATTTTTGTTTTTGTAAAGTGCCTTGAGATGATTTGTATTGTGATTTGGTGCTATACAAATAAATTGAATTGAATATTGAAGAGTCCCTGGTGGGGCTTAGCTATCTGGGCAACACAGCTTTTCAGGAGTCTCTGACACACTCCATATGGACCAACTGCTTTTCCCGGCTGCAGCCTTCTGAGCTCAGCTGTCACCTCCTTGGCTGTGAAGGCTGGAGGGAGAACCCCAGGTGTAGCAGGGTGAATATATCAAACCTACTGTAGGTTGAATTCATTGGCCTGTGGTGGTGTCGACTTTCTTTTCTGGTTATTGCTTTGCTAGCTCAGAGGGCTGCACACCAATGAGATAGAATGTTGGTACAATAATCTAATCCATGATTCTGTGTGAATTGGGCACAGGCCTCTGGGCCCCACTGGTTCTTTGAGCTGGCTGAAGAAAAAACTGGTTTGGTTCTTAGGCAAGAGCTGGCTAGCACCAGGTGGGCGTGGTTGAATTTCTCTTCAGTACACAGGCACGAAAAAGGGATATGAGCTTGTCGTGATAGCCCAGATGACTGCGCAGAATCTTAGGTTACAATACCAACAATCAGGCAAATCCCTTTTTACCAGGACAGCTCCAAGTGATATACCTTCAATTCACCCTTTGGGAGTGTTATGACGCCCATCTTGCTTTTTTTGTTCTTAGGCAGGTGGTGAAGGTGGGTGTGATCGAGCGTGGGTTTACTCCAGGCACTCCGGTTTCCTCCCACAGTCCAAAAACATGCATGTTAGGTTGATTGTGAGTGAGTGAGTGCGAGTGTGTAAGGTTGTTTGTCTCCATGTGGCCCTGTGATGGACTGGTGACCTGTCCATGGTGTAGCCCTGCCTTACGCCCGAAAGAGAGCTGAGATAGGCTCCAGCTGTCATGAACTGAGCGAGTTGAGGACCAATAATTCGCCCACTCTGGAAACTCAGGTATAAAAGCCTGATTTTATTACATCGAGAGTGCAAGGAGGGAATGACCAGTCATTTGAGATGTGTCCGGGAAGAGTCTTTGGAGAGGGTGGTTACTATCCAGGCTGGCCCCGGCAACACCGGGGTAGTCGTGATAGATGTCGGAGATGAGCTGGGTGGTTTTCGCAGAGCAATATCTGGCGGTCACGGGTTTTCTTGGTCAGTAGCTGTAAAATCTATTTCCCTTAGTGGTAGTTAAGCCTATCATCCTGGGGGGAAAGACATGGAGTCCAAATAACAAAGCGTCTTTCGACAGGTTACACTAACGGCTTGGAAGTCCCATGAGCCGAAAATCAAAGTCTTAAGTCTGCAAAGTCTGCTCTTAGTAGAAACCAAAATCTTGAGCCAGCACGTCTCTGCATTAATATGCCCATTATGCATATTTGATGCATATTTGGTAACATTTGGTAGTTAGTGCTCAACACAAGTGTTAGGACCTGATGGCAGTGTTACTATTGTTTAATTATTTGGTCATACATTAGTGACATGATGATCGCTTGAGATGAAAAGTCATTACAGTTTATCCCATCAGGAATAAAACTATGTGTGAATGTTATAGCAAACAATTCAACAATTATTGAGACACTTCACTAAAGCCTAAAAGTGTCAGCCTGCAGGTGGTGCTACAGAGAAAGACATGGGCAAAGTCCTTCTGATAGAACCTAAAATACACAATTCTGTCTGGATAATTGGTAAATCAACAGGTTGACGCTGCCATTGCTAAAATAAAAACAAAAAATACAAAAATAGAAAGACAAAAAATAAGTTTCATTACATTTACAATATGTACAAATGGGCATGTATGATTGTTTAGATTGTCACTGGTGGGGAGGGGGGCGATTAATACTCAGATCCATGTGTGTTTGTAAGGTTTGAAAATCTACTGACCAGTGACCATTGCTTTGGACTACAATGTCTTCACCTTCATGGATTCTGTGTGTTCCTAATACATGGAGGGGCTGGTTTCTTGTGGATATATGTAAGTACTTAAATGTCCATGTGTGAAGCTCATGAATTAGTTGACCACATCATCCAGAAAAATCTGACTGCTTCTTCTTTTCATCTGACTTACCCGCAGAGACAAGGTGAAGGCTATGTGCCACCTGGAGCCTTTGGACAAACACCACATAGGTGTGCCTCTGAAGCTGGAATGCCACATCTCAATGTTTGAGACACACTGTGCTGAGGATAGTGGTCTGCTGTTTAAATGTCAGTTGTCTTTGTATGGAGAAAAGTGGTTACTGATCTATTGTACTTTGAATGTATGGTTTTCAATGTAAGCATTCAACAAAACTAAGGTATTGCCTTCCTTTTCAGCTTTTGACTTTAAAGCTACACCCATCAATATGTTTATACTGATGAGTATGGTTATTGATTATGCTTGGTTAACATTACAGTTTTGTACTGACTCTAGAGATATTTGGACAGGCAATCAGTGGAAGCCTTGCTGCTCTTATTGTGATCAGTGTGTTTCTCTGTTGTATTTTTCTTCCACTTGGTTATAGATTCAGTTGGATCTCTGAACAACAATTTCCTCACAAAGATTTGTTTCCACCTGGAGCTGCTGTGCAGTTGAATACAGATGCATTTTGAAGGGGAAAACGCCTTTGGGCTTTGCAATAAGTAAAGTTTTGCTAACACTGTGTTTTTTCCCCTGCAGTCATTAAATAATCTCCAACAGCCCAAATGTTGTGTCCTGAGGAATGTCCCAAGGGGAGGCTGCACAACATCCTCAGTCCTATAAGACAATCTCTAGCTTTTCCCTAATCTCTCTTACATCACGTGTAGTGCATGATTTACTCCATGCTAAAGTACTCTTTAATAATGATGATGATGCAGATAATAATGATGATATTAGGGTAAGGTTGGGTGATGAAAAAGTTGGCCTGAGCATGGTTTCGCTTCATTTTGATAATTTAAATGACAAAGCACCTCTAGAATGTGTTTAACCTGTTAGGCCCTGGTCCATTTTTAAGACTCCTGCCCAAAATGACATAACCAAAATCTTTGTTTACATAAAAACAACATATGATCAGAAAACATCAAGGGTAACTCAAAATTCATAATAATCGTTTCATAATTTGACATTTATATCTGCAATTCCTTGGCCTTGGTGGGTTTTAGTGGTAGAGAAATAGGACTTGTAGTGTTGGAATCTGCTTAGTATAGCAAGCCGTTTGAGCATAAATCCCATATCCTTGATATCAGATGTTCATTTCATACACTAGTTCAGTCTTTGTCAGAACTAGTTGGACATTTGATTGCACTAGTTGAACAAGAACCCTTACTGGTCACACTTTCTCAGCAACTAGTAGCCCCTCTGTCCAGCTAGTTCCAAGAAAAGCCTTATTAGCAATGCCAGTCATTGCACTAGTAGAACCAAAGTCCCAACTAGTCAGCTTTTTGATGTACACGGGCCCTCTGGACAACACTAGTAAGGCTAAAAGTCTTACTAGTTAACTAGTGTGCTGAAAGAGCTGACAGGTTTACTAGTCAAGCATGAGTTTGGCCTCACTGGTGAACTAGTGACCAGCATTTGTCTGCACTAGTTCACTAGTGAGAGCCTAAATCCTCACTAGTGAACTAGTTAGGACCTCTAGGCCTTACAAGTGTTGTCCAGAGGGCCACTAGTACATCAGCTTAGTGTCATTTAATTGTCCCACTATAGAACATTTGGCTACTGAAATTCAACATCCTACAGTTACACTAACATCACTTCTGTGTTTTTACATGTGAAATCTGCCTTTACAAAAACTGGCAACTGATAAAAAAATGATAATCAGAGCTGCAACTGAATTAGTATCTGGGACGATCTCGTATGCAGCAAGGGTAAAAGGCCATTGAATAGAGTGATAACGTGATTTGACTGATTTATTGTCGGAGAGCAGAGTTCTCATCCTGTCAACGACAGTTCCTAATGACAAATTTTTCACTGACCTTAAAAGTGTTTAGCAAAGCACTTCTGTAATATTCTTGGACTCACAATGGACAGTATTAAAAATGATCCAAATTGACACAGCAGAAACAAGTATCTTTTTTTCCCTACATTCACCGAGTCAAAACCTGATGCTCACGTTATTGATAATACAACTGGGCTGCAGTTTAGCCAGAGATTGGGATACGTTAGCAGCTATTGTCATAATTTACAGGCCCCTTTTATTCACTGTTTGCCTGATGCAGCTGCACAACTGATTCTGATTCTGTGGCCACTAATGATGAATCACATTATGAGTATGAGATGGAAAAAAAAGATGAAAATGGAAAAGATAAAATCTAGTGAAGTGTGATGACCATGTTGCCCTATTGGCTCACTCAGAAATTCTATTCATTTTATGTGACATGAGCGATGGCCAAAATGAGATGGGATAGTCTAGAGAGTCAATTAGAAAGAGGGAGGCTGCCCTCATACGCACCAAACACACACATACACACAGTATGAGTAATCACCCCACCTTAGTGTGCTCTGTTCCAAACATACAGTGGTTACTACCTACATGCACAATACTGTACACTGCTACACACACCTGCACACACCTTCACAAAGGCTATTAGGGGTCCTTCCTGCTCTCAACTTCAGGAATGATTGATAGAGCCTTCAGTGCAAGACACAGGCTGTTTAGTCATACTGATTGCCCTACATGTGTGTGCGTGTATGACTTTATTCATGCATGTGTGTGTGCATTTAATCCACGTTTCTAATGGCCCCTGCAGCAAAGAAGCTGTGCATTTAATTAGTGTCTGTTTCACGTGCGTATTGCACGAATGTTTCAGAAACTGTGGTATGAGAGTGTGAGTTTCAAAGGTGCATGTGCGTTATATCGATTTTGTGCCAGAGTGTGTGTGTGCTTGAGAAGGCATTTGTGATTCTCTGAGACTCAAACCATGTGGTTAAAGTTGCAGCATCACATCTGAATGATGCTTGTGCCGCTCTGACTTCAGGGTGTGCACAAAGAAAACACAATCACTAAAGAAACTTAGAGAAAGTGACAAATCTCCCAGACACTAGCCTCTCCACACATGGTTGCATGCTAATATTGAGAGACAACATGGTGGGAAGGCAGAGAAAGAGAAATGAGACAGACAGGACTGGGTTGGTAGAAGACAAAAAGCAATAGAGTCTGGGAGTTTGATTGTCCAGCTGCACTTCAAACTATTTTTGAAAACTGAAATGAGAACAAAAATTTACAGGCTTCAGCCTAGGTATGAAATTTGGTAGGTTGTGCAGAGGAGGAAGGCACCAGGTAAGATCACATGGGTCAGCCAGTTTAACAACAACTGATATGTCCACAATCTATGCTACACACAAGAGTAAATCTCTACACTATGTAGACTTAATATACATGACATCAGCACAATTCACTATTTTATACTAACAGGAGATGGTACAATAAGTGTATTGAAGGGAGTTATCTAGTCGGATTGATAGGGAGACAAGTGCATGCTGGGAGGGTTCCTCCTCTCTGCCTGTCAGTTGGTCCGTTAAACTAGAGCTTAGTCCATTAATAAAAAGTCCCCTTAACTCTTTGTCCCCCTATGCTGCTTCAGTAGCGAGTATCTGGAATTCCGCTGCACAGTCCAAAACACTCCTGGTTCCCTGGCGGAGTGCCAGAACACAGTTTACTGCCACCCCAGTGTGGTCAGGAAAATAAAAAACTTGTTTAAACAAAACAATAAACTCTTCAAACTTAAAGTCCTCCGACGGTCTTGATGAAAAAAAGGCTTGTGCCCAGGCCAAAGCCTTGTCTCTTAACAGTCCAAATAAAAAGTTGGAACCGAGGGAGCTATACGAGCCGAGAGGACCTGCATCTGTTCTGTGAGGTGGCAGACCTGGACAAGTAGCTTGTGGTTAGTATCCATTAAGGTTCGAAGTGCGCTGTCGTGATCTCCCAGCAGGACTCCTTGGCGGGATAGAGCCTCTTGAAGATCCGGCATGTTGAGGGCACCCTCAGGCTTGTGATCCGCTGGGTCCATCGTGACCAGTTCGTTCTGTTCTGAGTTAGAGGAAGGAAGGCCCAAATGCAGATCAGAGGAGACAAGATTTCTTTATTCACAATTATAATGAGAACAGGTGAGAGACGAGTTGTGTCCCAGAGTAGGGACTCTGTGCCGGCGATGACCCCATGGAGGCTAGGAGTGATCAGTGCTGATGTATGGGCTTTCCGGCGACAGTCCGACGACAATCCTGGCGAGGAGGATGTACGCTGGACGCCGACAGTACGTGTGCAGGAGACGTAGGAGTGAGGTCGAGAGGAGACCGGAGTGGACGCCACCTGCGGTTTGAAAGAAAGTGAGTAGTTGTCTTTCTCATAGGTTTTAGAAAGCTAGCAGTTAAGTACTACCGGGTTGGCAAGTTAGACGAACTGGCAATCTGGTTGAAGGAGACCGGAGCTTTTATGCTTGCTTTTATGAGGTGTATGTTGCAATTCCTTCTCTCACTCCTACTACACCTGCAAACAATTAACAGACATACAAACACGGAAGGAGAGGGAACGAGACACACGAGGGAAGGAAGGCGGAGAGGCGGCACTGCCCGTCGTGGCAGAAGGATGATACTGCCGCCTTATGACAGCTCCACAGTTTTCATTATGCATTAGATTATTTAACAGTAGTTTCAAAAACAGATTCACAACAATCAAGCTTTTGTGTAGGCCTTTATTTTAGTCACTTCTTTGGTGTGAACATCTTATATACTCCAAACCTGATTAGAATTACTAAATCGTATGGATTTGGCACACAGCTCCGCTTTCAAATCTCCAAGGCCAGGTCCTTTTAATGGGAAATTAAACAACCCATGGTTATATAACATCACCATTTTGATTGGTTATGATAACCCTTTAAAACCTACCATACAAGGCCTCCAGAGCATATCTTTACATTTTTGCATGCTGTAGTGCCATTTTTGGAGCATATTAAAAAACAGAAAGAAAATGCAGTGTCAATTCATGTTGTTGTTTCCTGTTTTATGACACATAATTCAACATAGTCTTTTGGCTTCATCATTAGCAGCATTAGCATTCCAATGCATCAGAGTGCAGATAGCACTAGCTTTAGTAGGCAGTGGTGACCCACTGCCCTCTACAGTCAATGCACCTTTTACATCGCTCTCCCCTCTGCTTTGTTGGCTACCTCATGTTTCACTGCTGTCACATTTTTTGTGTTTTTTGGACCCATCCATAATTTATACCTTGTTCAGGTGGTATCAGCCAAGCTGAACAAAGTCCCAGTGATCCCTTACCTCTGCTATTATGATGATAATCCATTCTGATTGGCTCTCATTGGTTTTAGGGTAAGGTAAACTAAAACATATTAACAGACAGTTATCAAGGGCTGCACTGTGGCTTAGTGGTTAGCACTGTTGCCTCACAGCAAGAAGGGCCTGGGTTCACAACCTGTCAGGGGACTGTGCAGTTCATCACTGTGTTGCCATCTTAAGTGTGACTTACAGTAATTCTAATTCCCCATCTTTAGTTTTTTTTACATTAGATAAATCAAATCACATCACATGATCAAATGTATGTGTGTAAACATAAAACCAAACAACATTACTCTTCTTCTTACTTATTACTTAAAGTCAGGATCATAACAACCTAAACAAAGCAACTACTTCAGATCTATTGTTGCTACTGCTTTTTTGCCAATTTTAAGGTGAATGTGTTCATACCTGACATGCCACCTTCTAAGGCAGAGCAAAAAGTCTCCTGTCATTGCCTCACTGCACTGCATCCCTGAACTCTCTCTAATAATGGTTCCTTTGTTCCTTCACCTTAATGCAGTGATTTGTATAAATGGAGATAAGAGCTCACAGTTTCATTCAGTCTGCTCTAAAAGGCTGTTATGGCATTGCACTTGATTGTTCACATGAAAAAAATGAAAAATAATGGAAGTAGTTGTGTGAAGAAAGGAAAGGTGGAGTTAAAGAGAGAGGTCAAATCATTTTCAGCAGGCCACCTCTTCATTCTAAGCCTGCATGGACACTCAGCCATCAGTCCATCCAGATAAAAGTTTTAGTTCAGGGCAGCTGTGGCACAAAGCTTGGATGGTGGTCTAATAAATTCGCTAAAAACTGTACATGACTGGTCAAAGGTTTGGAATCACCTCCATTTTTCTACCCCAATTATTTTCTTTTCTATTAATATTTAAGTACTGCAAGTCCACAGAATAACTTTAAATGATACAAAACAAAGTGGTAAAATACCAAAGGAAAAAAAAAAAGATCCCAATATTTCCTACATGTGTCCTCAGCATGACGTCCCTTCCAGGATGTGTTAGAAAAGAATGACTGGACCAGGTGAAGATTGAATGCAAAAAAACCTACAAGTGCAACACATTTATAGAAAGCTCTGCAACAGAGCCCTCTATCCCAAAGATGTTTGAATTCATTTGTAGAAAGAATTACACAAGTATGTTCAGCTTTTGAAAGAGTCAGCAACTGGAAAAGTCATTCCACACTTTTGACTGGTTTTGTACAAATATTGTATATATACATTTTTGACTTTTTCAGTAGAGAGTAAAACAAAGTACTGAAAAGAAATTAAAGAGGTGAGGAATGCCATTCCATTAGGTGCCAAGGAGGACATGATAGAGCCTTAAACCCCAGGGCCAGTCTGCTGAACCTTGTGTTTCACAAATTTAAAGTATTTTCACAATGGTTATTTCTAAAAGTCATCTTTTTTTTTCCTCGCTAGTCACCATTTATATACTGCTAATGATTTTGCAGAATTAGAAAACTGAGAAAATAAAGAATGTGCTGCACTGTTGTTCTAACACAGATAATTACACAAAATCATTTAAAATATCTCCTTCCTAAACTGAAAAAAAAAACTTTATTTGAATGTCAGTTTTCTCATAAAACATTTTAGTTGGCACCGATTAGAAATATATAGATGTAAATAGACAGTAATGGTTTTTGTTCACTTGGATATATAAAATACTGGTCAATGCCCTTCAGCCTTTTCAGTTTAATATATTGATATATTCATTTACATTAATTTAATGTTTTAGACATTTTTTAAAAGTTAATGGACACCTCCCACCTAATTTTCTAGACATATCTACATGGAGTACTTACTTTCCTTGTTTATTACATTGGTAAGCACTGATCAAAAGCTTTCTTTTAAGTTCAGTGTCATTGAGTTTTGCTGTAGAACAGTTTGAGACATGATGCTCTGGGGGGAAAAGCAGCTTGATGAGAAGCCAGGCTGGTCTGCAGCTACCACTGATTATCCATCTTCACCACAGAAACACAGTGTTTAACAGACTGAAAAAAATGCAACATTGAACAAGGTATGTGAAAGAGTGTGAAATGGGGGCACAATCCAGTGTCTTCATGTGCCGGTCCCAGGTCTGGGTAAATGCAGACGGTTGTCTCAGGAAGGGACTCCGACGTAAAATTTCAGCCAAATCAAACATGCAAATCACAAATATGACTTCCATACTGGATCGGTCGCGGCCCGGGTTAACAACGACCGCTACTGGTGCTGTTGACCTACAGGGAGCCAGTGGAAATTGGACTACTGTTTTTCGAAGAAGGAGAGAAGGAGGCAAAGAGAGAAGAGGAAGGGCAGGAGTGTAGGACTTAGCAGGGACTTTGAATGTAGGGACTTTGTCAGGGAAAACTAGAGAGTTGGCTGATATGATGGAGAGAAGAAAGGTGGATATCTTGTGTGTTCAGGGGACCAGGTGGAAAGGTAGCAAGGCCTATAGATTAGGAGCAGGGTTCAAGCTGTTCTATCATGGTGTGGATGGAAAGAGAAATGGAATAGGAGTTTTCCTGAAGGAGGATTTTGCTAGGAATGTTCTGGAGATGAAGAGATAGGGTGATGAGTCTGAAGCTGGAAGTTGAAGGTGTGATGTTGAATGTTGTCAGTGGTTATGCCCCACAGGTAGGATGTGAGTTAGAAGAGAAGGAGAATTTCTGGAGGGAGATGGATGAGGTGATTCAGGGTATCCCTAGTGGTGAGAGAGTGATGATTGGGGCAGACTTCAACGGACATGTTGGTGAGGGAAACAGAGGTGACGAGGAAGTGATGGGTAAGTTTGGTATGCAGGGAAGGAATGCAGAAGGACAGATGGTGGTAGACTTCGCAAAAAGGATGGAAATGTCTGTAGTGAACACATTTTTCCAGAAAAGGGAGGAGCATAGGGTGACATATAAGAGTGGAGGCAGGAGCACACAAGCTGATTACATCTTGTGCAGACGTTTCAACCTGAAAGAGATCAGTGACTGCAAAGTAGTGGCTGGGGAGAGTGTAGCCAGACAGCATAGGATGGTGGTGTGTAGGATGACTCTGGTGGTGAGGAAGATGAAGAGTGTTGTGTGGCTTTCAGGGAGGAGCTGAAACAGGCTCTGGGAGGTCAGGAGGTTCTTCCAGATGACTGGACAGCTACAGCTAAAGTGATCAGGGAGACAGGTAGGAGGGTACTTGGTGTGTCATCTGGAAAGAGGAAAGAGGAGATAAGGAGACTTGGTGGTGGAATGAGGAAGTTCAGGAGTGTGTAAAGAGGAAAATGTTAGCTAAGAAGAAGTGGGACACAGAGGACAGAAGAGAACAGACAGGAGTACAGGGAGATGCAGCATAAAGTGAAGGTAGAGGTGGCAAAGGCCAAACAAAGGGTGTGTGAGGATAGGTTGGACTCTAAGGAGGGAGAGGTGGATTTGTACAGGTTGGCGAGGCAGAGAGACAGGGAGGAGAAGGATTATTCAGCTTGTTAGGGTGATCAAGGACAGGGATGGAAATGTGTTGATAAGTGCCAGCTAGCCTAGCCTCGTTAGCAGGTGTGAAGCCACCGAGCTCAGGCTCAGGGTCTGTTAGCGGTCCAAGTGCAGCTCTGGAGCAGCTCGGAAAATTAGCCTGGGTGACGGAAAAATACTCCTAAGCAGAAGCCCACGGCTCATCACCTGCCTGTTCATGTTTCTAATAGATTTTCCCCGCTCAGCGACACACCCGCTGAGAAACCGACTCTGATAATTGGCGATTCCATAGTCAGAAACGTGAAAATAGAGACACCAGCGACCATAGTCAAATGTATTCCTGGGGCCAGAGCGGGCGACATCGAGTCAAATCTGAAGCTGCTGGCTAAGGCTAATCGGAAATATGGAAAAATTGTTATTCACGTCGGCAGCAATGACACCCGATTACGCCAATCAGAGGTCACTAAAATTAATGTTCAGCCAAGTCAAGTGGATAGGTTTCTCAACTCCCTTTTCTCTCTCTCTCTCTCTCTCTCTCTCTGTCTCTGTTACACACACACACACACACACACACGCACACAGGGTACAGCAGAGATCAGATAAATCCTCAAACACAGGCAGCACAACAATGGGTTCAAATATATTGCTCCTTGTTCTTCTTTGTGATACATCCATCCATCCATCCATCTTCTATACCCGCTTTTCCTGTTCAGGGTCACGGGGATCCGCTGGAGCCTATCCCAGCTCTCTCTCGGGTGGAAGGCAGGGGTACACCCTAGACAGGTCACCAGTCTGTCGCAGGGCCCTTTGTGATACAAATAAATTAAAAAACACTCTGTAAACGGGCTATGCCATTAAGATTTGACAACAGAGCAGTTATTCTGCCATTTAATATAAAAAAAAAATGCTAAACACATGAACAGTACAAATATGGATAGTGTGTCAGCCTTGTCTGTAAGGGTTGTGCATGAGTATTTAATTGTTGGCTGTGGTATGATGCTGCAAAACCTTGTATGTCCAGGGCCAATACATTTTTGTTTGAGTGAAGCTTCTGTGTCTATTCCTACAAGCCAAATTTCTAATATTTTTTGTTATGAAAACATTTTTCCAGGACATATGAAAATTGCACCAAGTTGCAGTGTTGGGTTTGTCGCTATGAACAACTGCTTTCACATTACACTAATTTGTATTTGGTATATTAATATGAAATTAATGATTAGTCCAGCTAGGTCTGCCGCTTGCTTATTTCTATTGTCTATAAAGCTTCACACCTGACACCCCTTACAAGTTTTCCATGCAGTTTGCATGCAAATAGTGGACTTTGGGCTCTGTGTGAAAACATTGGAGTATTGGTTTGGAGCAATACTTTTGCTGATATTTTTTAAATCTCCCATCAAGAAAATTGTGTATTGAAATACTCTTTTTACCAATGAAGCAAATAAACTTAAAAAATTGTGAATATCCAAGGTTATGTCCTTAAGGTTTGTGAATAGAGCAGTAGATTTTGCATTTATTATTACATTTAAAAAAAAAAAAAAAAAAAAGAACAAGAGAAAAGAAAAAAAAACAAGGGGAAAGTTATAAGCCACAGGGCCAAAAACCAAACGGATGCAGGGACATTAAAAAAAAAATAAAGAAAGCAAAGTGTTTATTGACTAGACATATTCCGAAATTTATTTGGTCACACCTAACCTATTCAAATCAGTCCTGTCAAATCAGCAGCACTGCAAGATAGTGTGACTTTAAAGAGATAAAAATAAACCTGGTAAGTTCAAGAGCAAGAAGAAAATGTTTGGTAACACCTGTGACTGTCCCACTCTCTCTTTCTCACTTGCTTTCTTAATTAATTTTAAAATGAAAGCATTGTTCATGTCTGCATTCTATCTTCCAGATTTGCATATCATCTTTTTCTGTGTGTTATTTTATGGTGAACTGTCAGGGCCTTTTAAGTCACATTGAAAATGAGTAGATTAGTTTAGTGGCAATCTTATTAAAAACCTCTTCATCCTAATTAAGTAATGTGCCTAAGGCTTGTGAGCCGTCCATTGAGTTAAATTGTGCTGTCAATCTTCACTGTCTTGAAAGTATGACTGGCACACACACAGTGCATACGTATACTTATAACTGTCGTTTGTCCATTCATCAAAAAGCGAGTACACGAGTAAAAAACAATGTTGGTTGCTGTTGTAATTTTTATGATGCAGCAGCTCCAGTATACTGAACACTGAAATTATCTGGGAAACATTTTGTTTTTCCTGTAGCGTGTTTATAGTTATGTTTAGGCAATGCAAAACGCTTGGTTAAGGTTCACAAAGGATTTGATTTAAAGTTTAATATAGAATAAAAACTTAATGACATGAATTACAATACTGGAGACCCCACAACAACATCCAAAGAACTGGAGGCCTCACTTGCCTCAGTTAAGGTCACTGTTTATGACTCCACCATAAGAAAGAGACTGGGCAAAAATGGTCTGCATGGCAGAGTTCCAAGACGAAAATCACTGCTGAGCAAAAACAACACAACGCTCGTCTCAGTTTTGCCAGAAAACATCTTGATGATCATCAAGACTTTTGGGAAAATACTCTGTGGACTGATGAGACAAGAGTTGAACTTTTTGGAAGGTGTGTGTCCCATTACGTCTGGTGTAAAAGTAACATTTCAGAAAAAGAACATCATACCAACAGTAAAATATGGTGGTGGTAGTGTGATGGTCTGGGGCTGTTTTGCTGCTTCAGGACCTGGAAGACTTGCTGTGATAAATGTAACCACGAATTCTGCTGTCTCCCAAAAAATCCTGAAGGAGAATGTCTGGCCATCTGTTCGTGACCTCAAGCTGAAGCAAACTTGGGTTCTGCAGCAGGACAATAATCCAAAACACACCAGCAAGTCCACCTCTGAATAGCTGAAGAAAAACAAAATGAAGACTTTGGAGAGGCCTAGTCAAAGTCCTGTCCTGAATCCGATTGCGATGCTGTGGCATGACCTTAAAGTCTTAGTATTAAATAAATACCTTGGGACACCCCTGCAATAAATTTCTGGGTTGACCTCTGTTGGACTCAAGGACTTGACTGGAATTGCAAAAAATAATTTGTAAGAAAATGACAGCTTTTCTGAAGTTGGGACAATTTTTTAAATTTTGTGCACAACTTCTCTGATGTTTTAACATTTATAAACATTTTTGTACATATTTCTTACCAATAGACTGGGATTGTGTCTTACGAGACGTAATATGCCAGGAGCTTTTTGAGTGCAGTACCAGCCAAAAACAGTTGTCCATCACAGTGACTAACTGTTAAAGGAATTAATTTATAAATATGATGTTGATACATAATTTTGGTGATTAACAAAATGTTTTATGTTTCTATAATGGTTCCACCAGTAGTCCACCAGTGTGTGCAAGCTCTTTAGTCACAATATTACTTCTAATAATAAAATATAATTTATGTTGTTATCCATGTTTTATTAATTGTGTGTAAAATTACAATTTATTATTTTACAGGAAAGGCAAAAAAAGTCATAAAGCTCATTATTATTTTTTATTCAGATGCACAGGTAGTTATTTGTGTGCTTTCCTTAATGGAAATGAAAAAAGAAGTTTTAATGGGGAGCCTAAATGTTACACTTTTAGGCAATTTTTTACTTCTGAGAGAAGCCCAATGTGCTGGCCCAAATTTAGGTATAAAAATGTGAATTCAATTTGAAATCCCTTATTTCTGTTCAAAATGGTGAAGCTAATAAATGACAATAACATTTTTAGTTTTTTTTTTTGGCAGGTTCCTCATATATTTGTTTTTTCTTTTTTTTTATAATTGGTGGTCTAAAAAATTTGTTAAGCACTGCATATATGAAAAGAAACTGATTTACCTCACTAAACCCTTCCACCTTCATCTACTAATTCCTTACACTGTGTAACTTACTAACTTATACTGTGACAACGGTTCATCGCAATTCATTAATTATCATAGATCCACAGCACAGGTGCGTAGATGGGAGCAGGTCTAACATATCAGAGGTTTTTTAGTGACATTTATTGCTGAAATTACATGATTTATTCACAGAGGCTTGTCTATTGTACACTGTTATTAAGTTTATCAGATGTGATTCATTTCTAGTCAAGCTGGCTGCATGTCTCTAGGGATGGCAATGTCAGTCTGCTGATTGGTTAGTCCATCACATTGGTCCAGACTGAAAAATCTCATCAGCTACTGAATGGATTGCCATGAATTTTACAGACATTAATGGCACCCAGGGGATGAGACCTATTGGTGATCTCCTGACTTTTGCTTTAGTACCACAGTGAGTTGGCATGTAGTTTAAAATCTCAACAAGTATGATAGATTGCCCTGGAATTTGATACACAATTCTTGGTCCAAAGATCAAATTTCAAGTTCTTCCATTATTATGGTTTATTTCCAAATGCATACAAAAGAAAAGGATATTGTGTAAACACCACAGCGACACACTGAGCTGCAACTTCTTATTTTCAAACTGCAGGATCCTGGAAGGATGCCTTCAATGTGCTACGACATTATAACATTCTTGATGTCATAGTTCTAAAGCATATACCGTGAGTTGAAATGTTCATTCTACAGTATGTTGGGCAGAGAACAGGGGAGACATATAGAACAGAACAACTATAGTGAAGAGCACAAAACACAGAGTGTAATACACAAAGCCCAGCTGTAAGTTGTTGCAGACGTTTGTATTGATAGGAAGCAACAAAATGAGTCAGTCTGACATGCTTCAGGCTCAGAGGGATGACAACACAGCCCTCCACCACAACAACAAGACCTGCATCAGAGACAATTCAATGCCAAGAATGTGGTGTTCATCAAAAACATGGAAGAACTTTGTGGTAAAATGAAAAAGGAAAAAAGGGTCCTCTAAGTAGAAGATTAGATGTTCCTGGCCAAAAACAAAGCCCTCAACAGAGAGACAGAAAGCCTAAGCAGTGAAAATGAGGCTTTGAAACAAAGGTGCAGACTCTACTAGAATACTTTGAAACACAGATGAAGACCAAAAAATAGAAGAGCTAAACCTGAAATACAAGGCAAAGAAAGAAGCCACAAATCAGAGTAATGACACTTTGCAAAAACAAGCTCAGGAGATCAAGCAGTCGCCAAAACCTGAAAGACGCTCATCACAACTACACTCTTTTGAAACAAGAAAACAAATTTGTAGTACATGAAAAAATTATTCAGCAACAGGCCATTCTTGAACTTCGCAGACAGATTCACAATTAAAAAGAAATGATGAGACAACAGAACCAGGCAGCAAAATCCTGTAACAGGTCAAAGTATCCAACCTGGAAAATGAGTCTATTAACCAACAAAAACAAGTCCTGAAACAAGAGAGTCAGGAGGTGAACAAGACATTGTATAATGGACTATAGGCAATGATCATTGAGGGTCTGCAACAGGAAGTGAACACATTTCTGCAAGAACTTAAGGTGCTTCAGCACAAATATTTTATAATACAGCAGGAGAATGCAAACAAAATAAGACCCTGGAACAAGAGCTCCAGGTGGTCAGGAAAGCATTGCATGATGGAGAAGAAGCCATCACACAGAAAGCTAAGACTCTGCAACAAAATGTGCAGGAAATCAGAGGTTTCCAGCAAGATCTTGAAGTCTTTAAAAAGAAATTTAATGTAATGAGCCAAGAACATGCGTCATCAAAATGGAACAATCAACTTTGCAAAGAAAAGGGTAGAGAATCAAAGTCTTTCAGCAAGAACAGCAAGAAGTCTAAAAAAACAACCATAATATCATGAAGGAAGAAATCAGGTCAATGAGACAAAAGGAGTCCCCTGAAGATATTCTTTGAGTAAACCAAAAGAAAATTGTCTCATCAACAAGCCCCTGACATTAGACAAATGTCAGGGGCTTTAAAAAAAAAAGTGAAAAAACGGAATAACTGCAGGAATACAATTGTGCTATGTAAGACATTCAATGCAGGTCTACTGCAATGACAGATGAGAATAGATCTTTGATCCACAAATTCTGATGAAAAACAATGAGGAAGCCCAGAGAGAAAATGGGTCACTCAGTAACTTCAAACTCAAGACCCAAGTGAATGCCACAGGTCAGCAGAGGTGGCCAACGCCAAGGCTCCCTCACTGATTTCCATAACTCATCCATCAACCTTCTTCCTGATTTTCAGGCCCCAACTGCTCTGGCCTTTTTATCAGACTCATTGCTTTTGATCTGTAATTGTACTGTATGCTAGTGCAGTGTGGACCAAGCATGATAATACTATCAATTTCAGCCATTTGATAAGCCTCTAATAAGCAAATGCGCTATACTCAAAATAGCAGTGACAGGCCACATTTTAAAAAATGATACCGCGGCACGATGGTGTAATGGTTGGTACTGTTACCTCACAGACAGGCTCCAGGTTCAAATCTCTATTTCTGTGGAGTTAGGTGTGAATGTGAGTGTTTTGTGACAGTTAAATTTGCAATTTTAGCTCAGAAATCAAAGTACCACACTTGGCTTCATGCATCTTAAAAAATAAACAAAAAAAGCCATACTTAAATAAATACTAAGGTGAATGCCAATAAACATCCAGAATCAGTGTTTCTTCTTTAAAGATAATTTCATTGTCTGTGTCATGTGTATGAATGCCACAGATGTAGGCTACTGCATAATCGTTTTTTTTCTTTTTACTGTACTGCTGCCTCTGCTTCTGTTCCACCTCCAGTCCTACTGTCTCCTACTTTTCAATTTCTCCATCTGATTTTCCTCAATCTCCATTCCCCATATCAATCCAGCTTCTGGTTCTCTCCTTGGCAGTTAATGATACATAATCCAACCAGCACATATGCACACACATTGGACTGTTTCATGCTTTCAGCTCCTCTTTGGACTTACGTCCTGTTGTTCTCACAAAATGCTTTTTTCACCTGTATCACACTGTCTTTGAATAGTGTCTCTGAAGTGTAGCTTTTCCGGCATTAATGAGACAAGTGCAATGAACTGAAAACAAGTAAAATGTTTTCACGTCTTTGGTGAGGGAAGGAGGAAAACAGTTGCAATCAACTAAAAGGAAAAGGAAGTACAAGAAAGAAAGGAATGAGATGAAAAATAGGGAGAGTCTCGGACGTAATAAAAGCTGTGAGACGCTGTGTGCCAAAAATGATACTTCATCGGTTTTGTCATAATAAAGAGCTTTCTTGCTTTGTCAACGCTAATCACTAATTAATAAAGATATATACTGTTGTTTTTAGATATGAGCTCATTTTTCATTGCATACTCATTCAGCCTATTAGCAGTTTATGAACACTTTTTGAAAACTAAATTACCCCAGGTCTGTACTGGCCATTTCCAGTGAGCTTCATTATGATTTTATAATTTAAATATTAGTCAGACTTTTAGAACAGGTGTTGAGGAATCATTAGGACTTAAAAGAGATTAGTATCTGTGCAGAGGCATTATGCACAACTAGGGCCAGGGTTTTGAAAATCAGAATTAAATTTGAAAAAAATCTCATCAAAAAATTTTGTAAAACAGATTAAAACCAAAGAGGCATCAAAACCCATAGGAATAAACAAGATGAATCTAATACAAGACATAAACATTTAGCCTTTAAGGAGATTTGCAGTCTCACACCTTTTGACAGATTGTGGTTTTCTTCTATCCAGCCATTCTGTCTAACCTGCCTGCCACTCGTTGCCTGACCCGGACTGAATAGTGATTCTGATTTACCTGTTTAACCTGAATTTCTGCCTGCCCCCGGTTACCTGACCTGGACCGGATTTTGACCTTGCTTTTGCTTCTCAGATCCGATTGGACTTGAGCTAAATAAAATACCTTGGTACTATCACAGACCTCTTAGATCCCCCATTGAGTCCAGCTTCAGTAAAAAACAGAACTCCAGTCTAATTCAGACTACTCTTAAGTATTGGAAGTTTATGTTTGGACCATTGAACTTTTGTGTTTCATGGGAGTGCTTGTGCAACTTCGCTGGACTTCCTGTATTGTCACGACAAAGGACCCAGAACCTCATTAACCTTATTATAATGGAACCTTATTATATTGTCGCTTTTAGTCTCGAAAGAAAGAAATGTCTGTTGCCTACATGTAAATATCAATTGGCATCGACTTGGTACCAAAGTGACGTTCACTGGTGACATCCATGTACAGTGGGTACGGAAAGTATTCAGACCCCTTTAAATTTTTTGCTCTTTGTGTCATTGCAGCCATTTGCCAAAATCAAAAAAGTTCATTTTATTTCTCATTAATGTACACTCAGCACCCCATCTTGACAGAAAAAAAACAGGAATGTAGAAATTTTTGCAAATTTATTAAAAAATAAAAACTGAAATATCACATGGTCATAAGTATTCAGACCCTGTGCTCAGTATTGAGTAGAAGCACCCTTTTGAGCTAGTACAGCCATGAGTCTTCTTGGGAATGATGCAACAAGTTTTTCACACCTGGATTTGGGGATCCTCTGCCATTCTTCCTTGCAGATCCTCTCCAGTTCTGTCAGGTTGGATGGTGAACATTGGTGGACAGCCATTTTCAGGTCTCTCCAGAGTTGTTCCGAAGCCACTCGTTGTTATTTTAGCTGTGTGCTTAGGGTCATTGTCCTGTTGAAAGGTGAACCTTCGGCCCAGTCTGAGGTCCTGAGCACTCTGGAAGAGGTTTTCTTCCAGGATATCTCTGTACTTGGCTACATTCATCTTTCCTTCAGTTGCAACCAGTCGTCCTGTTCCTGCAGCTGAAAAACACCCCCACAACATGATGCTCCCACCACCATGTTTCACTGTAGGGATTGTATTGGGCAGGTGATGAGCAGTGCCTGGTTTTCTCCACACATACCGCTTAGAATTAACACCAAAAAGTTCAATCTTGGTCTCATCAGACCAGAGAATCTTATTTGTCATAGTCTGGGAGTCCTTCATGTGTTTTTTGGCAAACTCTTTGCGGGCTTTCATGTGTCTTGCACTGAGGAGAGGCTTCCGTCGGGCCACTCTGCCATAAAGCCCCGACTGGTGGAGGGCTGCAGTGATAGTTGACTTTGTGGAACTTTTTTCCATCCCCCTACTGCGTCTCTGGAGCTCAGCCACAGTGGTCTTTGGGTTCTTCTTTACCTCTCTCACCAAGGCTCTTCTCCCACGATTGCTCAGTTTGGCTGGGCGGCCAGGTCTAGGAAGAGTTCTGGTCGTCCTAAACTTTTTCCATTTGAGGATTATGGAGGCCACTGTGCTCTTAGGAACCTTGAGTGCTGCAGAAATTCTTTTGTAACCTTGGCCAGATCTGTGCCTTGCCACAATTCTGTCTCTGAGCTCCTTGGGCAGTTCCTTCGACCTCATGATTCTCATTTGCTCTGACATGCACTGTGAGCTGTAAGGTCTTATATAGACAGGTGTGTGCCTTTCCTAATCAAGTCCAATCAGTTTAATTAAACACAGCTGGACTCCAATGAAGGAGCAGAACCATCTCAAGGAGGATCAGAAGAAATGGACAGCATGTGAGTTAAATGAGTGTCACTGCAAAGGGTCTGAATACTTATGACCATGTGATATTTCAGTTTTTCTCTTTTAATAACTTTGCAAAAATTTCTACATTTCTATTTTTTTCTGTCAAGATGGGGTGCTGAGTGTACATTAATGAGAAATAAAATGAACTTTTTTCATTTTGGCAAATGGCTCCAATGACACAAAGAGTGAAAAATTTAAAGGGGTCTGAATACTTTCCGTACCCACTGTATGTGTTCTTGCATGATTGTGTTTGCAATATGTTTGTTTATGCCCACTATGTCTAAATGTGTATGGGTCTGTGTATGTGGTGGTGGTTGGGGGGAAGGGGTGGGGTTGAGAGGTGTAGATAGATTAGAGACAGTAGTCTCAATCCAGTGAGTCTCATTAATGGCTCTATTAAGGCCAGGAAGATCTTACAGGTTGAAATACAGACACCAACCAGGTAGAGAGAAAGGAGGCAAATGGAAGAGACAGAGGGTTGGTAGAAAGAGGGGAGAACCTGGAAGAATGAATTATTTAATTTACCAAGAGCAAATGGCAGAGAGAGAAGAGAAATAGAGAGACAGAGGTTATTAAAGATGGAGATGGATGGCAAAGTGATCATGAGCAGAAAGCATGGGAGGCCGGATCTACGACAATAACATCAGTTAAACATATCATAAACATGTGACTGGCTCAGTAAAATGATAATCCTTATTTTTATTGTTTTGCTGTCACTTTTCATAATAATATAAACACTATATTCATCGAGTTAATTGGTGAAGTTAGAGGCTGTGATGACATCACGTGAAAACATATGATGAGCAGTTATACATTCAGACAGGTTAAAAAACAGAAATAATGCTAAAATTGTCCATTCGACACACTGATCATAGTTTACAGACAGATGCCCTGGATATTGATAATCATAGCCAACCTTTAGTCACTTTGGATTTTACTTCTGAACAGTGGTTTAAACATGCAGGTATAGATAATGGATGGATGAATACAGTAGTTTAGGCACTTTGACTAAAACTCATATATGTGTCTCACGGTTTGTGTTTATTGTCCTCATTTTGTGCTCGTTTTGTTGTAGTGATGTCACCTTCTTCTACTTTGGTATGTAAAAAGTTATCCCCATAGCTCGTCCCCGGATCGGATCCGATCCGAAAGTTGTATGTCCAGATATTTCACCAAAGATCGTCACACAAATGTGTATACAGTCTAACAAATTTTATATCTAATAAAAGCTTAAAGTCTCACGATTCTAATGGTATAAAGCAATTTAGGATTGAATAATCACAGCGACTAGAGTTTCTACAGCGACTACAGTTTCTACAAAAGTACAAATACAGTACAATACGCTGCTCCTTACCTTTCTGTCGCGTTAGTTCATATGTGTACTCAAATATGGAGTGTCGCATATCGTTTTGTTCGTTAAAATCCATAGAACAAAATGCATGTTTTAGTCCAAAAGACGTAATATTGTACAGTGAATCCATAAATCCATCATCCTCCCCATAAAAAGCCATAAACCGCTTCGTTTTACGGCTGTTTTGTCCGTTTATTCAATAAAGTTTGACATAGCAAGCTTCTGTGAATCACATGAGGCCTCAATCAAACGTGTTTGCTATGTTTCACAGCGTCACTAACGGTAAAACCAATAGAATTCACATCCTCAGAGAAAATCCCAGTCAGGGGGCATATTCTAACTTCGATTGACAGGAGAATTAGCCAGTCATATTGTTCGTAAATGGTGACTGACGCATCTTGCAGCCAATGATGAGACCTTTGCAACAATATATGGCAAGTCGTGCCAGATGACGCAACAGTGGGCTTTAACGCAGCCCCTCCTTACTGTAAATGTTGCCTTGACAACACTGGGCAAACAGCGCTCGATGCTAGAGGGGGAGGGGAGTCATGTTTCACATTTTACAGAGCGCCGATAGAAAACTGGGACGCTTTTGCTTCAAACGGCACCAAGGCCGTCAATATAACTCTTAAAATGTAAGAACAACAGCTAGTTTAATTTGGCTACGTGTTGTTCGGCCGTATGCAAAAAAGGGGCGGGGTACCTAACAGGTGGTTCATGATCAAAAACCCTCCAGTGTGGCTGAACTACAACAATTCTGCAAAGATGAGTGGGCCTAAATTCCTCCACAGTGCTGTAACAGACTCATTGCAAGTTATCACAAACGCTTGATTGCAGTTGTTGTTGCTAAGGGTGGCCCAGCCAGTTATTAGGTTTAGGGGCAAAACACTTTTCCCCACAGGGCCATGTAGTTTTGGATTTTGTTTTCCCTTAATAATAAAAACCTTCATTTAAAAACTGCATCATGTGTTTACTTGTGTTATCTTTGACTAATATTTAAATTAGTTTGATGATCTGAAACAAAGTGTGACAAAAAAAATAAGAAATCAGGAAGGGGGCCAACACTTTTTCACACCACTGTGTGTGCCTGTTTATGACTCTCATCTCACTACTTCTTGTCTCTGTTTTTTGTAGTCAAACAACTGTATCTAATGGGAGAATATTATCTGTCCTAATGGCCATTTGAAAATGTTTAAACATGAAAATTAAAAATAGTTGAAAATTCAAAAAATGTCTTAATTTTCCAATGATGTTACAGTTCTTTTATTTATTTATTTATTTATTTATTTATTTTACAAAAAGTTGCTAGACAGAAATAAAAGCAAATTGTATCCTTACATTTACATCAATGTATGAGAAAAATCGTGTATATACAGTATATTTACTGAGTTGTGTGTGGTTTGTGTGTGTTTGTGACCCCATCATAATCTTTAGTTCAGCCTCAGTAACCATCCAATTTGTCTTGGGTGTCAGGATCCTCTCTCTTGTGCGCGCACACACACACACACACACACACACACACACACACAGACACACACACACACAGTAAAAGTTAGCCGAAGGAAGAGACTTATCCATCTCTTCAGGCTTCTTTCCATTAATCCATGGATAAGGTGCAGGGAGTCTGTTCTCAGGCATATGGAATTTATCAGTGAGCCACTGATTCACAAGGTGGCTTTGCATTGTGGTGGAAATATTAAAAAAAAAACAGAGTCAACTTCTGAACTTCATAAAAGCAGAACTGAAAACACTCAAGGTTTACAGTGATAAACTACAATGATACTTTTTCCATTAACACCATCAGTTATGCACATTTCCAATTTATGCACAGAAATGGAAGTACCAGAGTCCACTCTTGGCAAATGTGGTGTATTAATAAAAGCAAAAACGTTGTGTTGAAACAGTGACTTAAATGTCCACTGAGAGACAAAAAATAGTGTCTACACCAAAACAGATTTGTGTGGAGGTAGACTGCAATGTACCTCAAATTAATACATGAACTAAAAATTACAATTACTTCATGTTTTCTACAGTTTTGTTTTGCTAATCGTTTGAGGTTTTACTGCTGCTGTTTTAATCATGTCTTTTAAAGATTGGTGGCTTTATGTGTTTTGCCCTCTTTCTCGTCAGTGGCTGATTAGACACAGCTGTACTGCGTCAGTGATCAAGCCGCCTACTTAAGCAGCATGCAGCTCACCTTCAGTTGTCAGAAGATTGACACTGCGCTCTCTTTGGTGCACTATGGTTTCAGTCTTCAGTTAGTGAGTAGATGGCTTAGTTTCTGTGTACTTCAGTTATCAGTGTTTGTGAATAAATTATTGTTCTTACTAAGCATCAGTTATCTCAACATATTTGCTCAACGACACCAAAACATAACAATATCATATTGTCGTCATAGTTTAATAGAACCTAATTTGTGTGTATTTACTGTTTACATAATGGGTGTGGATTGAAACATACATTCACTTGCATTTTCATTTGCAGGTTTTCTGAATGGTTGAGGTTCTGCTATAGTGGTGTACTGAGCAAATTAGTCACTATTTAAAGAAACACTGACACAAATTTTGTTCCTAGTGCACTAGCAATGGACGTTCAGAAGTCAGGGATGTGACACATTCATATCACAACTTCACGACTGTCAAGTCACCAGGGACATAAATTATTTGCTTGGTACGTACTGTAATGTGCATAGATTAAACAAGAGAAAGAGAAGTAATGGTTTCATGTTTGACATTTTTCTTTTTTTAAAGAAGCATACCACCAGAGAATTAATGATTTAAAAGTAAACAGTCTCCTCTTCTTTCTGCTTAGACCTTTATGCTCACTTTTTAACAAAGCCTATATGACTAAACAAAATGGAGTTGTTTTGTTTTCAGGTTTTAATGTCAGCCGAATCTAAAACATTTACCAGAGAAATCTGCCTAAAAAAGTCTAAGGTACAGAATACATTGTTTCATCCCTGTTTACAATTATAAATAGACGTTTTATGCCAGGCGCCTGCTGGGTAAATGCCACAAAGATGCAACGGCAAGTGGCCATTAGTGGTGACCTTTAGTTCAAAGTATTTGTAGTGACAATATATATTAAGTTACTATACTGGAAAAGTTTTTCTGTTTTGATGGTCAGCTCCAATTATGACAAAGTAACATGCTGCCATACCATCAGAATTGGTTTGTAAACTATGTATTCTGATTACAAAACCCCTGCAGAGAGGATCAACCATATCCATTAACCATGTCCATCCATACTAATGTTCCACATTTGTCTTAGATGCCATCTTCTGTATGACTATTTAGAAATATGACATTTAATGCATATTCAGAACCTAATTTATAAGACGACAGACTTTCAGATACATGAGCCTTATTTTTCATGCATTGTTTCCAAATGTTTTACCAAACTGGCAATCTTTTGTATGCTCCAGTTAGTCCCTACTACCATTGTCCTTACAAAGAAATCAGAATCACTTGTGTTAGCCACATATACACAATACCAAGGACTCATTGAGAACATACTGGTAAAGGATCCATTAACCAGAGGTTTATGGTTTGAAACCATCCTCTGCTAACAGTTGTTAGCAACTAAAATGATCAAGGACTAAGTCGTAATAACACTGGGTGTATGTTTTCTTTGGTGGGAGACAGGCATCAGTTGGATGGGGAGGTTTCACCTACATATCCATCCAACCCTCTTATTCCTTAACCAGGGTCACGGGGATGTGATGGAGCCTTCACCTACATATAAAATAAATAATGTAATCATAACTATTATTACACAGACACACACTCAAAGGGTAAATTGGTATCTAAAACAGGTTTGTTTACCTTGTCTTTTATAAAGTTCTTTCAGTTCACCTCAGGCACTGAGCCTCTATACAGCTGTTTTTGGTATATGTAAATATCAAGATAACATACTGTGCTTTACCTGAGCAATCAGCTTCCCCCTTGCTTAAGGTGCCTAATGCTTTAATATTTTTTTTGTATAAGAAATAATTGTCTGTCCATCTTTCTGTGGCTACACAATAATTTGCAAAGGGAGGCAAATGGTTTCACTGGTAAGACTTACAGCAGTTTGTGTAACTTAGGGGACACAATTTTCCCACTGGTTTTTGTTGCAACAAGAAGATATGTCTGTAATAGTTTCAGTGTTTAGCCATCAGTTTTGTTTCCTGCACAGTTTAATATACTAGCTTTCTCTTTTACCTTCATTTTTTTTAATTTAAATATCCAGGAAGGGTTGACTGGGTGTTACCACTGGAACATTTCATACTTTTATGACATAATTAATCTTCATCCTGCTTCCACCTTCATTTACATAGTTAAATTACTGCATCTCTGATGCTGTAATATGTTGCGCTTGGCTCCAAGATCAGTCAATGGCCTTAGAGTTAACCTAGTTAACTTTGTAATAACATTAACTCTTGACAGGACTGAAAATGTTCAGGGCTAAGCTTATGTCTAACAACGCCTGTTGACCAGTATGCCAGTTTCATCCTATTCATCCATGCCCATGTTTTTAGAAGGCTGAGATCTCTTCCCCTTTTTGCTGCTCAGTGGACACCAGAGAACAGCTTTACACACTTCAGCTTCACTGACACTCTTGCAGTTTATTCTCTTCCCTCACATGCGCATCATTTAAAGACTGGTTTGACGAGAGTAGTGTCACCACTGGTAAAGTATAGGACAGAGCCATAAGCATAGCAGAATTACAACAACGACACTGTTATGACAAGGTAAGCCTTCAGATACATGCATTTTCCAACTTCATGTGTTGTTTTTCAAATAGGTTGATCCAAGGGGAATAGATGCCAATCTTATCTTCCTTTTGTGCACTTCAGTTAGTGTTTACCTCGTGTGTGCTTACAAATAAACTGTGTTGCGAACTATGGATTGGAGAAACAAATCCTATATGGCTTCTTTGAAACGAGGTAACAAAACGCAAGCTGCTGAGCTTGTAACCCAGAGGTGGATTGACGAAAACTATTCTGTTATTTAGATCACTGCCATCATGGTAATTGCTACATTCATGACCATGTCAAAATGGTTTTGGATAAGGACCATTTACCTCTAAATACTGTAATAAGTAAGTCTTACATTATCCTTACCCTTGTAAGGATACATTTCAAAATGTTTTTTATCCATGATACTATGATGGAAGATGGCTGTCGTCGGGAAAATTAAGCCAGGGTTCAAATCATTTTAAAAAGCATTCATCTTCTCCACCTTAATTTTCCACTTTATTCCAGTGTTTATCAACTGAGTTGAGTCATTTAATAAATGGTTTGTGGACTCAAGATTCTGTGATGCCTCCAGAGCCAAGTGATGCAGGGCACATAAAGGAGAGGTCAAGGGACCAAAACTTTCCTGGGCCAATTAACAACCCTTTCAAACAACAAACATCCAAACTGTCATGTCACTATCAGTAATCCATGTTCTTAGCTGTGAAAGCAAATGCAAATGAAAAGAATCCTTTAAATGTCTTTCATACTGTATACAGTATATACTGGATATACAGACTGTACTTTTCATAACATTGCACATATTGTTATAGTATTGTTTAGACATGGTCTCCTTCATTGTACTCTTCATAACAACCTGTACATACACTGACCAAAATTATAAACACAACACTTTTGTTTTTGCCCCCATTTTTCATGAGCTGAACTCAAAGATCTAAGGCTTTTTCTATGTACACAAAAGGCCTACTTTTCTCAAATATTGTTCACAAATCTGTATAAATCTGTGTTAGTGAGCACTTCTCCTTTGCTGAGATAATCCATCCACCTCATAGGTGTGACATATTAAGATGCTGATTAGACAGCATGATTATTCCTCAGGTGTGCCTTAGGCTGGCTACCATGAAAGGCACATTTTGCTCCTTTTATAATTTTGGTCAGTGTCTGTATATAACTTGCTCTTAACCCTGCAATTCCCAATGTTAAAATATTTCAACATCACTTTTAACAATTCTAAAAAATGGCCTGCAAATGTTTTTTTTTTTTCTCAAGACCACATTTACATAGTTAATGGGTGCTATTGTTAACTATCTATACAATATTTTTCATTCTTGCACTACTCACAACCATCTGCAAATACGGTATATAACATGTATATTTCTCATACTGGTAAAATTCCTTGTATGTATCCCTTGCACTATTAGTCCTATTATTAATTATTCACATCCACCCTGTACATATGTAAATATTTTTCACTACTACAAATGCACTTCTTTGGCCTGTTTCAGAGAGCGGGTTTAGTGAAAACCCAGAGTTTGTTAACCTTAAGATGAGAGATACTCAAGGTTGTCAGTTTCACAAAGCATGTTCATATTGACTCTGAGTCAGTTACCACAGTAACTGACTCTGTGAACTAAACCTGCTCACTGGCAGGTTTTATAAACCCTGAGTTGTTTCTGAGCTAATTGGCATTCAGATTGAAGAAGAGGGAGGAGACATGAGTTGCCCTTTTGTTTTGCAGAATTCGAGAGGCTAATCAAACCCCGTGTGGACATCTTTTCTTTTCTTGAAGATCTTTATGAGCGATACTGTTTCCTGCCAGTTCATTTCATTATCTTCATGATATCCTCAGCCCTTACATGTCCCATATGACTTCTCATGGACACGATCTAAAATCAAAAATTCTTTCAGTAGCTCTTTGTGTGTTTGCAAGTGGATATTTCCTTTATAACGTCGGTGATGCAGAACATATTTAAAATGAAACTGCGTGTCGCGCAGTCAGAAATGTGACCCTTGTGCTCAAACGTCTGCTGTACAGCTTTGTATTCCCCAATCACAGATCCACACATCTTATAAAAGAGGAACTCTTGTTGCAGGTATCACTACAAGTAACAATTGGCACATTCAGCCTGTAGCTTTGACACTTTATGCACAAATCAATTTGTATATTTTACTGTTTCCAGGCATGATCAGTTGCACAGGTGGGACTCACATCCCTGTTGTGGTTCTCTCTGTAAATGAAGGTGATTATGTCAATAGGAAGTCCTTCCATAACATTAATGTACAGGTAAATAGTGGCCTTTGGCTAGCATTCATTATGAAAGATAATTCTATCACAGCTAATGCAGACTTTTTTGTTCTGTGTGCTTAAGGTCATATGTGATGCATCACATGTGATAATGAACAAAGCAAAGTGCCCTGGCTCTGTGCACAACTCTTTTCATGTGTGTGCCTATAGGCATAGGCATAGGCATTAGTCAAGGCCTGGTTCCAGTGACTTTGGAGGCTCAGTGTCACACCAGACAGGGCCTGTGACGTTATTGTTGTGTGGTTCTCCACAACATAGCAACAGTGCAAAAAGATTATTTATTTCCTGCAAGTACAGGTGCAATAAATGGTCATTTTATTTTGTTAAAATCATCATACATCACTAGCACCATATCACCTTACGCACTGATAACTTGTGTTCCAAGTGTACTTTGTACAGTTGTTTCACTGGGAGCTAGAAGAACACAAAAACAATGATGTTCATAGTGCCATAGCCACTTAGTATTATTGCAAGTCATTATTCAACAGGAGACACAATCTTACAGTGGCTAGTTGGGCAGTGGATGTGGATGTAGATGGATGGCTCCTCTTCATTACCACATTCAGCATTGCTCTGTGATTGTAATGATAAATAATTCAATAATAATAATAATATATATCTGTTTGAAGGAGATTTTTATATTTCATTTTAATTTGCTGCCATGTTAGTTTTACACCTGTAGGTTTGCACCTGCATGGACACTGAACATACTCAGAGGAAAACATCAATGTTGGCACATGAAAGGTATAAAATTCAGTGGTGTTGAAATGACGTATTAACACGGTCAGCAGTTTTCTGCCACGACAACTCACATTCTTTTGCTGCAGTGTTGGTATTACTGTATCCAGTTCCACTGGGGAAAAATATGCGGAACACATCTTCTTCTCCATTACCATGGTGAATCATTGTATCTGTGTTCCACTGATGTGGGCTTTATATGCTGTCAGGCATGCGCTTTACTCAGGTGTGAATTAACCCCAGATTGATTGAACTAATTCTGATCTAGTTTCCTGAAACCGGAAACTCAGTTTCCCATGTCAGGGTCAGTCAACCCAGAGTTCAGGGTTAACTTTGGAGTTTGTTGAACCCGCTTTCTGAAACAGGCCCCTGGTTAGATGCTAACTGTATTTCATTGCCTTTTACATGTGCAATGGCAATAAAGTTGAATCTAATCTTTAACAATCTCCAACATAATGGCAATGCATCCATATTGCTGATAAATGGAGTTCTTTTGCCTTAAGGTAAGTACCATATTAGTCTTCCACTTCATATCATACTTTACCCAGAATAGGCAGTTGTAAATGTCGTTCTGCCTTGTACAGCAGTTTTTAAACCAGGGATTCTGGGTGCAACTAAGAGATTTTGGCAAGACAAAACAAATATTCCCCTTAAATTGAAATGGAAAGTTTCTTAGTGAACAGTTGTGGAATATTGCATCCAACATTTATAGAGCAACATTATTCTTTGTTTTTTTAAGAAATTGCTACATAAACAGCTGGTTCTTAGCACAATTACTTCAGTAAGATGCAAGGTCGCATGATAATTCTAGTTTTGGTTTCCATACTGTCATTTGATACATTATGTAAAAGTATGTTATAGCTATTTGAAATATGCAACACTACGACTTGTACATATCACATATCATATCACATCGTACATATCTTGTATCACTCATGTTAATTAATTATTGCCGTTTCACTCGGCTCTCCTGAGCTTAATAGCATCTCTCAGCTCATTGTTACGGTGTTCTGTAGCTATTGTTTGGGTTCAGCCTCACCTTTGATGGTTTTCAGCTGCAAATGAAGCATTTCTCAATTTAAAAAAAATCTGATAAACTCACCAGATAAAAAAAAAAAGAAAGGCAGACGATGGTAGTTACAGTAAAAGATGGTGAAACTAGCATTTTTCAGCTATTAGCCTCAGAGTTAAGCCTGATACATATTCCACGAGAACAGAGAAGTTTGTTCATTTTCTCGGTGGCAAGAACAAGAACGTTGGTTACGTATCGTAACCCAAGATTCTGTGAATCTGGGCTATCACTATGGGTCATATCCCCTCTTCGCACCTGCACACTGAAGAGAAATTCATTTATCCCCTCGCCCGAACCGTGTGACCACATGTCCCATATATAAGGCGGCGGTTTGGGCGGGCTCTTCCCTTAGAAAACAAACCGGTCTTTTCTTCAGCCGGCTCAAGGGACCAGTGGGGCCCACAGGCCAGAGGGCTGTGCCCAAATCACAGAATCTTGGGTTACGATACGTAACCAACGGTCTGTCTCATTAGGGCGCACCTCGCTGCGCTATCGCTATGGGTCAAAGCGAGAGCCAGAAATAGTCTACTCTACACCTCACTGGGCCCGGCCACCCAGGAGAAGAGTCAGAAAACAAAGGTAATGTGAGTAACCGCCTTACCCAAAGCGAAGCAAGCACCAGGTGGGATACGGATGCCTGTCCCGCATCTGTATTATAAAGCACGCTTGCCGGGCTTGCCAGCCTAATTACGACTGGGAGTCTCCCAAGACAGCGTGAGAGAGGGATGAGCTCGCAACATCCCGCAAATAGAAACACACGAAGGCACACGGGGAGGCCCATGAGGCCGCCGCGCAAATGTCTTCCACTGACAAACTGCGCAGGAGAGCCGTGGAGGATGACACTCCTCTAGTGGAGTGTGCACGGATGCAGAGTAAGCTTGTGCAATGGTCTCACATAGCCAGTGAGACAAACGTTCTGCAAACAGGGGGGAGCCCAGCGAACACTGTCTGTAGTGAACAAACAGGCACTCCGAATGGCGCAACTCCGCCGTGCGTTCCACATAACATGCCAGAGCGCGCACCGGGCAAAGAAGATGCACAGCAGTTTCCTCTGTGGATGCGTGGGGAGGGGGGAAAGAAGCCCTCCAGCATGATCACTCTAGATCTGAAAGAACTAGTGATGCATTTAGGCATGGATGCTGGGTTGGGACGCAGAACTGCCACACTGTAGTCCTCCCTGATCTGAAGACACTCCGGGGATACTGATAGAGCCGACAGATCGCTGACGCCAGCAGAAGAGAGGTTTTACCTGATAAAAAACTGGAGAGGGACCTGCTGTAATGGCTCGAACTCTGGGCCTTGATGGAGCACTGCCTGCGCACTCCTGTCAGAAAACGCTTTGTGAGCGAGTGACTGAACACCAATCTGTCGCCAAATCCCTCATGGCATGAGGAAATAGCCCAGCGTATGTTTTAATGGTGCTAAATGCCAGGTTTCTCTCCAGTAATAACTGGAGAAAGGACAGAATCGCGGAGAGAGGGCATGCGACAGAAGAAACGCCGTTTTCCGTGCACCATCTCTCAAACGTGGCCGATTTAGCCCCATACGACGCTGTAGTGGACCGGGCGTGCGCCCCTTGTATGGTGGCGACGACGCCGGCAGAAAACCCCAAACTCTCTAAGCGGTTCCTCTCAGCAGCCAAACCCACAGGTGCTGCCTTATTACCGGAGGGCTGACTACCACGTCCCCTGCCATCCTCCCTCCATGGAATCTTCCAGGGGGAAGTTACGGAGGACCTCAGGCGATAGTCATGGTGCCCACGCCCTGTGCGAGGGGGGACCGTCACATGGCGTTGAAACCTCTCTGCCTCGTCTGCCGCGGATTGGAGCTCCTTAACTATACCCTGGAAGTGTGACGCAGAACGTGCAGTTAGTCCTTGGAGTGAGGACTCTGCCGGCGTGTTCCGCTCCCATTCAGCCCACACAGCGAGGGTGCAGGTCGTCCCCAAAGATGTAGCCAGTACCACACTCGCCACAGATTCTGGTGACGCCGCAGTCTGCCGAATTCATGTCGTTCGAAGATCTTGTTCTCAGTGCTTAGGCTGAAGAAAAGAAAGGGGAAGAAATGAATTTCTCTTCAGTGCGCAGGTTCAAAGAGGGGATATGACCCATAGCCATAGCCCAGAGGGCTGCGCCCCAATGAGACAGAACAAAGTTAGTTCTCACCAGGACATTTCATATTCCACAAGAAACTCTAGTGCAGAACCCTTGGGAAGTCCCTCCCACTACAGCACGTGGTAAGAATTGTGGGAATCTGACAGAAACTACAATACAGCGGATAAGATATCGGATGTTTTACGACAGATGCTCTCCTCCATTCACAATGTTCGGGCTACCTCTTTCCATGAATTATTTGCCATTTGTGTGTCTTTATATGCTTTACAACATGTGTTATCAAGATTTTCATAATTCCTCACCATCTCTGACAGCTGTTCCTCAAAACTATCCATTGCTGTGACAACCACCAGCGGAAAAAGTAGGAACGACAACATTTCTGCTTTAACCATGCCCACTTCAAATTTCTGACCAATCACACAATAGTTCTCAGACACCACACGAGAAAAAGGTTCTGCTAGATGATGTGTCAAGAACAAACTGCGAGAACTCCCAAACCAGGGATGCAAGAAAAAAATGACATCATTCTTTTTTCTCAGCCCTACAAGAGAACAAATTTCTCTGTTCTCACGGGGTATGTATTGACCTTTAATCTTGGAATTACATTTGCCAGGTGATGGCTAGAAAAGTGACTCCCAGTGACACAAGTTACAAGTGATACCTATTGAAGGGCAGTATGGAGGTGATGTGGTAATAAATGTTGCCTCACAACAAAAAAGTTCTGCATTCGAATCCCAGTGAATCTGATGTATTTTCGGCAGAATTTAATTGCTCTCCCCATGTCTGTGTGGCTTTTCTCTGGGTACTCCAGTTTCCTCCCACAGTCCAAACACATTAAGGTTGGGGTCAAATTAATTGGTGACTCTAAATTGCCTGTAGGTGTGAATCTGAATCTTATCTGTCTCTATGTGTCAGCTCTGTGATAGACTGGTGATCAGTCCAGAGTGTACCCCACCTCCAGTCCCTTGTCTGCTTGAGTTACATACAGGCAAAAAAATAAATAAATAATACACCGCTATGCCGTTTTGTTTTTTAAAAAGTTCTCTAGTGTTGCTTTAAAAAAGGTAAAAAAAAAAAATGTTGGAAAACAGCAGGTATGCATCATCTGCCAGTTCATTAATTTATTGTAGAAAAGGTGATTTTCATAAAGGCCAGGCCAGTTCCTCAGGGAGTGTATTATTCTGATTTTACGAAATCAGATTTTAATCAAAGTTGGCTGTTTAAGATGGATATTACACTCCTCTCCACTGGTGGCCACAAAATATCACAGAGGCCCTCCAGTCTCCTCCTGTGAATACAGAAAGAGTTTATTTTTATTGTAAAATGGGACATGAGAATAAGGCAAAAATGTGAGGCTCTTATGAAGCACTTGAATGGACATGGTCTTTTCTTGATGCAGTTATTCTCTGTAGCGATGTTTAGTGGAAAAGGTACTTTGAACATGACATTTAATTGACAAGCCAGCATCTTGTGCAATATTTTACACTGCATTTGGGTAAAAATATTTTTTTATTAATTTTAAACTTGTACTTAGGGATGTGTTTCTCTACCAGCAGCTGACTGTTCCGTTTGCTGGTCCAGATGGAAAGAATGTTTTTAGTGAAGTCCCTATCAATACATCTGAGGAACGAGACCTGCCTTATATTACCTGCACCAAATCAATTCAGCAGCACAGCCCCATAAACAACAATACATCGATTCTGTGTTGATGGTCAGTGTCTTGGAAGCTATAGCTGCAACAGTACAACTGGTGCAGATCAATGTTATTTCTAATTATTCAGTTGAAAAGTTGAAACATATATAATAATACTTGTAACGTGTAATTGAAAAATGGTTGTTTGTAATGCTGAAGCCACAGAGATCTACAGTGGGTACGGAAAGTATTCAGACCCCTTTAAATTTTTCACTCTTTGTGTCATTGCAGCCATTTGCCAAAATCAAAAAAGTTCATTTTATTTCTCATTAATGTACACTCAGCACCCCATCTTGACAGAAAAAAACAGAAATGTAGAAGTTTTTGCAAATTTATTAAAAAAGAAAAACTGAAATATATTTATTACACATTTTTAATATTTACAGTGGTCTATTGGCAGAAATGGAATATAGTATTCATCACATAAATATGTTGTCATCACCAAAAAATATCAACCATTACATTTTCTTAATTTTAGAAAAGAAAGTCTCCTTTCACAGAGGTAGCTGTGTTGTGCCACGTTTCAACAGTAGTCTAGAATGGAAAAATAGCTCTAGACAGGGAGTGACAGAGATTTTCTTATTTATTCATTTTAATGTACCTTCATTTCGTCTGAAAATTAAAGAGTTACTTAAAGAGTTGGGGTGTGAGTGGTGCTCAGAAGGTTGTATTCTCTAATCTCACCACTAAAACCTTGGAGTTAATTTTGACCAGGATATGTCCTTTAAGTCGCACAACAAACAAATCTCTAGAACTGCCTTCTTTCACTTGCACAACATTGCCAAAACTAGGAAATCCTGTCTCAAAATGATGCAGAAAAACTAGTCCATGCATTTGTTACCTCAAGGCTAGATTACTGTAACTCATTACTATCTGGATGTCCCAATATCTCCATAAAAAGCCTCCAGTTAATCCAGAATGCTGCAGAGTCCTGACAGGAACTAGCAAGAGAGATCATCCATCTATACATCCATTTTCTATACCCGCTTTTTTCCTGAAAGCCAGGGTCACGGGGATCTGCTGGAGCCTATCCCAGCTCTTTCTCAGGTGAAAGGCAGGGGTACACCCTGAACAGGTAAGAGAGATCATATTTCTCCTATATTAGCTTCTCTTCATTGGCTCCCTGTAAAATACAGAATAGAATTTAAAATCCTTCTTCTCACATACAAATCCCTTCATGATCAAGCTTCTTCATACCTTAAAGAACTCATAGTACCATATTATCCCAATAAAGCACTTCGCTCTCAGAATGCAGGTCTACTTGTGGTTCCCAGAGTTTCCAGAAGCAGACTGGGAGGCAGAGCCTTTAGCTATCAAGCTCCTCTCCTGTGGAACCAGCTCCCAGTCTGGGTTCAGGAGGCAGACTCTCTGTACTTTTAAGGCTGGACTTAAAACCTTCCTTTTTGACAAAGCGTATAGTTATGGCTGGCTTCAGGTAACCCTGAACCATCCCTTAGTTATGCTGCTATAGGCCTAGACTGCCCGAGGATCATTGGTGCACTGAGCTCCCCTACCCTAACCCTCCCCTCCCTTCCTCTCTCCTCACATGTATATTCCACCATTGAATGTCACTAACCTTGTGCGCTCTCTCTCTCTCTCTCTCTGTACCTTCTGCAGGTGTCCCTGGTCCTGGAGCTGTATATCACTGATGTGCAGTTACTGGCCCCACCAACCTGCAGTATCTATTTGTTGTTTATTGTTGCTGTTCCTTTCTCTCTCCTCTATCCACTCACCCCAACCGGTCGAGGCAGATGGCCTCCCAAACTGAGCCCGGTTCTTCTGTTAAAGAGAGTTTTTCCTCTTCACTGTCGCCAAGTGCTGCTCATGAGGCATTTGTTGGGTTTCTCTTTTTGTTTTCTTTTTGAAAAGTGCCTTAAGATGATTGTATTGTGACTTGGCGCTATACAAATGAAATTGAATTGAATAGATGGCTATAAATCTAATCTATTTTTCACATTTCACCTTCATGAGATGGGTAGATATACAAATTGATAGCCATATTTTTACCTCTGGATTTGGTGAAGACCTCAACTGAGCTAAAAGGAGAGTGAATGTTTGCCCTTAAAAGAGTGGCAGAACTGCAAATGAGTGTTGATCCATGTGTGCTGGATTTTGCACACCACTTTGTGATATTGTGATAATTTGTTAATAGCCTCATTTGGACTAGATATTTCTGCAACTGTAATTGCTTTTCTGTGAGCTTTTTGATCTTACTATAATTTAAACCCCATTTGCACACTTTTGTTTTTCAAAGTAGATTTTTCTGTCATTTCACTTATTTTATCAACTCAGTGTGAAATCTGACTTCTCAATGAAAATGGAATGAGTCAAAATTTGTTCCAGTCACACCAACATACTATGTAGGCATATCTGTGAATGTACAGACGGCTATTACTAGACTACTATTATGTTGTGAAGTTTTCAATTTAATATAATTTGATATAATTTCTAAATGGATTTATGAACATTTATTTGCTATGGACATCAGCAATAACAGAAAACAGACTGAATGATGTCAATATGTCTTCATGACTGTGGAGTACATTTCCTGACTCAAATTCACCTCACTCTCACTTATCACTTTTGTTGGCTTTATCTTATTACTTTATCCTGTGATTTTTCATGCCACATTCTGTAATTTCATGATGGTTAATGTGTTGTGTAGAAGAATGATTTAAAGTAACAATAATTTCCCCCATATATGTTTCCGACATGGAGTCACATAATGTTTAAGTTGTTTCTGTACTGAAAAGATGCCAAAACAGAACGTAGCATTAAATTTACTTATTCTAATTTACTAATTCTAATTTATTCAGAATTCAAAATAACATTTACAAATATAATTTGATTTACTTGCATGCCAGCCAACTAAATAGTGCAGATTCACTGAGCACATGTGTGCTCATCAGGATAAAACAACAGTCTCAAAGAGAAAAGAGAATTGTTTCTGTACTCGTTTCAGTCTAACGATTTTCTCAGCACACAGGTTTTAACTGCAATGTCTGAAAAGCCTTAGATCTTAAATACAATGCTGTGTGATAATAGTTGTGGCATTTGCCTGCCACAGAAGTGGAAATAAGCATGTAGCTACTTTACCATCAGAAAACTTGCAATATTTGCTGCAGTACAACACAATTAACTGAGAATAAATTGTGCTTGTACTGAACAGTTTTTACACATCAAGGAAAAATAATCGATGCTTTGTGGTTCAGATCATTTGTGTAGGTTTGAGAAGAAGTACTAAAACTGTTGATCATAGAGCCAGATGGCAGAGAGGTAATCTAGAAAAAGGAGGCATTAAACAAATTCACTCCAATGGTGAAGTTCATGCAGCACACAACAGAGATCCAAATTAAATTGTTCAAAGAGAGAAAACCAGAGCAATAATTTACCACACACAAACAGGCTCACAGACATACACACAAAGACAGATAGCCCTAGTGTTCCCTTGTGTATTTTAGAAACAACAGAGCAGAGTGAGCATCCACAGGGCCAGATGGCAAAAAAAGCAACATCATTATTCAGACCATTACCTCAGCTAATTAAGGTACTACTATACACAACACACACACACACACACATATCAGATATGCATGTATATAAACTACCTGTCAAAAGTTTGGAAACACTTTCCCATTTAACTGAATGAGGAAGTAAAGTGGCAGTGTATGTACATAACTTCGTCAGTTTAACACAACTCTTGTCACACACCTGCACATGTACGTACACACACACACACACACACACACACACTATATATACATATACTGTATTTTATGGACTATAAGACACACTTCTTTTACTCCTCTGGCTTGCAGTGCGCTTTATATAGCAAAGTGACTTATGTCTATATTTGCAACAATTTCGTTGAGTAGTCACTCGTGTTACATGGCACTTAGTTGAAGATAATATTGAAAAAGTAAGAATGTTCATGTTCAGGCTAAACTCTATCTCCTAGTGTAACACAAGTGAAAATGCCGTCCAAAAGAAAGCGCTATACTGCAGACTTCAAAGTGCAGGTAATAAAGTCTGCAGCTGAAACAAAGTTTGGAGTGAGTGTTGTCATTCAGACAAGAAGAGAGATGGGAGAAGCACACACCAGCCCATATTAAAAAAAAATTCTCTTCTCACCCCTACATTTATGACTACGGCCTTCTTTTTGTCATGGCCTGATGTTTGGACTTCAGGTATGGACTTTTATTTTGGTTTGTTGTTTTCTGACCTGCTGGATTTTGTCTAGGTAGCTTTATGTTAATCAGTAAATTAGTTTCAACTGTGAGTCATTAGCTTTTTTCCCCTCATGTATATATACCTCCTTGGTTGTTTTGTTCTTTGTTGGAGGATGAATGTTTGTTTGACTTTGGTGCCAGGGTTGGTGAGAAGATTTGTGCTTGGATGCTGAGTGGCGGAGCTGCCTTGATGGCAGGTGTTGTATATTTAGGAGAGTGTTCTCATATGTGCCTGGTGGATCCAGGAGAAATAAAGAACTGGTTGCTCCTGCAATTGGGTCCAGCGCCTTCATCCTTTCACCCCACATCATAACACTTCTGCTGTTTGTCCACCACTACTAGGTGGTAGGGCATACATGGAACGCCATAACCAAAGTGCCAAAGTGTCTGGCATAATGTACATGCCATGTAATGAACAGCTGTGCCGAGTATGGGCTGGAAATCCTAAGGTCAAAATGGAATACACCTCCAAAGGTGGTGGAGAACAACTGAGCTAAAGATCCTGTGGGACTTCCAGATACAGACCGACAAACTGGTGATGGCTAACCAACTGGACATAGTAGTGGTGGACAAACAGCAGAATAAGACTGTAGTGGTAGATGTAGCAATCCCAAGTGAAAGCAACATCAGAAAGAAGGAACATGAGAAGCTTGAGAAATATCAAATGCTGAAAGAAGAGCTAGAAAAGATGTGGAAGGTAAAAGCAACAGTGGTCCCCATGGTAATCAGCACTCTCTGGGCTGTGACCCCCAAACTAGGAGAGTGGCTCCAACAGATCCCGGGAACAACATCAGAGCTCTCAGTTCAGAAGAGTGCAGTGCTAGGAACAGCTAAGATACTGCGAAGAACCCTCAAACTCCCAGGATACAAGCATGATGAAGATACACACACAGTGAGAAGGGAATTATATATAATAATATATATATACAGTATCTCACAGAAGTGAGTCCACCCCTCACATTTTTGTAAATAGTTTATCATATCTTTTCATGTGACAACACTGAAGAAATGACACTTTGCTACAATGTAAAGTAGTAAGTGTACAGCTTGTATAACAGTATAAATTTGCTGTCCCCTCAAAATAACTCAACACAGCCATTAATGTCTAACCCGCTGGCAACAAAAGTGAGTACACCCCTAAGTGAAAATGTCCAAATTGGGCCCAAAGTGTCAATATTTTGTGTGACCACCATTATTTTCCAGCACTGCCATAACCCTCTTGGGCATGGAGTTCACCAGAGCTTCACAGGTTGACACTGGAATCCTCTTCCCCTCCTCCATGATGACATCACAGACCTGGTGGATGTTAGAGACCTTGCGCTCCTCCACCTTCCATTTTTGAGGATGCCCCACAGATGCTCGATAGGGTTTAGGTCTGGAGACATGCTTGGCCAGTCCAGCACCTTTACCCTCAGCTTCTTTAGCAAGGCAGTGGTCATCTTGGAGGAGTGCTTCGGCTCGTTATCATGCTGGAATATTGCCCTGTGGCCCAGTCTCCGAAGGGAAGGGATCATGCTCTGCTTCAGTATGTCACAGTACATTCATGGTTCCCTCAATGAACTGTAGCTCCCCAGTGCTGGCAGCACTCATGCAGCCCCGGACCATGACACTCCCACCACCATGCTTGACTGTAGGCAAGACACACTTGTCTTTGTACTCCTCACCTGGTTGCCGCCAGACACGCTTGACACCATCTGAACCAAATAAGTTTATCTTGGTCTCATCAGACCACAGGACACGGTTCCAGTAATCCATGTCCTTGGTCTACTTGTCTTCAGCAAACTGTTTGTGGGCTTTCTTGTGCATCATCTTTAGAAGAGGCTTCTTTCTGGTACGACAGCCATGCAGACCAATTTGATGCAGTGTGCGGCGTATGGTCTGAGCACTGACAGGCTGACCCCCCCACCCCTTGAACCTGTGCAGCAATGCTGGCAGCACTCATACGTCTATTTCCCAAAGACAACCTCTGGATATGATGCTGAGCATGTGCACTCAACTTCTTTGGTCGACCATGGCGAGGCCTGTTCTGAGTGGAACCTGTCCTGTTAAACCACTGTATGGTCTTGGCCACTGTGCTGCAGCTGAGTTTCTGGGTCTTGGCAATCTTCTTATAGCCTAGGCCATCTTTACGTAGAGCAACAATTCTTTTTTTCAGATCCTCTGAGTTCTCTGCCATGAGGTGCCATGTTGAACTTCCAGTGACCAGTATGAGAGACTGAGAGCAATAACACCAAATTTAACACACCTGCTCCCCATTCACACCTGAGACCTTGTAACACTAACGAGTCACATGACACCGGGGAGGGAAAGTGGCTAATTGGGCCCAATTTTGAGGGGACAGCGAATTTACACTGTTATACAAGCTGTACACTCACTACTTTACATTGTAGCAAAGTGTCATTTCTGCAGTGTTGTCACATGAAAAGATAATAATAATTTACATAATTTATTTACAGGGCGCAGTGACTGGGGGGGGGGGAGGACCCAAATGCAGAACACAAAATAGGATTTATTTCTCCTGGAACAAACGAGGAATCCACTGTCCGGGAGAAAAACTGGACAGGTGAAAACGAACACAAACTCAGACTCGAAACGAATGTATCCCATAGCTAACTAATGCTCTGACAACAAACAAAGGAAAGCAGGTGGTATATATAGATGGGGGAACAGAACTAATCAAACACAGGTGAAAGTAATATAACTAATAAACACAAAGCTACCTGGGATCAACACAGGAGAAAACAGGAAACTCACCAACTTCCTTGAAAACACTGTCTCCCTTAGTGTCAGACTCTACTAGGGCAAGAAGAACATAAACATCAGATATGATTATGAAAAACACATGAGCCTTAGTGAACTCTATGAATCAACCTGTAAATGGAAACGTGTGAAACCTGAAAAACCAAGAATACAGTAAGAAACAATACAAATCATAATCAGTAACAATAATCAATCATTGAAACTCATTTTTCCATTAAACTATTCTAATAGCCATGGCTATTTCTCTTTGATAAAGAGTAAAAATATGACAATAAAAGAAGCTTGTGTCATGGATCACTGGCATTAGCTTCATTTCAACTTGAATAAATGTCCCTTACAACTTCCTAACTAAGGGACATTATGTAACTCTACTTTTTATTGCATAATATTACTGAGCCTAGAACTGACCAACTGAAGCAACCCCTGATCAAAACACTGACTCAAAAAATAAGCATTTAAAATTGTTTGTTTCATGTTTATTGGGAAAGCTGTTAGGACCCCCATGCAGCCTGCCCCTGCATATATTGCACATTATTAAAGGGCAGGACACAAACTGCAGGTGTTCACAACATGAAAGTATGTTGATTGTACTCTGGCAAACCATTCCAACACAGCACTATAGTGGATGGTTGGAGATGGTTGCCTCTTCATGCAAACTTCTTCACTTCTGCACTTCTTCATCTAACAGCTCAGCGTAGTTGCTTTTTCTTGTACCATTGTTCACTTTCAATCATTTAAACTGATAGTTTCTTCCATACACGATCATACTGACATATTTAGGTTTCTTTCAGTCGAAACAAAATGGCAAAATGGCACATTGGTCTCTAATAACGTTACAGTATTCAATTCAATTCAATTCAATTTTATTTGTATAGCGCCAAATCACAATACAAATCATCTCAAGGCACTTTACAAAAACTAAAACTAAAAACCCAACAATTCCCTTATGAGCAAGCACTTGGCAACAGTGGAGAGTATGCAGTCATTAGCTGGCCTTGCTACCCAGCATGCACAGTTATCCTATGTTGTAGTGGCACAATGAAAATATGTGCAATACTAAAACAAAATGCCATGCCACATCTAATGTGTACTATACAGGCTTAAATAAAAAGGCTTTATATTTATGGAAATATTTTATACAAGTTGAAGAAACTCTCAAAAGACTATAAACAAGATATAAAGAACTGTAGATTCTGGGATGCTTCCCCATGATACGCAGTGCGAGGTACTTGAAACTTCCATGTTTTATGCATGAGCGTCTGGATAACAAACAGGAGCTGGATTGAAACACACACACACACACAAGAATGACAGAATGATAGGAGATGGAAGAATCCTACAAGTTGGCAGAAAGCAGCACAGCAAGCTTCTCAGACAGACAGTGAGGGAACTTCTTTTAACATGTTCCCCATAGAGCCATGTTCAGAAACCATCCCTAGAAAGACAGTAGACCACATTCCCCGTGCACTCCTACCTTTTTCTCCTCCCACCCTTGTCTTACTCCTCCTCTCAGTCTCATAACCCCACAACCTCCTCCCCACCACATCTCCCATAGTGCCTGGCTCCCTGTTAGGAGTAAATGTGTTGTCAATAATACCTGATTGTAATTTGTAAACAGTGCTAAGTGGCACAGAAACTTTAATCAGCCATCTAATATGCCCAAACTCATAAGTAGATGTTTAAGACACAATAGCATTTCTGCAGCAAGCAATAAGATTAAATTATCCAGTCACATTCAACCCAATGCAGTATATGCACTTGACCAGTCATAACCACCAGTTTACTTACAACTTGTTTCCAGGCTAGGAACTACTTAAGGAATTCAGGGACACTTTTTGGAATTGAAGAACTTCATATGCATTTCATACAGAGGAAGAAAATTTTGTTTCTTAGTTCCCAATAGCCCAGGAACAGTTATGGCAGTGTATGGCTGTGACCATGTGTACAGCCTTATTTATACAATCTAGCAATAAATTATTGCCATGACTCTCAATATGAGGGTAACAGACATACATTTGTTGCCATGCTTTTCATGAAAAAACAAGCAAACAAAAAAAAATAAAACATCTGGAGGTTTGGCTGATACACAGATTCATATTCACACCTGTAAAAGAGTACATGACTATATATCTGACTAGAAGATAAATGCTACTGTTCTTTTTTTGTCTTTTTAGGCTTATCATGGGTAAAGCCAAACAAACAGGTAAACTGAGGATAACAGGGAACAGACAGGTGGCAAGCATGAAGTGACCAAGAACAAAGAAAACAAAAACAAAAATTATATACTGAGAGCTAATGAAGGAGGCAGAATCAGGTGTGGTGGGTATTGGTAGACAGGTGTGCAGGAGAGGGAAAGTCTGGAGGCATTTGGAGACTGGATGGGGACTGACAGTTAGGAGAAATATCTGGAAAACAAGGCCATGATCTAAACTTTCACAGGTTGTTCCAGCATTTGGAAGCTTATGAGTCAAGATTATATATTACACACTGAATCAAACACAGGTATAATTTGATTTGATTTAATAAATAAATAATCTCATTTTCTGATAAGATTAAATAAGATTGTCTTTTTAAATGATCTGATGTCAGCATTTAATGAAATGGAAGAAAACCAAAGCAATAATTTACCACACAAATACCAGCTGTGTGCCAAACAGCACTCACACCCATGTGTATTTCTAAATCTGCTCATCCACATCCTGACAGAGATTATAATCCATGTGAGGAAAATGCATAATAAACTAACCAACAGTTGGTCTAATTACTGCTGAGTTCTTAAATTCACTTAGTTTAAGCTTGAGCTATTACACAACTTTGTAAAATTTCCTCACAGCCATTCCCACTGTTAATAGCCCAGCCCCCTCACCCACACAATCCAGCACTCTGACCCCCTGCCACAGCTATCTCTGACAACAGACCAGGTGAGAAATTAGCTCAGGAAGATCAAAACGAGGAAGCTGCAGGTCCAGATGGTATCAGCTTCAGGCTCCTCAACTCCTCCACAGACCAGCTATGTGGAGGAGGTATCACAGCTGTGGAAAACCTCCTGTGTGTTACCAGTAATTAAGACACAGCACCCAAAGGACTTCAACAGCTACAGGCTACATCTGACGGAGACACTGGAGAGACTGGTCCTTGTCCATCTCAGTCCTGCGGTGAGCTCAGTTCACTTCAGTTTGCTTACCAGCCTAGCATTGGGGTGGATGACACCCTACGCAGAGCTCTTTTTCTCCTGGAGAAGCCTGGAAGCACTGTGAGGATAATGCTCTTTGATTTCTCAAGTGCCTCCACCACCATACAAGCCAAAGCTTCTAAGGGACAAGCTGGAGCACATGGGGGTTGACTTCAATCTATCAGACTAGATTCTGGATTACCTCACCAATCGTCCATAGTATATGAGGGCATGGGAATGTGTGTCTGGGATAGTAGCCCGCAGCAAAGGGGCCCCCAGGGAACAAGCTTGGCACTGTTCCTCAGATGTCCTGTGAAGCCTGTATACAGCAGCCTTTATACACAGTTCACTGAACTGTTTCCTGCAAAAGTTCTCTGATGTTCTCTGATCCAGGGAATGGACACTGAGGGAGTGGACTCTTACAAGTATGTGGGTGTTCACCTCAACAGTTTTTTAAATTGTCAGCCATTTCAGCACTTTTACTGAAAAAACAAAAACAAAAAACTGATTACCAAACTTATAATGGTATACTGTCATATTCATAGTCATATTAACCATTTCCCCCAATGTAGCTGTTGTAGCTGTTCCTGCCCTTGGTCATAATGAAATTAGTGGTTCATGTACATGTTGAAACATAACTACTCCAGTCCTACTTCACTGCATAGGTTTGAAATTTATATGATATTATAGAGTTTTCATGCTTCAAATGTGACAAATTGCAAAAATGTTCCCATTCATTTACATACCCACACAAATACAACACACCCATCTATTTGGTTTAATTCCAAAAGGTACAAGGGAGAATGAGTACATGTTTATAAATATTTTAAGAATTTTACATAAGAGCTTTAGTCTCTGAATGGATTAGATTTGTATTTATATTTGTATGTGGGGGTGGTCCTTGGTTGGAATATATCTCTATTGGTCTTCAGCCCCATAACAAATGGGATTCGGCAAATCTGAAGGTCAAATCGAATAGCAAATAGTGCGTCTTAGCCTCAGCCCCTTCTCCTATGAATCTTTAACTAGTCACTCAGGGTACCACAACCAGCCTCATTTTTGGAAGGTGGGCTGTTTCTCAGCTTGTTGCATCTCTAATAACACAATTTATTCACCATCATAAATAATATAGGTGGAAGACTTATGACTCTATTGTAGTTTTTCAGTACTGACCTGCTTTCAAGGCCATTTCTCAGCTGAGTAAAGAGTTGATAATACTGAACTTTTGAGGGTAACGTTTTTTATTTCTGCCATTTGTCAGTATCACTGCAAGAGCATTTTGTCATTCTGTAATGAATATCTAGGAGAATAACATCTAGATTTTTGTCTGTTAATTTCTATGCACTTTTTCATGTTTTATCAATTGATTTGGCTCATTCCAGGATCACTGGAATATGTTGCCACAGAAAAAGGTTATTGCCTGTACTTATTCCTAAACTAGCATTTGTAGTGGACAAATCTACAATGAATGACTGATGTCAATGTTTGGCACAAATGCAAAGCATTGCACTGTGCCCTTTCTGTAGTGAAGAGGTAAGTAAAAGTGTAGGGGATAGTTTGGGGATGGGTGTGTAGTTTATCAGACTGTAATAAATGTTCACCATTTCAAGAATTGTCTTTCTCGATGCTTAAGTGGCTATACTTGAATCACATTTTCCTAATCTTTGTCATATAGTTACAGATATTGTTAAAATAATTACTTGTATGAGATGGTAATTTTGCAAATTTCAGGCCTTGACCCTGAGGTACTTTTAATGTGTCATTTTTATCAAAAGCCTAAGTGGAAAAGGTGGCAGGATTCACTGCAAGAATTTAACAACCTGAATGTTCCTCGCACTTCCTTCTAACTGACAAAGACCAAGGAAGTGGAGTTGTGCATCTTTGCTGATGCCTCAGTGAAGGCAATTGCAGCGGTTGCTTACTTCAGGGTTGAGCCTGAAGACGGGCCTGTTGAGGTTAGTTTTCTATTTGGCAAGGCCAAACTGACACCTCTGGCAGAACTCACCATCCCCAGATTAGAACTCTGTGCGGCAGTGTTGGCTGTTGAAATTGCAGACCAAATCCAAGAGGAAATTGGGCAGAAAATAGAAAAGATCACATTCTCTACAGATAGCAAGGTTGTACTGGGTTATATAAACAATGAATCCAGCTGATTCTACTGTATATGTTTGTCCATAACCGCATACAAAGAATCTGTTAATCAAATCATCCCAATCAGTGGAAATACGTCTCTACAGGAAACAACCTAAGCAGATCATGCCACAAGGTCTGTGTCTGCACGCCAGCTACAAGCTACCAGCTGGTTGACTGGACCAAGGTTTTTGCAGAACACTGAAGGTTTGTCATCAGATGACACATGCTTTGATCTGGTTGATCCAACATCAGACGCAGACATTCGTCCGGATGTAACAGCTCTTTCGACTAAGGTCTCAGGGAAGCAACTGGACACTGAATGTTTCAAACGTTTTTCCTCACGGAGCGATGGCTTGGCTGCTACATGTGGCAGAAGGTTTCCATGAATCATCACGTGATTCAGAATGTGTCGGCGGGCATTTCTGTAAGAATGGTGTGACAAGTGAAACCTTAACAAGGGCGGAATACATCATCTTTAAGAGCGTGCAACCGGAGGTGTACGCAGAAGAGATAAGATGCATTCAAAGAAAACAAAAATTACGTGTGCAGTTCCCTCTGCAAACTACATCTGGTGATGGACGATTGGGGTTTACTTCGGTTAGGAGGACATCTCACTACCTGCCAATGAAGCTCATCCTATCTTGGTCCCAGGGAAATATCATGTTGCTGTGTTACTTATTCGCCACCACCACGAAAGAATCAGGCACCAAGGAAGGAACTTCACGAAAGGAGCTGTGCGTGCAGGTGGTCTGTGGATAGTAGGAGCTAAGCACACCATTACTAGCCTCATTTCCGAATGTGTGATCTGTAGAAAACTGCGTGGCAGGTTGGAGCAGCCGCAGATGGCAGATCTGCCGCCAGAATAAGTACAACAAGAACCCCGATTTATGTCACGTTTGGGGGGAAATGAGGACCAATAATTCGATCACTCTGGTTCTCATGTATCAAGGTCTGACTTTATTTTAGTAGAGTAATAGATTTAATGCAGGGAATGAATGACCAGTCAATGGAAATGAAGCTGGTGGTAACTTATGGCGGACGAGGTTGCAGACAGGGCGAGACTCGGTAACACTGGGTTGGTCTTGAATGAAGGGAAGGGAGTTGAGCCGGGTGGTTTCTGCAGAGCAGTATCTGGCGGAGCGGAATTCCTTGGTCAGAGGATCAGGGTATCAGCTTGGGTTCGAAAAAACCCCCATTCACAGTTCCAAACTCAAAACCACTTGCGTTAGCAAGATTTCCACTGTCAAATCAAAATATAAGTCTGAACGAACAAAAACTTCAGTGGGAATTAGCATCGGTAATAATTCCTCTTGAGCAAAAAGAACCAGTCTCTATCCAGAACATAAAGTGAAGCTACTTATCTTATCTTAGCATGGGAAAACGAGGCAGTCCGTGATCAGCAATCTTCTGGCTTTGTCCGGCAACACAGAGTAGATCAAGGTAACTGTGTCAGATTTACCAGACAACCTGGCGGTTTGTCTGTGGCAGAGGAATGGTATTTATACTATGACAGGCAAACAGAACACAGGTGAAAACAATCATATAATCAGTCAAGGTAAAACAAGGCGGAAAAACCAGATTCTTTATGATCCTTCAGAACAAATGTATGAACCCGGAAGTCAAGTTGCGGATCATGACAATTTACCTATGTAGGGTTGGATGTTTTTGGTTCATGGGAGGTTACAACACGGCGAACAAGGGGCAGTAGTGCCAACAGCAAAACATGGGCAATACTCTTTACATATATGTCACGTACTGGTACATGTATGTGTACCAGCTGTACATGTGGACGTGATTGAGTCAATGAGTGCATCCAGTTCTATGAATGCTCTTCATCAGTTTTTCTCTATCAGGGGACCAGTGAAGCAGCTGCGATCAGATCAAGGGACAAATTTTGTTGGTGCCAAAACACATTTGAAGTTTGAGATGGATGCAGAGAAAGACAGTGTTGAGGCTTACCTTCTTTCTCAGAAATGTACATGGGTTTTCAACCCTCCACATGCGTCTAACATGGGTAGTGAGAAGAGCACATGTAAGCAGGGTGACAATCTGCATCTATCCTTCATTTTCTGAGTTTGTGGGGCATTGCCAGTAAGTTTATTTCAGTTTAATTGCAGGGATGATGACATGTATATCATGATTAGTCACAAGAAATGTTGTTTATGTCATATTTACTTTAATTTGACTGGTACTCAAGGTTAATTTAAGCTATATAATGTTAACATTATGCATTAACCTGCTCATCCGATGTGATTCATATGCTTATTTGTGTTATTTTTTTTATTTCAGTTTTACCTTTCTTCATTAAAGTCCTTGCCAAGTACAACACATGGCCTGTTCATTGGAGGGACTCTTTGAAGGAACGAGTTAAGCTTTCTGTTTCATATAGACGAGAACAGTAAACTAAGAGAGCCCGCTTAACAAACAGACTCCCCCTGCTCAGCCATATATCTTAAAACTATTCTTAGTTCCCTTCCACAAATAACCTGAGACCTATTCAATGACTTGTAAATTGTTCTTGTTATATTTCTGCTTTGATTGCTATGTATGTGTGACCAGACTTATACAGAGCATCACTGTTCAGACTACAGTGTGAGGTAGAAACCATGCTATTTATTATCTGTCACACATGCTTGTGATTAATCCATATAACTATGTGAACTGACTTTCATTTATGTTGTTGTTTAACTAGTGACTCTTGATTAGTTGCTAAGTGTCATGATGTGGTTGTTCCTGAGTTTCTGGTTGGACATTTATTTTGGTTTCTGGTTTCCTGTGTCAGGCTTATGTGTTATTGGTAACTTTATTTCTCATTAGTTCATAGTTTTCACCTGTGTTTAATTAGCCTTTGGTTCTGTCTATATATACCACCTGTCTTTCTTTGTTCTTTGTTGGAGCATTAGCTACCAGATGTGACATTAGTTACTGGTTGTGATTTGGTTTTCACTTGCCTGTCCAGTTTTTCTCCCGGACAGTGTATTCCTTGTTTTTTGTGCCTGAGCCCTGGGAGATCCAGGTGGAAATTAAACTATTTTGTGTTCTGCATTTGGGTCCTATCTCTCCCCCTTCATCACCACATTCCACACCACATAACACTAAGTGTGTCATGTGTTTGAAACTTGTTTAGTGGAAAAAGAAATTATTGATCCTGTTTTAGAAAACATTCTTAAAAAATTACAACACTTAAAGGAAAGACTGGTCTTTCACATCACACAGTGCTCAGAGCAGTGAGACTGTGTGACTGGTTCACAGTCCCTTGTCTGGGATTGTACAATCACCAGCAAGGATGGAGCACCTTCTTGACCAACCACATCGTGTCAAGCATGATGACAGACCAACTACATGGATTCCCTCCCCAGCAGACAGACACACCCACCCAGACTCTCTAGACAGACAGAGACTTTTAGAAAAGGACTCAGAAGAAGAACGATGAGGTAGAGACTGCTTATTGACCATGCGGGGAGGAAATCTTTGGTTCTCTCCTCCGCTGGTTGTCCTGTAGCAAATAGCTCACTTCCAGCTGACCGTCTCTCATCAATGAAACTCCATAGGCCAATCAGACTTTTCTTGTTGAATTTCTTTTATACATCTGGCAATGGGTGTGTACATGTATGGTTACTGTTTTTAATCTGTAAATCACTTTGTGCTACATTTAATGTAGGAAAATTGCTCTATAAATAAAGATTGATTGATTTATTGATAGAATCCTGCAGCAGCCAGATGGAGAGTGAAGAATGGACTCCAGGTCTGCAGCCAGGACTTCGGGGAATGCCTATATCACTCCTGGAAACCCGCTGGGCAGGCTGCAGTTGGACCAGCCGCAGAGGAAAGGACTGAGCCTCAGTAAACTCAAGGTCAGACAAGTAACCCATGGCTACGCTGGTTGTCTCACACAAATCTCAGTTGGTCTCCATAGTTACTTAGAGCTTCCTCTTAAACTGCTGTTTAGATTTCTTTTTCACCACTGCAAACAACCTACTGTTAGACTGTTATAATGTTTTATTCATTAATTCATCTGGTTTCTCTTATCAATTCTCCCTCTGTTTCCACCTATATAAATAGCATGTACAGGATTGTTCAAAATAATAGCAGTACAATGTGACTAACCAGAATAATCCAGGTTTTTAGTATATTTTTTATTGCTACATGGCAAACAAGTTACCAGCAGGTGCAGTACATTCTCAGAAAACAAACAAGACCCAGCATTCATGATATGCACGCTCTTAAGGTTGTGCAATTGGGCAATTAGTTGAAAGGGGTGTGTTCAAAAAAATAGCAATGTGGCATTCAATCAGTGAGGTCATCAATTTTGTGAAAAAACAGGTGTGAATCATGTGGCCCCTATTTAAGGATGAAGCCAGCACTTGTTGAACATGCATTTGAAAGCCTCAGGAAAATGGGTCATTCAAGACATTGTTCAGAAGAACAGTGTACTTTGATTAAAAAGTTGAATGGAGATGGGAAAACCAATAAAGAGGTGCAAAACATTATAGGCTGTTCAGCTAAATTGATCTCCAATGCCTTAAAATGAGGGAAAAACCAGAGAGACGTGGAAGAAAACGGAAGACAACCATCAAAATGGATCGAAGAATAACCAGAATGGCAAAGGCTCTCTCCCTCTCTCTCTCTCTGTACCTTCTGCAGGTGTCCCTGGTCCTGGGGCTGTATATTGCTGATGTGCAGTTACTGGCCCCACCATCCTGCAGTCTATTTGTTGTCTATTGCTGCTGCTCTTTTCTCTTTCCTCTATCCATTCATCCCAACCAGTCGAGGCCGCAAACTGAGCCTGGTTCTGCTGGAGGTTTTTTCTTCTGTTAAAGGGAGTTTTTCCTCTCCACTGTCTCCAGGTGCTGCTCATAAGGGATTTGTTGGGTATTTTTGTTTTTTTGTAAAATGTCTTGAGATGATTGTATTGTGATTTGGAGCTATACAATAAAATTTAATTGAATTGAACTTAATGATCCTATGGGACTAAGGGTGGAGTGAAACCAACCTGAAAGATAAATTGGAGATTCCATACCAGCTTTCTCTTAGACTGATGAAGCTACTTGGATAGGTGATGAAATGTTTCGGCCTAAAAACTGAAAGTCCAGTTGCTGTGACTCAACCTCTAGATATCTTCCCCTGGATGACTGAGAATCTTCACAGACATTGAAAAGACCTAAATTAAATTTTGGCATCTGGCATCAAACAACATCCCATCCTGTCCTTCTTTCTTCTGTTGCTCCCACTTTGTAGGCTGTTCTATTTCTTCCACCTCATGACTTACAGGACATAAAGATCCTGTTGCTAATGACTTGTTACCAGTTACCAGAAGACAATTTCAGTGGTCTTCAGAGGGTCCATGCTTGGGTAGATTGGAACGTTTCTGCATGTGGAGGGTCAAGGTCATAATGTCTCATTCAACATGTAACATAATTTAAACCAACCAACCTACTGAAACAGGATGTTAACATTGCAGCTGTATTACTTTTTACATAAAGACATTCTTACACAATCACAAGTTTTTAGTGATTGGTTGTATTTCCCAGGCACAATACATAGCCTATATGTCTGATTCCTTTATATGTTCTCCTTTTTATCACATGCCACAAAACAAAATTCAATTGTTATGTGATATGCAATTATATAATTCAGTGGCTCTAGCTGATGCCATTAGTGTTTATAATATCTCAGTGACATTGTTAAAAGATTAGAAAGTTAAATGAAACAAAAATAGATTGTCCCTATAACATATAAAATGGTAATGAATAGATGATAGCAAGACAGAAACACAGAGTACAGCTTGCACACATGCAACTTAGAACTTTTTGTCTAGTTATTGCATATGTATGGTTTTGTGTAGTTTTTTATTGTTTTATGTAGCACTATGGTTCATACAGTGTATTCAATGTATATGGTTGAAATAACAATAAAAAGCACTTGACTTGAGCAGCAGATTGTGAGAAGGAAAATGTGCTAGATAGATGGGAGTGCTGTTCAGGTTCTTCACCACCCTTCTGCTTTCCCCCTGCCATCGTCTTCTCCAGGTGGCATAGTGAGTAGTTGCTCCTCCAAGTACAATCTGAATACATCTTTGTGTGTCAGTGATGACGGGAGAAAAGATGTTTAGAGTGATGTTTAAGACCTCTTCTCTGGTAAATGTGACTTGAGATGGGATGATGAAAATTTGAAAAACATAAGGGAAAACAAGCAAAGCACTAGGAGAGCACATATCTGAGGCAGTCATCTGTGGTGGCACCATCTTGATCATTTATAGACACTTTGCATTTTCTCCCCTTCCCTTTAAATTAAATAGTTGTGAAACTGGCTGACAATAGTGGCTAACAGGAAACAATTGACACAGCTGTCACACTGAGTAAATAAGCCATGTTTCATCAGTAAACTGATAATAAATGGCTTTGGGTGATATGGGTCTTGTTCAACAATATGAATAATAATTAAATTAATTAATTGACTAATGGATTGTCCAAATTTGACCCCAAAACAACTTATCACTTTCATTTTTAATTAGCAGAGGTTTTTAAAACAGCCCAGTGCAATGAGAATATACTAATATAAGAGAGGCATTAGGGAAGGCTGAATGACAACTGACAAAACAACAGGATAACACTGGAGAACACAAATACAAGTCAGGAAGAATCAGAAAGAAGCATAAGAAGGAAGGATTTAAATACAGAGTAAAATGAAAGCATGACAAGAAGGTAGAAAATAATAGGCAAAAAGGGATAATAAGAAGACAGAAAAAAATTATTAGTTTGATGAAAGGAGAGACATTGAATGAAGCAAGAGGAAGGTAAGTGAAGGAATTAGAATGAGGGACAGATGGAAGGAAGGATAAAAGACAAAGGAAAAACAGGACCAGTGAAGGAAGGAATGGAATGATGGGTAACAGTGTAAGGAAAAGGGGGCAAGGATGGGTGAAAGGAAAAGGTGGAAGACAAGAAAAGATGAGAAAGATGACTAGTGAATGAAAGGGGACAATTAAGTATTGTTCCCTGCTGGCTACAAAGCTGCTATTAACTTTGGAAACAGTTGCACACACAGACATACATGCCTGACTTAAGCAACGTGCTGAGACAAAGCTGCTATTAAGTGGTGGAGCTGTGTCTCTCTGTGTAGACCTCTCTGTCATTTGCTTTGCTTCTCTCTCCATGTCCGACACCGTCTTTCACTCTTTGCTTCACTCATTTTGACTCTTTTATTGTTACTCCACCACTGTCTCGCTTTTAATGTTCTTTTGTTTCCCTTTCCTATCCTTTCCTATGTTGTGGCCTCTGTCACATTTTTTTTTTTTTGCTGACACTTTCCCTTCTACCCTCTGCTTTATTTCTTTTCATGTCAACTTCCTTTTTTCCTAAAATGTCAAGTAGGATTCTGGTATATGAAATAGAATGTGGGTCAAACAGGGCAAAACAAGGTGATTATTATCAGTATTTTTCAAGGCAAGTTTATTTGTATAGCAAAATTCAAATTCAAAGTGATTTACAAAAATGAAAGACAAGTTAAAAGTACATAGGCAAACATTTTCTACTGTTTGCTGTTTTTTTAATTTTAATTAACTTGAAATGAAATGAAAGCAGAATGAGTGCAGATAAAACACTTTCAGTTGTCATATGCAAAGCTAAAAAGAAAAGTTTTTAGCTTGGACTTAAACATTGCCAGAGATGAGGATTGTCTAACATCATCAGAAAGACTATTCCAGGTTTTAGCTGCATAAAACTGAAACACTGCTTCACCATGTTTAGTCCTGACTGAGAACATCAGGGACAGGCCTTCTGCTCATGAGTCTGAGATGGTTCATATGGCACCAACATATCAGAGATGTAATGTGAGCCATGAAGAGACTTATACACAAGCAGTGCTGTTTTAAAGTCTATTCTGAGCGACAGGAAGCCAGTGCAGAGATTTGAGAACAGGAGTAATGTGGTTGTTCCTCCTGGTTCTAATCAGGACCCGAGCAGCAGTGTTCTGAATGTACTGCAGCTGCCCCCTGAACAGTTACAGTAATCTAACCAACTGGAGATAAATGCATGGATGAGTCTCTCCAAGTCTGGCTTAGACATGATCCCTTTGATTCTGGCAATGTTTTTGAGATGATAAAATGCTGACGATGTTATAGATTTAATGTGGCTGTTAAAATTCAAGTCTGAGTCCATGATTACCCCTAGATTTCCAACCTGATTTTTAGATTTTACAGAGAGATTGCCGACAGTTTGTTTTTGTTTCTGTGGCCCAAAGATGATTATTTCAGTCTTGTCACTGTTTATTTGGAGAAAGTTGTTTTGTATCCACACAGTGATCTGTTCAGTGCAGTGACACAGTGAATCGAGTGGTCCATATTCACCTGCTTTGAGTGATATGTAAATTTGAGTGTCATCATAGTTATGGTAGGACACATTACTTCTGCGTATTAACTCGCCTAAAGGAAACAGACCCCTGGGAGACCCCATATTTCAACGCCATTTGGTCTGAGACACAGTTACCAATTTCAATGAAGTATTTCCTGTCTTCAAGATTGGACTTAAACCATTTCAGGGCAGTACCAGAGATGCCTATCCAGTCCTCTAACCTTTGTAACAGGATCACATGCTCCTCTGTTTCAAACGCAGCACTCAGATCCAACAGTACTGAGACAGAGACTCTGCCAGTGTCGGTGTTCAGACAAATGTCATTTGTCACCTTGATGGGTGCAGTCTCAGTGCTGTGATGGGGCCTAAAACCTGACTGAAAATCATCAAAGCAATTGTTCAGTCAGAGAAAGTCAGTAAGTTGTTGGTAAAGAACTTTTTCAAGGAAAAACAGCAGGTTTGATATGGGCCGGTAGTTGTTCAGTACTGAGGCATCAAGACTGCTCTTCTTCAGGAGAGGCTTGATGACAGCAGTTTTCAAGGCCCTTGGAAATGTTCCAGACTGTAATCAGTTATTAACTAACTGAGTGAGTTGTGGTAACAAACTGCTTAGTACTGATTTCAGAAATCTAGTGGGTAAAACATCAAGGCAACAGGTGGATGAACTCAGACTGGAGATGGTCTCTTCAACTGTTTTGTCATTGACAGGTTGTTATGACCCTAGGGGTCATTGTGTGTGTGGTTGTGTGTTGTTGGCTCTCCCCTCCCCATTTCGAGTGTGTGTGTATGTGTGTGTGTGTATCGGATGCTGGAGTGGGCGTGGACTCGAGGACCGTGGATTGGACTTCCGGGATTGGTCCAACACTTCCGGAAGGACTATAAGAAGCCCACGGACTGCTGTTCAGAAGAGCTATTCTCCCACCTTTGCCATTCCCAGCTATTTGTTAGAGATTTCGACTTCGAGTGAATTAGTTAGTGATTAGATTTTTGTTTCGATTTTGGTAAGTTTAGTATTGATAGGATTTTCGTTATTTAGATTAGAAATACTTAGATATTTAGGCTACGTTTGTGTTTTGTTTTCTCCTGTTTTGTTTTAGGAGTTTCCAGGCTAGCGACCTGTGATTTTGTGTTATTTCTTTTGATTAGCTATTATAGGGCTGTTTAGTGTTTTTGTTATTTGATCTTTTGTTTGATTGAGATCGTAGGGCTATTGTAGCGTTTCTGATATTGATTTTCGTTTGTTTGATATCGTAGGGCTCAAGGAGCGTTTTGTTTTGAGTAGGGCTAAATTAGCGTTTTGTTTGTGTTCTACATTCTGTATTGTATTCTGTGTTTAAACAGAATAAATATTCGTGTTAATTGTAATTCGATTATTCGTTCGTGTTTGTTGAGAGTGGAAGAGGTTTGGAGGAAAACTCCACAATCGTGTTACGCTCCGGCAACCCCTAGGCTGGGGCGTAACATAAATTTGGGGGCTCATCCGTTGCGTTTTCCGTGCCGTCGTCCCTTTTTTTGTAGTGCTTTTCCTAGCGTGTTCGGTAAGTGTAAACTCTTCTGTCTGTTTCTCAGTTTTTTCTTTTTGTGGTGGTGGCAGCATGGAGTTTAAATTAGAGGACTTTACCTTGAGTCCAACTTTGGATAAGTTGGATAGGTGCCGCAAGGCTGATTTGGTGCTAATCGCCAACTTTTTTGATGTACATGTGTCAACAAGCGCCAAAAAGGAGGAAATAAAGCAACTCCTCATATCAAAGCTGACGGAAAGGGGGTTGTTTGGTGGGCCAACTCCCACAAATGGAGTCGGGCCGGGTGATCTGGCTGGTATTCCTACCCCACCTAAAGACCTCCCAGTCCAAGCTGGACGAACAACAGAGGAGCTAGAACTCACTCTGAGGATTCGGGAGGTGGAGCTGCAGAACAAAAGGTTGGAGGTGGAAGCCATGCACCTTAAGGTAAGGGTTCTGGAGTTGGAGCAGGGAGCTGCTATCGCTGCCAGTCCCTCCTTTCAGTCACCTATTTCCAGACCCCACGAAGGCTTTGACGTGAGCAGGCACATAGCTTTAGTACCACCCTTTAGAGAGTCTGAAGTAGACTCTTACTTCAGTGCATTTGAACGTATAGCTGCCACCTTAAATTGGCCACGAAATGTGTGGTCTCTATTGCTTCAGTGCAAATTTGTTGGGAAAGCCCAAGAAGTGTGTGCGTCACTGTCTATTGAAGACAGTTTAGATTATGATACAGTTAAAACCACAGTCCTCCGTGCTTATGAACTAGTGCCAGAGGCTTATAGACAAAAATTTAGGAATTGTGAAAAAACTGCTACACAGACATATGTAGAGTTTGCACGAGAGAAGGGCGTTCTCTTTGACAAATGGTGTCAAGCTAGTAAAATTACAACCTTAGACAATTTGCGTGAGTTAATTCTATTGGAAGAATTTAAGAATCGGTTACCAGAGAAAATCGTTCTTTATTTAAATGAACAGAAAGTCACATCTCTGGATAATGCTGCTGTTATGGCTGACGAGTTTGCGCTAACGCATAAAACCGTCTTCGTTCCACCCGTCAGGCATGATTTGAGTTTCGTTGAGAGGAAAAATCCCTCTCCAAAAAGTTTTCGTCGTACAGTCCCAGTCACCGCTGAAAAACGCGAGTGCTTCTACTGCCATGAGCAGGGTCACCTCATTGCTGTGTGTCCCATTCTGAAAAAAAAAGAGCAGAATAAAACTTTCAAATCTGCTAAGTCATCATCTCCAGTGGCTCTTATACAAACCCCGCCACCTACCCTGCCACCTGTGGGCATGGTTGGAAATAACAAAGTGGACAAGGCATTTAAGCCATTTGTTACAAAAGGGTTTGTTTCCTTAGAAAATGAGTCAATCCAAATTCCAATTACGATCCTGAGAGATACTGGTGCAAAGCAGTCTGTGTTACGTAAAGACGTACTACCTTTCTCGGCCCAGTCTTACTGCGGGTCCGACATTTTGATGTGGGGAGTTGAAATGTTGTACGTGCCCCATTACATTTTGTGCAACTGTCATCCCAATTTCTGTCAGGCAAATGTAAAGTTGCCATTCGAGAAAAACTGCCAATAGAAGGGGTAGATCTTATTCTTGGGAAAGATTTAGCTGGCGGACAAGTGTTCCCGTCGCCGGAAGTGATCGAATGTCCGACCGCTTCCGTAACTGTTTCAGATGACTCTGTGTTAAACTCACCTGTAGTATTTCCCATGTGTGCTGTAACCCGTGCTCAAGCACGAAAGTTTGGAAACTTGGTGGATCTCAGTGATACTTTTGTGAGCACTTCTGATCCGCCAAGTCTACCTACAAAATGTGAAAAAGAAAAATCTGTGTGTGTTGAACTACAACCTGATGACAAAACACTGTCTCTGTCGGTGGACAGACAACAGCTAATTAAGGCACAACAAGCTGATGTTACGTTGTCTTCCTGTATGTCATTGTTACAAAGTCAACAATGTAATCGAGGTGTGTCTTACCTTATGAATGATGGTGTGTTGATGCGACGTTGGACTCCGAGCTCTGGTAATGTACATGACTTTGTTTGTCAGGTAGTAATACCCCAACCCTTTCGTTTCCATGATACCTTTGATTCTGGCAATGATTAGTTGATGATCTGTTCAGTGCAGTGACACAGTGAATCGACTGGTCCATATTCACCTGCTTTGAGTGATATGTAAATCTGTGTCATCACAGTTATGGTAGGACACGTTACTTCTGCGTATTAACTCGCCTAAAGGAAACATGTAAAGTTTGAACAAAAGGGGTCCCCAAGTGGACCCCTGGGGCACCCCACATGTCAAGGCCATTTGGTCTGAGACACAGTTACCAATTTCAATGAAGTACTTCCTATCTTCAAGATAGGACTTAAACCATTTAAGGGTAGTACCAGAGATGCCTATCCAGTCCTCTAGTTATATGTTAGTGGTGTTCTGAAGAAGGAGAGGTGTAGGACCCAAATGCTGGACAAGAAATAAGGCTTTATTTACTCCTGGGAATACCAGGGCTCAGGAACAATACAAATAGTATCTGGGTGTGACACAAAGAATATCCAAATGTAACGGTATCTTAAATATATCCGAATGTAAGGGAAACACAATACAAGGCACACAATAACATTCTTAATGCTTCCACACCACACAATGGGAAGCAGGGTACATGTATGGGGAAAGAACAAAATGTAATTGAACCCAGATGAAGTTGGTTAGAGTTAATTATTGTGAAGCTGCCAGGGACCAATGCAGGGGAAAAGTCCTTCCAAAGTAAGGGTCCTCGGCAGGAAGTCCCAAAGGGCAATCATGACAGTACCTCCCGCCTCAAGGGTTGGCTCCCAGACTACAATCCATACAAATGTCCAGGGTGGGAGGGGGGGAAATGAGGAGATAGGCGCCAAAGGGCGGGTGGGGGGGGGGCAGTTTAAAGTCTGGGGGTCTGCCCCCATACTGGCCCGCAATGAAGTGTGGACCTAGTGGACCACCCTTAGGGTAGTCGAGTGAGAGAAGTCGCTCTGGAGGTCGATCGTTCTGGCACCAAACATCCTGAAAACGGTCTGGAGGACAACCTCTTTGGCGAGTGGAGATTTGGTGCAGTGCAGAAGCTGGCCGAGGAGGCAGCGCTGGAGAAGCTGATCGAAGAGGCGGTGCTGGGGCTTCTGGCTGCTGTGGCTTCGGCTGAGGTGGTAGTACTAGAGACCTTGGCCGAGTGGGCTGGGACGGCGAGAGCTCGTCCGGCTGCAGCTCTGGAGGCTCGGGCTGCTGCAGCTCTGGAGGCTCGAGCTGCTGCAGCTCTGGAGGCTCGAGCTGCTGCAGCTCTGGAGGCTCGAGCTGCTGCAGCTCTGGAGGCTCGAGCTGCTGCAGCTCTGGAGGCTCGAGCTGCTGCAGCTCTGGAGGCTCGAGCTGCTGCAGCTCTGGAGGCTCGAGCTGCTGCAGCTCTGGAGGCTCGAGCTGCTGCAGCTCTGGAGGCTCGGGCGCCGAGAAGGCTTCAGGCTGAGTGAGGGAGAGAACTTGGGCTGAATGAGTGAGAACTCAAGCTGAGTGAGTAAAGAGTCAGGCTGAATGTGTGAGGACTCAGGCTGAGGAAGAGAAGAGTCAGGCTGAGAAAGATTGAGCTTAGGTTAAGAGAGGAAATCCTCAGGCTGAGGAAATGAAAGCTCAGGCTGAGAGAGAATGGACACAGAGAGAAATGCCTCAGGCTGAGGAAATGGAAACTCAGGCTGAGAGAGAGAGTACAAAGTCAAAAATCTCCAGGTACCCCAGGGTGTTCTGCATAACATTCGCCAGGGTTTTCAGGAACCCGGAGATCAGTCGGTCCTCCTTGGTCGAGTCTGCTGGGTTGTTATCTGGTGGAAGCATTCTGTTATGTGTTAATGGTGTGCTGGAGAAGGAGATGCGTAGGACCCAAATGCTGGACAAGAAATGAGGGTTTTATTTACTCCTGGGAATACCAGGGCCCAGGAACAATACAAATAGTATCTGAGTGTAACGGTAACACAAAGAATATCCGAATGTAACGGAAACAACACAAGCACACAATAACATTCCCAATGCTTCCACACCACACAACGCAAAGCAGGGTACATATATGGGGAAAGAACAAAAAGTAATTGAACCCAGGTGGAACTGGTTAGTGTTCATTAGTGTGAAGCTGGTGAAGATGGTCTCTTCAACTGTCTTGTCATTGACAGGTGTACAATGTGTCAGTTCTACCAAGTGTCTGCTGGATGGCTACAGAGCTGTTACTTGTCTTATGCAGTTTATTGCATGTTTAATACCCTGAACCTTGTCATTAAAAACTAAAGCATACTCATTGCCTTTAGATGTTGAAATTAGTTCTGATGGCAATGGAGACAGAGGGTTTGTTAATCCGTTCACTGTAGCAAACAGGACAGGTGAGTTATTACTGCTGTTTTTGATGATTTCAGGGGGGATATGTCAAAAAGTCCCAATTTAAATGTTTGAAACAAATTTTATTTTCCTAAACCTTCGTTATTAAATACTTGTGTTTCTATTGCATCCTGAACAGCTTCCCTCAAAAGACCCAGTGATGGTGAGCTGCCACCCAGCTGACCTCTATTAGCTTGGCGCTACATTTAACACTTTTATCGTATCAGTAATTAGTTGATGTATTTTCATTAAAATTCCAGGCAGAATGCATTGACAAATTGTAAGTTTGAAAATAGTTGGCTGTAATGAGATATTAAACAGAAGTACTAAGTGTATGGATAAACGTTTAGCTCCAACACAGTATACTTCTGTTAACAACGGATAAACAAAGACCAGTTATGTGAAAAACAGCTTAGGTTTACTTGCTGATAACCTTATTTGAAACTTTGGGCAGAGCTTGGCTACCTGTTTCCCAATGTTTCTAGTCTCTTGTTATGTGGCTGGATGAAGGAGTGAGGCGCAGGACCCAAGTGCAGGACAGTTTTCTTATTTTAGGGAAAACAGGCTCAGGTACAGCGGAGACACTCTCCGCACTCCAGGAAGAAACACAGTCTTTAAATTCGCCACTTGGTGTCAAAACTTAACACTCCACTACTCGGCGTAAAAAATAAATATGGTGATCCCTCACTAAACGTATTAACAACAATCCTCCAACAGAGAACAAAAGAACAGAGGTGGTATAAATACATAGAACACAAGACTTATCGAAAACAGGTGAAACCGCTCTACACTAATCAACATAAAGCTACCTGGATCTACGCAGGTGACACAGGAAATCAGTACCCATAACCAGAAACACAAATGCCAAACCACAACATATCTATATCGAGTACCATGAAATTCTTCTTCCAAACAAGAGTTTTGCAAGATGTTGAACTATTCTTTTATGACATATCCAGCCCCTTTGCTGAAATCATCTGTGCTGTATTCTAAGGACCTGCTCTCCCACTGCCAAGAGCATGTGTGATTGTGTAGGACGTTCTTGCAGAGAGTCAACTGATACTGCTGCCTATCATTGCTATAGTGACAGACAGACCAAGCTAGAAAATAGGTACATTACCTTTTCTATCTCAGCATGGCACTTGCCTGCACCCAAGATCTTTATAGTACCCTGTTTAATAGGGTAACCCCTGTTACCCTGTTTCTACCTCCCTCTCTTTTCTCCCCTCCTCCCATTGTCTTGCTGACTCTTTCTAAACGAAGCATTGAGGAGTCATATTGTCTTCCAATGCCTCTCCTCCTCCCTCCTTTCTTCATTTTTTTTCCTTCTTCCCCATTTCCTATTGGATACTGACTCTGAAATTAAGCTGTAAAATGAACCCTTTGTTGTCTCTTTGTAACTACTGACTACACAGGAGGCATAATAGTTCCCACTTTGCATGGCAGACTCTTTCAAATTAGCTGTGCATCGAGTGCTTTAGAGTCGTTGCCTTCAACATGATAGCCATTGTTTGAGCTCTTTGGCACAATGGCAGCACAAATGTTTCTATGAAATAAATGGGATAGCAAAACATGCTTTAAATTCCTCTGCATATTGGCTTCTTCATTTCCATCTTATGAAAAGTAATGTACATCTTTCTGCTCTGACAAATAGTGAGAGCATTACTCACTGTGGAAGGAACTCATGCTTTGCCATTAATGTTCTCTTTATTCCCAGAAGTTTTACTAAATTCCTCCTTTGTCTCTTCCCCTCTCCACACCAATGTTTCTCCTGACAGACAGTAACACTGAGACAAGAAGTGGATGAAAAATGAGGATAGGAGCAGTAGTGGAGAGTGGAGGCCATCTGGGCTGGTTTGTAGTGGTCAGATAGTTAGAGTAATAGCATCCATACTATAGAACTAGCAAATCATTACTGGATTACTGGCAGAAAGCAATTAAATGATACAGAAATTAAAAACATTGCTGTGTGGGGACATATACACCATCATTTCTAATACGGCACAGTGGGTGACACTCATTGGACCATATTGATATGCAAGTGAGTTGGTCATGTGATGGACAAGACCAGCTAGATGTGGGGATCAGCTACTGTTTGGAAGTGTAGCCCAATTAGCTGGGATTCTTGAACTATACTACTCTGTGTGCAATGACTTTTATTAGCACTTACTGCCGCAACAATAATTTTTTACACACTCAAATACCAGTGAAATAGCAACTTGGGGGTTAGTGTCGTGTAATTACCCTAAAGCACAATCTAACTAGGAGGCAATAAGCTAGTGCTAATGTGTCTGCCTTAGTCATATCATGGGTTAGGTGACTGGACAGAGAAAGAATTTCAACTCAAGGTCAATTTATATTGCATCTCATTGTCTTCATCAGCAAATGGAGTTAACTAGTTGTCAGTACCTGAACTAATTGAATATATCAGTCTAACTCATTTTATGCTCTCCTGTCTGTTCCAATATTTATTCATTATCTTGTCCCAAAAAAAAAAACACAAAGCTGCTCTAACTAGTACTTTTAGAGTAGGTGTAATGTCAAAGGGGTTTTGTTATACTGATGGAACCTCAGATAATTATCATGCAACCCTATTTGGTTCACACTCACGCACTTTCATTCAGTATCAGCAGGCAACTTTTCAGTGTAAAAGATTAACAAACTGTAAGCTGTCTGCACAGTAGCAAGTGGCAGACAAACAAAGTTTATGTCTAGCCAATGAAGTATTTAGCAAATAAAAAGTTCACTTACGTGTTCGCCTCTATTAAATCCTGTGTCTGCTGGATGCCTATAGAAACTTTTTAAGGTGATAATAAGTCAATGTTGTGTTTTTTTTTTTTCCTGCCCACCAAGTGGTCAAAAAAAGCAGTATTACATGTTTAAGATCTCTGTTGATACCCGAAAACATAGCAACCTCCAACCTCATCAAGAAGAGAGTAGGAGAGTAGCTTATTATTGTATCACACAACATTCATAGGTAATATGGTGTCGATGAAATAGCCAGAACTGTTTCTGATAATCTATATTCTGTGTGTGTGTGTGTGTTGTTAATTTTGGCCAAACTAAAGTTAAAGTTGCACACTGTTTTGACATTACGGAAGCAAGTACCCAAAATACACAAACACTGCTTCTGTATTTCTGTATGTACATTAGTAGTCACACATCTTCATGAGGAGTTTGAAAATGGGGTGGCATTTTGGATGTACTGCAGTTTAAGTGTTTCACAGAAGTGTGTGAACAAGGTAAAAGAAAATTGAACCCAAGTCACCACTAAGAGTTTCCTAAAATATCGATTTGGAAAAGAGACCAGAGAGACAACCTCTTAAAACACAGCTCTCCTTTCTAATAAAAACTGTGCCATCTGTCTGACTACCCCTAAGCGATAATTCAGCAGGTGATGGTGTTTTAAAGGTATTTGCATGTATCTTAATGTGCCCACAGGTGCAGGAATTATGTGAAGCTTTATGGCAATAAGAACTGTACACAGGTTTTTAACTGGTTTCTGCTATGTTATGATCCATCACGCTTTTGTGAGAAAATTGAAGTCCATTGGATTTTTTTTTCAATTTTTTATCTGAGCTCTCTAATATACTGGCATGCTGTTATCTGCATTTAATTTTCTTGAAAAGAAAAAAATCATTATGCTTATGTGAAAGTGGTGGCATGTTAAACTTTCTTTAATTCTTTTGACACTGGCATTCAGCCACTATAACAGATGAGTAGCAGGTATGTCTTCAGATAATTTAAGTCTCAAAAGCGTCAATGAACCATCTGCATAAAGACTACAATTTAAATAGTCGAATCTATTACATATTCCACTGTGCCTCAAGACAGATTTATGTTGACTAAGTATCAAGAATACAACTACAGTAAGTTTGGTTGTACATGTAAGTACAGAGCAGATCCTTGGCCACCCACAGTATGTACTACTTACAGTTTATATCACAGTTTTAGCATTAGCGTTTAAATCAATATTAAGCAAAATAGATATTAGTATTCCATTTAACTTTAAAGTTAGCCTGAATTTTAACTGTTGCAACCAGTGGTACAATAACTCTAGGCAATAATAGTCCATTAAACAAACCTACATTTCCCAAGCTCCTTCTGATTAATTTGCTCTCATGCTGTCATCATTAAGTGACTCTGCTAAGAATACAGGCTGTCTAAAATACCTCTCTTCACTCATTCACTACTCACTCATATCAGACAGTTTAAGAACCATTAAAGCCACAAAAAGAAGAAAATTCTTTTGATATTTTTAATGTAGAATGCATTTTTTAACACTTATCAATGTTTATGGAGGGCCAACTAAAGGTGAACAAACTGTCTCTACATCCATCTGTGCTTCTGGTTTTCTTATAATTTTCTGTATTTTTGAAAAAGATTAGTCAAGGGCTAAACATTTCCCTAAATTTATAGTAATCATTCAACATATATTATTTTACAAGACACTGTGCATAGACATCTGTCAATCTCTACTTTTTTTTCTCATAGTACCAAGGAAATGAATTTTTAAAAATAATGACAGGATTTGTTTGGATCAGCCAAACAATTTACATAAGAAATGGGCATAATGAATGGAGTCCATGGAAAATATATAAACAAAAATACACAATGAGTTAAATTGGAACTGGATAAGATCTAAACTCATGAGTCACAATTTATGAGCCAAAAAGAAAAGATTTCATTACCACTGTTTACGTTGTCTCTTTGTGAACAATAAAAAAACAACCAGCATTGACTAGTTTGTTGACCCTTGGTGCAAAATTTCACCAAATTTTCAACCAATCAGCCACCATGCTGCCCAGTAAATTTTCCATTAATCTAAAAAAAAAAAAAAAAAAAAAAAAAAAAAAACATGCCCAGCACAGCAGGAAAATTGTTTCATACAGTACATTTCTATGTCTAAGTATTGAAAGCAATCTTGAAACTAAGCAAAATTAATTAAGTTGCTTTTTAAAAATGTATCTTAATAATAACCAATTATAAACTATAAACATCCTGCTCTATGAAAAAATGATATGGTAGTGTGACATAAACCCAAAAATGGTTTGCAGGCTTATTTCTGCTGGGTCTTCAAGTGATCATTACAATAATAAAATAAGTTTTGATGAGTGTGGCTCCCATGGTGAGATGATGAGATGTGGGACAACGACTTGTAACTGGGTCAAGGTCAATGCCCAGAGAAATCAGAGGATACTATGTGATGATAATCAGCCCATGATACATATTTGCTCTCAATCCCTTCTGGTTTTGAAAATTTTAGGGTAAGCATCCTGTGTTACTCTTCACATGCTATATTAAGGCCTTTAGTTCTTCACAAACTCTTACAGGAACATAAAGAACGATGCATATGTCCTAACACCTTGAGGTTGATTTAATTTTCTCTACTTGCTTATTTGTTTTCGCAGTCATGTGGGAATGGAGCCTGTTCCAGCATACATTGAGCTCAAGGCAAACAAGAAAAAAAGATGTCTGGTAGAAAAGTCTGCTCTCAGAAAAGCAAAGAAGGCACTGGTTTATTTTCTGCAGCTGTTTTTTGTTTTTATAAAATCTCAGATCACTAAACTGATTTACCTTTAGGTTATTAAGTCATTTTGATACATGCAATAGTGATGTCCATCAACAAGTGTCCTTCCTAATCAGACTACACTGACAGGAACCAAAACCTCACTAGCATTCCTGTGTAAAGCAACTATAGATAGACCCAGCCTCACAAAGTGTTTAGTGACACATTTTTGCCTTATTAATGACATCCCATGAGCAGAGATTGCAACAACACTTTCTTAATAATAAAGAAATATTAACTTTATACTGCTGGGTGGAGAATGGAGTCTTTTCTTTTGAATACTTTATTTTCATGCATAAATTTAATGCTGCTTTGAGAGAATTTTGGAGCAGTAGATTAAGCTGAAAACACAGCACAGACATACTAATTGACATAATACAGATGTAAAGAGTTGTTGTGGTCAACAAATTAGCAATTGAAACTTTGCACATGCAACAGACAGGTGAAAGCTAAACATTAATTTTAAGGAGAACTTTTAGTTTATATGTGACTAACTACTAAAATGCCCCACAAGTTCACCATCTAGTCATTAGCTTGGTCTGTCTGTCATTTGATGCTGGCAGTTAGCATACACTGGGTTTTGGGGGTTCACTCAAGATTTAAGCACACAGCTAAAAGAAGAAAAAAGACACTAAAAAGAGCTGCAAAACTGGATTAGTATTGTGTGAGACTGCCTTTAATTTCAGTGTTACATAGAATTGGAGTCATTGGTAATATAATGATGATTAGTGCAGCTTTAATTGCATCCTTAATTGAATAGAAAATGGGTTAATACCTTTGACTTGTACTGTATGTTGTTGGTAAAGGTTAATATTACGGGCTCCTTTGACTGTGAATGTCTGCTCTCCACCAGGGCTGATAAAACTATTGGGGGAAAGTGTAGTTAGCATCTGAAATAAGTGCTATAAGTCATATCTATTATATTAAGGCAATAAATCAGGAAGCAGTCAGGAAAATTACTTTTGAGTATTTAAGGTGCACTTGCAGGTTAAATGAGATTATCACATTGTTATGCAACTTTAACAACTTTCTGTTTCTTGTATATACCCCTTCAAGAACAATAATAATAATAATAATATTAAAAAAATATATAACCTATAACACAAAAGTGGACAGTTTTTTAGCGTGCCTCCTACATGTCTCAATGGAGGCTTGCAAGCACATGTCATTTCCAGGGGTGCCAAGGTCTCTTTAGCTTACTGAAATTCGCACTGTACCACTTGCACTTGAGGTGGCAATTTTAAAAAACTTTAAATAACCTAAAAACTCTGCAGAGACAAAATTTAGTCACTTTACAAAACCTCCTAGCCCCCCTAACTAGCCAAAAGGCATTTTTCTACAATACCAGCCTTTTCAGTTTATGTAGTGTATAAGTTATTTTTCAATGACTTGACTGGGATGAAAAAGACATAATAGGCCAAATAAAGTTAAATTAAACTGTGTTTCTGTATGGCAGCTAGGATCTATGCTCTAGGATATATTCAGTAGTATGGTTCCACCTAAAAACATCCCATGTGCATATTGTAACAGTTCCCTGTCTCAACTTTGGGCAGTTTGGTCTTGGTCTTCTGCCTATGTTATGATGTGTGGTGGGATGATGGTGAAGGTGGAGAGCAGGACCCAAATGCAGGACAATTTTTTTTTTATTTGCCTGGCTCCACTAGGCTCATGGACCGTGGAGAACACCCTCTGCACACAGGATACAAATCAGCCGTCGAGGCTACTTCGTCACTCGGCGTCCAAACAGGAACAAGGTAGCTCACTCCACCACTCGGCATGGAACAAAGGCTGTCCCTCATGAACAGGCACTAACATAAGCGAGCATTAGGGAACATCAGCGAACATCACTCTTCCGACGGGGAACAAAGACAACAGTATAGGCAGTATATATATATGTGTGAGGGCACACAGGCTAATCAAACACAGGTGAAAGTAGTCTTACTACCAAAATATAAAGTTACCTGGAACTAAATCAGACAGGACAGGACCAAACTAAATGTCCAAAACTTCAAACCAAAACACAAGACCATAACAGCCTAGATGTCATCAGACTTCAGATGGCCCTGCCCAACTCACTAACTCAACACCTGCTTCTTATTTCCACATCAGTTCCTCAGTATGAATATAAAAGTTAAAACAGTGGTCTCCTGTGAATGTAGTAGAAGTAGAAGTATTAAAGATAAAATTTAAATAGGTACTAGTTATAACCTATAAATTTAACAAGGACCCCATTTACACTTGGTTTTAAGATGCTTCTTAAAACGACCTGAGTGTAAATAATTATCAAGATGGTGTGTGACCTGATTACTGAAACCCACTTGCCGAGGCGGTCTAGGACACATCAGTGTCATCAGTGCAGACATGGTAATTGTTGTGATGTGACTGTGGCACTGCTTTGAAAAGAATTGAGACATGGTTGGAGTTGGAGTTGAAAAATCATTCTTAATCATCAGAACACTGATGATTAAGCTGCTCACTGGGACATGCATAGAGTTGGCAAGTAGTAATACTACCTTTTTTTTTTTAAAATGAACTTTACTTAACTTGACTAGATTTATTTATATGGCAGGTTAGTTGCAGTTTTTCTAATTAGTAGCTCAGAATCAGAGTCAACTTCACGGGCCAAGTTTGTGCACACAAATGAGATTTGACTCAAATTCTCTATGTACAAAAATTAACCTAAAAGATAAACTTTAAACAGAGAAAATAAGAATTAAAAAAACAAAGGGAAAAATAAATTAAGAAGTGATATGCACAAGATTGTTAAATTAATATTTTTATTATATATACAATCTGTGAACTAGTACAAATAGGAGTGCAAGGATTTAAGAATAACAGTAAGTATACAGTGGGTACGAAAAGTATTCAGACCCCTTTAAATTTGTCACACTTTGTGTCATTGCAGCCATTTGCCAAAATCAAAAAAGTTCATTTTATTTCTCATTAATGTACACTCAGCACCCCATCTTGACAGAAAAAAACAGAAATGTAGAAATTTTTGCAAATTTATTAAAAAAGAAAAACTGAAATAACACATGGTCATAAGTATTGAGACCCTGTGCTCAGTATTGAGTAGAAGCACCCTTTTGAGCTAGTACAGCCATGAGTCTTCTTGGGAATGATGCAACAAGTTTTTCACACCTGGATTTGGAGATCCTCTGCCATTCTTCCTTACAGATCCGCTCCAGTTCTGTCAGGTTGGATGGTGAACGTTGGTGGACAGCCATTTTCAGGTCTCTCCAGAGATGCTCAATTGGGTTTAGGTCAGGGCTCTGGCTGGGCCAGTCAAGAACGGTCACAGAGTTGTTCCGAAGCCACTCCTTTGTTATTTTAGCTGTGTGCTTAGGGTCATTGTCCTGTTGAAAGGTGAACCTTTGGCCCAGTCTGAGGTCCTGAGCACTCTGGAAGAGGTTTTCTTCCAGGATATCTCTGTACTTGGCCACATTCATCTTTCCTTCAATTGCAACCAGTCGTCCTGTCCCTGCAGCTGAAAAACACCCCCACAACATGATGCTCCCACCACCATGTTTCACTGTAGGGATTGTATTGTAAAAGTTCAATCTTGGTCTCATCAGACCAGAGAATCTTATTTCTCATAGTCTGGGAGTCCTTCATGTGTTTTTTGGCAAACTCTATGCAGGCTTTCATGTGTCTTGCACTGAGGAGAGGCTTCCGTCGGGCCACTCCGCCATAATGCCCCGACTGGTGGAGGGCTGCAGTGATAGTTGACTTTGTGGAACTTTTTCCCATCTCCCTACTGCATCTCTGGAGCTCAGCCACAGTGGTCTTTGGGTTCTTCTTTACCTCTCTCACCAAGGCTCTCCGCCCACGATTGCTCAGTTTGGCTGGGCGGCCAGGTCTAGGAAGAGTTCTGGTCGTCTCAAACTTTTTCCATTTGAGGATTATGGAGGCCACTGTGCTCTTAGGAACCTTGAGTGCTGCAAAATTTCTTTTGTAACCTTGGCCAGATCTGTGCCTTGACACAATTCTGTCTCTGAGCTCCTTGGGCAGTTCCTTCGACCTCATGATTCTCATTTGCTCTGACATGCACTGTGAGCTGTAAGGTCTTATATAGACAGGTGTGTGCCTTTCCTAATCAAGTCCAATCAGTTTAATTAAACACAGCTGGACTCCAATGAAGGAGCAGAACCATCTCAAGGAGGATCCGAAGAAATGGACAGCATGTGAGTTAAATATGAGTGTCACTGCAAAGGGTCTGAATACTTATGACCATGTGATATTTCAGTTTTTCTTTTTTAATAAATTTGCAAAAATTTCTACATTTCTGTTTTTTTCTGTCAAGATGGGGTGCTGAGTGTACATTAATGAGAAATAAAATGAACTTTTTTGATTTTCACAAATGGCTGCAATGACACAAAGAGTGAAAAATTTAAAGGGGTCTGAATACTTTCCGTACCCACTGTAGTATAACTGTATCAGTGGTGTGACACCATGACAAATGAGGTAGGTACAGATGTGTAAATATAAATGTAAGTGTTAGAAGAAACTGTGGTTTTGGGCTACAGTGCTCTGTAGTGCATACCAGTGGGGAGAAGTCTGAACAGTTTGTGTCCAGGTTGTGAGGGGTCTGCAGAGATGCTGGGCTTTCTTCCAGATGTGGTCTATTGCTCCTTTTCCATAGTATAGTTTTAACAGTATTTTATGCAACACGGTTTTGGTCATTTTCCATTACAATTGAGTACCACCTCAACATGGACAGGGTTGTCATAACACAGCAGCGCAAAATTGCCATGATGTCCCTTATATGTGATACAAACACATGAATGTACACCTTATCGTAGGACCAGGGTGTTATTCTGCAAGTAGCGTTAGGCTCGCTAAAGATTATAAAAACTAGAAAAACAAATAGTTGCTGTTGCTGGTTTCTAAAAATGTTGGGTTTGATTCTTGTGTTGCACATGGTTGGACATCACGCTCATGACTCTTCTAGTGATGTCACTCACTGGCCCGCAGTCTGTTGGCGTCACATTTTAGCATTGGTTCACTTGGAACCTTGGCTTGCAAGTACTATTCCCTAATGGAAAACCCAAAAAAACGAGTTGAGCCAAGTAGAGCAGAGTAGTGTAGTGGAAAAGCCCCATATGTGGGAGGTCCAAAATGCACCCACACAACTGACTAGAGGCATTTCTTTGGTGGAAATAAAGCTTTGCTCTTTGGTCTCTCTGCCATAGTTAATCTAGTGTGTGTGTGTAGTCAGAGCCGTAGCTCCATCCAAATACATCAGTAAATAATGTTTTCTAACATGAGTCATCGTAACCTACAGCATGTTGCAATTCCAAACATTGTTATATCAATGTTTTATGAACACTATATGTTTTTATTTTTATATAAAACCTGGTATGTAAAAATTATTTTAAAATGTCAAGAAAGTAGATGGTTGTATACTGTATCTATGAGATAAATGGGCCCAGAAATCAATTTGGGCAGACACAGCACCCCTGGGCCTGCCCATAATGGTTATGTGTGTAGTAGCCTCTGTGTCTCTAATAAGCATGACACTTTAAGCTGGTGCACCACTGGTGTTACTTGGTTTTTGTTTTGTGCAAGGTGCAACAGTTCTGTTCAATGCAATGTAAACATTAGTTTTAGCAAAGCCTTTACAATTAACCATGACATTTTAAAACATGGTTAATCTTGAAATCAGTTAATTGCTGCATTCCTAGTTGAAAGCATCATCCACCACCCTGCTTGCCTACAAGGCGACAGGCCTGTAGACATTAATTCTGTGATGGATAGCTTCTGGGGGACTGGAATGACTGGGGGATCAGCTGAAGATTCATGTGGGAATGCTCATCAGCACAGACTCTAAGGCAGGACGGGAACACACCATCAGGGCCTGGAACCTTCCTGATACCTTCGCAGACCTTTAGTGCAGGCAGGGGGTCTGGGTGGGGGAGTGGGGGTTGTAGGCAGGCCATTTACATCGGTGGTGTTACAGTTTAATGTAATAAATTTAATAGGACCCAACTTTGCAGACAAAAGACTTTGTTAGACATCGGGGTTACTTTGAGATTTGAGGAGACCCAGGATAGTTATACAGGAATCCAAGAATGGAGGAGCTGGACTAGACAACATGTGAACCAGGAACACAGAATAGGGGAAATCAGGAAAGGGGACCTGGAGCCTGGTGACACGAAACACAGGAACAGAGATAGACCCAGGAGACTCACAAGAACTCACTACAAAATAAATCCAGGAAATACCAGGCTCAGGAACAAGCATGAGATCATGGAGATTCAGGAAAGTAAAACCATGAACAGAGAAGAGTCAGGTCACAGTACATTCAATGATTCAATTTATTTGTATACCACCAAGTCATGATACAGTCATCTCAAGGCACTTTATAAAAAACTAAAAACACCAACAAATCCCTTAAGAGCAAGCACTTGGCGACAATGGAGAGGAAAAACTCCCTTTAATGGAAGAAAAAACCTCCAGCAGAACCAGGATCAGTTTGGGCGCCCATCTGCTTCAACCGGTTTGGGTGAGTGGATAGAGGAGAGAGAAAAGAACAACAACAAAGAACAACAAATAGACACTGCAGGTTGGTGGGGCCAGTAACGGCACATCAGCATTATACAGCTCCAGGACCAGGGACACCTGCAGAAGGTACAGAGAGAGAGAGGACAGAGAGAGCACAAACTAGGGGAGAGAGAGAGCACAAAGTTAGTGACATTCAATGGTGGAATATATGTGGGGGGGGGGGGGGTAAGGTATGAAGGAGCTTGATCATGAAGGGATTTGTATGTGAGAAGAAGGATTTTAAATTTTATTCTGGATTTTACAGGGAGCCAGTAAAGAGAAGCTAATATAGGAGAAATAAGATCTCTCTTGCTAGTTTCTGTCAGGTCTCTGGTTGCAGCATTCTGGATTAACTGGAGGCTTTTTCTGGAGATACTGGGTCTTTCCAGATAGTAATGAGTTACAGTAATCTAGCCTTGAGGTAATAAATGCATGGACTAGTTTCTCTGCAGCATTTTGAGACAGGAAGTTCCTAATTTTGGCAATGTTGTGCAAGTGAAAGAAGGCAGTTTTAGAGATTTGTTTTATTGTGAGTTAAAGGACATGTCCTGGTCAAAAATAACTCCAAGGTTTTTCACAGTAGTGCTGCAGGCCAGGGCTTTGAGTTTAAAAGTAGAAAGTCACTGGTAATCCAGGCCTTTTATGTCCTTTAGACATGCTTGAAGTCTAGCTAACTGGTTTGTGTTAGGTTTCATAGATAGATACAGCTGAGTGTCATCTGCATAGCAGTGGTAATTAATAAAGTGCTTCCGAATAACATTGCCTAAAGGAAGCATGTACAGGGTGAACAGAATCGGTCCTAGCACAGAACCTTGTGGAACTCCATAACTAACTTTTGTGCATGTGGAAGGGTCATCATGGACATGAACAAATTGGAATCTGTCAGATAAATAGGATTGGAACCGTTTTAATGCTGTTCCAGTCACATGCTCCAGTCTCCATAAGATGTTTTGGTCGATGGTGTATGTCAGGTTTACGCTACACTGATATGGTTCTTTTCCCTGAAGGCAATGAAACACACGACAACTTTGTACCGAGTATCTGTCTGCAAGTGAAAACGCCTCAGTTGCAAACGGAGAGAAGAGACTTTCTTCTCTCCCCATGCGACTTTCACCCTTCTCCTCCTTTTCACTTAGCAGTCCTTTATTTGTATAGTGGGGAACAAAACCAGACACAGGATACTTGGGTGCAATAAAACTTCAGTTCATCATGGGTCATAAGGTTATGGAGGTCAGCTGGAGAAACAGACCTCTCACATAAACATCCCATCTTCAGATCTAATTCCACAATGGCAACAATTTGAACTTTTGTCCTTATAACCCCAACAGTGTCAAATCATCACTAAGGTCTAGCAGGACAAATAGAGAAACAAGTCCATTATCTGAAGCTAAGAGAAGATCGTTGGTGACTTTTAACAGTGCTATTTCTGTACTATGATGTGTTCTAAATCCTGATTGGGAATCTTCAAATACTTCATTTCTGTGCAAGTGGTCTGAACAGCTTTTTCAATGATTTTAGAAATAAATGGTAGGTTGGATATTGGTCTATAACTAGCCAAGACTCCTGGATCAAGACTAGGCTTTTTGGGTAAGGGTTTGATTACTGCAGTCTTAAAGGCCTGTGGTACGTAGCCTGATACTAGAGACAAATTTACCAAGTCTAATAGAGATGAGCCAACTACTGGCAGGGTGTCTTTAAGCAGTCTAGTTGGGATGGGGTCTAAGAGACATGTTGATTTAGATGAAGCAACTACTGACGTGAGATCTATGGGAGAGAAGCAGTCTAAACATAACTGAGGTCTTAAAGGTGATTCAAGAGCTACTGTAGTAGAAGATTCATTTATGGCAGCTATAGGAAGAATCTGATGAATTTTATCTCTAATAGTTATGATTTTATTTGTAAAGAAACTCATAAAGTCATCACTGCTGAGAGCTAAGGGAACACTGGGCTCAACAATACTGTGACTTTTTGTCAGCCTGGCTACAGTGCTGAAAAGAAACCTGGGATTGTTCTTATTTTACTCTATTAGTGATGAATAGGATGCAGTTCTGGCTTTTTTATATGTTAATAGACTGTTTTTCCAGACTAGATAAAACTCTTCTAAATGTGTGGAATGACACTTCCTTTCCAGCCTTCGTGATGCCTGCTTTAAGGTATGGATATGTGAAATGTACTATGGAACTAGCCTCCTCTAATTCACTAACTTCTTTTTCAGAGGGGCCACAGTATGAAGCGTTTCACGCAGTGAGGCTACAGCGCTGTCAACAATATGATCAATTTGGTAGGGAGTGGGATTGAGGCAGCTTCCCTCCACTGTGTTGGCACATGGCATAGACGTAAATAAAGATGGAATCATTTTCTTAAAGGTATTAACAGCATTATCAGAGAAACATCTACTGATCTAGAAATATGGCACTTTTCATAGTCTTGCAGTCCTCACAGTACAATCACAGTCTTGTAGTACAAACCAACAATGAGGTGAAGTGGAGAGCTGCTATGTATACACTCCTACCCCTGATGCCTAACCAAGATCCGGTGTGGTTAATCACCTCATTGCCTAGGAGACGCATACACACACACTAGGAGAGAGAAACCAGGGGTGGAGAAAACCAGGGAACAAGGCATACAGGTGAAACTAATCAAAGAAGATTAACATGAAGCTACCTGAAACGAAAACACACATTAAAAACAAAATAAGCTGTGATAAGATTCTTTAACCCTGCAATAGAAGCTGTTCAATTCATCTGCCAGTCTAAGGTTTTCCTCAGAGTGGTGGGAGAGGTTGGTCTCCTGTAGTTGGTAATATGCTGCAGGCCTCTTCAAACTGAGCCTCTGGCTTAGTCTCACACAGTACCTCTTAGTGTGTGTCCACACTTATTTTGCCTCGTTCTAAAAAAAATTATATAAACATGGAGACGTATCTGCATACACACGAAATCATTGAACCTGACTGAGAACGATGTAGTATATATGCCAGTATGTGGTGCTGTTATTCTGCCACAGAGATACCCAAAAAACAGAGAAGACTTGGAGGATGCGCATAAACCTTACATGCTGTGTACAAACCAACACAAGATGAACATGGCGAATGCAGCAAGAGTAGAGTTGTTTGTATATACTGACGACGAAGAAGAACTTCTACTCAGAGTTATACTGGAGCATGTAGTCCAACGTTGATGTTGTTGTTGATGTTACGTGATGTACCGGTGTCTGACTATGGGTAAGACATGAACTGATGCCATCATTGTTTCAGAAAATATATGGGTTAGCTGTCCACATGAAAACACAAGGATGGTGTTTTCAGATTTATCCAGTCTGGGACTTGATTTCAGAAAATATCGGTTTTACTCTCCCAACACGCTGGATCCGTCTGGATGAAACACCTATACGATACAAAATATATGCATATACAGCTAAACACATCTCTGTATGGATGGGGCCTTAGCTACCCTGATCTTCTTTGTCAGCTTGTTCCTGCCTTGCTTAAATAGGACCCAGTCCCCACTTCTGTAGACCTCATTGGGCTGGGACAGTTTCCTGAGGCTGGGTGTGAACCATGGTTTATTGTTGCTGTATGCACAGGTCTTTTTCTGCACACATATGTCCACACAAAAACCGACGTAAGATGTCAGAGTGTTGAGGTCTGTGGCTGCAGCTTCAAAGACACTCCAATCAGTAGGGCAGTCAAGCATGCCAAAACTGTGTAACAGTGGTGTGTTCAGTGGGACATTTAATATGTTGTCTGTATTTGGGAAGTTTGTGGGTGAGGTTAAAATCTGCCAGAATGATGAGCAGGGAGTCTGGGTGTTGTTCCACATTCATTACCTGCTCAGCCAGCTGTTGTGTCACCTCAGTGATGCAGGACTGAGGTGCGATATAAACTCCAAACACAATGAACGAGGTGAACTCCTGTGGCAGTTCATTTGCAGTTTATGAAGAGGGTCTCCAAGTAAGGTCTGCATGACTGTTTCAACACTGTGACATCTGTACACCAACTTTTGAATGATGTGATATTCAATTCAGTTTATTTGTATAGGCACAAAAAACAAAAACCCAACAAATCCCTTATAAGCAGCACTTGACAACAGTGGAGAGGAAAAACTCCCTTTAACAGAAGAAAAAACCTCCAGCAGAACCAGGCTCAGTTTGGGCGGCCATCTGCCTCGACCAGTTGGGGTGAGTGGATAGAGGAGAGAGAAAAGAACAGCAACAATAAACAACAAATAGACACTGCAGGTTGGTGGGGCCAGTAACTGCACATCAGCGATATACAGCTCCAGGACCAGGGACACCTGCAGAAGGTACAGAGAGAGAGAGAGAGAGAGAGAGAGAGAGAGAGAGAGCACAAAGTTCATGATGATATCCAAGCATTCTTTGCGAAACATATTTTGCCACGAACGGACCTTCCAGCACTTATCCCCAATAAACCTGTTTGACAAATCAGTGTTCTCAGTGAAATGGAGAGATGCCAGCAGATCCCATGGTCGCAGATCTGAAACCATGGGATCTGAGCGGAGTGGGAATACTCGAGTGGAGGGAGAAGATTGTTGGGAGGTGTGACACTTGGCTCTTTGAATATGCAGTCTGGGGTTTCAAAAATGTTCCTTCTTCAAGAAAAAAAAAAGTTTTTTCTTTGGATGGATGGATTTTGTTGTACTTTTTTATGCTTGGTTGTGATATTTCATTTAAGTCAAGTGATTCACTGTCAGAATCACCAACCTCACTTGATTCATCAATCTCCATGTCTTTGTTGTTGGGGGTGTAATTAGACAGATAGATAGGCCTCGATAAGATAGATAGATTGATAGTGAGTTTGCGGGATGTGAAGATAGCTCAGATGAATACTGTCATTTCCCCAAACAATGTCCATAGTATTCTGAAGACTAAAGGGATCTGAAAATAATATATTTTGTTTGTGTGAATTTTCATATAAGCCAAACCTTTTCAGAATATACATTACATTTTTCTTTGTTTATTCAAATTTAAACTGAAATGTTTAAGTGAACAAATATTAACTCAGAATAATTGAGCCATCTACACATACTGAGTGTATTATGCTATAATGTAGCATTTTTATTATTGTGACAAATACGACACATCAAGTCTTCCATGGGTGTTGTATGGTAAAAAGCGCAATGTGATGTATATGTCATAGTGCTATTTTTGTACCTTATTTTATATTAGAAGAAATGTAATGTAGAACACATTATTAAAACATTAGATTTGTTAAATGCCCTGCATCTTACATTTGGTAACAAAAAAAAGTTTTTGGAAATTAGTTAGGTTCTAATTAACGTGCGTTTAACAGTCACACAAGTGCTTTCGAAGTGTCATATCCTGATTAAATCACATGACCACCACATATACACATCACCATAGTAGATGTAACTTTGGGTCTTAGTAGGTTAAGTTCAACCATAAAGTTTCATAGGGAGGATGTGTAGACATTTAAAGTGTTAAACAGGTTTCATGGACTAAAAAATGCCTAAATAAAAAAATAATTTTTAAAATATTAATACTGTGTTCTGTATTTGAGGTTTGTAGACAATAAACATATGGTATAGCTTACGCATAGAAGATTATAAATTAAGCAATACAATCTTAGACAAACTTATTCATTTAATTTCACCTGTAATAAAAGATTTTGAAGGGAGCCACTCACAACTACTACATTTCTACTTTAGATATTTTAGGATATACAGGAATTTTACTGAATGTTGTATTTCTACATTATGCTATTGTTGGATATTAATATAATAAAGGATATGAATATTTCTTCTACATTAAAAACATGGTCATTGAAACCACACCTTCTCACTTCTTTCTTGAATGCAGCTTTCTTACATTTGACTGAGAGTGGGAACATAAGCATAACACATAAACAACAAATAAGACTTGCTTATTGGCTTTTTGTTAAAAATGTGCAGTCGAATGACCAATCCAAGCTTGTATTAGGGTTGGAGTTATTGACCATTACTTAAAGTCACTAAAACAACAAGCATGTCTTCCAGACTTTTTAAAAACTATTTTTAGCAATGGAAAACAGTTGAAGTGACAGGTATAGTTTACAGCTAATGACTGCACTTATTGCTTAATTATGCTTAATCTCATTAGAGCAGTAGGAGTTGAATCTAAATACAGTTTGCATGTGTGTGTGTGCATGTGTGTGTGTGTGTGTGTTTGGTTTCTTGCATGATGTAAATCATCTGTTTGTATTATTTGGGTTTTGCAGTGTGTGTGTATAAGCTTGTGCACACACGTTTGCCTGTATACATACACACTCAAGCAAGTGTTTCTGCAGGTGCATATTTGCATCTGTGTGTGTGCATCAATGCTAAAAATATGTATGTATGAATAAACAGCTAAGTTGCGTTGATGAGACTTCACACTCCACTGCACCCTGGTGATAAGGTCATTAACTCCCCTTGAGTAAACAAGCACCTGTTACCTTTGTGAGGGAAATTTACACCTTGACAGACATCATGTCTTTGTGGAGGTAACAGATAATATGTCTGCTACCTCCCTGTGTGACCTGTGTGAATTCAACAAAGACTTTTGACATGGCTTTGTATTCATTACGAAGCATACAAAAAGTCATAGAGATGCTAATTATATTACATATGCCACCCTGCCGGCATGATTTACATGTGAGTGACTCTGATGTGTAAATTAATGCTGCTTAACGGATATAAAAGTTGATCATTTTCTGTTTTCGGGGTCAATCGGTATTGACCCGTTCTGTAGACCGTATGCTCTGTTGTGACTCTGTTGCTTTGCCTATTAAACTTGCCATCCTTTAACCTGAGATTTGCCTCCAAGTGCTTTTTGCCACAACAACTTTCACACACATTCAAACACAAACACCTTAGCAACATTCTTGAACCTGTTCTGATGCCTCTATCTTCAAGAGGAGTCACTGCAGTGACCCACGATCCAATGAGAATTTTAAGTGTGAAGTGGCACACCTGAAGGATCTGCTCAAAACTCGTTTTCACTCCAAAATAGATGTTAATGAGAAGCACCTTATTATACACCAAGAAATACCCTGCAGCATTTAGCAATTAACTAAGCATATAATGTCTCCCTTTGACACTGATTGAATAAATAATAATATGAATAAGGATAATTTAAACAGATCTGATTTTATAATGATAAATAATCATTCAACTGAGTTATAATAACATTAAAGTCATCTATTCACAACAGCATCACTACACATCAATGGTTTTGCATCATTTACTGTATCTTCATTAGAGGTACTTTTTGAATAACTTTTTATCTGAACAGAAAACTGTGTACACAAGTAAATGTGGTAACTTCAAACTGTGACTAGGAAGCTGGTCTGTAAACTGTGATACAAGTTTACAGTTTTGGTTAATAGCTTTATCATTTACCTCTTCTTCAATTCTAAATAACCCTCATTGTTATCAGTTTACTTCTTTGGACTTTGTTTATTTCACATGAGAATGTTTTATTAACTTTGCATAGCACCACAAAGAAGATTAGGATATTTGTTTTTAACTTTCAACAATTTTTTGTTCTAGCCATATTCATCTGACAGCCTCACACTGTTTGTGGAAGGTCCTGGACATGCGGGATTCAACATTAAAAGTTAAATAATATGTATATTCCAGTGAGCCCCCCTTTATGTAGACCACTTATGGTTGAACTGTGGAATGGCCAGATGAATGCTGAATTATTGCAATATTAGCCTTATAGGCTGCCCTGCAGAACTGCAGATTTATTAATTTAATAAAAGACAACGAAAGGGAGGTCAGCATAGTGGCTGAGTGGTTAGCACTGTTGCCTCACAGCAAGAAGGTCCTGGGCTCACAAACTTGCCTTTCTGTGTGGAGTTTGCATGTTCTCCCTGTGCTTGTGTGGGTTTTCTCCAGGTACTCTGGTTTCCTCCCACAGTCCAAAAACATGTATGTCAGGTTGATTGGTGACTCTAAATTGCCCATAGGAGTGAGTGTGAGTGTGTGAGGTTGTTTGTCTCTATGTGGCCCTGTGATGGACTGGTGACCTGTCCAGGGTGGACCCCTGCCTTTCACCCAAAGAGAGCTGGGATAGGCTCCAGCAGATCCCTGTGACCCTGGTTAAGGAATAAGCAGGTATAGAAAATGGATGGACAACAGAAGGTTTGCCAAGATATACAAAGTTAATTGCTTATTCATCAGAAGTTTTCAAAATCTTATATCCTTTATTGCTAATCTCCAATCTTTCTTTCCTCAATTGTTTCCCTACACAACCAGGTGAGATATGTTGAGGTAAGTGTTGCTGACATAAAATCAATAGGGGGTTGGATAATGTTCTAGTGGTTCACATTTAGCAAAAAGATAACTTCAGATTAGTCGACGGCACACAGGTGCGCATGCACACACACACACGACCTGCACACAGATGGAAGCTGCGACATCACATTAATTAGAAAAGATAAGAATGCAGGCTTTGTAACAACACACACTCTTACACACAACAGAAGAAATACAGCTACAAGACACCAAAAACAGGTAGAGGGCAAGAGGTGACACAAGGAAATGATTGCTTCAGACATTTGGAAATTACCCTTGTAATATTTATAGCATCCACAGCACCCCAGAAAAAGTAAAACATTTATGGGAAATAGCTACACTGGATTTGGGGGCACATTGGCTATGTATTGGAGTCAGTGGGAGTTGAGAGGTCAGGTCAATCTAATTGGCTTTCTAAAATACAAATTTATCAATGTGCTGCAAGAGTAAACGCTTGCTGTGGCCCCTCTCAGGAGTATATTTCTTCAGCCCAACAAGGTCTCTCCAATTGATAAGGCTCACCCAAAGGCAGCTTTCTCTTATTGCAGTTTGGAAGACTCATCTCATACAGTGGTGTGAAGAAGTGTTGGCCCCCATCCTTGTTTTGTTTTTTTTATTTAAATATTAGTCAAAAATAACACAAGTAAACACATCATGCAGTTTTTAAATGAAGGTTTTTATTATTAAGGGAAAACAAAATCCAAAACTACACGGCCCTGTGGGAAAAAGTGTGTCGTCGTCCCCCCCCCCCCCCCCGTTAAAACATATCTTAACTGTGGTTTATCACACCTGAGTTCAATTCGTTTAGCCACACCCAGGCCTGATTACTGCCACACCTGTTCGGTATCAAGAAATCACTTAATGATGCTTGACAAAGTGAAAGGAATGGCCGGCCGACCAAAATTAGCCCAACAGTGCAATGACGACTCATCCAAAAGGTCACAAAAGACCCCACAACAACATCCACAGAACTGCAGGTCTCACTTGCCTCAGTTAAGGTCACTGTTCATGACTCCACCATAAGACAGAGACTGCACAAAAATGGTCTGCATGGCAGAGTTCCAAGACGAAATTATGTCCATTATGTCTGGCATAAAAGTAACACCGCATTTCAGAAAAAGTTCTAAAAGCAGCTGTTTTGCTGCTTTAGGACCTGGAAGACTTGCTGTGATAAATGGAACCATGAATTCTACTGTCTACCAAAAAATCCTGAAGGAGAATGTCTGACCATCTGTTCATGACCTCAAGCTGACGCAAACTTGGGTTCTGCAGCAGGACAATGATCCAAAACACACCAGCAAGTTCACCTCTGAATGGCTGAAGAAAAACAAAATGAAGACTTTGTAGAGGCCTAGTCAAAGTCCTGACCTGTCCTCTGATTGAGATGCTGTGGCATGACCTTATAAAGATGGTTCATGCTCAAAAACCCTCCAATGTGGCTGAATTACAACAATTCTGCAAAGATGAGTGGGCCAAAATTCCTCCACAGTGCTGCAGACTCATTGCAAGTTATCGCAAACGCTTGATTGCAGTCGTTGCTGCTAAGGGTGGCCCAATCAGTTATTAGGGTTAGGGGCCAAACACTTTTCACACAGGGCCATGTAGTTTTGGATTTTGTTTTCCCTTAATAATAAAAACCTTCATTTGAAAACTGCATGATGTGTTTACTTGTTATCTTTGACTAATATTTAAATTTGTTTGACGATCTGAAACAAAGTGTGACAAACATGCAAAAAAATAGGAAATCAGGAAGGGGGCCAACATTTTTGCACACCACTGTATATTGCAGTGTCAAGCAGAATATCTAAGAAGTGAATTCTTTTTGACTACTGATGGTTTTCAGTTCATGATCATTGAACTTTGTTCCTGTTCCATAAGCCTTACTAATATATGTCAAAGCCTCTCCAGTCACCAAGATGTACTGTGGCTGAGTCAAGAATAAAGTGCTGGGAAACAGTAGGATGTGAACCCAGGCCACCCAAAGGGCTTGAACCTTAACCCAAGACCATAGCCCACTTGGCTACTCTACCGATGAAAAGGAGAGTATTGCTGCTGTGTTTGTAGCTGTTAAGATTATGCTTTTAAAGAGGCTGACACAATCCAGACTGATCCATGTTCCTCATGGAATTGGACCATTAATCACTCCCCCACGGGATAAATGCAACCTTCCTTCTCTACTTCCTCTCTCTGTTTTATTGCTCAGCAGGGGCCATCTAAAGTTTTGCAAGAGGCATGGGCCCCATATTTGATTGGTCTGTTTGTGTTTAGTATCACCCTTCCTCTCTATTCATTTTGGGCTCAGGGCCTTCAGAGCAGTTGATGGCGGCTTTGTTTTATCTCTAGATGTCTCTTTTGCTCTGAAGCTTTTATGTAGCTGAAGGATCTTTCTCTCTTTAACTGCTCCCTTGTTTGACAGTGTTGGTGGTTAGGTATTTTAAAGGGTCCATCTAATTTTTTTTTTTTTCATTTCACACAACTTTTCTTTTTATTTACTTCTCCACATCAACCTCAACTATCTCATTTTAATTTAAAACTTTAATTTATCGAAAGTGTTTTCAAATCATACTCGGCTTCAAATTGTGTATGTAGATATCTTCCCCTTTCAGAGATGTCCAATACAACCAGTCTTATGTGTTGGTAGGGGGAGGTTGGTTATTAGAAAACCATCAATGATTATTAATGATAATTATTAATAATCATAAAATTGATCACAAGCCATGTTAATTACAGGGCAATAAATGCTTCATTTTGTTACAGGCAACAACTGGAGAACACCGTAAAGGCACTAGAGCACAAAATGGCAACCTACAGTGACGTTTTGTTGCAGACAACAAGGGAACAACCTGAAATAGCCGCTTAAATTGGCATCATGTGGTTACAGGTAACAAAGGATAGGAAAACAAAATTGTGTAGGGACACAAGATGGTAGCCACATAGGCATCACATGTTTGCATCTGAAAACAAGGGAAGAGAGAGAGGAAGCTGAATTGCCATCGAGGCCCTGAATTCATATGATTAGTAGCACCCTACACATGGAATTTGTAAAGTTGATCAAAGTCAGAATCTTCATTATTCAGACTGAGACATCACATAATACAAAATACAAAACTATGAATACAAACTGAGCTGAACCCAAACCTTAGCTTTGGGTTCAGCTCAGTTTGTATTTTCGAGCTCTCAAGCCTAGATGATACAGTTCTCTCCCTGTCCTAAAATCTTCATACACAACGTGATGGACTTGCAGGTTAAGTAAGAGAGAGCGAAAGAATATGAGTGACTAAAAGAAAGGAAAGGGAAGACAGAAAGTTGAAGGACAATCCAGGACATTCAGTTTTGTTGATCCATGGCAGCTTCTTGCCTACAAATGTGTGTGATTCGAATGAAGCAGACATTTTAAAAGATCTCTCGGGTGTGGAAAGGATCTTTCTCGTAACTGGGCTGTAGTCGTGTTTTCACTGGTGGTCACAGTTGTGGTATTCAGACAGACCTACTTGCTTCTTCTCTGACATGGCCAAAATTAGGTTTATCTAGTTGTTAATTCTGCACAGTTGGCTTCAGAGCGGGTGGTTCAAGTACTCGGGACCTGCCAGAAACAAGGCCACTTGTCAGTACAGCAAATATGGACGATTACATAACCTGTATACTACCAATGACACAGGTTTTGGCTGGTAAAGCAGTAATATTAATTCACTTTAACACTTTAACACATTTTTCCTGTCCTGAGATGCACGGGAGCTTGAACAGTCCATTGAGGCTATGACTGACTCATTCCCAAACTAAATTCCTTGGATGCTTTTTTGTAATGAGAACAGAGCAAGGAAGAGATGGATGAGAATGAAAGATAATGCAACTGAGAAAAACAGAGCAGGTGAATGTGAAGTGAAAAATGAAGAGAGCAAAGAGGTCATAAAACACATAGGTCAAGAACGGAAATAAGCTGAGTGTCCACAGAAGGTGGTGGCGACATGAAAAGAGGTGGTGGCGACATGAAAAGAGAAACGAGTTGAAAAGAGAGAAGAGAGAAGAGTTGCATTTGACTGAGCAAATAAGGAACATGTAGAACATGTTAAACTTCAACTCATTAACCAAAAGACATAGTACTTGACGTGAGGTTAAATCACTTTCCCACCAGAAAAGAACTGCTTCAGAAATTGTCTGAAACTGGACTGAGATCACATTCAGTTAACCCTTAGATGCACAAGTACCCTACATGCTTCCATAAGTGGGTCAAAAATGACCGGTGTTAGACTCAGTGTATTTTTATGCCATTATTGTCAATTTGGTTAAGAATTTTTGACCCAGTTATGTGTCTAAGGTTTAAAGGAAATGCCCTAAAATTCCTTGATAAATAGTTACAGAAAAATAAATAAATCAATGTTAACTGGTTACATCTAACTCCCCGTATAAAACGTGTCCCTATATTCTGTGACAATTTCAAATCTAGCTGTTTTCACCTTTGCTTATGAGAACAAAACAGGCCATTATTCACACAGCCACTGAAGGTCACTAGTCAGCACAAACATATTCATTTTATGTGGTTCAACCACAGCCATTTTTTTAGCGAGAACAGAATTGTACCAACCAGTGGCTAAACTGAACTGAGGTCTGCTTTATTTATTGAAAAGAACAGGAGCACAAAATCCATGTAAGCTTTTTTCAATAAATAACTCCATATATAGTCAGAGCTGTCAGAAATGATGATTTCACCAATTTTAGAAAAAGAAACATTTTTTAACGACATTGAAACTGTTGAAAACATAACACTCGCATAACACTTTCATAGTTAAGTACCATATTTTCTGAACGATAATTTGCACCAGAATATTATTCACTTTTAACAAAACAACCTTGTTGAACAAACGACATATATAAGTCACTTCAGTGTATAAGTCATATTCTTAATTATACCAATTATAGTCTAAATTAGCCTATAAAGAACATAGGCTAGGCATAACGACAAGCAACAAGTGTGTTACTGAATTCATTCATCTGTGTCAAGTAACATCAGGAAGAAAGTAAAACGGTGTGTCCTCCCGACATTCACTTCAAAGTTTGTTTCAGCTGCAGACTTTATTACCTGCACTTTGAAATCTGCAGTATACAGTAACATTAGCGTTTTTACTTTTTTGGTGGTATATTACTTTCGGTTGAGTCGAACCAGAGGTGGGAAGTAATGAAGTACTTGTACTTCATGAAGTACTTATGTAGAGTTTTCAGGTATCTGTACTTTACTTGAGTGTTTATTTTCCTCACAACTTTTTTTATCTTTACATTTAAGCACAAATATCTGTACTTTCTTCTCCTTAATTATTAAAACAGGCTCGTTACTGCTTCAACGTCCACTGATGATGTTATGACGTAAAAGACATAACTAAATAGAGGGCAATCGAGTGACTGTATAGGTTATGATAGAGAGAAAACTTGCAGTGCAACATGGAGGAAGAAAGGGATCCAAAGAGTATCGCAGAGTCCGACGACAACGAGATTCGGAAAAGCAAGACATTCCCCATCCATGACTGTTTTTAATTAAAAGAGCTGTTTGATGTTGACGGCTCAAAGAACAATTCAGGGTGAATGCGCTGTCTTGTGCCAACCTAAAACCCGCAAGCTTCTGCTGTACAAGAATGTTGTCTAATCTGAAAAAACACATAATGGTAAAGTGTATTTTCAGTTGTTCTTATTAGCTTATTTAGCATGTTATGGAAATCAGTTAACTTTAGCAGTGCTGTGGGAACACATTATTTTGATAGTATAGAGCTAACACTACCTAGTGTTTAAAAGAAAAAAGTAACATTAATGGTTTACCCTCAATTCATTGCTGTTGTGCCACTGTTGTGAGACTACTCCTTGGGGCTATCTGCTAGAAAACCATTCTTGGGTAGGGTTAGGGCTTGAATGGTGGGTTGGGTTAAAATTTAAAAAGAAAAGGCTTATGACCTACTGTGCATGTCTGTGTCTTATATATGTGTAGATGTATATTATTGTCACTCCCAGAGAAAGCATGTGGAAAACTTGGAGAGATACAAAAACCTTACTGCATCCACTTTGAAGAGGAAGTTAACCTCAGATGAAGGCCCATCCAAGACGTTTAAACTGAAACCAAGAGAGTCTCACAGAGAAGTGTGGATGAAGCCATCATGAACTTTGTCATTCAAGGACTGCACATTCTCAGTATTATCCAACAGCAGGGTTTTAAAACTCTTGTACATTACATGCAACCAAATGTAGTTGTAATCTCAAAAGGAACCATGAAAAACAAAGTTGACAAAGCAAAACTGAAATGAAGAATAATCTGAAGGCTGCTATGAGGGAGAGCGTGTTCATTGCTACCACTACCGATTGCTGAACAGACTGAATTTTCTTGGGGTCATAGCACACTGGATACAGCCTGAAACAATGGCCAGATGCTCTGCTGCTTTAACATGCAAACAGCTCAAAGGATCACACACATTTTCTGCAGCTGCTGGTGCCCTGAATGACATTCACACAGAGTACAACATCCGTGACAAGATTGTGCGAACAACCACTGATAATGGCTCTAATTTTCATGACGCCCATTGATGGTTTTTAAAATTGGAATGTGAATTATCAATAAGTGACAAGTCACATTAATTTTTGCAAACAAATTATGGTCCTATGTTAAACATGTTCTGTTTAAAAAATATATTTTTCAAAACGTTTTAGCATAAAAATATTGGAAGCACTTAATGATAAAGCGTACAAATCATACACTTAATTAATGGGTAACTAATTCATGATTATATAATGCCTGAATTAATGTAGCTGTATCATGAAGTTCATGACATTTAATTTGATGATCAAGTTATTATGGCTTCCTGTGATTAGTTCACACTTAGTAGATCAACAATTGAGGAATGTAAAATCAGTTAGCCGACTTCATACATCAATTGATATGCTAAGTTAGTTGGATACCAGTTACATACGTTTATTTGTGTAATTTTATTTACATAATCTTATTCTACGTAAATGTTTGCATCTTTTTATTATGATTATGTTTGACCAGTCTCATTAAAAGATGGCTTCATATTTCTGAGGAGAGGCATTGAGGTTAAACAAATGTCTGAAATAAACATTTATGCAACTGTAATGTAACTGTCCAGCTAATTGATAGCATTATTTAGTTGATGATCACATTAAATGTGAGCTGATCACATAAAAATATAGTGCTGTTGTAAGGAACCGCTCGGTGGGTCCCACCGAGACCCTAATGAGTAACAGGGTAGGGCGTTTACCTGTTTGGAGCAGGGTCACGGGTTTCGCAGTCAGCTGAGGGTGCAACCGGTTACCAGGGCGGAGTATCATTGTGTCATTATTGTCTGTCATTGTCGGTGTTTTACTATTATAGTTATTATTGTTATCATTATCGTTATTATTGTCATTACTGTAATTATTATTAATCCCCTGGATCAAACATCATGATAAGACAAGGGGAAATGATGCGGCAGGGGTGTAGTCAGGTATGACTCACCGGTAATGTATCAATCTTGCTGCTGGAGACCGCCAGGGACATATCTCAGTAAGATGTTCTGTAAGGCACTTTCTAAATCAAGACCTCTGCTAAACGGATTATAATTCCTGGATGCTACTGGACTAAGGATACCCTTCCTGGAGGATTCAGAACTTTGGGGAACATTCGCATTATGTATTCTTTAACAAAAGCAATCCCTCCCCTCATTTGGAGTGTCATTCTTTGTCCGCAGTGCATGATAGATGCAGGTTAAGTTTAATATAACGATACATTGTGGTTTAGTTAGTGAAGTAGTTTTATTTTTGAATGACCTGTACCTTCCCGATTTATTTCTACCACCCTTTTTTTTTCCTGTGTGTAAATAACTTTCCCTCTCCGGGAGGAGAGGAGAAATTGTTATAACATGAACATTTGTTAATGGTGAGCACCAGGAATTTATGATACATCCTTATTACTTCAGTATATATTTTGAACCCTTATCGTAAAAGTATTGTCAAATATTGGAGTCTAATTCCATGATCTGTTTTTAATCTAAGTATTGCGGGGGGGGGGGGATTCTTCTTGGTTTTGTATTCTATAGGCCCTGACTTTATCAAAAGTCATCTGAAGGAGCAACCCATGGTGCATCCAAGTGACACTTCTCAGTCTCAGACTTCTCCCCCCCCCATCAAGCAGGGAAATGCTAAAGAAAACTCCAAGCAGCTGGCCTGGCCTGTCCAGATGATACCATGGATGTCCTGAAATCTTTCCCGGCAGTCTGCACCTTGTCACTTAAGCACTTTAGCACTGCAGGACTGATTTTCACACCTAAAAGGACATGTCTTGATTCAAAGAACTTTGAGAACCAGCTTCTGATGAGACTGAATGAAAGATTTTGCTAGTCCTGTAGAGATGAGTGAATTTCTCATAAAAGAAAAAGGACTTCATTAGACTTGTAATTTTCCATGTTGATCATAATGTTTCAAGTTCTTTTGCTGAAATGGAAAACAGGTTTGAATTACGGCTGTCTAAAGTTTCCTTTTTTTAATTTAAAATCTTTAAAAGGTACAATTTCTGTTAAAAGTAATTTATGTTAAGTATAGTATTGAGATTGCCAAAGCTGTTAAAAATTATCCAGGTGCTCATGCAGGACCTCTGGTCAGTTCTGTCTTGATTGTATTTAACTTACAGCAAACTGACTGGGTCCAGTGACTTTGTTCCCTGTATCAGCACTGTGAAGGTAATAAAAGACAGAACTTTTTTGTCTAACTTTGTTTAGTTTTACCAAGTTATCAAAAGATGTATTGTGTATCACTAACAGCAAAAAAAAAAAAAAAATTATTTCAGCCCCTGTACTTTCTTGCTTTTACTTGAGTGAAGGAGTTGAGTCGGTACTTCGACTATTTTTCTTTTCACACAAGTATCTGTACTTCTACTTAAGTATAGAATGTGAGTACTTTTGCCGCCTCTGATTCTAATGCTCGTGCCTATTTGACAAAATCACAGTAAATTAACACATATAAAACACTACAAGCCAGAATAGTAAAAATACTGTGATTTATAATCCCAGAAAATATGGTATACATTAGGTATAGTCATAGATTTTGGATGAAAATCCCCATAAATGAGTAAAAGCTGCTTGCGTCCCTTGGAGTCAAAACTATGATGATTTGTTTTGCTGGTTAACGTGATGCACTGTGGATTGAGTATTACTTTCTAATACTGAAAATAGCAGGTCATTTTTTAGCACCATATGCAAGTAAAACATAAAATACTAATAAAAAAACTTAGGGAAAAGGAATCTTCTGCTGCAGTTCGATCAGAGAACAAAGATGTCTAGGAAAACCACCATGTTATTTGTTTGTTTTTTTTTGTTTTTGTTTTCAGTACTCCACCAGAGCACAGTCGGGAGGAGAATAGAGGAAAGAAAAGACAGAAAGAAGATTTAAGAGAAAAACATCTGATGCTCAGATTCTGACCACTTGTTACCGCAGGAGAACTTCAGCATAAAAAATTTGGTGAATTGGAGAAACAGGTCAGGTCACCAGGCTGTGACTGGAAGAGTATAGGTGAGAACAAAGAAGTGATGATAACAAAGGCTAAAGATGAGACTTAAGGGCAGGTCAACAGGAGCAGGAGAGGTTAGTCTCAGGAACATAATCTTTCACTGTAAAAAAAAGATTCAGGAAAGTTCTCATTTTTCCTATCGGTTTACTTACTGACCTTTGAGGATCTGCCCTCCAGAGGTAGAACAGGGTATATATGCACAATTATTATGGGCATCCACTTACAGTTTCTCAATCACTTTGGCTCATTTCTCAAATGAAAAAAGCATTTCTCAAAACATAAAGCTCAAATCTCTGAAGTTAGTCATTTACAACAGAATAGAATTTCTCATTCCTTCAAGCAAATTCCATTGTTTTGATACGTGTGCAAAAATCTGCACAAAAATCACTTGTACATGGCTTACTGATCAAAACTCATTAGTTCATTCTCAGTGAAACTGTTAAACTCGTCATAACTCATAAACATTCTTGCATCATTTTTGGCATCACATGCAAAACAATCCATTCAGTTATCAAAATCTGTCATATGTATTTGCTAAAAAATACCAAAGACATGGGGCGTTTGTGATGTCTGGTACAGTGAATTGGCTAATTACCTGCCAGGTGAGAGTAATGATGTAGGAATCGCAATCAGCCAAACACAGTCAAGTCTGGAAATAAATGGAGAGCTTGCTCATAACACAGTCACTATCATTTTTGAACATGGAGGAATCTGAACAGTGGCTACATGTTTGCAGAAGAGGAAGAAGAGGCATAAGAATGGGTGGTGGTAGGAGAGGAAGAGGAAGAAGGCAAAGTGTCTATTCATGGAAGAGGCTGCTCGAAGAGTACAGCCTCATATAAACAGGTCCACAGTGTCATCAATTGTGCAAATATTTTGTAGGGAAAACAGGTAAAAGTACACATTTTTATTGTTACTGCCTTTCTTTCAAAGCAATTGGAATTGTGTTATACCTTGTGTAACATGCCATGTTTATGAATTCTACATGTTTATGTAGGACTGCACAATGACCTCATGCTGGTGGTAGAGCAGCAGTATTCACCGATCAGCAAGTACAAGAAATCTGTAACAATGGTCATCACCAACAATTCCATCAGGTTGAGAGAAATTCAGACTGCAGTCCATTAATGATAACACTATTTTTGCAAATATCAATTCTATTAGCCTTTCCACTGTAGACAGTATTGTGACAAAAATCAGCATGGAACATCTCTACAAAGTGCCATTCGAGAGAAAGAGTGAAGGAGCTGCAATACCAATATGTTCAGGTGTGTACATGGCATTTTACTTTACTGTATACAGGTACTTTTACTGTACTTCTATGATGTGTTTTTTGAAGTTGTATATACCCATATAATATAATTGGAAAACCTTTCTACTTTACTATTAAAGTGTCTTGTTCTACAATGTTATGTAAACCCACTTTATATTTTTCTTACTCTCACTATATAGAGAATGATGGACCTGGAATGACAAAACCACCTAAAATACTTAAAATCCACTTTTTGTGGATGATCCTGGCTGCAGTTTATCTAAATGCAGGAGACATGGCTGCAATGTCATTGGACATCGAGCCGCAACTGGCACACCAGGCCAATGTGGGGGCAATATCACCATGGTTGCTGTCATTTCTGAGAATGGTGTGAGCACACATATTCCACACAATAGACCCTACAACACCCAACTTCTCCTGGCCTTCCTAGATAGACTTTACAGAACATGAGAGATATTTAGTTAGGCCAGACTTGACAAACTGTGATTGTGTGGGATAATGTCAGCTTCCACAGAGCCAGCACTGATAGAGAATGGTTTGCTGCACACGGATGGAAATGGAGTTCCTTCTGCTCGACTCCCCATCCTCAATCTAACAGAGGAATTCTTTTCAGCCTGGAGGTGGAAAGTATATGACCATCAGCCACAGGATCAGATGTCTGTTGAATGCCATGAATGCTCCATGTGAGGACATCACAGGTGATCAGTGCAGGGGATGGCTGTGCCATGGAGCGTTTTCCCCCAGTGCATAGCAAGGGAAAACATCCAATGTTATGTTGACGAAAATCTCTGGCCAAACCAACAAGTCGCCAAGATTTTGTTTTTTTTTTTTCATTTTTGTGGGATTTTAGTTTATATTTAGATTTTTCATAATTTTGTTTCAATCATACTGTACTCATAATGTAATTTGTAATGATCACGCTGAAAAAGCATCTATGCATTTTGACCAGTATGGCTCAAACAATCACAAAATGACTTCACTTTGGTGGCACTGGCCAATCAGCTGACACAAAAATCAGGTTTTGAAGTGTAAATGAAATGTTTTGGGTGACTTACTACCTTCCTTATAGTTTAGAGAATGTTAAGTCTGTTTTGAAAAATTAGCCAAATCAACTGAGAAAAACAGTAAAAAGGAATCAGAGATATATTTATTAGTTAAAAAAGATATAACTTGTCCTGTGTTGTGTATAGAATAGTGTTGTCCTGTGCTTTCAAATGATCAGGTCTGTGTTAGGATATCTGGTGTAGTGTCGGTGAAGGAAAGGAGTGAGGACCCAAATGCAGGACACAGGCAGGTTTATTCCCCTGGATCATCCAGGGCTCAGGCAAACAACAAATATCTCTGCCACTCGGCGGGCAGGCAGACAGGGAAACAGAAAGTGCACCTCGGTGTACAGGCAGACAGGCAGGCAGGCAAGACAGGAACAGGAAAACAAAGGCTGTGGTCTGCATCACATACACACACTATACACTATAATGCTCCGGCAGGGAACAAAGGAAGCTGGGGGATATATATACACACAGGACTAAAGACTAATTACCACAGGTGAACGGAATCTGGCTAATGAACAACGAAACACAAGGCTACCTGGGACTAACACTGAACAGAAACGGAACGCAGGAAATTGACCAAAGACAGACAGGAAAACAGAGATCTCGGGGTCTAACAGTACCCCCCCCAAAAGGCCGGCTCCCAGACAGAGCTCCGGGCTAGGGCATCACCCCTGGGGTGAACATAGTCCGAGGCCGTTCGGGTGGACGGTGTCTCCGGCAGGTGTGGGTCCGAAGCCGTTTGGGCGGACGGCCTCGCAGGCAGGCGTTGTTCTGGAGGTCCCTCGGGAGGAGGACCTCTCCGGCGGACGAAGGTCCGGGGTTGTTTGGGAGGATGACCGCTCCGACAGGCGTGGGTCCGAAGCCGTTCGGGTGGACGGCCTCGCAGGACGATCCCGAAGAGGCAGGGCCAGGGGGCGACACTGGCTGTGGATCCGCAGCACTGATCCCTGGGAAGAGCGGTGGTGGCCCTGGGCTCTCTGGGAAGAGAGGCGGCGGCTCTGGACACTCTGGTAGCTGCCGCTGCGACACTGGAGGCGCTGACCGACGGGGCGGCACTGGAGGACGAGACTCTGGCGGTTCAGGAAACTCAAGCTGCTGTGGCGGTGCCGGAAACTCTGGTAGCTGCTGCCGCTGCGGCAGTGAGGTGGTTCGGGCCACTCTGGCGGCTTTGTCCAGTGAGGTGGTTTGGGCCAGTCCAGCGGCTCTGGTGGTTCGGGCCACTCTGGCAGTTCAGGTTCGACAGTGCTGGACTCTGGTTCGGGTTCCGCAGCGCTGGATTCTGCTTCGGGTTCCGCAGCGCTGGACTCTGGTAGCTCAGGGCACACTGGGCGCTCAGACCGCGGCGGCGGTTTGGAAAGCGCCGGACGCTCGGGAAGCTCCAGCGGCGGCGGCGGCGGCTGCTGCCGCGGCGAAGGCTCGGAGAACTCTGGGCGCACTGAGGTTCGGGCTGCTGCGTTGGTACCTCAGCAGGGACGGAGACATCAGCGCACTGAGGTTCGGGAACCAGGACTGGGGCCTCAGCGGGGACATTGTTGGCAGCGCACTGAGGCTCGGGAAACTGGGCGGAGGCCTCAGCAGGGACGTCGGCGGCGGCGCACTGAGGCTCGGGGACCTGGACTGGAGCCTCAGCGGGGACATCTTTGTCGGCGCACTGAGGCTCTGGCTTCTGCCTCTTAGGGTGGCAGCGACGCTGGCGTAGAGGCTTCCGGGTTGGAGGTTCAGGTGGCTGGGCAGCAGCAAGGGGGGACTCGGGCTGGGCAGCAGCTATGGGAGCCAAATCCCATTTTAATTGTAATCGTTTATTTAGGCAATTATAAAAGAGTTTACGTTATTCCCACAGTCCACTAATGGAGCAAGGTGATGTAAATGTTACACTGCACCTTACTTGGGAGTATCATCACAAATTCACCACTCAAATGTGACAGCATGAGAAAACCAGTATATATGTGTGTGTGTGTGTGTGTGTGTGTGAGTGTGAAAGAGAGGGAGAGTATTTAACCTTCATATTTAGTGAATGTCTATGTGTTTGACAGAGGTGGATCATTTGTTTTGCTTATACTAGTTGCTTTTGGATAAAAGTGGGATATAAATGTGACCGTCTGTGTGTGTGTGTGTGTGTGTGTGTGTGTGTGTGCGTGGTGTGTGTGCTCCCTGACAGCTGAACAAAAGGTATATGGGTTCATGACAAGATGTTGACAGCTTCATACACTTTGGGGCCACAGTCAGACTCAAATGAAGGAAGGCAGGAGATGAAATGTGGAACAGAAGGCAAGTGGAAAGATACACTGGTAACTCCCAAGCAGCCACAAAACTGTGGTTATGTTATTGTTTTTCTGCATCTCTGTAAGTGTGTGTATCTTTTACCCTTTCAGTCTATTATTTTCTCACTTGCTATCATTGAACTACTCATCATAAACACACACTTGTATTCACACACACACAAAATCTTGCTCATATCTAGGGTCAAGTACATTCTTTCAACTCTGCCTTGTGTGTACATTTCCATGTTTCTAGGAGTGTATGCCTGTGTGCACACATATTTATTTAGTTTATTCTCTGGTGAACTCCCTTTTCCTTTATATTTTTCTGTCTTCCATAAACCTGTGTCCCTTTTGCTTTTAAGCTGGCCTTCAGTACATTTCCCTGGAGATCCTTTTGAGCTTTTCTTTGAACGTTTCTTTTAGACCATTGAAACAATAGAAGGGAATGGAATTGAGGACTGAAGGACAGTCTATCTCTCTCATACTGAAATTGCCCATCTTTTATGTGTTCAGTTGATTTATGTGCACTGATGTAAAAAGTCTTAGCTAAGCTTACTTACAGATACAATATATAGATAGATAGATAGATAGATAGATAGATAGATAGATAGATACTTTATTCATCACCCATGGGGGAAATTCAGACAGACAGATAGTGACATTCAATGGTGGAATATTTCTATCTAACTTTGTGCTTTATGTATCCACTCACCCCAATCGAGGCAGATGGCCGCCCAAACCCGGTTCTGATGGATGGTGTTTCTTCTGTTAAAGGGAGTTTTTCCTCTCCACTGTCACCAAGTGCTGCTCATAAGGGATTTGTTGGGGTTTTTCTTTTTGTAAAGTGCCTTGAGATGATTTGTATTGTGATTTGGCGCTATACAAATAAAATAAAATTTAATTGAATTGAAATGATAGATAGATAGATAGATTTATTTATTGGAAATTACTAACTTCTTTGTTAGTCTTTGTTTCAGAAAGTTTTGGAGAATCCACACAACTTACCTCCTGGAGGGCATTCTGTAGGGCTCTCACAGTACTCCTCCTCTTCCTCCTTGCACAAAGGAGTAGATACTGGTCCTGTGCTGGGTTGTTACATGTAATTGCGTCAGCTATCTGTGCAACCTGATCGGACTGTAGGTACTGCCCCAGTCTAACAGTAGTGACAAGGTGTGGCGGCAGTTTTCTATTAAGGTATGAGAATTAAACACCTGAATACTAATTGCTGTTTTGGGGGGTTTTTATCATAAGCTGAATGCAATTGCAAAGTACTATGATCAGCAGGTCAAGAGGTCTCTTAGTAACCCAAAACAAAGTTAGCATGCACAGTGTATAGACAGTTAGAGAAGTAAATCCCCACACTCTTTATGAGGACATAAAAGCACAAACATACCCACAGCACAACATCTGTTGTTTTGGCTTTTGCAATCCCTGGGACCTGGCTATCTGGATGGGACAAGAGCTCACTGCAGAGCTGTTTAGAGAAACTTTGCTCTGTGATCGGTCAACACTCAGTGGAGAGCGGTACAGCATGCAAATTTAAAAGACAGACAAAGAGCCTATATGAATGACACTAAAATATTTTCATTTACACAAGGACACTAGCAAAACATGAAACTTGAGAAAAAAATCAGTCTGGAAGAATAAGGATTAAAAAGCATTTGTCTGTGTCCACTACATGCAAATCCATTCCCTTTTTTGTGAGTGTCGTGCATTTATCTCTCCATAGCACCTGTTGTCTCTTTCATTGGCGCCAAAGCAGGTGCAATACATTTTTGCATTTTGTCTCAACCTGTTGAATGCATTTTCATCTGGTTAAACAACAAATTCTACAATAAATTAAATTAAATTTACATTTATGTTGCTTGCTAGCAGTTTTAACTGCCTTTGTTGGTGCATTGCTGCAATTTTCAGCACATTAGTGCCACAACTAAATGGTGGAGTAGCATGAAACCACCAGCAGGATGGGAATTGTATGAAGCAGCTGCTTGCACACAGGTTTACTTTCTTGGTTTATACACACAAAATGGGATCCAGCATATGAAAACATTGCTCTTTAGTGTTACTAGTCTGCAGGTGCAGGTGTGCTTCCAAATAAAGACACTTACTTCATCAACAAGTAACTGCTGGAAAGAACAATCACATATACAACTGATTCTTGTTAGAAGACAATGAAATAACATAGAAAGACACTAAAGGGTGCAGAAGAAAAAAATGACCCAGAAGCAAAGCATGGGAGAAGCATCCAAGAATGGATGGGAGAGAAGGCTTTAAAAAGATGGACGGTCAGAAGAAGCAAGTCAACAAAGTCAGAGATGAGATGGTTCTTGAATCTGTGAGTTTCCTTTCCTCTTCCCATGCTCCGCTGGCTCTCAGATAAACAGGTCCAAACAGACATATGGATGTCTAAAAACATTTTCCCTTTGCGTTTAAGTTGGAGAGTGTCCTTGCACTTTTCCCTCTGTCTTTGTCTGTCTACCTTGTGGCTTCATCAAGAGACTCTGAAATTTGTCGATAAAGTTTTATATTATGGTAGATAATGTCCTTGTGGTCTCTCTCTCTCTGGCAAACTTTTCTTCATCGAGAAAGTTTTGGCATTAAAAAAAAGCAGCCTTTGGAAATAGCTAGTTATGTGTTCCATCAACTCTGTTTCTTCTCAATCTCTGTTGTTCTCTTTCCCTATTTGCATCTCATTTTATTCTCACTTATATTTCAGTCTTTGAAACAAGTGATGACTTTGTGTCTATATCTGTGTGTCAGACTTTATCACTCTACTCGACTGTCTGTTCCTTTTTAAATCTCAATTTATGCATAGCAATTTTTTACCAATATTTCAAGAACTGATATAACTCTGGCTGCTCTCACCTGATAGCTCATCTTTTGAAGAAGTACCACTCATATCCTCTGCCCCTCTGATTCATATAATCTCCTCTACTATTTGTACTTGCTTTATAAAAAAATATCCTTTAGTATCATTTTTACTTCCACTTTGGGCTCATATCCTTTCCTGGATCATTTAAAAAGAACTCGGTTTTACAGAGATTTTTTTTTTTTTTTTGGTTGATACGAAACTAAAGCTAAAATTGGATGTTGAATATACATTTAGCAAGTGGTTATAAAATAACTCCAAATGGTGCTCTGTAATTGCTATAGTTCTTATTTACATTAATCAACTGTTATGTATAGAAAAGTCAGTAAATCTAATTCACATCTTTACACCTTCTGTCAAATTCCTTTTTCTGGTCTTCAGGTTTGTGTGCTCCAAAAAACCCAGCTGGTTGTGTGCAGCCCTGACTTATAATCAGTAAGAAAAGAGTCAGTCAGGCTGGCTGGCCAGTCCGCACAAGGAGAGCTCTTTCTTTTCTACAGATCTCAGAAGAAAACTTTAATGGACGGTTTTCAGTGGCTGTTCAAGGGTGTTAATACAGAAGCTTGTATATAATATGTTGTGTTATTCACCACCAACGGGTTTGTATTCTTAATATTTTTTTCAAACTTACACATTCCATCCATCCATCCATCCTTTATTTATACCCACTTATTCCTAACCAGGGCCACAGGGATCTGTTGGAGCCTATCCCAGCTCTCTTTGGGTGACAGGCAGAGGTACGCCCTGGACAGGTCACCGGTACTCATACATTCCACATTCCAAAAATCGAAAACAACTTACTGGCACAATTCACCTAGTAATCAAAAGTTGAGCCAAAATGCCCCTTTGGTTCCTTTGGCTTTTGCCGGTGTTTGCCTCTGCACACGTGTGAGTTTGTATGTTGTGTGTGTCCTGTGTGTACTATTAGACCACTGTATAAAGCCTTTTCCTGATCCAAACTATTTTTGTTATTCCCATCCAGTTTACTGGCATGGTCATCACACACAATGCAGCCAAAACAGTCTAATTCGGACAGACATTCACACACAGGCTTACACGTTCATGTTATGTTGTTCCCACATGGACCGGATGGCTGCCTCTTGCTTCTTGATTGGATGAACTAACAGAGACAGCGATCACATTGCAGCTTGCTGTCTTATCCAACTCAGCTCAACTGTTGGAAGCCACTGTCATTCTCAAGAGTCTGTATCCACAAACAGTCAGCCATCCATTTGGTTTTATGACTACAAATTACATCATTCAGGAGAAATGCTGCTCAAAGAGGCCCCATGTTAAACTCACATTACTGTGAAGAAACTTACAAAGTACAGCTGCCAGTACGTTACTGATCTCACTGTTTAAAAAAATATACAAGAGATTTAAATAAATTGAACTTTTTTCTCACCTAATGTGAGTAATAATAATAATAGTTTTATTTTTCTGGATTTGAGATATGTGTGCTGCCACAACCATTACAATAAAGATGAGTTAAATTTAGGTTACAGACCTCAAATCACTGAAAAATCACAGAAAAGAAAACCTCAAAGAATCTCACTGGAATTAAAACCAAAGGTCTGTATGCTTCATAAAACAACTGGTAAGTAAAAAAACAAAACAAAAAAAAACATGTCATTTGGAGAGAACTACGCATTAGGAAAAATTACCGCCTAATGTTGTGTGACCAAACAGTCCCCAGACACACAGAACTGCATTACATACAAATTTAAAGGAGCAATGTGTATAATGCAAAAGATTTAGCAATATGTATTGTAGAAGGTGTAGGTAGTGCAACATGAAATGAGACCTGCTCGCTATATAGATTTAAAAGGTTAATTCTAAGATTGAGAAAATGCAACGGTTGGTATTTTCCGGTGGTCACACACTAATGACAACAGGGTTATAATGCTATATTATGCTAATAAATCACTCTAAATATTACACATTGTACCTTTAAGTTTCTAATAATATATTCTGCACTCCAGGGTGGATTTTGGAGGAATGTGAATAAGAAAACATAAAATAAAATAAAATAAAATAATTCCATTTGATGAAATGGTGGATTAGAAAACAGATGACAACAGGTTTTAATATTTTGCTCAGTGTAAATATCACACATAAGATATGCTCTCTAATGGAGTTAAAGGGTAAAAGAAACTAAGGGATAAAATCAAGTTTAAGATACAATAATTAGCTAATAAAAAATGTGTGGGGGACACAAACAAGCTAGAGTTATTGTGACATTTAATTTTATACACTATAGTATAGCTTATTACAGTGCACGTTTAATGTTTTAATGTTTTAAGCTTAAACATCCCTTTGAAGTTCAGGCAGGAATGACCCCCAGATAGTGAGTCAATTAGGCTTCTACGGTACAAGTTTTTTTTAAAACTAGTCCATCAACAACGGTGGTCTACACTGATAAATACTCCACCCAACACTGTCCACCCAGCCACTCAAACCATCAGCCACCACCAGACCAAATGAACTGGCAGTCTGAAAACCGACTTGAGTACTGCAGATTAACAAGAACTTCAGCAATCTCTGATCCCATTGTGTGTGCATGGGTGTGGGTATTTGTGTGATCCCTGGGCTTGGTATCATTTGACAGACAGCCAATGATCCTAGAGAGACGCAGAATGAACATGTGGATTCAGAGATAACAGTAGCTGAGATGCTGCAAAGAGGCAAGAACTCCTGTTGGGATTACAAGAGTGAATGCGTGTTTGTGTATACAGTGCTCTTTGTGTGTGTATGTGTGAATGGTGTACACAATAGGCTGTGAAGAATAGAACTGAAGAAAAAGAGTAAAGTGCCAACCATTTTTCTCCAACAGTTTTTTCCCAGTTCACATGTAAAATTAGAGAAAACAGATCTGATGATCCTAAGCATCTCCATTACATCAAATTTTATAGCATCTTAGATATTATGGAGTTCATTAATGGTCTAGTAAAGGAAAAGGAAGCTTAGCAAATAGACTCTGGTCCTAGTCTATATTATTTACCCCTTACCATTCCTGGTAAATTTACTTAAAACGCCTGTCAAAGGCATATCCAAATTAAATTAAAAGCTGTTCTTGAATACCTTGCAGTATTTATAAATGTTTGCTGTCTTTGTGAAGGTAGCACTGTATTTTTCACTCCAGCAGTCTGTTGTACTCTAAGTGGAACTTGTATATATTTATAGAAGTTGGAACATACAGAAACAAAAGTTTGTTTTTTTTTTTCGATTCGAAACTCAGACATTTACAGACAGAACAGAGCTGGTTTTGTGGAATTCTATGGATGTTTGGATTTTCTCTGAGATGCTATTGGTGAGTACGTCACACTTCGAGTATTTTGCTTTTCTCGAAAGGTGTATGTACAATTGTTCCTGCATCTTGAAATGGTTTACATTACCGAAAAGACAAGAATCTAAGCTTTCCAGTGATACATTGTTTGTGCATCTGCTCAAACCATGCAGTTGTGTACATGGCTTTGAATTGAAAAAAAAAGTTGTTACATTAATGAGTTAAGAAACTCAGGAAAATCACACATTTACAGCAGCTGATCTATCTTCCAAAACAAAATTATTAGAGTATAATGACATAGAGAATAATTCCCCCATGCCCATTTTAGAAGAACCTGAAGCAGGAGACAGAGGTATATGGGGACTGGGACCATTTGTACATGTGTTTGTGTGTGTGTGTGTGTGTGTGTGTGTGTGTGTGTAGAGGGGGGTTATACAATTAAATTTAAAAAGTCTTCAGTGTCTTACACAGACAATGGTAATGCTGGCCACTTGAGGATGTTGATGGGCTTTCAATAAGTAGATTTTTTACATATGAACTCCTGTACCTCTACTGCCTGCTTTCTTTTTTCTATGATTTTTTCAGCCCCTTCTTTATTTTCTTCTCTATTTTTCTTTCCATTGACCATCTCTCTGCAGTGAACTATATTCAGCCATGATGTGATGAAGTGTTAAATGGCAATGCACATTAATGATCACACATTAACCTGTGATTAGCCAGTGAGCCCAGCTCCGAAACACACACACACACACTCTCATGTACACTCTGACTGCTATGCACAAAAAGGCAGATAAGGTCAGTAAAGACATTATGGATGTTTAAAATTTGTTTAGATGTCGGTTCAGTTTTGTTTTTTTGATGGCCAATTCATACATAACCTGTCATGTGCTGGTGTCTGTGTGGAGGTGCGGGAGAGAAGGAGAGGTGGTAGGACCAAAATGCAGAACAGCCAAGATTTTATTTCTCCTGGGATTTCCAGGGCAAGACAAACCAAAAACTCACGGGAACCGGATGAAACGGTAACAACCAAAAATAAGACCAGATGGGACGGTCGTCATAAAACTAACTTACTAACACCACTAAGACTACTAACTACAACTAACACAACTTAATGCTTCGGCAGGGAACAAAGGGAAGAGGGAGGTATAAATAGGGAGAACACAAAAGGTGATTAAACACAGGTGAAATCAATGAACTCAAATACTAGTGAAGCTGCCGGGACCAGTGCGAGGGATAAGGAAGTCTCTACCAAAATAAAGGTCCCCTGGCAGGAAGTCCCAAAGGGGAATCATGACATAACCACACCAACATTTGTCCCGGTGTTCTCGATGTCCAGTGCACCACTGACAGTAGGAATAAGATTTGGAAAATCCACTTGAAGAAAAACAATACAAATTCGATCTGCAATAGCCCCATAACTGTAAGGCCAAACTAGCAACCTTAGCCTTCATGGGTAAGCAACACTTGGGAGATATTAAAGCATTACCATGGGCTGTCCGCATTACCAGAATAGAGTGAGATTTGAAAAAAAAAAATCATAACTATGAATAACACCTTTATGATAATGAGTCACTTGGCACCGATTATACTGAACTTGTTGGAAAAATTGAGAACTTTAACTTTACTAAATACGATGCAGAAAGAAAGAGACACAGTGCAGTAATATCTGTTTGTTTCTTGGAGAGCCAGATATGCCACAATCTGCAACCACAATGATCTACTTACAGTACTGGAACTGCGAGAGTGGAAAGAGTTAACAAACTCCTGCTTGTTTACATACTGTAATTATGTGTTGCTACTGAAGAAGTGACTGTCAATGCATGAGCAACATGTACGCTAAAACCCTTCAAACAACTGCTAGAGGACACCAGGTCTTTTACTCTGACAATCAAGTTCCACACACCACCATGCACGTCAGGAAAAAAAAAATGCCAGCGCTGAATAGTAATCAGTAGCTGACAGTAATTTGCTTTAAATGCATGTTTGTTCTATGAATGTGCTATACTGGTATATAAACATTTTCTCCTGTTTTGTTGTTGGGAAGCACAGTGGTTTGGTGGTTAGCACTGTTGCCTCACAGCAAGAAGGTTCCTGGTTTGAAACCCTTCAGGGACCTTTCTGTTTGCATGTTCTCCCTGTGCTTGTGTGGGTTTTCTCCAGGTACTCCGGTTTCCTCCCACAATCCAAAGACATGTATGTCAGGTTGATTGGTGACTCTAAATTGCCCATATGAGTGATTGTGAGTGTGTGAGGTTGTTTGTCTCTATGTGGCCCTGTGATGGACTGGTGACCTGGGGGGCCACATATAGGCACACAAACAACACAAACAAACTCCACACAAAAAGGCTGGGTTGCGAACCCACAACATTCTTGCTGTGAGGCAACACTGCTAACCACTCATCCAATACCTTTTATTGTATTAATGGTAATGCAACCATCTGTTTCCTGCTTCACTTTTCAGGAGTTAGTCTACAGTATGTGATTTTACTGATGCATACAGGGCAGTGAATAATACTGCATTCAAACTGTAATTAGCTCTAGGTCCATCTGTCCATTTTTTCATCATTTAGTTTTTGTTAGTGAACAATATAATACATTTTATCACGCTTGTTATTTTGAAAAGTTACTTTTATTTCATCTTAGTCCATTTCCTTGTGTGATAATAGACTGATAAATGGATTGTCAAAATGCCAATAATGGGTCAGACACTGTGTCTCAGAGTACCTAATGCAGGGTAATTACATCTTACTATCCAGACAGTTGAGTTATTTAACAGGAGACATCCTGTTCCGTCTTAATTAAACCAACTAGACTTGTGGAGTAAGAAAGCCATTTTCTTCTACTGTTCTAATGCCACTTCTTATTAGGGTGTGAGTGTGTGTGTTTTTAGTGGCCAGTAATTACAGGAACCCTTTACGTCTAACTCAGATTCAGTTAAGATAATCATGGAACTTTACTTCTCTCAGCAACTTGTACATGTTGCTGTAATATTAATCCAGGTGATGAAAGGTAGAAACATCAAAGTAGTTCAAAAGAAAGAGCTGGAAGTGTTATTTGTTATGCATACTTGTGGGATGGCATTGAAAAGTGTGTGTGTGTGTGTGTGTGAGGGAGAAAGAGAGAGAGAGAGTGAGAATGGGAGAAAGAGAGAGTTCTGAATGAATTCGTAATAAGCAACGTCCACTCGCAGTCTAGACTTTATCATTTATATAAACATCACCACATCAACGGTCAGGCTGTCCTCCACCTTCCTCTTCCTGCCAGTGTAGACGGCCATGTAGTGTAGACCTGAGCTAGGACAAAGTTCATTAGTTGACCGGTGTGTCTGTGCTGTATATAGAAGTTTAAGCCCTCCCAGTGAAGACCTGCTTAGTGAACACCTGTCCAAAGGCAGAGAAGATCTTCTGTAGGTCAGCAAGCAGAAGCTAGATTAGCACTTTTAAGAACATTTTGAAAAATGGTTTCAGAATTCTCACAGAAAGGACAGCTGGTGTTTACGATGGAGTTGAAAATTAAGATGAACGAGTTCACAGCTACCGCACCGCGCAGGATTCTCCACTGTAAGTCTGCATGCTTCCTTGTTACACATACAGACACCTCCAGGCTGGTTTAAATTGAGAACCCCCGGCCAAATAGACCCTCCACACCAAGTCCTTATGTCCACTTAGTTTAGATCTGTCCATTGTCTTTAACATAGCATCACACAATTCTACCCCATCAGGTGACCCTTTCAGCTTTTCAGAATGAGTTCTACGGTCTGACTGGATCTGACTCCCAGATGGACTGCTACAGCAGTTGGATTGTCCAGTGTAGACGGCCATGTAGTTCAGCCAGGTCCACCACTTGTTCGAACGTTTTTAGTCCTGCTGCACATAGCTGTTGCATCATGGGTAGTGTCAATCGATCAGGGAGTTTCAGATGGCCTCCAAACACCATTGATTCTGTCAACAACTAGTGTTGGAACTCAGCCTGATCTGATCTCTTAATTCCTCAACAAGGACCACACTATGATAAAATCCTGAGGAGGAGAGGATCTGTTTCTTAAAATCCATCAAAAATAGAGTCACGTCCAGTCCCACTCCACCTTGTCTCTGCAGAACAATAGGTCACCAGGTCTGAGGGTGTGGTCAACAGTCTCTGAATGAACTGCAGTCAGAAGATAGGACCCGTACTCTAAACTTCTAAAAAGTCATTCCCTAAAAACACAGTCAAATACATGAGGCTTCCTTTTCTCCACAAAAGCCCCCCACAGTAGCCTGACCTCCCCCACTGTTTCCTCCCCTACCACCACAGCCTCACTCTTTAAACAGTTGACTTTGGACAATTCAATTCAATTCAATTTTATTTGAAGAGCGCCAAATCACAATACAAATCATTTCAAGGCACTTTATAAAAAAAAAAAACAAAAAAACCCAACAAATCCCTTATGAGCAGCACTTAGTGACAGTGAAGAGGAAAAACTTCAATTCAATTCAATTCAATTTTATTTGTATAGCGCCAAATCACAATACAAATCATCTCAAGGCACTTTACAAAAACTAAAACTAAAAACCCAACAATTCCCTTATGAGCAAGCACTTGGCGACAGTGGAGAGGAAAAAACTCCCTTTAACGGAAGAAAAAAACCTCCAGCAGAACCGGGCTCAGTTTGGGCGGCCATCTGCCTCGACCGGTTGGGGTGAGTGGATAGAGCAGAGAGAAAAGAACAGCAACAATAAACAACAGATAGACACTGCAGGTTGGTGGGACCAGTAACTGCACATCAGCGATATACAGCTCCAGGACCAGGAACACCTGCAGAAGGTACAGAGAGAACAGAGAGAGAGGGAGAGAGCACAAACTAGGGGAGAGAGAGAGCACAAGATTAGTGACATTCAGTGGTGGAATATACATGAGGTGGGAGGAGAGGAAGAGAGGGGAGGGGAAGGGAAAGGGGGGGCGGGGGGGTTAGGGTAGGGAAGCTCAGTGCACTGATGGTCCTCGGGCAGTCTAGGCCTATAGCAGCATAACTAAGGGATGGGAACCACAAGTAGACCTGCACTCTGAGAGCGAAAGTGGTCTATTGGGATAATATGGTACTATGAGGTCTTTAAGGTATGAAGGAGCTTGATCATGAAGAGATTTGTATGTGAGAAGAAGGATTTTAAATTCTATTCTATATTTTACAGGGAGCCAATGAAGAGAAGCCAATATAGGAGAAATATGATCTCTCTTGCTAGTTCCTGTCAGGACTCTGGCTGCGGCATTCTGGATTAATTGGAGGCGTTTTATGGAGATATTGGGACATCCAGATAGTAATGAGTTACAGTAATCTAGCCTTGAGGTAACAAATGCATGGACTAGTTTTTCTGCATCATTTTGAGACAAGAAGCTCCTAATTTTGGAAATGTTGCGCAGGTGAACTTTTCTTCGAGTGGAAGGTTCATCATGGACATGAACAAACTGGAATCTGTCTGATAAATAGGATTGGAATCATTTTAACGCTGTTCCTCTGATACCAGTCACATGCTCCAGTCTCTGTAATAAGATGTTGTGATCAATGGTGTCGAATGCAGCACTAAGGTCTAGGAGGACAAGTATAGAAACAAGTCCATTATCTGAGGCTAAGAGAAGATCGTTGGTGACTTTTAACAGTGCTGTTTCTGTACTATGATGTGCTCTAAATCCTGATTGAAAATCTTCAAATAGTTCATTCCTGTGTAAGTGGTCTGATAGCTGCTTAGCAACAGCTTTTTCTAGGATTTTAGAAATAAATGGCAGGTTGGATATTGGTCTATAATTAGCCAAGACTCCTGGATCAAGACTAGGCTTTTTGAGTAAAGGTTTGATTACTGCAGTCTTAAAGGCCTGTGGTACGTAGCCTGATACTAGAGATAAATTTACCAAGTCTAATAAAGATGCGTTCATTAATGGCAGGATGTCTTTAAGCAGTCTAGTCGGGATGGGGTCTAAGAGACACGTTGATGATTTCGATGAAGCAACTACTGATGTAAATTCAGAGAGATCTATGGGAGAGAAGCAGTCTAAACATAACTGAGGTCCTACAGATGATTCAAGAGCTACTGTAGTAGAAGATTCATTTATTGCCGGTATAGGAAGCATCTGCTGAATTTTATCTCTAATAGTTGTGATTTTATTTTTAAAGAAACTCATAAATTCATCACTGCTGAGAGCTAAGGGAACACTGGGCTCAACGGAGCTGTGACTTTTTGTCAGCCTGGCTACAGTGCTGAAAAGAAACCTGGGATTGTTCTTATTTTCCTCTATTAGTGATGAATAGTATGCAGTTCTGGCTTTACGGAGAGCTTTTTTATATGTTAGTAGACTGTTTTTCCAGGCTAGAAAAATTTCCTCTAAGTTTGTGGAACGCCACTTCCTTTCCAGCCTTCGCGATGCCTGCTTTAAGGTACGAACATGTAAATTATACCATGGGGCTAGTCTTCTCTGATTCACTAACTTCTTTTTCAGAGGGGCCACAGAATCAAGCATTTCACGCACTGAGGTTACAGCGCTGTCAACAATATGATCAATTTGGTAGGGAGTGGGATTGAAGCAGCTGCCCTCCACTATGTTTATACTTGGCATAGATGTAAATAAAGATGGAATCATTTTCTTAAATTTATTAACAGCGTTGTCGGATAAACATCTGCTGTAGTGGCATTTTCTTCCAAACGCTGCATGATCCATCATTTTAAATTCAAAAGTTATTAAAGATTGATCTGACAAAACAGGATTTGGGGGGAAAAACTATTAGATGTTCAATTTCGATGCCATAGGTCAGAGCAAGATCAAAGGTGTGATTGAAACAGTGAATCTAATATAGAATTAAATGCAATGCTGAGGCTGTTATTTTCAACATCTACATGAATGTTAAAATCTCCCACTATAATGACTTTATCTGAACTAAGCACTAAATCAGACAGGAAGTCAGGGAATTCAGTTAAAAACTTTGAGTAAGGGACAGGTGGACGGTACACAATGACAAGTAGAACTGGTTTTTGTGTTTTCCAGTTTGGATGTGAGAGACTAAGAGTGAGGCTCTCAAATGAGTCATAACTGTTCTGAGGATGAAAGTTTAATAACAACTTTGAGTGGAAGATTGCAGCTACTCCTCCACCTCGACCTGTGCTTCGAGGAACATGATAATTTTTATGACTGAGGGGGGTTGATTCATTCAGACTGACATATTCATCCTGCTGTAACCAGGTTTCAGTAAGATAAAGTAGGTCAATTAATTAATTATTTATTTATTTATTTAATTTTTATTAAGTTTTTATGAATAACTCCTCTTCTGTTAACTTCTGATTTAGTTGATTTATATGTTCGAGGGGTAGACACAGTCTCTATGTGGTTTGAGGGGGGCGGCGGCTCTAAGGAAACTGCAGAGAGGCAGGCCTAGACAGCCAGCGACGGAACGACGACATGCGGCTAAACATATCATCGCTGGTCAGATTGGGGAGGGGTCCAGAGAAAACTACGGAGTCCGACATTAATTTAGCAAAGTTACACACCGACTCAACATTAATTTTAGTGACCTCCGATTGGCGTAATCGGGTGTCATTGCTGCCGGCGTGAATAACAATTTTTCCATATTTACGATTAGCCTTAGCCAGCAGCTTCAGATTTGACTCGATGTCGCCCGCTCTGGCCCCAGGAATACATTTGACTATGGTCGCTGGTGTCTCTAGCTTCACGTTCCTGACTATGGAATCACCAATTATCAGAGTCGGTTTCTCAGCGGGTGTGTCGCTGAGTGGGGAAAATCTATTAGAAACGTGAACAGGCAGGTGATGAGCCGTGTGCTTCTGCTTAGGAGTACGTTTCCGTCGGACCGTCGCCCAGTCTAATTCTCCAGGCTGCTCCGGAGCTGCCCTTGGACCGCTAACAGACTCTGAGCTTGGTGGCTCCACACCAGCTAATGGGGCTAGGCTAGCTGGCTTTTGTTCAAAGGTGCGGAGCCGTGCTTCCAAATCAGTGATCCTAGCCTCCAAAGCTACCAGAACCTTTCACTTATTACAGGTATCATTATCGCTAAAGGAGGCAGAGGAATAACTAAACATGTGGCACACCGAGCAGCAGAGAGAGAGAGGGAGAGGCCATGTTAGCTAAGCTAACTAGCTAGCTAAGGTAACCGGTAGGCTAACGAGCGCTAAGTCAGGAAATAGCAATAAATACCGGTCAAAATAGAAAGGTACTTGACTAGTACCGGAATGTAGCAGTTAATGAATTGTTTAGAGTTTAGCTAGTTGGTTTTTAGGTGTGTTAAATTATAGCTAGTCTGTTGCTAGTCTGTAAACGAACTATACAACACACACAACACGACACGCTTGCAAGACAAAAGTGATTCGCTTACCCGGAGAGTAACACCAACCCAAACCAAAAACTCCCTTTAACAGAAGAAAAAACCTCCAGCAGAACCAGGCTCAGTTTGGGCGGCCATCTGCCTCGACCGGTTGGGGTGAGTGGATAGAGGAGAGAGAAAAGAACAGCAACAATAAACAACAAATAGACACTGCAGGTTGGTGGGACCAGTAACTGCACATCAGCAATATACAGCTCCAGGACCAGGGACACCTGCAGAAGGTACAGAGAGACAACAGAGAGAGAGAGAGAGAGGGAGAGAGCACAAAGTTAGTGAAGAGAGCACAAAGTTAGTGACAAGGACATCATATTTATGTTGTCACTGATTAACCTTCCTGGCACACAGTAAGTTTGGTCCAGATGGATGGCGGAGCTTATCACCTCTGACCACTTCTGATCCAATATAAACTACCAGTTTCTGTAGTTTCACAGGAGTAGTAGCTCCATCTCCAGAGCTTTTATATTTCATGCTTATGATTTCTGTAATTATTCCACAAAAACTGAAAGGCCTCTCTAAAAGCTGTAGCACTCAGTAGGGTGGTGTTAAAATTCCAATAAGCACTGTGCAGCTTCACATTTTTTATAAAAACCTGTGTACAAAGCCATGGTCAGTAACACCAACAGGATCCATATGACAGCCAGTAAAAACACTAAAATTATGTTTAAAACAATGAAAATGATCTAAATGAGCCACAGATAAAACATTGTCTTTGGTATGGCTCCATGTATACTGCCTGTTATTCTTATAGAACTGTCTGCAGACATCCAGAAGCTTGGGTGTTTGTGTTAACTGTGAACTGGACTGCTGAGCCAGGATGAAGCTCACAATGGTTTCTGTCTACATGAGTGTGCAAACACCCCTCCAAAATCTCTTCTAGCTCACCAGAGTGAGGGGTGAAACCCGGTGAAAACAAAATGGCAGTTCTTTCACTGGACCTCTGCTGGACTTGTGACTTACCCAGAGTGATCAGCGGGAAAACTAGAGTAAAGGCGTCCTGAATCACCATGTTTCAACTAACTCCTAAACTTTATTCATACTATCCAAAGAAATAACCACTGCACTATTCATGCATGAGGTCGATTTGACGCTGCCATATCCCACCACTTTCCCCAGTACCAAACTTACCTCCTCCACCAAATAAGGTGGTGGACCGCAAGTGCCAGCATAATGGCATGCTGGCAAGTCAGCTTGTCAAACATTGAGCTGCCCTCAACTACCGGCATGCTGCCATGTTAGTTGGATGACCGAAACCACCCACAAACACTATCCCCTAAAAGCACCACAAATCAACTAAACCTCCACCCCCCAAACAAACAAAAAAAAAATAAAACAACAAACAATGCTCTTAGATGCCAACTCACTCACCACGACCACTCAGAGAGAGAGCGATAGAGACAGAGAGAGAGGGGGAGAGAGAAAAACCCCCCAAGTGAAGTAGATCATCATCATCACATTATCTGTGACTGTTGCAACATTCTGTGTTATATTTACTGGGTATGTGTGCAGGTAAGACAGGTGGGTAACTAGATAATGGGCTAAAGGGGCTTTCTTTAAACAGCTGGTTTGGGTTTGTTTCAAGTTTTTTCTTAATACAATACTCACCTGCCATACAGTATGTACAGTCATTGTAATCATTCAAGGTGGACGCTTATATGAGGCTTTAGCAAATCTATCTATCAAGAGGGTGTCTTCCAAATTCTGCAACAGAATCTGCTGATTAAGGTTGTAACTGCAACTATAGTGTGATATTAAGTGTAAATGAGGCTTGAATTCAGGCCCCCCAAAGGATACACAGGTGTTAAGACTGAGTGGACGATGTCCAGTCTATACTTTATGGAGCTCAATTTCAATTGTGTCCAATTTCCACTTCCTCCAAGGCCCTGCATCTTTCTTTCTCTTTCTTTTCCAGTTTTCTGTTGTGTACCCTCTTTTTTCCTATGCTCTCTGTCATTCTTTCCCTCTCTCCCTCTCTCCTGCCATGTGTAAATTTCAGAGTATTCCAAAGAGTAGGATTGAACTGCCATGAAATGGGATTACTAAAAGAGACAGTTTTCACTACAAAAGAAGGACCTCTTTGGTGCTCTGTTCTGTCATAGCCAACATTTCCCCACCAAAAAGCTTGTTCATGTTCTGTCCTACTGTTTATTTTCAGACACCTATTTTGTATCTTATTGTAATATCTTTCTGCCTGCATGTTTCACTTTATTTCCAACAAGAAACATTTCAGGTTTGACCCAAAGAATTGCAAACATTACTATGTCAGGCTCACTGTGGAAACTGTGCTGATGTTACTAAACCTAATGATCAGTTTTTTTTCTCCTCTTTTCTCCTTTTCTCCTTGATTGTGATCCAGTGGGTCCTTCAACCATTCTAGTTCAGTAACAAGCTATCAATTAGCAGTTCAAATCATAATGATTTCAAATACTAAAGGGATTTCCTATTTGGACTTTTATTTTGGTGTCTAGTTTCTTTTGTGACTAGTTTTCTTCTGTGTCGTACCAGATTGATCCAGGTGACATAAAGAAACCTGCATTTGAAAAGCATCTCATTTGGGTCCTGCACCTCATCCTTCACCATCCATACCACCACATCACAACAACCTCAAATGAATTTGCTTTTTGTTTAATCCTCTCATTTGATTAACTAGTATAGTTTCTAATGAATGATGAATGATGAATGATGTGAAGTGTGTTGAGATCCTTTATTCCATGGAAAGTTTAATCCAACAGTTACACCAGCAGAGAAAAAAAGTTGTAAAGTAGCATCCAAATATGTAGAAACTGTTAAGTCAGAAATAGGTTCTGTTCAAGAGGGTTAAGTCAGAAATAGGTTCTGTTCAAGAGGCTGAGTATTACTGTCATCAGTGCTACACTACACCACAAACTGATAAAGGAAGGATACACCTTTCCATATAACTGATCTCCACCTTGCTGCACGCTAGATTTCAGTTGCTATTTTTTCAAAACTGTACCGTACTAGCTATATATGAAGATGAGGGCCCAACTCTGAATCTTGCCTCATGTTGGTTGACTGTTAGACTCCATATGTTAGATGCACCAGATGTAATTGAATTAGGGATGTAATTAGTCATTTATTGTCATTAATTAAACATTTGTCTGATCAATCAATTCTGTAAAACATCAACAAAGAGGCCAAATTATGTCCTTCACAACTTCCAGGAGCCTGGGGTGGCATCTTAAATTCTAGATGATTTATTTTATTCTAAATATATTTAGTTTAGAATGGGAAGAAAAACAACAAATCCTCACATCTGAGAGGTTGAAATTAAACAATGGTTTTTAATAGTTCTGCTTGAAAAGTGACTGAAACTTTGTTTCAGCTGTGATTTGTAACACTGTGGGATCCAATTCACAGATATGTAACCAGAACTGAGAAAACCATCCCTCCACTGTGTATGTGTGTGGAAACCTTAAATTAAAAGCTTAGATATATAGATATGCTGTAAATCAATACTGAATCCAACAGTTGTGTGATACAAGACATGAAGCCTGCTCAGCGTTAGTCAGAAGCTGTGGTCATTTGTTCAAACACTAAAACAATGTGCCATACAGTTATGCTCTTCTGATAATGGCCTCCTGAAAATGTGAGAGTAATGGCTGCACTTTATACACAGTAAGACAGAAGTTATGTGACATTCCTGTACCATCTTAAAATCTGTTTTGGAGGAGATGTCACTGATTTGACATACTTTTCAAACTATCACCTACCAGCAGTGAATATTTAATTAACCTATGACCACAATCAACAGGACCTTACGTAGCCAATGAAATGGCAGATCAGATGAAACATTTCTTAGTAGGGAGGCTGGGGACAGTTGTGACATTTTGTACATTTCTGCCTCTAACTTTGAGCTCTTTTAACCCAGTGTTCAAACTGCTCTACAAACTAGCTTCAAGTGTCTAAGGCTTGCATTTTTCTGTTTGTGTTGCACAGGCATTTTCTAGGCCATTTATTAGCAATCTCAAACAAAGAAACAAACAAACTCCCTACCTGTCATAGGCACTGAAAAACACAGATGGCAAAATCTGTGCCAAATCATGTCTGACAAAAGATATATTTTTGTGATTAAGATATGCAGGTTGGCTTTGAAGTTCAAAAGCTCTTTATCAACAATGCCATCACAAGTGCTTTCTGTCAGCTGACAAAGTCAAAAGTCGTACTGTACAAAAGGGAACTACATACATTTGGAAGCAAAATGGAAAGTTGATGGCAAGTAGTTTAGCTAATAATACACAAAAGTGCTGATGCAGTACCTCAGCATGTGCTCCAGTCTAACTGGTCTCCAATTCTACAAATGATAGTACTGTAAATCATACACCACTCTAAAGAAATCTAATATGGTTCTTTAATCTAATGGTAAATTGCAGATAGTAGTGCTGCTGATGTTTTAGTTCTTCAGTGTAAATCTGTTGTTACTGAGAAAAACACCAGACAAAGAGATTCTCACCACATTTAATTAGATTTTAGAAAGCACTTAAAATTCAGCAGAACATTCCTTTACCAACACACACTGGTTTTACAGCACCACTTTGTCTCATAGATTTGAAATGCTGTTCCGCGCGCTGATGTATGAGACTGCAGGGAGTTCTGCTGGAGTTCATTACTATGACTTATACTGTGTAAAGATCCCTTCTCTGCTCTAATGGACATTCCAGTTGAATTACACTGGCAGCTTGCTCTGCAGTAAATACTCCCTAATACCTGAGCTACTGAGTGTGTGTTTGCTGCTGTTTGTGTTTGTTTGTTTGTAGTGTAAGTACTAAATTCTGGCAGACAGGTCCATGTATGACTGCATAAAGAATGATGTGCTATAATGACAAAGTGGTTTTTGCATGATTGTGTGTGTACTGTGTGTTTGTTGGTACATAAATCAATTCTGCTTCCCACATAATCAAGTCTTGTTCATATGTTGTGTGGGTGTGTGAGTGTGTGAATGTGTTCTGCAATTTGCACGTGTCACTCCTGTCACATACGAAGCATGAAGGCTCCTTTATAATCAAAACAAATAAAAAAAACATGCTGCAAAAAAGTGACTTCTATTGATACTAATAAAACCAACAATAAAATATAATAAATTGGGCTGAATGTAATTATAACACAAATAACTGAAACCTTTAATACTTCTTTCCTCTCCTATCTAATATTCTTCGATATGCCTAATAATTTTCTCTCAATTGCAGTATTTCATAGGCATTTTGTGCCAGTCCACCCAGTAGCCATCAGTATATGTCAGTACAAGCCACAATTATGAACCTCCTGCTAAATTTAAAGATACAAATTTATAAGATCATTGGCAATCTGGCTCTGGGCATGAATGTACAAACTTTCACAGCAAACACAGCATGGATGACTTTATCATCCATCAAGCATGGCTAGAGTGATTACATTTTACACACATTCATTGTCGATCAACATTGATTTACCACAGCTAGCCACACACACTATGGATCCACAAATAGTGTGACGCAAAATAGCTCTAATGTGTCTTCTGCAGAAAGAATGGATATGAAAATTGTATGATCTACATCTATGGTTACTGAAGTAAAGAATCTGAATACTTCTTCCACTACTAGTTTCTCTAAACAGTGTTTGAATACTTTCTGAAGACGCTGTGGGGACAGAAATAATAAAGACCAAGTAGCCTTGGAAGATTTGGTGCTTGCATTAAACAATAAAAAACTGTGTCTGTGTGAGGACTGCTGTGTAGTGGAAGAAACAAGATGTAAAGCACACATTCAAGCTTATTCAAAAGGCAGCAGAGACTGGACATCTTTCAGTATATCAGCCTCCATTGTGGCCTCTAACCTCACAACCACACAAGAGGAGTTTGTGTGACTTCAATGTAGACCAAAATTTTACTTTAATTTATATACAGTATATTTAAAAAAAAAAATATATATATATATATATATATATATATATATATATATATATATACACACACACTATGTGTACAGTAAATACTGAAATGCTGTGCTGTCTGTGTAGGTAATGCATGCATCACTAGATAAGCAGGAGCTTTAGAAAAACAATTAATTTCTAAGACTGCCTAAAATAATTAATTCCTAATAGGGACAGAATAGGTACTATGAGCTACTGAGCAGGAAAAAAACTAATATCAGAATCTGTTTGTGTTTAGAAAACACGGTAGTTTTTAAAAAATTATCTAATATTGATGTTCGTGTTTGTTTCTGTTGGTTATCAGCCAAAAAAGACTTTCCCCCATAATTCCTAGATGTCTGTGGGCTCAGTGTGACAGCTTCATAGAAGAGGTGAGTGTCTTGGTGGGTTCAGAGGTCACAGTTAGTTCTTTAGGTGAGGGATGGATATGACCAAAACCAGCTTCGTTCCTGTGCTTCTGTGCATGAAATGATTTGTTCAGTTCAGTTTTTCTGTGCTCACTGTTTAGCATTGTGCTAATAAGTACTGCAGTGGATTCTGATTTGCCTTGGAATATATAAAGATATCTCCATGATCACTAATGAAAGATGAATATGAGGTTTTATTGCCATATGTGGACACACACACACACACACACACACACACACACACACACAAATCTACCCCGTGAGAGCTAAAAAGGTTACAGATACTGAACTCTTAGATGAGCAGAAGTTTTACCCTGAAGTCAGTGTGTGTGTTCTACATGTGTGTATTTGTGTATTCTTTGAGAAATGGAAAAAGTAAGACAGATAATGTTTTTGTTTATGTTTTTGTGACTACATGTGTGCGTGTGTGTGTGTGTTTAGGCTATTAACATGGCACTCAGTGTGTGACAGAGATGGATGCTGCAGGCTTTCTGCGATCAAATCACAGTAAGAGAGAGAGGGAGTCAGAGAGGTTTATGTTATTGCAGCGGTAGTGCGAGTATAGAATGAATGCATTAGTTAGTGTGTCCTTGGTAGCTCTATTGATTTTTACCTTTTCCACAAGGGCATTTTCTACTGCTTGTTATGACACAGAGGAGGGGCAACATACCACAGCCTAGTTGTATGTAGTTCCCTTTACTGTTACATATCTGTGCAGAAGTCCACATACCTTCCTCTATAAGACCAGCAAGGTACTCGTCACTCAACTATATTTTTAGCATAGCCTATTTATAAAGGTGTCATTTGTGTTAAAGCATTAACGCATCTTTTTGCTCTGTTATTGCAAGCGGTGTACACACATAGGCCTGAAGCATGTTCAGTGATAAACACACATTTTATGGCTGTTAGGGCAAGTGACAGTGACACCACCGAATACCAAAGTCAATGAGGACAGATCTTACAGGGTCTTCTTTGTAAGGTTTCGCACATTGTTTGTATGAATATTTAACATGCCATTCATTTTCTGAGGTGATGACATCATTCACCTCCACTGGGCTCTAAATAAGGCAAATCCAGGAAGACATTAAACAGTGTTTTCACTTCATGTGTTAAGCATATTCTAATAAATTACTGAACATTTTTCTGAATAGTTTATTATAATGTTATTTAAAATTCCATATTTTATATCCAAAAGTGACAAAATCACTGTGCAGGGAATAAAATATATGCTTTAGGATCCAAGAAAATAACTAAAATTAATCGACTGGAAATATACCAGTATAATTTATTTCACCTGTAATGAGAGAGGAAGAACAGAACTGAGCAAAATCAGGTGACAGTGATGAAGTACTTTGCGCCATAATGCTTGAGAATGATGATAGTTTGCTGGAAATGGAGGCCTAGATAACCTGTCATGTTCTAATGGTTTATTGGAATTGTTGGTATGACTTTGGCACAGTTAAGGTCGTTGGTCTTGTAGATTTTGCAAGTTGGTAATAGTTTCTGTAAGTAACATTAATCTAAGGTTGTCATTGCTTCTGTATAAAGGACGATTTGGAGAGTTTTCTTGTCAAAGCTCACAGGACTGCAAATTAATACATGTATATATCCTTTCACCTTTTCCAGCATCTTCTATTTCATGATGATTTCTGATGGTCTCAGCTCTTTCTGCTAACAATTCACATCATGAAGCAACTTGAAAGAGTGATCCCACAATAAGTAAACCACAGTACATAGTTAAAGAAAAGCCAACGATGTCTTCTCCAGTAACCATGGCAGAAAATAATCAGCAATTACAATTCCCTAAAACAATTCATCCAAACGAAATCCAAAATCCAAAACTACATGGCCCTGTGTGAAAATGTGTTTGCCCCCTAAACCTAATAACTGGTTGGGCCACCCCTAGCAGAAACAACTGCAATCAAGCGTTTGCGATAACTTGCAATGAGTCTGTTACAGCGCTGTGGAGGAATTTTGGCCCACTCATCTTTGCAGAATTGTCATAATTCAGCCACATTGGAGGGTTTTTGAGCATGAACCGTCTTTATAAGGTCATGCCACAGCATCTCAATCAGATTCAGGTCAGGACTTTGACTAGGCCACTCCAAAGCCACTTCATTTTGTTTTTCTTCAGCCATTCAGAGGTGGACTTGCTGGTGTGTTTTGGATCATTGTCCTGCTGCAGAACCCAAGTTCGCTTCAGCTCGAGGTCACAAACAGATGGCTGGACATTCTCCTTCAGGATTTTTTGGTCAACAGCAGAATTCATGGTTCCATTTATCACAGCAAGTCTTCCAGGTCCTGAAATAGCAAAACAGGCCCAGACCATCACACTACCACCACCATATTTTACTGTTGGTATGATGTTCTTTTTCTGAAATGCGGTGTTACTTTTACACCAGACGTAATGGGACACACACCTTCCAAAATGTTCAACTCTTGTCTCGTCAGTCCACAGAGTATTTTCTCAAAAGTCTTGGGGATTATCAAGATGTTTTCTGGCAAAACCGAAACAAGTCATGATGTTGTTTTTGCTCAGCAGCGGTTTTTGTCTTGGAACTCTGACATGCAGACCATTTTTGTCTCTTTTTTATGGTGGAGTCATGAACAGTGACCTTAACTGAGGCAAGTGAGGCCTCCAGTTCTTGGGATGTTGTTGTGGGGTCTTTTGTGACCTCTTGGATGAGTCGCCATTGCACTGTTGGGGTAATTTTGGTTGGCCAGCCACTCCTAGGAAGGTTCTCCACTGTTCCATGTTTTCGCCATTTGTAGATAAAGGCTCTCACTGTGGTTCGCTGCAGTCCCAAAGCTTTAGAAATGGCTTTATAACCTTTTCCAGACTGAAAGATCTCAATTACTTATTTTCTCATTTGTCTTTGAATTTCTTTGGCTCTCAGCAGGATGTTTAGCTTTTGAGGATCTTTTGGTCTACTTCGCTGTGACAGGCAGGTCAGGTCCTATTTAAGTGATTTCATGATTGCGAACAGGTGTGGCAGTAATCAGGCCTGGGTGTTGCTAGAGGAATTGAACTCACAGGTGTGATAAACCACAGTTAAGTTATGTTTTAACAGGGGGGGCAAACACTTTTTCACACAGGGCCATGTAGTTTTGGATTTTGTTTTCCCTTAATAATAAAAACCATTTAAAAACTGCATGATGTGTTTACTTGTGTTATCTTTAATTAATATTTAAATTTGTTTGATCATCTGAAACATTGAAGTGTGACAAACATGCAAAAAAATAAGAAATCAGGAGGGGGGCCAACACTTTTTCACACCACTGTATACTATGAAATGTCGCAGCTCTAGTGGATGGACTGGCACAAATTTCTGTACAGGGATTAAGTACTCACAGATGATGAACAACACCTGAAGATTTTGATGATCCCCTGAGTTTGAATCTAACACCATCATCAGGTCAGTTGGTCCATTACTTTTCTCTCAGTCTCAGCTTCCATACAACTTTAGTGCTAATTAGGAAATGTTAGCTATGTTAGTTAAAATTCTTGACCATGTTGACCCTTGCAATTCAGTATTATGTTTTTAACATCAGCATTGTGAGCATTTTATCATGCTGTCATCAGCATGTAGCTGTGCCTGCAACACAGCCTCACAGAGCTGCTGATGTGATTGTAGACTCTTAACAATTCTGGAAGAGGTTGACAATAATTTCATATCTGGTTTAGATAATAAAGTACACTTGAGGTTTTGTCTGATGGATGAGATAGCTTTATCTACTGGACTAAATGATGTTCCCAAACTTGTAATGTGCTGTTGAAATATATGATATTTGTGTTAAAACACTTAATTTTAATTGTCCTGGTTTCCTCATGCCTCACTCTTTCATTCAAGTGGTTACTTGTGACATATGGTGCTGAGTAGTAGGTGAAGAAGTGAATGTCAGACTGCAACAGTTGTCTTTCTCACACTTGTAGTTGTTGCTAGTCTATTCTCAGCTCCATCCGTCTTCACTCAATTCTGGCCTCCCCTAAGCAGTACATGCACACTTGTGTAATGCTCAACATATTCAAAATGTAATTTGTAAGGCTGGCAAACTTCACTTGTGCATGTTTTGTTTCACAGTATTCTTTCAGTTTTTGTGTACAATGCTCATAGTGCTCATTCCTCAGAAAGTTCTCCATAAAATATCCTTAAAAACTCCATAAAACTCCTTATACTGTACCTCACCTTACCATCCAAAAAAATTACACCAAATAACGACCTTTGGTGTTTTTTGTCTAAAAAATAATAAGCCTCATCCTCTTTAGAATAATGTAATACGTAAGTGTGTCTCCTGGCAAATCTTCAACCCATAAACAGGCTCAGTGGCTCAGTAAGAAACGGGTTACAGAGGCAGAAGATTGGAGGATAACAATCTATAATTGTTCACAATGTAGTCAGGCAAGGCAAAAACTGGCTTATGACTGGTACGTTAAGAAAAATAGAAACTGGACCACACAAGCAATGGTGGACACAGCATGAGGAGCATCGGGAGGTTTCCCAATAACCTGCAGGTTGTTTAAAGACTGACGAACAATCATTTAATGGAATTGAAATGCACACATGTAGATGGAACAGGTTAAGTGATTCAAGTCAGCAGTAAAAGAAGTTACATTTGTGTTTCTTTTTAATAGAAAAAAACCTGCTAGCTTAACCAAATTTCATGCAAATCTAATAGTTTTTGACATTTGAAAACAAAAATTAAATATGTTCCTTTGTTGGAAAAGTCAAACCAAGCTGTTGGGATTCATCCTCTGGGGACTATGAATGCTTGCACTGAATTACATAGCAATCCACCCATATATATATACTGGTATAGTAGACTACTTCAGTTTGATCCAGGATTACCCCAGACTACACATAACTTTCCATGACATGTAAACTTCAGTATTACTAGTAAAGTATTACTATACCAAAATGCTATTGTATATTGTGTAGTTTGCTCATATTTTAAATAGTAGTGGTGACAGAAAGAAACTAATCTAAGTTAAGATAAGGTCAACACTCAAATCATATAATTTTATTTTCATCCTCACAAGATAATTTTTATTTGTTTGGGTTAAAAGATAAAGTGCACAGTTTTTTAGCTGTACTTTTAGGGCACAGACATTTCTGAGCTGTCATTGATTATGAGCTGTTTCTCATTTTTCTGAGAGAGTGGCCTGTCTTTTTGTTATAACTTCATTTAAGATCTCACCCCACCCCCAATATTTTATATATCAATTTCCAGTAGTAGTCTGCCTCCTGTTTTTCAAAGAAAGTGACCAAATTTAACAGGCTTTATGGCTTATTGTCCCTTGTTTCCTGGTATTTACCCTGAATCTAAGACGGATTGGAAACTAATGTGGAGAGAAAAAAAATAATAGAGAAAATGAGATAACAAGAGGAAGAATGTGACATCACAGAAGTACCCAAAAAGACCAAGTGTTTATTGATCCATTGTGCCAAAATGTCACTAAGTCCTTTGCCCTACATTCAGCATTAAGGGAAAAAAGTCTGAAAAGAAAATGGAAACTTCTAAAATTCTAAAAGTCACACATGGTGCCTCCATTAATGCATCTAAATGACTGAAGATATACACTTAACAGATTATATTGAACCAAATAAAGGTCAAACAACAAGCATGTTATACTGTTCAAGAAGCAACATGGACATTTCTTCAAGGTTGTATCTGTAATATGTACTTTAGTTGTTCTTAAACATGTTGTGATGACCGGTAATGACCTCTGTCTGGTCCTGCTGACATATTCAGTCTTTATGAAAGACTGGTCTGCTTGGATGTCTCTAAATGTCACTGCCTTCATCCTCATTCTCACAGGTCCATGTTTTCTGACTGTGTTGCCTGCCTGTCTTTGGACCCTTTGTTTGGAATTTCAGTATTTATTATGCTTAAGTCTATAAACTCTTTTTTGATCTGGTTCTGCCAGCCATTCCTTTCAGTCTGCACTTCAGTCTTCACTGCTTGTTACATTTTGGACAAGCTCCTGAATTTAGACTGAGATGATTTATACTCTCTGGATCTCTGCTGTTAAAGGACATGTCTTTTAATATGGTTTATAAAGTCACTGTGCACAAAGTCTGCTACTAGCTACTGAACATAGTGGATCTCTTAGCAGCTAAAGAGTCTGAATCATGTTTTGTTTTAAAGGTAATGGCCACTGTGCCGTCCCTTGTGCCTGGAAATGAATGGGGGGTGGGATGTGAAGGTTTTACGTAGGAATAAGGTAGTAATATTTCAACATTGTTTTATATTTGTTGAATACAAAAAATCTATCGTGAGAATAAACACCAGCATATAAAATAATCTGTCAACTCTTCTGTATTAAAGTGCAAAGAGGTTACAGATTCTATTGATACGGCCAGTGCAACATTAAACTACAGAATTAATACAACCATTGTTGCTACTCATTTAAAGATGATTAACTAATTAGCTGTTATTGTTATACTGTTTATCTGTCTCTTCCACATACCTGAAAAACATACAGTAATGAGGAATTTCTCAAAACTCAACTTGGTACCGTGGTGATAACACCTTATCAAGACATTTTATGTTGATTCTTACTCTCCATTATTCTTAGATTTCTGTTTTAAGCTACAGTAGGTTGAGGTTGTGTTAACTGTCATTGGGCCTAGAAGATTTATGTTGGCATGGCTTGACATCCACTGCAGGGACTAATGATGGGTAAATACATTATTTAACATGAAAAATGGGTTTTTGTACTGATAACTACATGTATATATGAAGACAGCTTTCAGACAAGCTTACATACAAAACCTGTACTGAAATCAATGAATAAGTGGTAAGTGTTTGAATGATGGTGTATGACATAAAACAGGTCCATATGGCTCTGTGTATGAGGGTGTTGAGTATGACTGGGTGACTTGGGGGTTATTGTTTCACTCTGAGTTTCTGTAATGTGCCGTGTTATAATTATCATGGTGGGACTACAAATCCACAGCATTTGTCATACAAGTGTGATCTGTGTTTTATAGTACTGAGGGTGTGTGTGTGTGTGTAGCTTATACCATCAGGTCTGGCAGATGTTTAGCTGCTGTTGAAGATGACTATCACCCAGCATGATAATAAGGTCACATCAAGGAGCATTTGTATGCAGATGTCTACAACCTTTGTGTGTCAGTGTGTGTGTGTCTTAGTGTCAACCCAAGCTTTGCCATCCCATGCTTATTCCATGCAGTCCACCTTCCAGAGCTGAGCATCACACAGCAACATTATGCAAAAAAAAAAAAAAAAAAGAGATATGGCAGGTGTCAGAGCTGGAGAGCCATATGGTAGTGATGGTAGCAGAAAATTGTTGAAGGGATTTTAAATCATGTATTTGAATCCCTGTTTGCTTCTTCACTGTGTAACATATGCTGTGCACACATTCTTCAGTTGACGGTGGGGCATACACAAATACCACTCCATTTGTGTTGGATTCTCTACAAAATATAGCATAACATATTGATACAGGCAAACAAGGAAATAATGAGAATGTTAAAGCTGGAAGTAGCTATTTAGAAAAGTAAGTAAATAAGTAAATACAATGCCAGAATGCCTACCTTTAATGATCTTTTCATTAGCGTGCATGTCACAGTTCTGAATTGGCTTTAACTGTGAAAACTTGAGAGATTTTATCATTTATCATACTGATGTAACTCACAGGAAACTGAACAATGTGCTGATATATATATATATATATATATATTGTGGGAATTATTACTTCTATTACATTACAGCTTAAGGTATAAGGCAGTATTAGATTACTTTTATCATATTATGGATTAAACTTTTAAGGCATTATTACAGTATAATCATGAAGCATTCTAGTATGTGTGAAACAGAAGTAGTTTAGACATGAACTTGTTTTTCAGTAATTGCAAGGTTTCCCACAGGATGAGAAATAAATTACACATAACATCAGATAGGATGTGCCTGGTGCTTTTGTTGTTGAACTCTGTCTTACAGGGCAGCTTGACCTCTGCCAGGAGGAATAGCAACAGGGGATATCTCGGGACATCCCAGCGTTCTCAACCTATGGGAGAAGAACACGCCAGCTTCCTAAAGATTGCACATTTCATTCTGTAATATTATCACCGGGTTAAGGGAAAAATAGGCAGTCAGACTTCATGAACTGACAGAGAACACAGTTGGTGTTAGGGACAGTCTGACCCAGAGCTCTGCAACTGCTTTATTCAGTGTGTGTTAATAAACGGCTAATTTGAGACCATATTTATCGCCTCCGCTTTATCAATCAAACGAACACGCGGAACTGAGGGAGGACATTCCAGTTCCAACAATATATATTTCCGCAAGGAAAGCAGCAGGTTCACCTACGGAGAGTAAGGCAAGTTCTAAGAAGTCAGCTAAATGGGAAGAACAAGGTCCAAGCCATCAACACCTACGCCCTGCCGGTCATCAGATACCCCGCTGGCATAATAAGCTGGCCAAAAGAGGACATAGAAGCCACTGATGTCAAGACAAGGAAGCTCTTCACAATGTATGGAGGACTTCACCCCAAATCCAGCATCCTGAGACTGTATGCTAAGAGGAAGGAAGGAGGCCGGGGACTGGTGAGCGTCAGAGCCACCATCCAAGATGAAACAGCCAAGATCTATGAGTACATCAGGAAGATGGCCCCAAGCGATGGAATACTTAGTGAATATCTAAGAAGCCCGATGCAGAGGAAGAAGAGCAAGAACCATAATGGCAGGACAAACCCCTGCACGGCATGTACCACCGACAGATACAAGAAGTGGCTGATATCGAAAAGTCCTACCGGTGGCTGGAAAAAGCTGGACTGAAAGACAGCACAGAGGCACTGATCGTAGCAGCAAAAGAACAGGCCCTGAGCACAAGATCGATAGAGGCCGGGGTCTACCACACCAGGCAGGACCCCAGGTGCAGGCTGTGCAAAGATGCCCCTGAGACAATCCAGCACATAACAGCAGGTTGTAAGATGCTAGCAGGCAGAGCGTACATGGAACGCCATAACCAAGTGGCCGGCATAGTGTACAGGAACATCTGTGCCGAGTATGGGCTGGAGGTCCCAAGGTCAAAATGGGACACGCCTCCAAAGGTGAGGGAGAATGACTGAGCTAAGATCCTGTGGGACTTCCAGATACAGACCGACAAACAGGTGATGGCTAACCAACCGGACATAGTAGTGGTGGACAAACAGCAGAAGAAAGCCGTAGTGGTAGATGTAGCAATCCCAAGTGGCAGCAACATCAGAAAGAAGGAACATGAGAAGCTGGAGAAATACCAAGGGTTTAAAGAAGAGCTAGAAAAGATGTGGAAGGTGAAGGCAACAGTGGGCCCCGTGGTAATCGGCACCCTCGGGGCTGTGACCCCCAAACTGGGAGAGTGGCTCCAACAGATCCCAGGAACAACATCAGAGATCTCAGTCCAGAAGAGCGCAGTGCTAGGAACAGCTAGGATACTGCGAAGAACCCTCAAACTCCCAGGCCTCTGGTAGAGGACACGAGATTGAGGAAGACACTCACCACCCATAGGGGTGAGAAGGGAAATTTATATATATATATATAGAGATGCTTGAATTCACACAAATGAGTCCACTATAAGCTATCAATTAGTAACAACCACTTTTCAGTGCACTGCATACAGCACACCAATTATCACACATCAGTAAGACTCTACATGAAGACATCAATTAAACTTAAGCTCATTGTGCTTATAGCTGTCATTGACAGTTTTTCAAAGGCATGATCTGAACCATATAAAATGACTTTATCAAAAGATTACAAAATTGGATTACATACACAGCAATGCATGCCCTATGTTGCCTGCCAATGCAATCCTCAATCTTGGGGCCTCTTTTCTAGCTCTTCTTTTACTCGGGGCCATCTTAATGATGTACTTGCTGTTTCATCTCAGATAGTGTCTCTGACGCTCACCAGTACTCGGCCTCCTTCCTTCCTCTTAGTGTACAGTCTCAGGATGCTGGATTTGGGTTGAAACCTTCCATGCATTATGAGGAGCTTCCTTGTCTTGACATCAGTGGCCTCTATGTCCTCTTTTTGGCCAGCATACAAATTTATAGCACACTACCTGTCTCCACCACATCAGTGGAACAGTCTTTCTCAAAATTAAAGCTCATAAAAACCATACTTTGCAGCCTTTGTAAAGAGGAAAGACTGTCGGAGCTCCTCTTGTTGGCCACTGAGAAGGATCAACAAAAGGGATGTCACTGACATTTTCCAGAATATGGCCAACAGAAAGCTGATATTCTAAGTTCTTCAGCAACTTCAGGTAGGCCCCCGGTGAAATGTGGCATTACCATAGTCAATAGATATAGATTTCCTCTGTTGGGGTACAATGATATACCATGGTACTGTTTGTTGTAAGATTCAATGTTGTGTTTTGTTTGAATATGGGTTGCTATAGATAACCAAGTCCCACATCCTCCCTACAGCCCTCGTCCATGAATGCCGTGTTCCAGTAGCCCATTTCTCATCAGGGTGCCCTGGTTCCCTAGGACTTTGTCGGACCTTGTTGACGTGGGCGACGTCTGAGCTGGTATGACTCCTGTGTTTCTATCGCTCATTTGTAATGAGGTAGGCCAGTAGCATTGAGGACCTTGCCTTAACCACTGAGCTATCTAGTGCTATATACAGTATAGCAAGAGGCTCACGGCTCCTCTATAGATTTGGCATTTACAACAAAAAGAGATTTAACAACAATGCATTTTATTTTTCAAGTACTTCAGCAATGACTATATTTTTAATGATATCTTTATGTGCTCCTCTCTCTGCTGGTGTTCACATTTCTTCTCTCCCATCTGCAAAAAAACAGTTGTTTAACACATTCAATATACAGCATAACGAGTGAAGCAACATGATGTTCTATGCTGTAATCCAACCCACTGTGTAAATGATTCCTCTACATGTAGAATTTCCATTAACCTATCAGTCTAATGACTCTGGCTTAGATTTGCCTGTGCACAATTTCTATAGTATGATCAGCTTTGTATTTGCATATTCCATTTGTTTTGCTGTCTGACGGTTTCAAAGTGTTACTTACTAGTCCACCATGTAAATGTGTCTCTGATGAAAGCCTGGAGCAGATCTGTGCTAGAACTGTCACCGTGATAGTCATATTTTGGCTTACATTATGTCACTGCTATTTGAAAGTGAAAAGCACGACAGTCCTTTTCAATAGATTTCGAGGTATGACTTGCTGTGCTTGTGTGGATGTCTGCAGACTTCATCTTTTAATATTATAAGAGCCAAACCAGAGCCTACTGTATTGAAACATCTTCAAAAATAATCCTCCATTTACCTCTGCTAAATGTAAGTGTTAAGATTTCTATATTACATCTGATACAATTAGAGATAAATGTATTAGATTTTCAAATGATTTTCATGTGTGAAAGTCAGGGCACTAAGTTTGCATTTACACCATAATTGTTTAATCTGGTTCACACTCTGGTGCTGACCAAACAACTGGACTGAGACCACTTGCTAAAAATGTTTGTTTTTCAGTCAGTCTGCTGTGGTTCATTGAGCAAAGTCTATATAATTGTAGGCTCAATTAAAAAGTTAACCTACAAGTAAGGGGATGCACATGCACTCTTCCACTATCAGGCAGTGTTCATGCTAAGGCTTTCACACGATTCCACAATTAAGAGCTGACATCATTAACATCCTTACAACTATATCACTGTGCCAGGAAAGGTAGCGAAGAAGAAAGAAAGAAACACAGATGCAAACAATGCACAATATCAAAAATGATAAAAAAAACAACTGAAATGCTTCACAAGGAAAGATATGCATTCAGCATATTTGATGGGCCTCAGTGATTCACACAATGCATTTTGGTGAGAAATTGTTGAAATACACATCTATTGATAATTAAATGTGGGAAAATGAATGGTAAATAAAATATATTGTACACCACACATAAAAACTCAGCTAATCTGCTTATTGAGGACTGTGTGGATGTGGATTGAGCACATTCAGATTGAGATGCTGCCAAACCCTGACTAATGGAAGTACATAAAAGTTGACAAGTTTTTTATGTATTGGGGAATGATCAGCAAATCATTTCTTGATCTATTTAGGAATGTATTTTTTTTTCAAGAGCATTTAATAACCATGCATGTCAGCATGTGTGAAAATGAATTAAAATGGATATTGGTTGTATATGTAGATTTCTTATGTTTGGTGTTTTACTTTTTTTAAATTTATATTTCTGTTTAATTTTGTACTTCTATTTTTTTCTACTACCTGGTGATTTCATTTTGCTGTAATCTGAATTTTGCTCTGGGGATTAATAAAGTACTATCTATTTTATCTATCGTATCTTACGTGGGTTTTGGCAGTGGCAAAAAGCATATTTTGCATTTTCTGGTGAGCCAATGCAAATATATAGTGTACTTACATGATTTTATTGCCAAATAAATTCTGGAACAGTAGGATAACATCCAACAGAGTCTGATTCAGCTCAGTGAGTGCATTGAACCCCTTTACAGCCATATTGACTTGGTCATAAACTGACCATAAATCCATAGGCATTTAATAATGAGCTTATGTCATCAGCTGACAGAAGCATATGTCTTCTTCTACAGCTCAGGGAAACCAATAAACGTAGTAATGCTAAATACCATCAAAAGTATTAGGATAGTGAGTTTAAGTCATTCAGTTTTGTTGCTGACACTAATAAAATCACTAAATCATATGTGAAGCAAAACACCTGACTGTCAGCATTTGATCGCACTGTAAACCAGTGTCACCACCAAGGCCCAGAAGCTCAGTGTCCCCATTTTGAACTTTTACTCTGTGCAGAAGAGTTCACTCTTGTTAGTACAGAGCCAGCACAAGTAAGACTAATGAAAACCTCTCTTTGTTTCAGCACAGTCTGTTCCATTCCATTTTCTGAAAATGCTTTTTATAAATGTATAAAAGTTCACAGCGCTAATGCACTTATTATATGCCTTGCTCAGAACACAAGTGTTTTAATGAAGGCTCTAAATTGTTAAAGGAAATTTAAACCCATAACCACTGAGAGGCAATTTCATAATACTGGCTCTTGGCACAAAGCATTGGCAGGCAACACAGCACAACTTGTTGATTGAAAACTTTCACTAGCAATATGGGAAGAGTCATTGTATTTGCAGCAGAGCCAAAAAGAGGAGAAACTGTCTCCTTGATACCTTATTATACAACCTTCTCACCGTGATCACTTTGCAAGCACATAGGACAACACAGTATTACGGTACTCTCTGAATAAGTGTCTGTGGATCTTGCAAAATTCAAATCCTAATCATCTAATTCTAATTACGACTGAGGTTACATATATCCTGGTAATAATCACCATGTTTGAATTCTGTGAGGTGTAATGGTAATGATGTTTCATTTATAAAATCATATCCCATTAATTTAAATTGAATAAAAGACATTCCAGGGCAGCATGGTGGCTGAGTGGTTAGCACTGTTAGCTGTGAGGCAACACAGCAAGAAGGTCGTGGGTTTGTTCAGTTTGCCAGATGGATCTAGAGTTAATTACAGTTTTAATGCAGTATTTTTCACTGCCCTGTATAGCCTACATCAGTAAAATCACACACTGTAGACGAACTTCTAAAAGTGAAGCAGGACACAGATGGTTGCATTACCATTAACACAGTAAAAGGTATTATATCTCTCATCTGGGGCATCATGGTGACTGAGTGCCTCACAGCAAGAAGGTCATGGGTTCGCAACCCGGCCTTTCTGTGTGGAGTTTGCATGTTCTCCCTGTGCTTGTGTGGGTTTTCTCCAGGTACTCTGGTTTCCTCCCACAGTCCAAAAACATGTATGTCAGATTGATTGGTGACTCTAAATTTCCCATAGGAGTGAGTGTGAGTGTGTGAGGTTGTTTGTCACTATGTGGCCCTCCAGGGTGTACCCCTGCCTTCCACCCGAAAGAGAGTTGGGATAGGCTCCGGCAGATCCCTGTGACCCTGGTTATGGAATAAGTGGGTATAGATGATGGATGGATGGATGGACATACCATAAATCCATTAACATTAGCCTGGCTACTAACAAATAAACAAGAATGAAATGAAAAGTTCAGACCTCAGTGGATCATAATATCTTAAAAGGAAAGCAGAACACTGGGTTGCCCTTTCCTACATATTTATATTGCACACAGAGTCAGGTTGTAATTAACTGGTCAACAGTGTATTATAGTTACCAGAAACCACTGTTCGGATAAAATAGATTTATAGGACTAGTTTGACATTTTGGGGAATACTTTTATTTGCTTTCTTGACAAGAATCAAATGTGGAGATTGATATCACTTGGTAATACTCTTAAGAGAGTATTACAAAATTTGAATATAAAACAAGTGATGCTGCCCTGTGATGGACTGGTGACCTGTCCACGGTGTACCCCTGCCTTTCACCCAAAGAGAGCTGGGATAGGCTCCAGCAGATCAGCAGATCTCTGTGACCCTAAATAGGAATAAGCAGGTATAGATAAGGGATGGATGGATGATTGACGCTCACAAATTAGTGCTCTTTAATAAAAAATAGAAATGAACACCCATATTAACATATTAGTTTTATTTCGTCTACACGAGAACAAAGTGCTAAAAGCTACAGTATCTATTCTACAGGTTGTTAGACACTGTACTACAGCTGCGTCTCAATTCTGGAGCTGCATCCTAAACAGGGCATGTTCTACAAAGGTGTAGCCTTCATCGCTGCTGCAGGCCAAATGTACAGAAGGCTTCCTATTTGCATCACCAATTCTCTCTGACCCTACTGTTGAATCATGAAGCACTGCTCCTGGTGCCTAGCAACTTTTGCAGTTGCAGCTGAACCAGAGCTGGAAACGGTACTGGGGAAAATGTATAAATACTATTGGTAATTATGGAGCCAGAAATGTTATTTATTTAAGAGATACCAGGACATAAAATACTTGGATGTTGTTCAGCCCCCCTACCCTAACCAAATATACTCACTGTATATCATCCCAGAGTGTCGCCCGCTGTCCCATAAGTCATGAAGAATTGCCACTGCTACGTTTGGGTTAATACTACAACCATTTGAAGTGACTGAATGAAAGTGTGGAATTCATAGCAATTAGCATTAACTCAGCCTACTGAAAGTAATGCTACCAAGGTATTGCATAGACTTAAATGCTTATTGTCTAGTATCTTGTGCGTATAACTAGTCATGTTCTGACCATTCAAATAGTTTTTCTTAACCTGATGCAGCACAGAAAAGGTTCCCCCTTTTTTCTGTTTAATGGAAACTTTGAATCAACCAAGAAGTTATTTGAGTATAGAGCAAAGAACAAAATAAGGCAACCTCCGACACCAGCAAAGACCATGGAAAATCCACTGAAAGGACTAACAAATCCAAATCTGCTTAACAACTTAAAGAAGAGAACAAATGGGGGAAAGGAAATATTGGGTAATGATGGCATGTCTGTGCCCTGTCAGAACCGTGGCGCTCAAAGCTCTGACAGCTCACTCCACTCCAAAGCCAAACCCCAACAAGTAGAGCAGATAAGTGCTCTGAACCATGCCCAAAAGCTGATGTCTCAACTCATCTCTGTTTAATCTAATTTAAAATTTAAGTCACCTAAGTCAAGGCTACGCCTAAGTAATTACAACTAATTACATGACATAGCAACTATGCACCAAAAATCAACCACAACATATCGCTGAGGAGCCATGGATGCTAATGAGCTACAATTTCTGGCTACCACTATCAGTTAGCATATTGGTTTACGATCGATGTCGATTTTGTAAGGTAAGGTAATCCTGCTCCAGGCTAAAAAATAATCCAATGTGCAGTCCCTCTTTGTGCCACCAGGTGTTTATGAATATGCAAAAATACAGGCACCGTGGCAGATAAAAAAAAATATAACTTATAACGTGATATACAGTATATAGTCAAAGATCTATTAAACATGGAGCAAAACACCATAAGTTACTAAAACAGTAAACACCATGTACATGATGTAAACATTTTTGTGAACACTCCTTTCAAATCTGATACGTCACACAGCTGCTGTCACAACCATATGTTGTCTTTAATTTTATCAGCAAGAATATTGTCATCTGGGCTTTATAAAAACACAATATAGCTGACCACAGAGAGGGGAGACTGGAGAGGTAATAGTGTACTACTGTACTCTCTGTTTTAAATTGAGTCTCCCAAAATACTATTTTGTAGTCTACTTTTATTTATCTCTTAATTTTATTAATTATTTTTACACAGGCAACAGAAGAGAAACTTAGACATATCAGCAGCACGTGTTGCACACATGTAATGGCATAACTTCTTTACTATTATTAAATATCTCAAAAACTAAGACCAGCCGCAATCTATAAATTTAAGTCCTGTTTTTAATGACCTGATGTTTAGCAGAATAGAGCATTGTACCACTGAATGTCTAATTTTAAAAATTAACTAACTAATGCTGTGTCCTCACAGGTGGTTGGTAAAATTAAATTAAAACTCAAGCCTTGCAAGATTAACTCTCAGGAGTTTATGAACTCACAATCCAGTGGTTGTGCAAGGTAATTGTTTCCCTGGAAAAGAAAGCCAGATCTCTCAGCTAGATTTGAAGGCTACATTGAAATGGGATGTGGCGATTTTGTAACTGAATTGGCCTTTAAATGCAGCCTTTAAAAGATGCAGCCCCTGAATTTGGATCCATCTTATCTTATTGCTGGGACCTAAAATTACGGGGAGATTTGATGGGACTTAAAAGGAAATTATAACAACACTTCCCTCCTATTATTATTTTTTTAATCATGACGTTTTGATTTCATGTAAAGCATTTTGTGTTACAGTTTTTTGTATGAATTGCACTATAAAATTAAGGTTTATTATTAGGTACCTGTGACTGCTTTGACTATAACAACTTTAGTGTATTATTCTCTGTGTGTCTTCCACTTGAACAGTACTTATTTTAAGCCCAAGCTGTAACCCTTCTGCAGAAGTACGTTCAACTTCTAGTGTAAAATTTTTGGTAAGGTGAATTTTAGAAAATGAAATGTTCTTGTCAGAAAATACTAAGCTCTTGTCACAAGATGGGTTGTTCTCATCTTTGAGTGGAATGTCTGTGTCCATGAATGTTTTGTCAGGAGGATGAGTACCAAAACCAATATTACGTACAAATGTATGAAGGGCAGCACAACAATATCAGAAACTGTGTATTGTCAAAAATTTTGTAATGATGTATCTTATTTGTGTGAAAGCAAGTCACAGTTGTTTTTTTTTTAGTTAATGTTAAGACTTGAATGCATACCCTTGTATACCACTACACCTCTACCTGCTTATTATTTGCAACTTCTCTGTCAAACTACTGCTGTTCCTAATCATCCATTGTGTAAGAACGCCTTCAAACTGCTGAGCCTATGTGTTGCAGGAGTCCAATGAAACGCTCGAATGTGTCAGGTTTCTCTGGGGGATTTGTGAGAAAGCAAATTATGTATCTGACAGCTGACGTGATTGTAAATGCTTTGGAAAAATCAAATCCTTCAAAGAATCAGTCTGAATAATGAGCAGTGTGTTGCAGTATGACAGCACAGAGAATGTGATATTAAGCTCAGAGTGTTCACAGTGGCCTTTTTGATCCTGATGTATGCCAGGATTCATAAGGTTTGTGTCTTTTACAATCCACATAACCCACCATATCCATTGACTTTATCAGCTGGACTTTTTTATTTTTCTTTTAACAGCAATAGTCATTTAAAACAGGTATTTATTTCATCAGAAAGCTTGCCATCTTGCAGATAAAATCAAATCTGACTGTATTTTTTGAAGCATAAACATATCCTTTAGCTGCCAAAACATCACATTTCCCTTGTGATTATAAGAGACACTGTTATTTGAGACTCTGTCTTTATTTGAAGTTTAATGGTACATAATTTCTTACCACTGTCATACTGTAACACAAGAAAGGCAAAGTAGTGCTGGCAAGCCGGATGTCAAAATAAGTTGGTAGACTGCTAGTTACAGTCAAGGCGAAATGACAGGGAGTGGCATGCGACAGCAAAGCCCACTCTATCTTAAAAACAAATTATGTCCAAGTCCTAGTACATTAAAAATATTAACCAAGAGGGAAAATATAACCTGAACATGGTTTGAAATGCATAAAGGTGCAGCTATGTCAACAAAGTTTAAACAAATGATCACATTACTTTTGAAGAATTTATAATCTTAAAATCTTTTACAACAAACATTAAATGAGAAAAAAATCACCAGAAGTTGTTTTTATCCAGTGGTGCTCTCAAAAAGCTTGCATCCATAGTTGGACAAAAGCAGACAAAAGCACTCATGGCTCCTCTTTGGAGTTGCTATGCAACAGACTACTTGCTTTGCGTATGAAAGGGTACATGACAATAATTTGGCAACTCTGAGAGGGTACTGAGAATGCAACTGAGACAAACATTAAGTTCATAAAATCACACCAACATTTTATCACAACTCTGACTATAAAAGCCTGAATTCTGGTTCCCAAAACTATTACTAAGTCAAGCAACATGATTTTAGCTTTTATCAACTACACAAAAGAAATCTAAGGTTAGTTAGTCTGAGATAGTGGTTAATTAAAACGCTTTGAACATCTTGATGGGAAAAAAAAAGATTAATCCTTTTGTCTTTTTTAACCATTTCCAATTTGGTGCCTTTGAGCAAGGCAGTCAACCCCCCAAGGTGTTTAACAAAGTGCAGGTATAATAAATAATTTTGCATTATTTATTTCCAATGACAAAATGACAGTGTCCTTTCGTGATAATTGGGGCTGTTGGCCAATTAATTCAATTTCAATTCAATTCAACTCAATTCAATTTTATTTGTATAGCGCCAAATCACAATACAACCATCTCAAGGCACTTTACAAAAAACAAAAAAACCCAACTAATCCTTTATGAGCAGCACTTGGTGACAGTGGAGAGGTAAAACTCCCTTTAACAGAAAAAAACCTCCAGCAGAACCAGGCTCAGTTTGGGCGGCCATCTGCCTCGACCGGTTGGGGTGAGTGGATAGAGCAGAGAGAAAAGAACAGCAACAATAAACAACAGATAGACACTGCAGGTTGGTGGGACCAGTAACTGCACATCAGCAATATACAGCTCCAGGACCAGGGACACCTGCACAAGGTACAGAGAGAGAACAGAGAGAGAGGGAGAGAGCACAAACTAGGGGAGAGAGAGAGCACAAGGTTAGTGACATTCAATGGTGGAATATACATGTGAGGGGGGAGGAGAGGAAGATAGGGGAGGGGAAGGGAAAGGGGGGGCGGGGGGGGGGGGGGGTTAGGGTAGGGAAGCTCAGTGCACCGATGGTCCTCGGGCAGTCTAGGCCTATAGCAGCATAACTAAGGGATGGTTCAGGGTTACCTGAAGCCAGCCCTAACTACTGTATATGCTTTGTCAAAAAGGAAGGTTTTAAGTCCAGCCTTAAAAGTACAGAGAGTGTCTGCCTCCTGAACCCAGACTGGGAGCTGGTTCCACAGGAGAGGAGCTTGATAGCTAAAGGCTCTGCCTCCCATTCTACTTTTGGAAACTCTGGGAACTACAAGTAGACCTGCACTCTGAGAGCGAAGTGCTCTATTGGGATAATATGGTACTATGAGATCTTTAAGGTATGAAAGAGCCTGATCATGAAGGGATTTGTATGTGAGAAGAAGGATTTTAAATTCTATTCTGGATTTTACAGGGAGCTAATGAAGAGAAGCTAATTAAAGAGAAATATGATTTCTCTTGCTAATTCAGCCCACAGAGTAAGGAGATTAGCCTAGTTTACTATAAACTACAACAAAGAAGAAACAAGAGAATGACTTTGGGATGAAATAAAAGATGGATGTCTGAAAAGCACAGAAGGCTGGAGCATTTCAGCTGCAGATGCTAGGATTCCATACTTCATTTGCCTAATTGTCATTATGAATGCTGATAATGTGGGCTAACTGCTCGGGTCCTCAACAAAGGCCTGGGAGCTTGAGGGTCCTGCACATTATCTTAGCTGTTCCTAGCACTGCGCTCCTCTGGACTGAGAGCTCTGATGTTGTTCCTGGGATCTTTTGGAGCCACTCTCCCAGTTTGGGGGTCACAGCCCCAAGGGTGCCGATTACCACAGGGACCACTGTTGCCTTCACCACATCTTTTCTAGATCTTCTTTCAGCCTTTGGTATTTCTCAAGCTTCTCATGTACCTTCTTCCTGATGTTACTATCACTTGGGATTGTTACATCTACCACTATGGCTTTCTTCTGCTGTTTGTCCACCACTACTATGTCCGGTAGTGGACATAGTAGCGGACCACACATCCAATCCGAATTACATTCCAATGTCGATGTTGTAGATCCTGGTGATGTAGATCAACAAAAAGTCGTTCACGCCTGGCATACATCATGATGTCATCCATATAGAAGATGTGGCTGATGGTTGCTCCATTCGATAGCCGGCATCCATAACCACTCAGTGATGATCTCTGACAGAGTTCAGGCCTATGCAGAATAGAAATGAGGACAGTGCGTATCCTTGGTAGGTAATACATGCGATAGTGAATGGTAAACAGTAGAAATGTCAAGAAATGTGTAACCACTGGCAGCAGTTGAATAGTTGCTAAATGTTGGTAGCATGCATTCCTGCATGTCTGGAAGAAGGTGGTAGGGGATGTGAAATTCTGACTGACACAATTGCACAGGTTTGAACATTGTACTGAACTCTGCAGTTTAAAACTAATATTATGCAAATGTTTACATGACTTATATCATAAATCTGCCTAAAGCTCAACCTAAAATTCAGTATACAGACCTTTTCTATTTTTGATCTCTGTGTCTTCTTCTTCTTCTCCTTTCAGCTTCTCCCTTCAGGGGTCACCACAGCGAATCATCTGCCTCCATTTTACCCTATCCTCTGTATCCTCCTCATGTCCTCCTTCCCTACATCCAAGAACCACCTCTTTAGTCTTCCTCTAGGCCTCCTTCCTGGCAGCTCTAACCTCAGCATCCTTTTACCAATGTATTCACTGTCCCTCCTCTGAACATGTCCAAACCATCTCAATCTGGCTTCCCTGGCTTTTTCTCCAAAACATCTAACATGAGCTGTCCCTCTGATGTACTCATTCCTGATCCTATCCATCCTCATCACTCCCAGAGAGAACCTCAACATCTTCAGCTCTGCTACCTCCAGCTCTGCCTCCTGTCTTTTTCTCAGTGCCTATGTCTCTAAACCAGACAACATTGCTGGTCTCACCGCTACCGTGTACACCTTTCCTTTCATTCTTGCTGACACTCTTTTGTCACACATCACACCTGACACTTTCCTCCACCCGTTCCAACCTGCTTGCACACGTCTCTTCACTTCTTTCCCACACTCTCCATTGCTCTGGACTGTTGACCATAGGTGATTAAAATCCTCCCCCTTCTTCACCTCTACTCCCTGTAACCTCACTGTTCTACTTGAGTCCCTCTCATTTACACACATGTAATCTGTTTTACTGCGGCTAACCTTCATTCCTCTCCTTTCCAGAGCAAACCTCCACCTCTAGATTTTCCTCAACCTGCTCTCACTACAGATGACAATGTCATCTGCAAACATCATGGTCCTCGGAGATTCCTGTCTAACCTAATCTGTCAGCCTGTCCATCACCACAGCAAACAAGAAGGGGCTCAAAGCCGATCCTTGGTGCAGTCCCACCTCCACCTTGAACTCCTCTGTCACCCCTACAGCACACCTCACCACTGTCTTACAGCTCTCATACATGTCCTGCACCACTCGAACATATTTCTCTCCCACTCCAGACTTCCTCCTCTCTCGGCACCCTGTCATATGCCCTGACCATGGGGCTTGTTCTTAAAGATGGGTACTAGTACACTTCTCCTCCATTCCTCAGGCATCCTCTCACTCTCCAAGATCTTGTTAAGTAGCCCAAAACTCAAAAACTCTACTGCCACCTCTCCTAAACACTTCCATACCTCCACAGGTATGTCGTCAGGACCAACTGCCTTTCCACTCTTCATCCTCTTCAACTCCTTCCTCACTTCATCCTTACTGATCTTTGCTACTTCCTGCTCCACAACATTCACCTCTTCTATTCTGTGCTCTCTAACATTTTCCTCATTCATCAACTCTTCAAAGTATTCCTTCCATCTTTCCATCACACATGTGGCACCTGTCAACACATTTCCATCCCTGTCTTTAATCTCCCTAACCTGCCGCACATCCTTCCCATCTCTGTCTCTCTGCCTCGCCAAACTTTACAAATCCACCTCTCCCTCCTTAGAGTCCAACCTATCATACAAATCCTCATGTGACCTTTGTTTGGCCTTTGCCACCTCTACCGTCACTTTACGCTGCATCTCCCTGTACTCCTGTCTGTTCTATATTTTTGATCTCTGTGTAATGTCTGAATATTGCTGATGAAATTAAAGAAAAATCATCACATTTAAAAAGTACAGGGCGAAGTAATTGGCTATAATAGTTGTATTGGCTGTAACAACAACAACAACTTTATTACACTTCATTATTGACAATTTATCATCCATTTAACAATATCTTTGCTGATCCTGTAATGGAGTTACAGGTAATAAAAAATCAAAATATATTACAGTGGTAAAGTGCTGAATGATTATACACAAGTCACCTTATTATCAGTATGTATTGTATATTGTGGAAAAGAAAACCAAGCAACATAGGGAAACAGATATGGAGCCACAGAGTGCTGTCACAACTGTCACACCTTTCTTATTAAGTTCATGTGGTTTTAGATAATTGCTTTTTTATGTCTAGAGGTATGTGTTCTAATTTACCTGAGGTGAGGAGCGCTGAGGGTTTTTTATGGTCAAATAAATTAAGAGACAAAGAAAACAGAATTACTGTACCTGCAGATTTCCATATTGGTGTGCCCAATGATATACAGACATATGTTGATCTAATGTGCTTTTGTTGCATAAACTGCATTTAACTTAATATAGTTTATAAAATACTGACACATTAAGACTGAACCAGCAGTTACATATAACCATATAATGCTGTGATTGGTGAATGATGAAAGTGTTTTGCCTCCACTCTCTAGCAAAGACATTGAATGCCCTAGAAGGTTTCTGTAATCCAGATGTTTAGTGAAATCATTATAAATCTAAATCCATTGTGACATACAATAACCTTTATATGTTCTTTGCATGGTGCCTCTGTTAGGCCCCGAGCCTTGCTTCCTGTTTGTATTTTATTTTGGTCAGTTTCCTGGGTTCCGGTTCTGTTTGTTAGTTCGAGGTAGCTTTGTGTTTTCGTTTGGTCATCAGTTAGATTGTGTTCACCTGTGTTTAATTGGTTCTTCAGTTCTGTGTATATATACCCCCTGTGTTCCTTTGTTCCCCGCCGTAACATTAGTTACGTTTATTAACGTTTGCCGAAAAAGAGCCTTTCTGTTTCCCTGTCTGCCTGCCTGCCGAACGGCAGAGAACTTTGTGTTTTGCCTGAGCCCTGGACGATCCAGGGGAATAAAACCTGCCTGTGTCCCGCACTTGGATCCTCACCTCGTTCTTTCCTTCACCACCACCACGATACCCTAACAGCCTCTGCTTTCATGTAACTTCCTGCAGAGAACAACGCATATTCAACACCCCTAAAACTGTGATATTGTGGAGGTCATGAATGGTTGATATCACCACTGTATAGCAGGATATTTTTGTAATAAAAATATCCAGTAAAGATGGAAGTTATGGAAAAAGAACCTAAATAGTCCAGCAAAGTATATGTCCATGGTAAAGGCTTAGTTGTCTGCAGATATAAATGGTATAGAGTCAGGAGTTTGCAGTCTACTCTGTCTGGGACTTCCTGTCGGGGACCTTTGTTGTATCGAGTTCCTGTTTGCCCTGCAAAGATCCCCAGCAGCTTTATGTTAATTACCCACAATAGGTTCCACCTATTGCCTGTTTAGCCAGGTGGCTTTGTGTATATATACCTCCGGTGTTCCCTTTGTTCTTGGCCGGAGAATTAACTGAGTTATGTTGTGCAAATATGAGAGAAGTGTTTCCTGCTGCATCTGAGCCTGGCTGCCTCCTTCTGTGAGCGATCACTGCCTGCTGTGCCTGTACCTGCTGGCCGCCTCTCCAGCAGGTAGGAGCCAGGTACGCGGATCACTGCCGCCAGCTGCCCCAGCGTAACCTGCCTCTTACCTGGTGGATATCCCTTAGTCCCGACATCTGCCTTGCCTGGATTCCTTCTGGTTTCATCTCTGTTAGAGACGTTTTAAGTTCATTATTATTTACATAAAGACTGTCCTGCATTTGGGTCCTGCTCCTTCTCCTTCTCTACCACACCACACCGTAACAGAGGCATAGGTTAGAGTTACTTTGAGTTAGCTGTTCATAGCTGTAAAAAGCATCTGCTGATGTGACTAAGGTCTCACATATTTAAGGAAGCTGAGCCCAGTCTTGCTGGAGGTTTCTTCCGGTAAAGGAAGGTTTTTTTTTCTCTCTGCCATTTTGGCAGCTAGATTTAAATTCCATAAACCCAAAAACACTATGGCTGTGTATATGGTTAACTGCCAAACCCATCTGGCTATTGGGGCCCTGAAATTAAAATGTCTTTCTCAAGTTGTCTCTAGGGTAAATATTAGGAATTCCCTTATAAAGATTCAGAAGGAAAAGGTAGAGTAATGCAAAGGGTTTGTTCTTCGTTCCAATTATGTTCATTGCAAAAACCTATAGCAAACAACTGCAGCATGGTGTTGTGATACAGATGCAGAAAGGACAATCATATACAGATAATATGCATTATTGTTTAAGAGAATGGTGCTGCATGAAGAGAAATAGATTTTTGCCCTTGTTTGGTACTGGAGTGGAACATTTTTCCATTTAAATGGGGCATGATACAGCCACTCCATGGAGCTCATTGTGTTTGTCTTAGTCGCTTTACAAGCACATTCGTTAGAGGGGTAAATTGATTTTTGCAGGGAATGTCTTTTCTGTAGGTAATTATGGAAATGGTAGCGTTTCCTGCACATCTGCTCAACCAGTCTGTACTCCTTTGCTCCTGATAAATAACTTAACAGGAAATACTGAAATAACTGCAGAGAAACACACATGCAGACAGAAATTCACATTTCCATGCCCCACCCCCCACTCCCAAATGCAACTTCAAGTTTTTCCATTATATATTTAATATATGCTCATATAAATGGCACTATAAAGCTACCATAACTAACATACATTACACTAACCCTCATGACCATTATAAATGCAAAATACACTTATACACATGTACACTCTCTTCAGGCGTATATCTATGTAGGCATAGAAAAAACATAATGAAGAACACAAACTTGCTAGTGTCACGGTTCTGCCAGGTCTCCTCCCTGGCAATCACCCCTATTCGTCTCACCTGTTCCCAAGTCACTCACCTGCACCTCCTCTGCACTCTCCCTCTAGTATAAAGGCACTTCCCTCACTCCGAGTCACTGTCGGATCTCAGTAACTTTCCTATGGACATACCGTTCCTGTTTCCTACGTTATTGTGAGTTCTGTAATAAATACCTGAACTATGTTCCTTGTTCCTGTCTTTGAGGGTGTCCGTTACAGCTAGTGTAATAAAGTCTACCATGATGTGTGTCTCCCACACACAAATGCACACACACAGACACACATACATCTGTACAAATGCCTGGAAAATAATCAGCAAAAAAAAAAAAACCCAATCACCTATAATCTAAAACTCAGTAGCTCAAATTCTTGAGGACATAATGAGTTTTATTCTGAAGAGCCCTTTCATGCACACACAAATACACACAGTCCCTCTCACACACACACAACTGCAAGGGCACAGAAAAGCAGATCCTCTGTGCATCAGATGTTATTATTGCCAACGACCCACGGTCGACCCACGGTCAGTCTATCTTACTTTCATTCAAGACAAAGGTACTGTTTCTACTGCGGAAATCAATGGACGAACTGGCGATATGACCATTGGAAACTGGAGCTTTTATGGCTAGGGAATGTAGCAGGTGTCGTAGATAGAACTGAGTAAACAGGCAAGAAGAGCACTGGTCAGAGAGGTGACCAAGAACCAAAAGGTCACTCTAACAGAGCTTCAAAAGTCCTCTACAAAGATGGAAAGCCTGCTCAGCAACTCTCCATCAATGTATGGTAGAGTGAGTAGTTTCTCCTTTCAGCACAACAATCTGAGAAACTGACCTGAAGCAAACAGACCAGACACTTGAACGGCTTCAGAGAGTTCTCTGAATGTTTTTGAGTGGCCCAGACCTAAATTCCACTGAACATCTGTGGAGAAACTGAACACTGAAGTTAACAGACAGCAGGAATGAGAAAAATCTCCCATGTCCAAGTGTGCAAGAGACTTACCCAAGAAAACTCAAAGCATCATGGGTCATTAAATGTAGATCAATGGGTAAAATGGAAATATTCATTCATTCATTATCTATAGCCCCTAGGCTTAAACAGATTTTTGGGAAACATCAGATACCAGTTCACTTCAAACCCACCAACACACTGAGACAGATACTGGTTCACCCTAAAGACCAGACACCAAAACAAAACAGGAGCAATGTGGTGTATGCTGTACAGTGTAAGGAAGAATGCTCAGAACTCCACATTGGAGAAACCAAACAACCACTCAACAGGAGGATGTTCCAGCACAGGAGGAGCAGCTCCTCATGACCACAGTCAGCTCCAAGTGGAAAAACCACTTAGACATAGATAGATAGATAGACAAAAATATCTTCCAAGCTGCCCTTTCATCTGTTCCCAGAAAATTAAGGTTAGGGTTAGGGTGAACAAATCAAATGTCTTCCAGGGAGGTACCCACTGACCCTCTGCAGACAGTTGGTGAAGCAGAAGGGTCACATGAGTCCACCATTAGATCCTAAAGACCCTCACCTGAGCTCACTCCTTTGGTCACCTAACAAGCTTATTCCGACCAGGTGTGAAGTGAAACCAACTCAGTAGTGTGGGTCTAACGACCCTCACCTGATTTACATAGCTCACCTAATGAGCCTATGGGTCTAGGGGTGGAGTGTAACCAACCTAGAAGATAAATTGGAGGTTCCATACCAGCTTTCTCTTAGACTGATGAATCTACTTGGATGGGTGGTGAAACTTTGGGTGAAGGGCAGGGGTACACCCTGGACAGGTCACCAGTCCATCACAGGACCAAATGGAAATATTATCCAAGTAAAAAACCACACAATGTGGCCATCTGATTTAAGTGTTGATGATGATGTTTTCAGACAAACTGTCAAGTGGGATTTTTGCTTACAGAAAGCACATTAATGTTGTGTGTTGAGAAGGCCTGAAATATACCTAATCAGTGAAGAGCCACACAATCAGGTCAATCTATGGAGATGACAGCAGAGGTAGCACACAGATATAGGCTGATGGGAGCCAAAAGCTGTGAAATCACAACATAAATACTAAGACACATCTGAAGGACTTGTTACCTTGCTCATTTGCCCTAAATGAATCATTTCCACTCAGGTATTCAGTGACTTAGCTAATGCCTTCCTTTCATAAATCCATGCATGCAGCATAGGTTGTTGATTGAAATGGGTTTATGCAGCATGTTATTCAGAAATATAATCATGGTATATACTGTACCTGAGTTAAGAATCCATGCATTGCAATCTATCCATTGCATACTTAAACTAATAGTGCGTGGTGCATGATTGCCTCATATCTCGGCATGAAAGCAAATAAGTTAGTTCTTCCTTTCTAAAATGTCAAAGTACTTATAACTTTACAGTGGTGGCTCTGATTTCTACTGGTGCTTGAAGGTATTATCAAGCAAGCTAACTAGCTATAAAGTGACTGAGTGAGTTGGACAACGAGCCTGCTAGTATGTTTGTGTTTTTTATGTTGGACCACAAAACAAAGAAATATTTCAGTTTTGTTGCGGTGCAAAAATAATTTGCTAAATGGTCACAATAAATAGCCTATGAAAATTTGAGAAAAATAAAAACTTTTGAACCACTAATTTAATGAGACAAGTGTTCTAGAACAATTGTTTAAGTAGATGAATAAGAAAATATTTCAAATGAATGTTGCTGACAATCTCAGACTGACTTGTACTGTCTAAGACTTAAGGTGGAGAAGTGCAAGCAGTAACATACACTTTGACCTTCACTCTATGACACTCTTAAGGTAAACAGCTATTGATACAAGTAAATAGAGCACTTGCTGCTTTTGTCAGCCAACTCATTCACTCACTATTTTGTATACTTATTTCCTAAACATATATTCCTTTATATTATATCCTTTATATTTCTGGAAGTAAAAAGGTAAACAAACAAAACTCCTTGTCCTAACTAACCCCCTGTATACTTAATTCTGGTGCTGCTGATCTCTACTTCAGCTGAAGAGGTGGCATGTTTGTGGTAAAGTAAATAATTCTCAAAAAGAACAGAGCCAGCATCTCACTGATAATTATGGCAGTTACTTAATACAATCTACCTATCCTGTGCTAGATTACACCAAAGTTTAGGGATCTTAATTAAAGACAGCTGGCTTTCAGATTATATATTCACACACCTCACACTGAGAAACACGCTCACATTCATGGTAATATAGTCATTAACTTTCCAATAAGTGCTGTCTATTTATTTCTCTTTGCTGTGTATGTGTGCGTGTGTGCGTGCATGCGTGTGTGTGTGTGTCACATTTCAGGGCTCTTGAGATTTGTGCAATATCCATGTTGTTCTTTCATTACTGTGGGTTTATGGAGATTTACATGCATATTAAGGTTGGTTGGGGTCTTAAACAACGGAGCTTAGGCAGTTGACTTTGGGTCTGCATATGTGTGTAGTGCAGTTACAGCATTCTTCGTTGGCATTTGGAATTAGCACAAAGAAGCTGATTTGAGATGTGATGGAGGAGCAGCAGAAAACATTGGCTCTATATCAAATATGCCACATTACAAGCTGTGCTAGTGATATATATACTGTATATATATATATATATACACATAATGGTATACGCTGTTGGAAGTGTTGTGATTGTCATGCTGCACAAACTTTGCACATTTTTAACACTAACACACTGATGTCCTGTTGGTTGTCTTTTTCAACACAATACAACAGTGAACACTACAAATTTAATGTTTGTGCTTTATTTTGCTGCTTGTTATTATGAGGTATGCTGGTAGATCTTCCAAGAGACAGAACTGCTTTTCTTCTGATTTGTTTGTCTGAAGAATGCCATGTTAGAGTTGGAATGTTCATAAGGTATGTGGCTTGTGAAAATGGGTCCAATATTTACGCCAGTGAGCTTGAGGCAAAAGGATCAGTCATAATGTGTGGTAACATTCACTTCTCCTGTTGGAGTGAAGAAACCGGGACATCCAGCTAACCTCCAAAAGGAGTGAGGAATTGGCACAACCCACGTGACAGTGATTTCTCTAGGTGAGATCTCTCTTTGGGAACCATCTCAGTTTTGAGATTCAGAAAAGCAGCACAGGTTTAAGCCAATAAATAATTCTGTTCAATGAGCACTTTTACTTTTGATATTTTAAGTATATTTTAATAATAGTACTTTTGTACTTTTACTCAATTACATTTTTAGTGTATTGACACTTTTACTTAAGTTAATTATCTGTATAATTTTTTCACCAATGCAGTTTAATAGTCACATGCTGTATTAGTTTTTAAAATAAACTGTTGTACTAGCATTTGAAAGACTTTGTTGTAAACTAGACAAGAAGGGTAACATCCATCGATTTTTGGACTGGATTCATAAAAGGAATTAAGGACAACTTTACTTTTGCTGTGAGGGTTAAGATCCAAAAACTGGATCCTACAGTTCTGCCAACAGCACTGTTTCATCCAATGAAACTGTTGGACCACTAGGAGTGCCTTTCCAGTGTTATTAAATCTTTACATCCTCAGCTGATAGTGAAAATTGTCAAAAAAAAAAAAAAGCCAAAAATGCATTCAAGTGTGTGTACATGACTTGAAGGGTGTGAGTTAAGTAGTAGATCATCATTCGCTTGATGAAAAAAGTATATGACACAAAAGCCCGTCAGCTCAAATTATCTGTCTCCCTCTACTTATGTTCCTCAGTCTCTTGTGTGACACGCTACATTTGCATTGCCAGCTTAAATTAAGTTTATTTCATCCATGTGCACAAAGACAGTTAGCCTATCATATGTAGACATGGAAATCCCCAGTGGATCACTAGCAATTAAAAATGATAAAAAAAAAAAAAAAAAAAAGATGGACCTAAATCTCAAATTTTGTAAATTGAAAGAAAAAAATCTGACTCAAGCCAACACACTTCAGTGGGTTCTCAAAATACAGTAGTGTTCCAGTTGTGTTAATATTAATATAGTGATAGTGTGGAAGACAAACATGCAATCACTGTGACAAATTATGTAATACATAATTGATTATAAAAACATTTGCTGAAGTGAATCACTTTTACTACTTAAAGGTGTGACAGCTAGACACTTGTATCATGTGCCTATACAGTCCCTTATTTTGCTGGAATTAAACATTCTTAATCCTTAAGAGTCTTGGGCCATTTCAGCATTTTTGAATACTTTGTTTAACCAGTATATTACAGAAGTTTACAATGCCATTTTGTTTTCTATCTATCAACTTTATAACCTGACAATTATGTTTTATATACTGCATCTACATATTAGACCCAAAAAACATCAGATCAGATCTGAAAAATTATGTCCCCAGTTTAATTTGGTCTATCTGCACCAAGCTAAAACTTGTCAGGACATAAATAGACAGCAATGTTCAGTGTGATTTTTTTTTCATGCTGCAATGTCTTCAGCCAGCCAAGTAACTGATCATATCACCGTAACCACGAATTCCTAAGGGTTAAAGGAGTAATATTTGCTTTCTTTCCAAGAGTGAGAGGAAAAACCCATACATTTTCTTATGCTTGGGGCCTGGTTAATCTGAGGTTAGTTACTGTAATTTAGTAATTTTGACACAAACAAAAGTGGATGTTGAGTGACTACGCAGAGAGGCACAAGGTCCACCTTATGAGGAGGTTGTGTTATGCTCTCTGGTGTGGTGTCGGTGAAGGAAAGGAGGGAGGACCCAAGTGCGGGACACAACACGCTTTTATTCTCCCTGGATCGTCCAGTGCTCAGGCAAACACAAATAATCTTCGCTGTTCGGCGAGCAAGCAGACAGGACAGAAATGGGAATGGGAAACACAGGCTGTCGTGCACATCACACACAGACGCTAAAGTTCCGGCGGGGAACAAAGGAACACAGGGGGTATATATACACAGAACTGAAGAACCAATTGAACACAGGTGAACACAATCTAACTAATGAGCAAGGCTGCCTGGGAAAGGAACACAGAACGAGACAGGAACTAACCAAAACGAGGAAAAACAGGTAACAGATCTTGGGGCCTAACAGGTTGGGGTAGTTAGGCTCATAAAACACAGGACCTTCTTATAGCTGGTGTGCGTAACTTTGTTTCTTTTATCCATGAACATTCAACTATGTGTTAATTATTGTAACTGTAATGACAAAGGTTATTTTAACCACAAACAATCTTTTTTTCTGAAACCAAGTAGTTTTTTTTCAACTGTGATGGTTGACAGTTGTAATTGTGTGTTTATGTTGATTTTCATGATGACTAAGTTCTGGTAAGCACTGGAAAGGTCCTTTGAGACAATGAGACGATTAATGTAACTGCAGCTGTGTATACTGACACATCTAACTGCACAATGTTCCAATAATTGCCATTTGGCAATTTTGGGATAAATCCATTATGTGAATGCTGTATTGCGGCGCTGTGCCATATGTTGTTCTGATGCTGATGCATAATGGAATTTCCTTTAATATCTTGTGGAATTTCCACCCCTGCAACTCTGTTGATTTACAACAGTATAACCATTACATTACTATCAGCAAGTGGCTTTTAAAGCTGCTATTATTGGATCACAGACTATCCTCCTGGGTGTTTCATCATATACAGCAATTACCAAAGCATAGGCTGTGTCCAAAATTTTCTCCTAAACTGTAGAACAGCAGAGGAAGCTTCATTGCAAAAAAAAAAAAAAAAGAAACACACTTTGTCAATTAGTCATCTGTTTGTAGCACCACCTACTATATCGTAATTCTGTACGTGCGCAGTTCACTTAGACAGAGAAGCTGCTATGACTCCTTATCATTATGGATGTATTTTTGCTAAATCTTCATGGCATGTTTGAGTGCATTTTACTTAATCACAGAAATTGTAAGAAACAAAACAACAGATGTGGTTTTGTTTGTATTATTACATTATTAACAAAACTGGGTCTCCTTTTAGCTAAATCCTGCTTTCCCTGCTCAACCCAATGTTTTACTACCAGTGATATTTTGTTCCTTTCCACCATAGAAAGGCAGAAAGAGGGGGTCCCTGTTATGTTTTCATGGCAAAGGAAGGAAACCATTATCACAGGTGGAGTACTGATTTTGTTTTCTTCAGACTGGTTAGTTCCAGTCATTATAATCTTAATTTGCCAAGAAAATTTATGTTGGATATTTTAGAGATGAATGAGCAAAGCTTTGCTTCTGGATCCCATGTCTATAGTAGAGTATATCCTGAAGCATTAACTGAACTACATGTAATTCTCCATTTTTTTCAGAAAAAAGCATGTCTTTTTTTAAATCTTGCTGGAATGTGTATATAAAGTATTATCTCAATGATGGACTCACCATATTCCCCTGGCTCACATGGTGAAACTAATAAAATTCACACCTCTTCTGTTGGTCTTTCATTTCCATACTAATGTGTTGCCATGTCTCATACTGATTCAATGTATTCCTTTGTTGTGTGAGCAGTCAGGGGAGTTTTGTAATGTCAGTATCATCAAAGAAAGACCTGCATATAGAATTTTTGCTATTTGCTATGCAAATTAGATCTTCTTGAATGGAATCATATCTATACATTCATTCACTGCTTGCTGGCATTTCCTTTTGAACTATTTGTGTAACATTTAATTGATGTATACTGGCACTGATTCTGGAGCAAACGCTGGTCCAAGGACTGGTGTAGACCAGCAATGATATGATACTGGTTGCCACTCTGTAAAGTGTGGGCCTCACTAGAGGGCCATGCTTGTGGCATAAATATCAATTCATACATGTCAAAATCCATGTCAAAATCCAGGACATGCCGTCCTCCTCTTGTACACTGGATTTTGACATCCAGTACATGTCATTTCAGAGACAACGCTTTATTCATTTTGCCGGGCAAGGCAGGTTGATGCTGGGTTGCAACAGTCTCATTGAAGGGTGTCAAACACTGGCACTTTGGCAGGCCCCCTTTTGCATCTTCTAGGGATGTTAAAAGGTACAGATTTATGAGATACCAAAGACACTTCGAAAGCATCAGCACCTCGCAAGATATCATCTTGGAAAGCACAAAGATGTCCTGTGGAAAGACTTTCTGAAATGCTAGGTTGGATGCAAATTAGACATTAGGTTGGTTTTATTTTTGCAGCTTTGTCCATTTTTTTTTCAGTTAACATTGTAAACACCATGTGGATTTATTGCCCACTGGTGGCCCCACTGAGAGAACGTTTTAATGAGTTGGAGCCATTTTTTGTTTGTATGTAATGCACAAGGACATGATGATACTATTGGATACATTTTCTCTTTGGAAAAGTTCTTCTAATATGAACTCAACAATAAATGTATCATAAAAAAAACTGCAGTCAGAAGTTTCCTTTAATGATTAAAGGCACATCCGGTTTCAGTCAACACAGAGTAGTATGAAAGGTAGAAAGAACAATTCACTCTACCTTGTACCAGGTTTTATACATAAAATTACATGAGAAGCTTTAACTACAGATCAAGTGTGTTTTACCTATACGACCTTGGCTTTGTGCAGTTATCTGAGTTTCATAAATATAATCTATATAAGTTTCAGAGAATAAATAAGCTAAAAAGTATTTGGAACAGTGCTCACTGTATTTTCCAATAGATTCAGCAGCCATTGTGTCTGATTATTTTATTCTATGTAATTCTTCAGTAGCTGGTGGAAATAACACGCCAAGGAATGCAGCAGCAGGCAGGACCAAATGTATTGTTTTAGAAAATCACACAGGTTGTAAAAACAGTCGAGCCAAATGATCTGACCTACTCTACTTGGATGTACAGCAAACCAACACATCCAAATTGTTGATAATCACAATGTGGAACAATGTGAAAAAAAGTGGAACTATGGTACGTACAGTAGGTCAAAGTTCAATCAAGAAGTCAGTTTGTGAACTGGTACATGTTTACGCTGTAAACAGTGTACACGTTTACAGCTTATAACTGTTTACTGTTATACTAACTGGCTAATAACTTAACGACTTGTTTGCTCTCAAGTAAGTCTAGTTGGGCAAATTACTTCCAAAATGTAATATATTACATATTACTAGTTACTATCATTTAAAAAGAGTTACAAAACAATACTACTGTCTGAATTGCAATGTGTTACACTACTTTTGCATTGCCACCACAGCGGTATGACTAGGCATTCTAAAATGCTAAAATCTAGTTTATTCATCAATTATACGTCCGGTGGAGGTTGTGCTGTTTCTCCATGCAGAGAGTTCCCTCAGTGTCGCACATAGATTGCACTTCACTATTACGTTCTTGTCTTTTTCTCTGACAAACTGGGGTTATGTCCATCTTGCAAATGTAGAATCCATCTCAGCAATCATCTCAATTATCAGATAACAACAGGAAATAGACATACTATTTTACATGAGGATTTTTTTTATCTGACACTGGAATCTTTTGCAGTGTTGGTAAAAAATAAATAAATAAATAAAAATAACACCACATAATTTCAGGTTAAAATGCACTGCTGCAATGTGCATTGCTGACATTGTAACAGGCATAATATTAGTTAGTTAGTATGCATGACTCCAGGTTCTTGCAACATCAGACAGAGCAGCAGCATGTTCCCAGGTCAGCAATTAAATAAATTTTTATACACCCTGCACTAAAAAAGACTTCGGTAGAGTTTCAAATAAAGTTCAGTAGATTTGGAATAAAATGTTCTGCAGAACAGTCTGATAACCTGCCAAAATCTGTGAAATCAACTTGGCAACACACAACGTTAGTACCTGCCTACCGGCGAAGACAGGGGCGTTTCTTCATTTAACCTTCAGATAAACAGTGGGTCCAAATAATTAGTTTTGGTCTGTTTGTGCCATTTATAAGTTGATCTGGTGGGCACCTGTGGCTTGGGAGGTAGAGCAGATAGCCATGAGACAAAAAGTGCTTCAAACTCCTGGCTTCTGTAGTCTCCATGTCGAAGTGTTTTTGGACAAGACACTGAACCCCAACTTGTCCTTGGCTCTGTGTCACACGTGTGAAGGGCAAGTAGTGTAAAAGCGCTTTAAGTGTATTTGAGCATAGAAAGACACTATACAAGTACAAGCACTTACCAGCTATCTCCTATACAGAACTTGTATAGCAAAATGGAGCAACAGTGTTCTTACTTCTATGAATTAATTTTATGTCATCTGTAATTTAACTATAAACATATACAGCAGATTGGCATTGCCACAGGCTAAAGGTGACATCATTTCCCATTTGCACTCTTTATGATAATCAGCTTTTAGGAAACATTAATACACATTCATAATATACCAATGCAATCTATTTGCAAGCCAAATGACTGAATTGATGGTAATAATTTACAGTTCAAATGCACTGGAGTGTAACCTTTGCTAGCCATTAAAGTGATTATTTTTAGCTTTGTTGTATTTTATATAATGTTTCTAGTAATAAAGTAATGATTTGTATAATGAACAAGTCTAGCATAATGGTTACAGTATTAATTTTATTCCTGTTTGTTTTATGTGTGTAGTGTATAAAGTAACTTTGGCTATGCATGGTGCTGTATGTAGGGCTACATGTTTCATTTCTCCATAATAGTAGTATGTTAACACTGCTCAGATCCTACTTGTGCAATAAAATCATGCAACTAACCTTTGTGGATGTTTACGTAATTAATATATGATTAGTCTGCCCATTCAACTTTACGTATAAGCAAACTTTTCATGGGTTTATTTTCTATATAATCATTTACAACATAGGCAGACATTTTCAGCATTAGTTTCCTTTATCTAGAACAAACTGGATGTTTATGAGAAGACATCTGACATTTTAAAGCTTCACTACAATTAACTGCATTTGGTGTTCAGATGACAAAAATGCACTACAGTTGCACTGCACTGGCCAGGGAAGAATGAAATTAATGTTTTTGGGGTAACATTCTAAAGTTGTAAAGTCCTCTCTTCTCTTACAACAAAGTAGTGTGCAGCGTTTGGCATCAGTAGATCATTCAAATGCCCAGACCAAAAACCTTTTTTGCCAGAGTGGGCACTGACATTAAATTCAGGTTTTAACCAGAAGCGCATTATTACATAATAAAGTTAGTTATGTATTATAACCCACGATTCTGTGAATCGGGTGCAGGCCTCTGGGCTAATGGGTCATATCCCTTCATTATGCCTGTGCTTTGAAGAGAAATAACTTTTCTGTTAGCGGCGCCCCCACATGTACAGAGACGTGTTTCTCTCCTGCTTATTCCTAACCAGGGTCACAGGGATCTGCTGGAGCCTATCCCAGCTCTCTTTGTGTGAAAGGCAGGGGTACACCCTGGACAGGTCACCAGTCCATCACAGGGCCACATAGAGACAAACAACCTCACACACTCACACTCACTCCTATGGGCAATTTAGAGTCACCAATCCACCTGACATACATGTTTTTGGACTGTGGGAGGAAACCAGAGTAGCTGGAGTAAACCCACACAAGCACAGGGAGAACATGCAAACTCCACACAGGCCCCTGATGGGTTTCAAACCAGGAACCTTCATGCTTATGAGCTAACTACTCAGCCAACGTGCTGCCCTTAGTATGGGGTGTGTTTAAGTAATATTTAAGGATTCTGAGTCTTTGACATTAATCTATAAATGGACTTTTTTGAGCAAGTATTTAAGTATTAAATTGAATATAAATCTATTATGGGGTGTAAGTGACAGAAGTGAAAGATTTAGTACTAGTATTCCAGTATTAAATATTTATATAATATTTTAAATATTTATTTTTGGATTTATTGGTTTGAATATTGTTTGTTTATTTATTTATTTATTTTATTTTTATTATTTATTGATGTGTTTCTATCACCCCATTAAATGATGGAGGGGGCCATGCAAACTGGAAATTATGGAAATTATGACCGCTACGCTACAAATAAGCTTCTCCATCCAGCGGTCCGTATCACAATGCCTGCACCACTCTGGATAAAAAGCAGAGAGGGGGCTAGTTGAAACCCCTGTGCCGGTCTGCCCGACAGTCAATGTTCGGCTCTCTCCGCTGTTATACTCAGGAATGAACTGGGGGCAATGCATGGGGAGCCTTGCCCAAAAGAGCTGATAAGAAATTAAGTTAGCAAGAGTATTTGATGATTCACCTTCACATCCCTGAGCACACTCTTGCGGCCACTAGAGGGCCTAGTAGAGACAGGTGTAAGTAGGGAGTGTGCTGCTTAGCATGCTCGTTCTCGCCCGCAGGCATCTGCTCAGCAGCGAGAGGGCTGCACTGTGTGGGGAATGCCTGTTAAACAGCCACAGCTGCCTAATAAGATGCAGGGGTCAGCTGCGCTACAGAGGAATGTTGTCCTCCTCGAGGAAGCAACCATCTTGTATAACCCTAAACAAAGGGAGTTTTTCCTCTCCACTGTCGCCAAGTGCTTGCTTATAAGGGATTTGTTGTGTTTTTAATTTTTGTAAAGTACCTTGAGATGATTTGTATTGTGATTTGGCGCTATACAAATAAAATTGAATTGAATTGAATTGAATTGAACAATGAACTTCATTATAACATTCCTCAGAACACCTTTCAACACATATATTCCCTCCACATGTGGTTCATCCAACAGATCCCTCCTCACTGTCTCCGGGTTGCGGGAGTGATGCAACCAGATTTTCCAATGTCCTATTGTCTGACAGGTGGCGATGCAGGCTGCTCCTATGTTGATATGGGTGCAGAGGGCCAGGATAGTGCCTGCCATCTTGCTTACTTCCTCTGCAAGATCAGGCATGAGGGCCTTGGTGTCAGCTCAGCATGGGATTGAACAAGATGGAGATGTTTTTCGCAGTAGCAGCAGGCTGGAAGCCACATTGGTGGGACCTTTTCACTAGCTTAGCAGTTAATGCGTCCTTCGGTACGGAGGGACCAATAAATGGTCAGGCAAGGAGACAGAATCATCGGACTCCAGGTCCAAGGTCAGCTCCAGTTCAACCTGGAGCTCATCACCCAGGCTGGAGATTTTCCTGGTGGGATAGAAGCGGGGCAATGGAGAACAGAACATAGGGAAGGGCATCTCCTCAATCTGCCAGCACTCTTCAGTGGCGAGAATGAAGAACTCTGCCTTCTGGCAGAGCTTCTTGAGAGGCAGCTGCTTGCAGAACGTGCCAGTCACCCTTGGGGTGGGGGCCCTGCCTGTGTGTTCCTTCTCCATGCAGCCCACACAAACATGGAAGACTGGTCATCCCCGAATATGTACTGCACTTGCCATAGATCTTGGTGATGACAAAGTGTGCTCTTTAGCTTGAACATTGCCCTTTAGTGCTTAGACTGAAGAAAAGAAACGTATGTCTGAGACTTGCGGACATGATTGAAACAGGTAGTTTGGGCAAGGGGGTCCATGCCAGGTAGTCGTAGACAAATTTTTCTTCAATGCGCAGGCGCAATGAAGGGATATGACCCATTAGCGATAGCCCAGAGGGCTGCACCCCAATAAGAGAGAACATGCAAGCTTTGCATTTCATTTCTTTCATTGCTACATCTGTGGTAGATCATAATATCAACACGACCTCACATCATCTGCTTTTCAGATTGTAGTCATTTGTGACTTTGTAAATTTCAATTTGTGTCATTAAGCCTTTATTTATTGCATTGTGTCTATTTTGTCTACAGGTCAAATTATAAGAGCAATAATATGTGTATGTGGTGTACTTGGTCAATAAAGCTGATTTTGATTCTGATGTATACAATGCTTCTACTTAATAATATTAACTAATGTGCAAATGCCTTGATCAATATTTGAAAAGGCCTGCTTAATCACAGCTACTCCCATCACTGTAAAATCAAAATTATTTACCATTGCATACACTCAGTTTTTCACCATTACATGACATATTTAACACATGATTTTGATTCCTGTACTACATTTGTCCCTGTGAGTGCCTACAAGCATGCATGAGCAAATGTGTAATTGGATTATGTTTGTATTGTGAGTTTCATATCAGCACTGCATAAGGTGTAATGGGGATTTGTCTTTATTACTTAGCACCTAAGGCTAAAAGAATATGTGGGTGTAAGAGAAAGAAACATAGATTATGTCCATATCTGACAGACTCATCATTGTGATTATACTGATTATGCCATTGTGCCATTAAACAACATTATGTTACTTTTCATTAGACCGCTTTAAGTAACAGGAATGAGGAGACATCTGGGGAAGAAGATTAATGTTGCCCATGTGGCACACTTGGTGTCACTGACATCACATTTGATATGTTTAGAATCACCGTTGCACTTAGTGAACACATGTTTTTACAACATTCTAATATCATTCAATGTAGCAAATGTAATATTTGCTACAAACATGATACTGAACACATTAAGTTCCTTACATGGAAAACTGTGCTTTTTTGGCACATTTTTACTATTTTCAAAGTGGGTATTTTACAAATCAGCAATTTACTTATTGAACAATTTAATCATTTAAAACAAACATATTGTTCAATTTTACAGTGACGCCACATTTTCAAGTTACAGCAAATAGAAAGTTTCAGTACAAACATGAGGTTGGCATTCAATGCTGGCAAAGAGTTGCAGTTTTGTATTCTTAAGCCTATAAATCAGACCAATTAAGCACAATCCATGGTCAAGCCAAGACTTTTAAAGAGCCGTAAAAGGCTTAATATGAATGTTGATATGGGATTATTCTGCAAAACCCTAGACTGTGTTCATGGAGATTCTCAGTAATTCAGGTGATGGTATTGGATATACCCATATAGTGTATAGTGTGCAGTGCAACAAGGTCTAGAAGTGACTGAACACTGATCTGTCACCGAACCCCTCATGGCATGAGGGGGTTTAGCCACGACATATGTTTTAATGGTGCTAAATACCAAGTTTCTCTCCAGTAATAACTGGAGAAAAGACAGAATCGCGGAGAGAGGTCATGCAATGGAAGAAACACCATTCTTTGTGCACCATCTCTCAAACACGGTCCATTTAGCCTCATATGCTGTAGTGGACCAGCTTGCGCGCCCCTTGTATGGTGGCAACGACACTGGGGGAAAACCCCAAACTCTCTAAGCACCTGCTTTCACCTTCCAAACCCACAGGGGTTGCCCTATTACTGGAGGGCTGACTACCATGCCCCCTGCCTCCGACAGAGCATCCTCCCTCCCTGGAATCTTCCAAGGGGAAGATACCAGCATGCGCTACAGAAGGGGAAACCATGATGCTCCGGGCTGGTCCGGAGCTATCAGAATCACAGATCCTCTTCCTGAACTGAGGCCAGCAGGTGAGGGATCAGGGAGCTCGGGGGAAATGCATAGAGAAGTTAACGGGGCCGTGGCCAATGAGCGAAGGCGTCTACCCCCAGCGGAGGGTTGTCCGTTGCGCGCAGAGAAAACCACAGATCGCATTGCACATTGTTGTGAGCTGTGAAAAGATCCACTGCTGCGTTTTCGAACCAGCTCTGTATCTGAGCCACCAGGTTTGAAAGGAGACGCCAATCCCCTGTGCGAGGACCGTTAAGGTCACTTTCACAAAGTCACAAGGACCGTTATTGCATTCTCCTGCAACGTGCACCGCTTTCACGGTTAGAAGATGCGTGTGAGTCCACAGCAACTGGTGATGAGCGAGGGAGAGGAGACACGCCGAGTGTACCCCCCATTACCAGTTGATATATTGTCGTGTTGTCCATTCGGACCAGAACGTGGCGACCCTTCAACAGTGGAGGGAAATGCTGGAGAACTTTCCACACTGTGAGCAGCTCTAGTTCGTTTATATGCGCAGTCTCCCTGAGCGTCCACACAACCTTTGCTGTCTGGGAGAGGCACAGGGAAGCATCTGTGAACACTGACACGTGAATCGACGGAATGTCCAGGGGAATCCCTTGCGTCAGAGTGCGAGGGTTTTTCCAGTTAAGCAGATCCGGGCCCACTAACGGGGGGAGGGATAGTATTCACCGCTGGAGACGTACTAGGTCGAGCCTCAGTCAGATGAACTGGTGCTGAAACAGCCTCGTATGCAATAGGCCAAGCGGCACCACCGGACGAGTCGCTGCCATCATCCCCACAAGGTGCATCACCAATCGAGCCATGACACATTTGAGTGGAGTGAAGTGAAGCAGTAGGCAGGAGAGGGTCGCCAATCTCTCCTTCGAGAGACAGGCCCTCATCTATAATGAATTCAGTTCCACCCCTATCTGGGGGTGGGCTGGGGCTCTTTTTTCCAATTTATGGTGAAACACTCAAATGATCCACTAGTTCCGCCATCTGCTGCCACGACTTCTCTGGGGAGTGGGCCAACAGAAGCAGGTCGTCAAGGTAGAACATGACTCTCATTCCCTGTCTACGAAGGGTCTCCAGTGTTGTCTTGATGTTGTCTTAACCCATGGGGAGCCTTGCCCGAGGGCTGCACTGTGTGGGAAATGTGTGTGAAATAGCCATGGCTGCCTTATGACTGGCAGGAGTTTGCTGAGTTACAGAGGGATATTTGCCCTTCAGGGGGATGTAAACATGTTTATACATCCTCAGAACTCAGAACACCACACACATTCCCTGCACACCATCAGAACCTTCGCTGTTTGCAGGGAGGTTCGGGTGCCGGGGTAGACCAGGAGCAGGCTAGCCTAGGGGCTTTGAGGAGCAGGAGGCGTCTGGTCCGAGGAGGAAGCGGTGAGGCGACGGCTGGTTGAGGGGTGGTGAATGGAAGTGGGAGCTTGGAGCCCAGTGCTAACCTCCTCTGAGTGATCAGGCGAGAGGGCCTCGTGGTCCGCTGCAAGCTTAGACAGGGAGTGAGCCAGAATGGTGATGTTATTAGCTGCAGCAGTGGTCTGGAAGGTGTATTGGTGGGACCAGTCCACTAGCTTAGCGCTGTACTAGAGGACTAGATCAAGGTAGGTAGGCGAAATCAGCAAATCAGATCCGTAACTTCGGGATAAGGATTGGCTCTGTTCCAGCGCCGGGACCGTGGGAAAACCCCCTACCATTAGGTCAGCCACCTGCATGATGGGGGAGAAGGTCGACATGGGAGCTTTTAGCTTGGCTGGCTCCAATGCTGCTGTGGAGAGGTAAACACAGATTGTAGGTGATCGAGGCCAAACAGGCACACATCGTGGCACCTGCCGTGGGTTGTACCAGCCGAGTGATCATCCTCAAGCGGTTGGACCCGCTCAGGAGGGACGGGGAGCTTACACCGGTTAGCCACCATCATGATGATGGCCGGGAGTTCTCACAATAGCTGAGCCATGGCCGGCAGAGGCGTAGGCCAATCAGCTAGCATGCTAGCAGAAGACAGTTTCGCCGGCTCCCCGGGAAGGGGGTGCAGTGGGAAGCCTTCTGGCGAGTGGTATTGGGTTCAAGGCTAATTCCAGGATGGGTTCGAGCTCGTCGTCCTGGCCGGGAGTTTCATCGGTGGGGACAGAGCAGAGGGAGGAGGCCTCTCTTCGGTCTGCCAGCACTCTTTGGCAACAATAATGAATTCCGCTCTCTGGCGGAGTGCCTTGAGGGGCAGCAGCTTGCCTTTAGGGTGAGGGCTCTGCTGCTCCCATGCAGCCCAGCAGGGGAGTAGGTAAGATGTAGTTGGTACCACACTCGCCACATATTCTAGTAAAGCCGAAGTCTGCCAAAGTCATGTCGTTCGAAGATCTTGTTCTCAGTGCTTAGGCTGAAGAAAAGAAAAGAACTGCCGCCTTATATCTGGTTGCTGCGGACGTGTGGGACACTCGGTTCGGGCAAGGGGGGCCCACCCTAGGTGGGTGTAGACAAATTTCTCTTCAGTGCACAGGCGCGAAGAGGGGATATGACCCATAGCGATGGCCCAGAGGGCTGTGCACCAATGAGACAGAACAGAGTCCATAGAAATCAAGGAAGACAACGAATGAAGTCCTTAGTCTTCCAGATCAAAGTAGCATCTCATTAAACATGGCACATCAATGCATCCCTTGGGTTATTTCCATTCTGCCTGGTCTCACTCCAGTCTGAAACGTTACCATGAATTACCCTTGGAGCAAGCTCCCCTTAGGCTCAGTAGTTATAGTTTCTTAGAGCCATCAGAAAGAACCCCCCAGGCAACTGAAACATCCCCTAGTTTTTGAATATGGCAGGGAACCTCCTCTCTATATCTTGTATGTGTTTTTTTTAACTTACTAAAATAACAAATGCCAAATAAATCATAATCCTTAAAAAATCTTTCTCATACCCAAGTACTGACACACATAGTTCTCTTGTATTATCAGCCAACTAAAAACACAGTTGAATATCAATAGCATTCCCTTTCTTCTAACTTAACATTGCACCTCAAACATCATTCTCTTCTTACCAGTTAGCCAGTAGAGCTACTAACACAGGATGCCAGCCATTGCAAATATAAAACCAGACTCCTTTCCCTCCTAGAAATGATCAACCAGTACTATTTCAGACACTGGCACAGAAATGAGAAACATCACAGCACAAACAGCTAAATATGCTCTCTGCAGGGAGACCAGAAAAGACCCAAGGCAGTTACATTCCAGGGATGCTACAGTGTCTGGAATACTATTACTGATGAAAGCTGAAACATAACTCTTGCTTTATACCCCCCCCCAACAACTCCGTTAATTAGTAAATAGGAAAACACATTTCCAATTCACGCATATCAGCATATGAGGTTAACCCACATTTCAAAATGTAAATGAACAATTCTGATATTTAGTTGGTTTCTGGGTCTGCTGCCAGTTTTAGACTGCTAGACTACTTTGTGGAAATAAAAATAGGAATTTTACATCAGAAGAAGCTCAACGGTGAGCTTTTTGATGGAAACATTGATTCTGAAATGTTCAGAATGGCTTTTTGTGGAAATGAGTTTTGTGTTTCTGTTTTTTTTTTCATTAGCCTACATTGTCAACCTTTTCCTTGAAGAAGTGGAAATAGTGTTTGTGAGACAGAAAGATATGTGACAAAGATTATGTGGAGAGGCTTTCCCTTCATGGGTGCCTACATCAAGCATGACCTCACTTGGAGTACTAACACCACTGCCATCATCAAAAAGCCACAGCAAAGATGGTAATTTCTGAGATTACTCAGAAACAATAAGACACAGAACTTGTGTCTTTCTATTGCTGCTCCATAGAGAGCATTTTATGCGTGTGGTTCTCTAGATGCACTGCTGCAGACAGGAAGTCACTGCAGATCGTCGTCAACATAGCACAGAACGTTCATCAGCTGCCCGCTTCCCCCAGGAACATACTCAGACATCCATCACGCCTTGGTCATTCTGTTTTTGAACTGTTGCCCTCCAGCAGATGTTTCAGGTCACTGAAAACTCGGACTAACAGACTCAAGAACAGCTTCTACGCAAACACAATAACAGCACTAAACACTGGAAATATTTCACATGCTCTTATACTCTTGTTACTTCATTTTGTAAAACGTGCAGTAAGATGCAGAATGTGTCCTCCTCCTTAACAAAAATAACACCTTTGAGAAGATTTTTTTTTTGGATGGAAAATTACTATATATCAGAGAGGCACAATGCTGAAGACTGGGAAACAAGAAGAAAAGAAAGAGTTGCAGAGTGATTCACAAAGCAGTAAGACAGATGAAGACAAAGATAAACACAAATCTGTTATAACAGATGCAGCAGTCAAGCAGTTCTGACACCGGGGTGTCTCAATCACATCTGCCCACTACAGGACACACAACACATAAAGTGTTTGTATTCCCCTCTCCAGTTGAAAAGACATGGCAGTGGTGTTCTCTGGATGAGTGGGCAGCCTGTGGATGTGACACTTTCTTCCAACCAGCCACAGCAAAGACATGACACAACATAGTGGACGGCTGACTGTAGACATCTACTGCACCATGTTTTTCTTTTTCTAAATAAGACTACCATAGAGGCTTTGCAGTTGCATCAGTGTCCTAGCAACCACGCAGGCACTATTGTGGAGGTTCATTAGAAAATAATGGCTGTGAGCAAATAAACAGACCTAGGAAAAAACTGATCAATTCAGTAATAGTAAGTATGTTAGTAAGTGAAAAGGTAATTAATAGGCTGATCAGTGCCTTTTTTTACCTAGGTTATACACTGTAGTTGACAAAGTGTCACCGTGCTACAACATGGTAAAGGTGTTACCAGGAAATTAAGAGTAGACTGAAAACCCTGACAACAGCTGATAGAAATAAGTGATTTAAATGTTGTCTTTTTTGTGTTTACATTTTTTCTAACTTTTTCTTAATAATACAAAAAGTTTATTGATATTTTTTAAAACTGTTATTTAAGCCTGTAGCTGTTATTTGCAGCTTTGGTAGCTTTTGTAAGCTGCCCACGGAAACTATTTTCAAATGTGCAGAGGTTTATTGGATTCTTAATATGTGCAGTAGGATGCTGTGTAAAAGAAAAGGTTTTTTCCCACTTAACCTTACTTTTGTCATTTATCTCTACCTTTCCTCTCATCTTAATTTTCTCTTTTCCTATTTTATTATTTGATCTCCCTTATTGCAATTCACGCTTCGTGATTTGTCCACTCAATATTACTCAATAATACTGTCTTGTCCAAAGTAATTATATATCAGCCATAATATTTACTGGATTTAAACCCTGACTAAAATTATTCCAATACCTGCCCTGCCATCATTCATTGCCCTCACAGTCAGTCACAGCTCATCACTTATCACAGAGAATCGCAGCTTTTTCCAGCGAGGCAAATAACTCTGGTGTTACTCTTTTTGACGGTGTCTCTGATAATTGGCAATGAATTTTAGAACAAGCCCAAGTCAACGGGAAGAGTGGGAGGAAAATTCAGCAGGGAGTGAGATGAGAGACAAGAAAAAGGATTACAGAATGTACTAACACTGATGCAAAGATGAGGATAATATTGCCTGTGTCACGTAGATTTCTCAAATCCTTCAAGTCAAATTTAATACCTCCACTGGCTCCTTTGTAATAAAACAGTGACTTCTATGTGTTACTGAACTAGAGTACATAATATTTAGTCAGTCAGTGGATACATGTCGTGAGCATCCAAGTGACACTACATTTAATTAACAAGTTCAAATATAGTAAAAATTGTTGGCATTCATTGTTTTAATCCTGGCAATGAGGCTTTAAGTTCAGTTCATCGAGCACCTTCCATTGTTTTAGTACAGTGCTTTTGGGCTTGGTGATCTGTTGACCTTTCCTCTAGTACAGGCATCAGCTTAACATGTGTGCTATAGAAATATCTCAATAACTCTTGGAAGGACTTCTTTAAAATTTGCTACAGATATCCAAGGATTTTAAAGCTTTGTACTTGGACTGTCTTATAACAACTGGTTTTCCCTTATTCAATAAAATACCTTGACAGCTCCACCGAGACTGGCACATTTTGTACAGACATTAACACTAACTAACTGACACTTGTGGTTTTAAGTGACATATCTTGACATCTATTTTACGTACATTAGCCTCAGATTGTTAAGACTGATAGATTAATGTCATGGGATCATCAAAATCATTAAAGTTTCTCCTCTAATTGTCATCAGGTCAAAAGTTTAAGGTGTACAATACAATTGATATTCCATTAGCCTCAAGTGTACTTTGTGCTTAGTGCTAATGAGCAAATTATTTTTTTATTTTATTTTATTTAGCCTTCATTTAATCAGGTAAGTCCAATTGAGACTAAAACCTCTTTTGCAAAAGAGACATAGGCACAAGATAGGCACAATAATGCACACTACACACAAGTAGGACACATCATTATACAATTAAAATTTAAATCACAGCAGATTACCATGTATCAGTAAGAACAATACATCCATCCATCATCTATATATACCTGCTTATTTCTATTTATTATTCCATTATATTAAACCAGTACCTTAATATAGGTTACAAAAAAAAAAAAAACATTATTGACATGAAAGCGTAGACTCTTTAACTCCTGCAGAAACAAGAAAGAACTGAAGAAATCAACACGACTCTTAAAACCTCTGTCATCAGCATGACCCAAATTTTCCTTAAAAACCTGTTACTCCGGCCTTTTGAATGCTATATATATATAAACTTAAGGTAAAAATAGCATTTACATTTTTACTAATACTTCAATATGATACAGTATATTTACTGTATTGGCTCATTTTTATTAGTCTTGGTTAATTTATCTCTAGTATCAGGCTACGTGCCACAGGCCTTTAAGACTGCAGTAATCAAACCTTTACTCAAAAAGCCTAGTTTTGATCCAGGAGTCTTGGCTAATTATAGACCAGTATCCAACCTACCATTTATTTCTAAAATCCTATAAAATGCTGTTGCTAAGCAAACCCTCCAGGTAATCCAGAATTCTGCAGCTAGAATCCTGACAGGAACTAGCAAGAGAGATCATATTTCTACTATATTAGCTTCTCTTCATTGGCTCCCTGTGAAATACAGAATAGAATTTAAAATCCTTCGTCTCACATACAAATCCCTCCATGATCAAGCTCCTTCATACCTTAAGAACCTCATAGTACCATATTATCCCAATAGACCACTTCGCTCTCAGAGTGGAGGTCTACTTGGGGTTCCCAGATATTTCATAGTAAAATTGTTTTGAAAACATGTGAATCATATACGATACAGCAGGTATATAGGGTAATTGTTATGAAGTGGATGGTGTGTGGGATGAAGGATGGAGGCGAGGACCCAAATGCAGGAAAAATTCTTTATTCCTTCCCTGGATCCACCAGGGCTCAGGCACAGACAAATTCTCTGTCCGAACAAACACCACTCGGCGCGGACAGGCAACTTATTTCCACTCGGCGTAGAAATAGAAACTCTCTCCTCCTCTGATACGAACCAACATAAGTGCATACCAACGTTAGCAACAGCAACTACACTAAACTAATGCTGCAACAACAAACAAAAGAAATGAGGAGGTATATATACACTGAGAACAAAAACTAATCTAACACAGGTGAAACTCATTCCCATAATCAAACATAAAGCTACCTAAGACAAAGATAGGCGCTGTACAGGAAATAAACCAAAATAAAAGTCCAAAACCAGAACTCAAAACACACCCCATGACAGTAATTTATCTAAAAATGCCTGTTGTACTGCGTTTCATTATACAATCTGCCTTATGCTTACCCAAATGCCAATAATTATATAATTACACTAATTAAAAGTTAAGTTTTTTAAAAGTTATTTATATTTTTCAGCTTTTTACATATCCAACCTACTCACAATAATCACTTGGATGTTGTAAAGCAATGTAACTTGTTTATTATTGTTTTTGTCATCAATTTTCATTGAAACAATTCCTTGGTTATTAAGTATATTATTAGATGGCTATAAGGTATAGTATTGAAAATGTCATCAGCATGATTATGGATGGCAGTTCAAGTGACCTGGAGCAGTTAAGTGAAGATGATGATGATCAGGAAGAGAGTACTCCTAATGCAATACCTATTGAAGAAAGCTCAGAGAATAGTGATGAAGAAGAATTGCTAGATGCAAGTGTTGACCAGAGCGGAAGTAGAGGGCCCAACAACAGAGGACACAACAACAAAACAGTCAGCAAAGGAAAAAGTCAAAAGAATACAGATGGAGAAAAGTACACTTTGAACCTCCAGTTGCATTGGATGAATGTGTTGAGGAAGCCTCCAAAGAAAGGTGTAATTGGATGCCATACATGTATTTCAAACAGTTTGTTACTTATGAATTGCTTCAGGAAATTGCAGAACAAAAACTTGTACAGTGTACAAAAACAGGCAAAGTCAGTAAACACAACTGCAAAGGTTCAGGGTGTGTAGATGCATAGGTGGTTAGTTCAGATGCCCAGTGTACAAACCTACTGGGATTTGGAAACAAATCATTTGTGATGTGATGTCTTGAGATCAGTTTCTGAAACTGCTCACAGATTCACTTTCAGGACAACCTCAGTGTTGTTGATGCAAGAAAAGATAAATTGTGAAATTTGTGCCATGGTTACAAAAATGAAAAGAATTTCATGCAGTTGAAGAAATGATGGTGTGATTTAAGGGGAAATCTCATCTGTCTGTCTACATGCCAGCAAAACCTCACAAATTGGGGTTCAAGATGTGGGTAGAATGATTTGATTCCCTTTTGGGACTTCTTGCCAGGAACCTTTACTGTGTAAAGACTTCCTCTTTCTCCCTGCACTGATTCCTGGCAGCTTTACACTCCTGATTAATTGAGTTTATGAGTCTCACCTGTGTTTAATCACCTTTGTTGTTTTCTCTATTTATACCTCCCTGTTTTCTTTGTTTGGTGCTGAAGCATTAGATAGCGTAAGCCTCGTTATTGCGTGTTGCAAGTGTTTGCATGTTTCCCGTTTCATTCGGCTTGATGTTTTTTTGTGTTTTCCCTGCCCTGGTGATTCCAGGAGAAAGAATAAAGTTCTTTGGTTCTGCATTTGGGTCCTGCATTCCTTCTCACCAACACCTGACAGAATGCTTCAGCCAGCTAAGGACCCAGCGGACCAACTGATTTCCGGGTTTCTAGAAACCCTGTCGAATGTTATCCTGAACGCCCTGGAGTACCAGGAGATTTTCGAGTTCTGCTCAGCGCTGATTCGGAGCTTCACTTACCCACCCAGCTTCGAGGGAGACGGCTGACCAGATGCTCGCCCTGGTGGCCACCATTAGATTGATGATGGAGGAGTGCCTGGACCATCTGACTCCTATTGACGAAGCCTAGGAGCTGTGTAGCTCCCTCGCATTATTCCAGTTTCCCCCACCAGACTTCCCAGCCTCATCCCTGGCCCCTCAATCGCTGATACCAGCAGAAGCGCGCACCATCTGGCAGGAGCTGAAGGCTCAGCCCCGGGCTCCATGGGACCTTGTTCCTGTCCCAGCCAGCAGCACACCCGCTACCTGACGTCGACGTGGTAGGGGGTCAGTTCCATCTCCGTCCAGTAGACCAGAGCTCTCTGTCCCTCAGTCTAATGCTGTTTTCTCTCCGCTTAAGCTTTCAAATTCCCAGTCTGGTTCCTCACTCTCTCAGCCTGAGTGCCTTTTTCCCTCTCAGACTGGTTACTCTCTCCCTTAGCCTGGTTTCCCTTCCTCCTAGTCTGAGTACTGTCCTCCTCAGTCTGAGGTTCCTTCCCCTCAGTATGAGTATTCTCTCCTTCAGTCTGAGCCTCTCGTTCTCCGTCAGTCTGAGCCTCTCGTTCTCCCTCAGACTGAGCCTCTCGTTTCCATCAGTCTGAGCCTCTTCATCTTCGAGCTACCTTCTCGCCACCGGAGCCCCGAGCGACCTCCTCGCCACCTGACCCACCAGAGCCGCAGCAGCTCAAACACCCAGCACAGCAGCAGACAGATCCTCTGGGCCAGCAGCCTGGACAACGACGGAGTCACCGTCGTCCGAATAGGCGAATCCCAGTACTGCTTCCTGAACCTCAGTGCAGGTGGCTGGTCCCTCGCCTCGGTCTCCAGCCAGCCTTTCGTCTGAGTTTCCGGCGGGCTTCTCCCCTGAGTTTACGACTAGCCCTTCGCCTCAGTACCTGGCCAGCTCCTCACCTCAGTCTCCAGCAGGCCTTACATTAGATTTTCCAGTTGGCCTCGAGCTCAAGTCTCCAGTGCCCCTGCTTCCAGACCCTCAGGGTTCTGACGACAGCGTCCCCAATGACGTTCTCTCCCAGTCTCCTGTGCCCCAGCTTCCAGATCCTCAGAGTGCTGACGACAGCGTCCCCACTGTGGTCCTCTTCCAGTCTCGGGCAGGCCTGGCACCTGATTCTCCAGCTGGTCCCTTACCTGAGTCTCAGACCAGCTCTTCTCCTGAGTCTCCAGCAGGCCTGGCACATGATTCCCGATTTGGCCTCTCCCCTGAGTCTCTGGCTAGTCCCTCACCTCAGTCTCTAGCCAGCCCAACACCTGAGTTTCCGGCAGGCTTTCCCCCTGAGTTCCCAACTAGCCCTTTGTCCCAGTCTCCGGCCCGCTCATCACCTCAGTCTCCGACAAGCCTCACCCTTGATTTTCCAGCTGGTCCCTTACCTGAGTCTCCGTCCAGGTGTTTGTTGTTTTATCACCTTTGTTGTTTTCCCTATTTATACTTCCCTGTTTCCTTTGTTCGGTGCTGAAACATTAGATAGCGTAAGCCTCGTTATTGCGTGTTGCAAGGGTTTGCATGTTTCCTTTTTCATTCGGCTTGGTGTTTTTTGTGTTTTCCCTGTCCTGGTGATCCGAAGAGAAAGAATAAAGTTCTTTGGTTCTGCATTTGGGTCCTATTGCCTCTCCTTCTCACCAACACCTGACAGAGAAAGTGGCTTTCTCTATGATTTGTCAAGGTGCAGAAAATTCAAATAAAGAGAAATCCAATGGAGATGTTGTCCTGAATATGACATCAACCCTTCCAGCAGGAAACAATCAGAAGGTTTTTGCAGATAGGTACTTTACATCAGTTCCACTGGTGGAACATCTCAAAGAAAGAGGAATCCACTACATAGGCACAGTCTAAATGAACAGGGTAAAAGATTGCAACATGATGCATGAGAAAGATTTGAAGAAAAATGGAAGAGGCTCAATGGATTTTTCAGTAAACTAGGAAAACACCATTATTGTGCTATGTTGGAAAAACAAAGCTGTATAACCCCTTTCTTCTTTTGTTGGCATCAAACCAGTGCAGCATGTGAAACTTTAGGTTTAAAAATCTAAAACATAAATGTGCCCAGGCCAGCCATTGTCAAAACATACAAGTTCATGGGAGGTGTTGACCTCCTTTGATATGCTGTCTTCACTTTACAAATTCAGCTTCAGATCCCACAGATGGTATATGCACATTTGGTGGCACACTATCACAGCCATCAAAAGCCATGGAACCTCTACAGAAGAGACCTAAAAAAAGCTGGAGCTTCAGATGAAACCCATGGGCTTGTGAAGGTTTCAAGCTTCTTTTGGCACTTCTCTCACAAGTGCAAGAAGTCACAAAATCAAATGTGGCAAACACCTGTCCTCTCCAGAAGCAGACATAACTACCCCCACTGTAAAAGACCAAATTCCAGTGTGCACAGTCCATCTTTACTTGAGGAAGCACAGAAAGTTTGTTTTTTGCCTATCACATGGCAAAATAAAAATGTTGTAAAAGGTTCCTGTTTGAAAAAAGAAAGACTTAAACCAAATAAAATGTTCCAAATGCTTCAAATGCAATAAACACTGTTTTACTTCTAAAATAAACATTTTGTGATCAATGAATTGCCATAAATCAGATATGATTAAATTAGTTGACCCTTCACTAGAGTAGAGTCATCAGACATTCCCAAATAAACTTAACTTTTTCATACATGTCATCATTTGAATAAAAACTTGGCAAAACTATACAAAAGGTGAAATATTAAGGCAACTTCAAACACATCCCATAACTTAGAATAGACCCCTCTGGGGTCAACGAACGCGCCGGCGCGTTTTGACGCATCTTTTCCTGATAAGGCCGAAACAAACTTAAATTACTCCGTCAATTCTGATCGTACAGATAAAAGAAGTATATCATTCAAATCTGTAAAGGGTCTAGTTTTAGTGGTATACCATCATAATAACAACAAAACCTTGTGCTTTTTTTAAATAAAGAAAGCCGACAGGGTGCGCTCTCGGACTTTTCTGTCTCTGCCATTTTTCTTCACAGACGCGTAAATAAAACAACCAAAATCTCAGCGAATACTTGCCTCATAAAAATAAGAATTATATGGCTAGAAAGCTTGAAATGTTTTCTTTTGAGTGAAACAATTCAAGTCGAAAACAAATCATCACGTTTTATTTAATCTGTATGAACGTAAGGAGAAGTCCGTTTTTTCCTGTCTCACCTCATTACAGGTAATGCTGTCCCGCCTTGTACACTGTCCACTGTTCACATGTAAATAATCTCAGGTGAACCAGGTAAATATGTGCACACCCCTGAGAAATGACACAAAATATCAAACTTCATCATAGAATTTACTCACTTTTTCTGCGCGTTTGGATGATGGCGCGTTACGCACGTGAAGCGGCGCTCCTTACATTCCACACAGAGACAAACAGTTTAGCTTGTCCTCAAAGTAAAAACACTGATTTTAACTCAAATGAGGATCGTTTGATCGTCGATCACTGTGTTGTATTGTGCTGCACTAATCCGTCCCATCTACATTGACTGAAAGGCTCATTATGCGCGTCTTTGTCTGGTCGTTCAGTGCGTCTTTTGTCTTCTCAGGTAAATCACATGACTATTCATCCTCAGACACACCCTCTTGCATATGGCCTTTCTGGACAAAAAGTGTCTTAGAAAATTTAAATCAGTGTATTGTTTACTGTGAATGTGTGAACAAGATGACATTCACAGCACTCTGAAGTAAACACTTTAGCCTACAACATGCTGGTCTCCAAAGTCTTGTGAACCAATGTTCTGTTTGTGTTTTATGGTCTTATTTCAGTAAGTAAAAAATTGTAGTTTTTCACTAACCATGCATAAACACTTTTTTCTCAAAAACACAATAATGTATAAACTTGCTGCTCACATATTATTGTAGCCAATTTTGTGCTGATTACAGTGTTATCAGACTTTAGACATTAATATGTTTAAAAGACACTGAAAAAAGCACAAATGTCAGGACATGTCAAAATTTGTTCAGGCCCCAAAAACCCCCTCAGACCCCAGAGGGTTAACCCCTTATTTGTAAAATAAAATAAAAAGCTTCTATGGTGGTACAATAGCTCTGAATCTAGCCACTTCACACTGGCAGTGACATTTCTTTCTACAGTAAGTGTCCAGGATGTGGATGTAAAACTTAGTAATCTAGTGGATACTTTCACGCAGCAGAGCATTACACCCAGCGAGTCTCTAACCGCAAGTGTGATAACAGTCACCATTTAGCCTGATCATGTGCACACAAGGCCAGTACCCACAGCTGTCAAACACTAGCTATTAAGCAACTGTACCTCTGTAACTGCAGAGAGTGGCAGCAGACAGTGAGTGATCATAGTGACACAGTGTCATGTAACCCCCCCCGCCCCGAAAAAAGCGTTAACCTTCCTGTAAACACTTTCACTGTGTTCAATATATTGTACTTATACGCACATTACCCTTTGCGAGGCCAATCAACAATCAGCAAAGAAAAAAGAGAAGTGCCTGCACACTTACTCCAACTATTACTGCGTTTTTCACAACAGGCATATTAATTTGTCAAAGTAGGTGAAACTAATTTCGCTAATGATGTCTGAGATTGGGCAGCACAGTGATTAGTGATTAAAACTGTTGCCACACAGCAAGAAGGTTCCTGGTTTGAAACCTGACAGGGGCCTTTCTGTGTGGAGTTTGCATGTTCTCCACGTGCTTGTGGGTTTTCTCTAGGTACCTCCCACAGTCCAAAAACATGAGGTTGAGTGGTGATTCTAAATTGCCAATAGAAGTGAGTGTGAGTTTGTGGGGTTGTCTATCTATATGTAGCCCTGCAATAATGTTAGGATTCTGACTCTGGTTCTGGTTTTGACCATCTGTTTTATTTAGGCTGCCTCTCTGGTCTTGGGCTGGGGGTGTAAACTGCCTGTAAGACTGACTGCCTGTCTGCAATTTGTTCCTCCTGGTTTCACAGATGGTCAAGAAGGACCCCAAGAAGACTTCCCTGACCAATCAAACTTACCTAAAGACTACATGAATCTTAAAATGACACACAAATTAAGACACGTGCCACATCATTACCTCCTCATCAACCATTGATCTCCTGCGTGGCACTACACCTCCTGAGACTTATGGAGGCTTTTTTCATTGTCCGCACCTGAAAGAGAGGCCATGCAGCAGTACCTGCATGGTGCCTAGGCGACTGACCTCATCCCCTCCTGTAGGCACTGGATTCTTTTTTGTGGGAAAAAAAAGATCGTGGGTCCTGCCCCTGTATAGACTATAGAAGTTTAAATTAGATCACTGTTAAGAATTGATATCCTCTCAAACTTGATCTTCGAAAGCTTACCATGAGAATCAGGGAAGAAGATGAATGGAAGACTGCTTTTAACACTCCTGCTGGATACAAATACCTTGTCATGCCTTTCGAACTAGCTAATACATCAACCACCTTCCAAAGTCTGGTAAACCATGTTTTGGGTAAAGAATAAATTTGTCTTTGTCTACATAAACGATATTCTGATCTTTTCCCGATCCAAGTCTGAACATGTCCAACATGTCCACGCTGTACTTCGAAGGCTGCTCTAGAACAAGCTCTATGTGAAAGCAGAAAAATGTGAGTTCCACTCTTCCCAACTTTCCTTACTAGGCTTCATTCTGGCCTTTGCAGTCCCTTTTAGGTGGTCCCCTGAGGTTCGGTGAGCCTTTTCTCTGCTTCACTGAAGCACCAGTATTGACTCTGCCTGATCCAAAACACATACACCGGTGTGGGGGTGCCATCTTAGAAGTCACCAGATGACAACAAGGTCCACCCTTGTGCCTTCTTTTCCCATCACCTGTCCCCAGAAGAAACTAACTACAGCATTGGAAATCAAAAATTACTAGTGGTGAAACTGTCACTGGAGGGATGGCACTACTGGCTAGAATGAGCTGAACATCCCTGACTCACTAAATGTAAGAACCTGGAGTATCTGAAATCTGCAAAAAGACTAAACCCCCGACAAACCCACTGTTTTTCAATAGGTTCCATTTCAACCTAGCATATCAACCTGACAATAAAAATTGTAAAGCAGATGCTCACTCACACATCCATGAACCCCTAGACACACAACCTGAACCTGACTTTATTCTGCCCCCTGCTCACCATCTTGGATTAACATGTATCAAGGAGAAGGTTTTACAAGCTCATGCTCCTTCTCCTTCTGCATGCCCTCCAGATCTCCTGTATGTTCCTGACCATCTCTGCTCTGATCTCCTCCAGTGATGCCACTACTCCTGCCTTTCCTGTCAATCCAGGGGCAGCCCGCACCTGGTTCCTGGTGAGCAACAGTTCTGGTGGCCACCCTGGAAAGATGACATCAAAGAGTTTGTGTATCTAGACAATGTCCTTCTGGACTACTTCACCCTCTTCTGGTCCCACATATCTTTGGATTTCGTAACAGGCCTGCAAAGATCATCACGTAGCAGTGATCCTGACAGTAGTAGACAGATTTTCCAAGATGGCTCATTTCATCCCACTACCAAAACTACCCACAGCTAAGAAAACTGCAGAAATACTTACACATGTATTCAGATTACACAGTTTACCTGAACACATTGTTTCTGACAAAGGTCCTTAGTTTACAGAAGCTTCTGGTCAGGATTCTGTAGACTGCTGGGAATTTCTGTCAGCCTGTCGTTCGGCTTCCAGCCACAAACAAATGGCCAAACAGGAATCTTAAACAAGGAATTTGAAACTGGCCTCTGACTGATGTGCTCAAAAGAACCAGCATCCTGGGCAAAGATATGCAACGTAGGTGGTATATGCTCATAACTTCCTTCTATCATCTGTTACATGTCTGTCCCCCTTTCAAATCGTCTACGGCTAACAACCACCACTGTCCGAAGTGCAAGAAAAGAAATCATCGGTCCTATCTGCACAAGCCTCATTCAGGAGATACCATCTCTGATGGAATTGAGCCAGAGCAGCTGTCTTACAAACTGTGTCGGCTTACCAGAGATGGGCGAATAAAAGGATATGTGCCGCACCCAGTTACTGCCAGGGTCAGCGTGTCTGGCTCTCCACATCCAACATTCCTCTCTGTGCAATGCACAGGAAACTCTCACCTCAGTTCATTGGTCTATTACCCATCTCAAAGGTCGTCAATTCTGTGGCAGTCAGATTACGCCTAACCAGAACACTTAGGATCCATCCATGTTCCACATCTCAAACCTTAAGTGGTGAGTCCACTCGTAGACCAGGTTCTGATCCTGTTTATGCCCCCGGACCTGAGACAAGTAATATATCTGGTGCTTACTGAGAACCCCGAAATTTCAATCTTTTATTTGGAAGGAATTGGATTGTGGAAATTGGTGTCTTTGTCTTCACTGGGTGTAAGCTGTCAGATCCTGGTGGACTTCCTGAATTGTCGTAACAAAGGACCCGGAGTCTCAAAGTACTGAAAACCTAAAAAGTGAAATTCAACATGTACAAGTAATAAAAAAAGTACTTTTGAAAGATTAACAGAAGACACTGTTTATAGTTATGATCCTCAGTGTGCTAGTGCTCCTATTTCACCTTTTAGTACTCTGCTAAAACCTGAAAGCTACTGCAGTTCTTCAGCTTCAATGGGCTACCTCAGCTAAGCTCACTACTTATTTCCCCCCCTGTATATCTCATCTTCTAGCAGGTTTAAAATGTGGGGAGCAAAACTTCTGTGCCACGTTTGAGTACACACTGACACACTGCTGAATGGCAATCCACCCTGAATGGCATCAACAATGATGTCTTGTTGCTGTGGGTGTGACATTCAACTGGACTTGTTTATGTTGGAGCCACTTCCAACACCCAGTCAGATGTGAGACAAGTGAAATTAACTTGGCACCTTGTCAGTCTCCCCAGTCTGGAACCACTGGTGGAGGGAGAGTGTATGTGTGTTTCCTGAATATCTTCTGGGGCTGCAGGACACTGAGATGAAGAAGAGTAATGTGTGTGTGTGTGTGTGTGTGCGCGCGTGTGTGTGTGTGTGTGTGTGTGTGTGTGTACGTAATTTGTGTGGTGTGGTGTGTGTTTCTCACATGGATGACTAAGGGCAATCAAGAGTAAATGCGTGAGTGTGATTTTCTTGCTCGGATGGGAATTTCTCAGCATGCCATCCGATAGTCAGCGTGGCTCCTTCTCCTGATACCTGTGAATTGGCAGTGAATTGCTTTGAAAGAAACCAAATGTCTCCCTGACCCAATCCATCTTCCTTATGCTTTTTTTTTTCATTTTTTTAAAATCTAGAATGCTTTATTGTCATATGGGCCAAGAGATACAGGTCAAGTGTAAGTTTTTTTTTCTTTGATGTAGCCTATATCATGTATTCCAGACCCCTAAATGTTTGTTAATATTTTTCCTACCATACACACTTTGTTTCTATCATAAAAAGGCTAGACATGGACATGGGGTTGTACTGATTACACAGTGATTCTAGTCAGACAGAATCATGACTGGTGCAAAGGATTATGGTATTCCATGAACATCACTGGCCACTCTCTTATCATCTGGTAAAATTCACTTGGTATATCAGATCAAAATGTTTGTCAGCATGAACCTAACCTAGTTTCTCATAGAAATGATTTACTGTATTACTAATTAGCAACAGCAAATGCATTTTAAAGGAATTGCAACTGGATTTCATTTTCTATTAATGTAATGAGAATATACTTTTTATGTTTTGTAACATCACAAAATATTTCTTTTCCACCAAATTATTGGATCTTGCAGTATAAAATCCACTTGTCTTGGCTACAGCATTACAGAAATATTTAATTGTTACAGAACTTAGTGTGTACATACTTTAGTACTTTAGTTTTTTACTTTAGTAGCTTCTTGGTGTGTTTGTCATAATGTCACACCATGAACTTTCCTTAATCTTAACCAAAATGTTTTTGCTGTCTAAACGTCCTTGTACATCTGCCATCCACAGCATCTACAGTGGGTATGGAAAGTATTCAGACCCCTTTAAATTTTTCACTCTTTGTGTCATTGCAGCCATTTGCCAAAATCAAAAAAGTTCATTTTATTTCTCATTAATGTACACTCAGCACCCCATCTTGACAGAAAAAAAACAGAAATGTAGAAATTTTTTCAAATTTATTAAAAAAGAAAAACTGAAATATCACATGGTCATAAGTATTCAGACCCTTTGCAGTGACCCTCATATTTAACTCAGATGCTGTCCATTTCTTCTGATCCTCCTTGAGATGGTTCTGCTCCTTCATTGGAGTCCAGCTGTGTTTAATTAAACTGATTGGACTTGATTAGGAAAGGCACACACCTGTCTATATAAGACCTTACAGCTCACAGTGCATGTCAGAGAATCATGAAGGAACCGCCCAAGGAGCTTCGAGACAGAATTGTGGCAAGGCACAGATCTAGCCAAGGTTCCAAATGAATTTCTGCAGCACTCAAGGTTCCTAAGACCCCAGTGGCCTCCATAATCCTCAAATGGAAAAAGTTTGGGATGACCAGAACTCTTCCTAGACCTGGCTGTCCAGCCAAACTGAGCAATCGTGGGAGAAGAGCCTTGGTGAGAGAGGTAAAGAAGAACCCAAAGATCACTGTGGCTGAGCTCCAGAGATGCAGTAGGGAGATGGGAGAAAGTTCCACAAAGTCAACTATCACTGCAGCCCTCCACCAGTCGGGGCTTTATGGCAGAGGGGCCCGACGGAAGCCTCTCCTCAGTGCAAGACACATGAAAGCCTGCATAGAGTTTGCCAAAAAACACATGAAGGACTCCCAGACTATGAGAAATAAGATTCTCTGGTCTGATGAGACCAAGATTGAACTTTTTGGCATTAATTCTAAGCGGTATGTGTGGAGAAAACCAGGCACTGCTCATCACCTGCCCAATACAATCCCTACAGTGAAACATGGTGGTGGGAGCATCATGTTGTGGGGGTGTTTTTCAGCTGCAGGGACAGGACGACTGGTTGCAATTGAAGGACAGATGAATGCGGCCAAGTACAGAGATATCCTGGAAGAAAACCTCTTCCAGAGTGCTCAGGACCTCAGACTGGGCCAAAGGTTCACCTTTCAACAGGACAATGACCCTAAGCACACAGTTAAAATAACAAAGGAGTGGCTTCAGAACAACTCTGTGACCGTTCTTGACTGGCCCAGCCAGAGCCCTGACCTAAACCCAATTGAGCATCTCTGGAGAGACCTGAAAATGGCTGTCCACCAACGTTCACCATCCAACCTGACAGAACTGGAGAGGATCTGCAAGGAAGAATGGCAGAGGATCCCCAAATCCAGGTGTGAAAAACTTGTTGCATCATTCCCAAGAAGACTCATGGCTGTACTAGCTCAAAAGGGTGCTTCTACTCAATACTGAGCACAGGGTCTGAATACTTATGACCATGTGATATTTCAGTTTTTCTTTTTTAATAAATTTGCAAAAATTTCTACATTTCTGTTTTTTTCTGTCAAGATGGGGTGCTGAGTGTACATTAATGAGAAATAAAATGAACTTTTTTGATTTTGGCAAATGGCTGCAATGACACAAAGAGTGAAAAATTTAAAGGGGTCTGAATACTTTCCGTACCCACTGTATCTCTTGGCCATTCTGCTGCCATTCATAGACTTACTGATTCAGTCAGAAAACTCTTGCCTCCAAATGTAAACCAGCAGGAATTACATTGCCAGCCCAATGTAATTGGAAAAACTGTTTAGAGGTGCATGAACATCATTTCTAGGAGAATGGGTTGCGCTGAGCCACTTAAATTCAGTGATCCACACAAAAGTAAAGTTCAACACGAGTATATGTATAATGCATGCACATCTGCAGCCTTTGAAACTTTGTCATTATTAAATGGATTTTTCTTTATCTTCTCCATTGGTCTTATCAATAGCCATAACATTATATAGTAGTTACCAAAGCAATTACGCTCTTGCAATGCAATATAAAATCACTAAAAATAGGCGCAATCAGTGAAAAAAATCAAGCTCAACGGAGGGAAATGCAGATTGTACATTCGCAGTCTAAAACGAATTGATGTGATATTTCAGTTTTTCTTTTTTAATAAATTTGCAAAAATTTCTACATTTCTGTTTTTTTCTGTCAAGATGTGGTGCTGAGTGTACATTAATGAGAAATAAAATGAACTTTTTTGATTTTGGCAAATGGCTGCAATGACACAAAGAGTGAAAAATTTAAAGGGGTCTGAATACTTTCCGTACCCACTGTATAAACTAAATACAATTTCCCTGCACACGTGAATGGATGAGACAGAAGGATATACAGTCCCCAATTATCAATAGGCAGAGCAGTGTTACTCAGTAGAGACACAAAATTAAAAAAGACAGAAACATAATAGACACCTTCCAAAGCCCTTAGAGGACCTTGTGATGTTTTGGCTGAAAAAATTAAGGACCCCCAGATCCAGCACTTCAGTTATTGAATTTCTTAGTTCAACCTATCAGTACTCCACATTAAGTCTTTACTAGGTCCATTCTTTTCATCTTTTACATCAGTACTGAATCTCTAACTAGATCGTGCTCTGTTTTCAGTCCTTATGCTGCAGTAAAAGTTGTTTTTTTTTTTTTTTTTTTTTTTTTATACTGCCAGTGGGACACAAGTGCCAGTCTGACTAGCATTTTCTAGCATCAATGTGAAAAATGGCCTCAGTGACTGTAAATGTGGTATTATAGTTGGAACTTGGCAAGTAGTTTTACTGTCATGACCCCAGTGCCCATTAGGTCAAGCTAACCAAGAATGGGACAAAAAGCAACATCTGCCACTGACTGGTGAAACAGCAGGTGAAAAAAGCTTTGGGGAGGAATGAGGAAAGTTCTTCAAATGACTACAAAGGCCACTATCAAGTTAACCACATCTGAATTTTCCTTAAGTGCACAAAATTAAACCTATTGATTTGATTGACCTACCTGATTTTTTTGAATGCGCTACAATAGAATATGATGGCTGCTGGATTTTTGAGAGACTAACGAACATACCCTGCACAAGGATTTTTGTGTTGGGATGAGGGGCAGCAGTTTCTCCTCACATCAAGAATGTTCTGGGTTCCAGCTAGGGCCTTTCTGTGTGAAGTTTGCATGTTCTCTCCATGTTCATGTAGGCTTCATCAGGGTACTATGAATTTATCCATATGTATGAATATTATTAGTAGCCACTCCCACTCCTCCAACCTTTCAATATGGCACAGCATTTATATACACACCACAGGTCCCAGGTGCATGGAGCTACCTTAAAAAAATGTTAGGCCTCGCAGCTGTTGTAGACCACGAAGGCTGAACTATGGGCCAAACCAAACAGAGACAGCCTAATATACAGAGGATTTCCTATTTGCATCACATTACCGCCCATACTATTGAATTATGAAGCACCCCTCCTGACATTCATGACAGCTGTAACTTGAAAGTTTATCATGATGGAGCCAGATATTTTGTTTATCGTCAGTTGAAGGAAAATGAGATGCTTGACCACCAGCTTGAACTTATTAAGACTCCTTATTTTTAAACATTTGTATCATTATTTATTTGACTGAATTCAAACCTTTACTTACACTTGTGTAAAAATTTAACTCATACTCAGCCTGATCTATGGACTCAGCATTTGCATCCATCAAATTTACTTTTTGTCACTGGTCCACAATTTATTTTATGATAGGTTAGGCTGGGAAAGATACACCAGTTGAAGCCTTCGTTTCACAGGGGGAAGAAGACCTCACTTGACTATGTAACCTATCTTCTTCTTTTAGTTGTGTCATAATTACTATGGTCCCTAGAGCTTAACTAACAAGGAAATTACTGTTAGTATATGTTGTAGGTATATGGTTGTGAAAACCCGCTGACACAAGCAACATTTTGTTTACAAAATGGATGGAGAATATATATTGATTTTAAATAAATGTTGTGACTGAGATTTAACTGTGCAAGAAGCCAGAGGATGGGGTGAAGATGCCAGGATGCAGGGAAGTCGAAAGAAAGAGATGTGAAGGGTTAAATGTGACATGGCATGGATTAGGTTCATTATGATTGAATACAAATGACCCTGTGCTGTCACAGCGATTTATTTTAGCACTTTATAAACTTGAAAAAGTGCAAAATATAAACTGAAAAGTCAATAAAAACATTTTAGTTTGGGTGAGGAATATGAGTCTTTGTTATAAGTAAAGCCCCCACAGTGAGGTGAAGTATGTCTGCCTGGAAGCTCTAATACTCTAATACTAAAATTTTCGAGGCTGTCCGTTAAAATGTCATAATGCAGCTGCTGTTTTGTTTTGCTCCACTTTCGTCCTGCCCTGTGGCATATCTTTTTAAGTTTAAGCCTTATTTTTCACTGGGGTTCTTTGTTTATTTGTGACTTTTATTACTTTTTGTGGAGTCAATCATTATCCTTTGCTTTGAGTAAGTCAAAATGTTTATAAGGGAGGAAAATTGTCTAGTGTATAAATAATCAATGTTAACATTTTTTTTTCATTAAATACTTTTTCCAGTGTAGCTGTTCACATGAAATTAGACATCATATATGCATTACATTCAACAAACAGCTGCATGTGTAATAAGTTGGGATGACAGTCAGAAAAAGCACTGAAACACTTTCTTCTACTAATTAGAATCAGCTACTTTGAGCTATTTTGCTGAATACATCAGGAGAAATTACAGCTGAGAAATGTAAACTGAGAAAAGCAAGACTCAATGTTATTTCTGTGTGCAACGAAAAGTCAGTCTAATGTTGATGGATTCATTATGAATAGCTCTTGTTTTGTTTAATGTTAATCATTTACTGTCAATGTGTACTACTCCTGTGTTTGTATGTGTTCACATCAAGAACCTGAGATCATTTATTGTTATTATGAATTTATCTTCTTGATGAGGGATCTGATGGTCGGCTCCCACTTGAGGTCCTGGGTGATGGTGGTGGCCAGGAAGTGGAAGGAGTCCACAGTAGGTATTGCGGTGTCTGTCAGGGTGAGGGGTTTCAGTGGAACCGAGACTTTCCAAAGTCAATGATCATCACCACTGTCTTCTGAGCGTTCAGCTCCAGGAGGTTGTTGAAACTGCTTGTTTCATAAACACAAGTGAATGTTGGTGGTGTATCTATTTCATGAAATACTTGTACAAGGACAACAGCATTACAGTTATTATTGTATTGTAAAGGGCAACTTCTGTGATTTTCATCTTGATTTCATCTTACGATCCTACTGGATTGTATCATAAGATGGGAGTATATGTATGAGACTGTCTTCAAATCAGCTCAATACCATTTCATTATTATTGAACAATCCTGAATTTCCCTTTGGGATTAAATAAAGATTTATCTTATCTTATCTTATCTTAAAATAACCCCATGCCATGTTAAATTGTCTTTTTTTTTTTTTTTTTACATCATTGTTGCTAATCGTAACTGGCTACAATGTCTAACAGACTTACTGTGCTGAGTTAGAAGTGGTAGGCTGTGACTTCACAAATGTTGTTTGTGGAGGGGTGTGATGAATGGTCATTCGAAACAGGTTCAAACGCTGTTGTTATCCAAAATCAATCTATATGAAAATGTTGTGAACTCTAATAATCCCACAAAAGCTTTCTTGCTGACAAATAAGCTGTGCCACTTTTGATCTACATTCACACATCACACCTTATGCAAGTGGGGTTCAGATAGTCTCATTTAGAGCCATTTCACTGAAAATTGTTTCAATCCAAACTGCAAACAGAAGCGCACTTTCATCACAAAGTGCCGACATAGATAGATTTGGGGTATGTGTGTTTTGTTGTAGCTGACCTATCTGCAGAAAATGTATTTTAGATTATTGCATGTATTATCACTATAACCAAACAACACACACACATACACAGAAACACACGCCCAAATACAAACACATCTGACTGCCACAGAGTAACTGTCTCCTGTGATTACATTGTGTTGCTCTCCTAGGACTTGGACACACACACAATCACACACACACCAACACATACCTGACTGCTACCAAGTAATCACCTCCTGTGATTACATTGTGTGTTCCCTCAGGACCTACACACGCATGCCACAACACACTCACACACACATCCACACACCAATGCACACAGTACCATTTTACCCAGAGGAATAATCTCTGGGGCTGGTATTTAGAGTGAGTGAGTTTCCACTAACTGGATTACTGCAGCCACTCCTGCTGCTGTCACAGGGGAGATAGAGCAACTACAGCGCTGGAAAGCTTTCCAGTGATGGGAAAACGTCCAGAGGAGGTGGGGCACCAGTAGTGAAGTCCAACCCTGATCTCAAGTATCAAATTTGAAAGCTCTTATTTTGAATATGTTGGGGTTACCTAGAATACATCCACAACGTTCTTCTAATTTGCCAAAACAGAAAAAAAGTTGCATCAGTTGCAGAGCTCTTTCCATATAATAATGACTGTGCCTGCTACAATCATCAAATGCTACTTTTCTTCAACTCACTCACTGAAACTCTCAAAAACTTCACCAGCTTAATGGCTTTATCACCTGAATAAGAAGTCTAGAAAACTGCTAGTGTTGTGATTTTCATTCTGGTCGTTCACATGAATTATTGTAAGAAACTCATGCACACTCTGCTTGTATAAGTGTATTGAATGTCTTAAGTGACTGCCTGTGGTCTTTTGAACTACTCTTGTTAAATTCTCTTTGCCCAAACAATTATGTACGACTGCCATTCAGCTGCTGATGGTAACCATCATAAAAGCTATAAAATGGGTCATAAAAATAACAAGTGTGAACATGATATTCAGTCTCATTTTTTTGTTAAATAAATTTATTTTGTTGAAAAGTTGTCACACCAAAACACATCAATTAAAAAAAAAAAAGGTAGACAAGCAGTGAACAGCAGTGTAGCAGGCAGGGAAGAATGAGGTGCTGAATGTTTCAATAAACCACTTTGTTTTAGTACTGAATAAATCATCATTTCATATTGTGCTTTGGCTCTTTGTTAATTGAATCACCACATCCCTTGACAGTGTTTGGGGTTTTGCACATGCTTGACTTCCTAATGATATAGTCACATTCATACTTAGTGGTGTATTTGATTGCACTGAATCAGGATAATGGTGTATCAAGGTAAATGCTAACAGGGCCATGATGAAATTATTAATATTAAGATAATGTTTACCATATCTATCATGCTATCATGATTCTCCATCTCAGTGGGCTATTATGTGTTACCATCTGCTATGTAGCATCAAAAACAAAGTACATCTGAGGTTTACAGGAATATCATCAGTTTGGTATGAAGTTTGTCATAAACCAAGGACAGTGGTGGTGCTGGATGAGACGAGTCATAGCACTGAGGTTTTATCCAATAAAATTGGGTGGATTGCCATTCACTGTAGTTCAGACATTGGAGCTATTTGAGTCTGAACCAGAAGTACTAACGAACTGATGCCACTAAAGGAAATGTCAGGAGATCCTTGGGAGTTCATTAAGTTCACACATTGATTAGGATGCAGGATACTTTACTACAGTGTTAAGTTAATTTAGTAGTTTTACTGGATATTTAAAGACTTGAGGAACTAGATGGTGTCACAGCAAATTAAGTACTAGTTAGTTTGTTGCTATGTCGAACAGATTTAATTAAATTTATTAAATTTCTTGTTTGCCACTACATGACACAAGATTGCCACAGTGAACTCAGACAACTTTTTATGTCATTCCTCTTGTTGAGTTGGGGGCCAGCCTGCTTACATATACACCTGTCCTCTTGTGCACTGACAAACGGAGAGAAAATTTTATGAAAACACCAAAATGATAACAGTGCTAGATGAAAAGTGACAGCATAATATAGAGCAGCACTACCAGCATGGTTAAACCTATTGGTTTTCCAGTTAACTTTGGTAGCACAGGTTCTGCAGGTTACAGTGTGGCTTTTAGATAGAACAAGGTCACATGTCATAAAGGTCACCTGTCAAAGCCTTTACAAGTAGGGCCAAAATGCATAGTGAGTTTGGAAAAATAACTTGAATTAAAAATGAAGTCAATCTGTTATTAATGATTTAAATTTAGTCACTTAAGTCATTTAATGCTTGCAGCTTGGCATCAGTAAAACAGCTGTTAAATGTTAATACCTAATGCAGGTGGAAGCACAGAACTTGAATTTGGGGATCTGGCACTACAGATTCTAGCTTTAATGGTGAGTTGACGTCATTTGCACGGGACAAATCCTTTCAGGATGAGAAGGCCAAATATAAGCTTCATACTGAAGGCACTGGTTACAAAAGATGGTAGAAATGCAGCAGGACCATGGAAAAGACTGTTTTCCACGGTTTGAATGCATTGAATGTGAGACCTGGATGTTATGGTAACTCTCAGGGTTGAAGTTATAAAAGTTTGTGTCCACACTCTTAGCGGGTGTCACAGCAACAGTGGCAGCAGCAGCAGAATCAGTAAGACTGCAGTTCTTAGCTTTGACAAGTCCTTTTCTGGACAGTAGGAGGGAAATTTTATTTGCCGGACTGAGTTGTAACAGCAGGTTTTTCATCTACTAAAGTGCCCAAAATAACTCTGCCTTGGAACAGTCTGAAAGCAAGACAGCCTGAGAATGAGAGCTGAAGGCAACACAAATGACAACTTCTATTGCACATAATAAACAAAATGCTGAGTGTTGTCAAGAAGAATAATAAGCAGTCAATACAACCAGGAGCAGCACAGGTGAATGTAGAAGTGGCATGCTTTGTTTGAACTGCTAAATGTGGTCTTTGGTGTTTGTATGGATCAGCTGATTTGGTTCAAAGGACTGTCAGTCACAAAAAACAACTCTGATTCCACTCAATGTTTCATACGATGAGGAATTCATTTTGTTAGAAGTCTTGACATAGAAATAATACAAAAAAATAGCTTCCTAGCCTGAGGTCTCAGACAGCAGAAATCAGCTGTGTATTCATTCATCTCAGCTGGATTTATAACAGCACCAGTCTGGAAAGGGTATTAAGACTCTGAGGCTCAAAGAAAGAAAGAAGACGAAAGCAATAGGGATGGGGAAGCAAGACACACTGGGAGAAGAAACAGAAAATGATAGACAGCAATGACAGCAAAATGAATGTTAATATGACAGCACCAAAAAAGTAACCGAATGTGTTCTGGAGATTATGATTGCACATATTCTGGTACTTATATTTTTATTTGAGATGTGACATCCCCTCTCAAAACACATTCCATTTGTACAGTCTTTATCTTTTTATTTCTGTCTCATTGCATTTTTCTCTCCACCAATCTTTACTGTCCTGCATTGCCAAGCCTCTCTGCGAGATTCTGTTTCTGCATTATAATACCGTATCCTCCACTGTTTCTTTTGTCATACTGGCCTCTTCATTCATATTTGTCTGTATCGACCACAACCTCATAAAATTCTGATGGAGTCATCATGCATCCTTCTCACTGACTTCCAGCCAACATCTAATTTTTGTTAACACTGGTCAGCAATGCATTTTAATAATGTGTGCTGAGAATAAATAACTTTTTCAACCTTATATTAGCTGTCCATTATGAAAAGACTTTTTTCTGACTCGCCAATGCGAGTTTTTCCGTCAGCTGTCACTGGTCAGTCCTGTCTTATATGGATTCCCACAGTGCCTGGCAAAGCATTTTCCTTCCTAATGAATGGGGTTGATCTTTGCATCGTGCCACCATGAGCAGGTCTTTGTCATAAGATTAGGCATGAAACACAGTTAGTAAAACAATCCTACAGGTTTTAAAAGGAACTTCCAACTTAGTCTGGCATCATTTGAAAGAGGTGCTGTATTGAAGGTGAGTTGTAAAATGCTTGCACAGACAAGTTTTGCTTCAACATTCACAATAGTTTAAAAACTAGTTTCTATATATACTTCAGTTGTATGGGCACATACATCGTATACCAAGGACTATTACATGCATTCTTGGTGGGTTAATAAAATAATTTAGGTATTGTGACTAACATGGTTGATAACTTGTCTGAATGTCAGACTTTGAAATAAGCTATAATGGAAGTTAAACACTCTTTAAAGGATGAATACACAACACCACAAATTCTGTCCGTCCCAGCAAAATTCATTACTGTATCAGTGAAGTGAAAGAGGAATGACTGTAGGAGAGGAGGCCACAACAGCATGTGATGCAGAGGGTTTCAACCAAGTCCTTTAGAATAACTGAGCCCCTACCTTAAAATTCTAGCTTTGATTACATATGCATTTTTAATGTATCTTGCTATCTGAGATTAGTAGGGTCGAAGAATAATAATAACTGAGCTTTATCCTTGAAAAGTAATTAGTTTTTGATGAAAATCTATTTATTATTTTACTGTATAATAATAAAACCACCAGTATGTAACAGTAATTAGACATCACCTACCAGATTACTGTTATAGAATAGTGGTTATATGTGGTCCTAATAATCTGCTCCCACAAATGACATCTGGACAGGAAAGTCTCAATTCAGAATGTGAAACAGACCTTGTAGTCTCACTTATTTCATTATGGTTAGAGAGGGACCAGAGAATTCTTTTGAATCCAAGCAGAAATGTGCAAGCCAATTCTGAACATAAAATGTGATTTTTGCATGTAATATGTTTTGAAGTATTAACTTTACTTGGTTCTGAGACTAGGGGGGTTCAGTATGCTTGTTGACGTGCAGTTTTTAGAAGTCCCTGTTCACTCATGAACAGTCCTTGTGAGTTAAATATTGAAAGGTCTTTTTTCTCTTCTCTATTCGATTATCTGCTGAGGGCTGATTTATGGATTGTTGTTTCTTGTGATGATGATTTTTTTTTTCTTTTTTTGTTTCTGTATTGTTCTTAATTAATTTCTTGCAGTGTCCCCTAAACCTATGCTGCTTTCAGTGGGGGTCTGGAGAAATGATTCCAGTTCTCTGTCGAACACTAACTATCCATCTATCCATTATTATTTTTTTGGACTGTGGGTAAAAGCCAGACTACTCAGAGTAAACCCACACAGACATGAAGAGCAGATTCCCTCCAAACAGAAAGGCCTTGGAGTCCAGTGGGATCCAAAATTACAACCTTCTTTCTGTGAGGCGACTGCCACCTCCAATCTTCTGCCCTCTGGTTACCTCCACAAAGTTTGGTGCCACCTGAGCATTATAGATGCCTCCACATGCAACCATAAATTGTGCATTCACAAATCATGAGTGAGATCTTCTACATTTTTTTAACTTATTTTTTATTCACTCAGTCTTTCTCCCCATCTTCTCTCCATCTCTGCTTCTGTCAGTGTTTGTGGTGACATATGGTCATTGGTAGAGTGTAGGAAACCTCTTATCATTCTGCCACTTCACATTACCTCAGTTACGGTCAGACAGAAAGAGCTGCACACACACACACACACACACACACACACACACACACACACACAGAAGGCAAACAAAGGCAGAAATCTGCAGTAACACATACACATACCCAGACACACTTTTAAGTAGCTAGTACATCTAGTGGTGCATGTCAGGTCCACCACATTTTCCTGCTCTTGACATTTCAAATAATAAATATTGAAGCCTTTCTAGTACTGGTATCAATCTACAAACACCGTAGGTCACTGTGTGGGTGGATGGGTAAAAATCCATTATTCTGAGCTCATTCAGGGTCCAGGGCAGATCAGGAAGGGATGTCTATGACACAACATACAACAAGCCTGGATTACAGTCATTTTTCATCTGGTTGTCATTGATGCCCCAACTAATATCAGACATTTAACGGCAATAAAAGCTGAGACAAAGCTTGGTGGCTCTTTATCATTTCAGCTTATAACAAAGGCATTGGACTCAGCTCAGTTACAGTTAAAAGTACAGTATAGATATATATCAAATGCAAACTTTTTTTTCACTCAGATCAGTGCACTTTTTTGATTTTTGAAACTAACTGAAGCGATACTGCTCTTGATGTAGCATTGGGTATAAAAGCTTCAGTGAGGCATTATTGTAGTTTTGAAACATTTGTGAAATTGCAGTGAACAAGACTGTCTGCTTCTACTCTTCATCTTGCAGTGCTATGGATTTTCAGTGTAAAAAGCTATTGCTGAAGTTATGGTTGAAATTGTGGGTGTGAATGTTGCCAATTACCTACCTTTTTAATTATGTGTTAAAGCTACACTTATTGTTTTTAATAATGGAACGAAGGACTATGCCTAATCTAAAAGGAAGTCTTTATTAATGACAGTTCACCTCTGTTTTATAAGGCTTCTGTCACGAGGTGTGGGTGGTGTGGTGTGAAGGACGAGAGGGTAGGACCCAAATGCAGGACAACTGAGGCGTTTATTCCTTCCTGGGATTTCCAGGGCAAACACAAAACCAAACTACTAAACCGGATAGCACGGTAAAAACTCGAAAGACCCGAGTGAGATGGTCACAACACAAACACACTTCCTACTGAACACAACTAGAACAATAACTATAAGCAACTAATGCTTCGGCACCAAACAAAGGGACAAGGGAGGTATAAATAGGGGGGAACACAACCGGTGATTAAACTCAGGTGAACATAACGGGGACAGGTGAAACTAATAAACACAGATAACTAACATAAAGCTGCCAGGGACCAGAACAGGGGAAACAGGAAGACCACACAAAATAAGAGTCCTCTGGCGGGAGGTCCCCAGAGGGACTCATGACAGCTTCTTAGTGTCGTTCAGCTCATTGTTCTATTTGATTTCAATTTCACAGCACAATTCAAATACAAAATCAGTATTTTGTCTTTGGAGGAAATTCCACTGCTTGAAGAGCTCAAGATTATACAATGTCACACCAAGACCTAATTTTGATGTTGATGTATAAAATGTCACTATTTTAAAACAGACAGTTACTGACAACTGGGGAGATGTCACCCTACTTATTGTTGTGCAAAAAACAACAACCTGAAATAAACAACTTTCTCTAAGAGGACATGCTGGTATACACCCTGAGCCATTTCCATAGACAGTCATCTACATGGTTAAATTAAAGTTACAGCAATATATTTTATATTGAGTTCAGCCTGCCAGGTTACCTTGAGGAAATCTCATCCAATGCGTGGTTGAGAGAGACAAGCCTCTCTCTCGGAACAGATAAAGAATTGCTTTATCAACAGCTGAAATGCATCTGTTTCCTTTTAAAAATGTAGGATTTTCTGAGGACATTGCTGAAAACCACAGTGAAAGAAGAAAAGGTGAAGGAGAAATAACATGGAAAGTAAAATATTCTAGATAGAGAAAGGGAGAGAAATAAAGCTACACAGGAAGATTCTATTTTATTGTGTTCTGGACCAAGGACACTACTGCCAACATGTCTTTATGTTTCTGTCACGACTCATCAACCTAAAATAGTCTCTTAAACAACAAGCACGCACAAGCAAAGAACTGTGGGTCTTGCAGACTTTGCAACATTGCAAGCAGAGACTAAAGTTACACTGTGTGGATTGGTGTTCAAAAGTGACTGCATATATTAAAACAACCTGACAGTTGAACACACTGCTCCAAATCAAAAACAAAATCACAATTATCATTAACAGAATAATTAAGAGCATCAGCATCAAAAACATGATAATTGTGAGTTTGTTCTAATATATGCTCTGCTCTTGCAGTATGGAATTTAACCTAAGGAATGAAAAGGCTGGGGTGGGATATTATTATTGAAATCTGTGTCAGGACAAGGGAAAATACATACTGAACTCATGCAGGGCTACATGGACACTGAATGCATTGTGTGCATCCTGAAATAAAACTGGAGCTAGTTTTGCTTCCATACTAGAATACCGTGTCCCATTTAATTTCAACCACAGTCTGATAATAATACCACAATGTACAGCTCACTAAAGTGTTTCCTGCAAATAATTTCTGATGACTCTGTGTTTGTCGGTCTCCTCTCAGATGACACGAAGTAAAGAGAACTGATCCAGGATTTGTGGACTGATGTCTGAAGAACCACCTCTACATCAACAAAGCCCAAAGCCCAAAGAGTTGGTGGTGGACTTCTGCAGGTAGGGAAAAAATTCAATGACACCAGTGAACATCTGAGGAATGGACATTGAGAAAGTGGACCCTTATAAGTGCTTGGGTGTTCACCTCAACAATAAACTGGATTGGTCAAATAACACTGACACACTTCATAAGAAAGGCCAGAGTGACTTTACCAGCTGAAGAGACTGAGAATGTCTGGAGTACAGGGAACACTCCTGAGGACCTTCTTTGACACAGTGGTGGCATCAATGAATTTCCATGGAGTGGTCTGCTAGAGCAGCAGCATCTCGACTGTAGACAGGAAGAGACTAGATAAGTTGATCCACAGGGCCAGCTCTGTGCGGGTAACACCCCTGGACTGCATGCAGGTGGTGAGAGACAGGAGGGTGGTAGACAAGCTAACACCCTACTGGCTAATGAAACATGGAAACAAGGGGCTATTTATGCTGTTGCTGCTCTCTGTTTACTTGGATATTATTAAATGTGAATGGACAGAGAGGGTCAAGCATCACTCCCTTGACTGCATGGCTCATGTTTACACTTGCTCAGACTGTTGACACTGATCTTCATGTGTGAATATGTTGTAGAGATATTTTTCAAGCATGTAGAGCAGTAGAAGAAGCACATATTCCTAGCACCACATTGTTTTAATATGTGGTCATTATCTGGTATTCATTATTCATAGTTCCAAGGCTTAGCAATGATTCACTGCATTGTAATTATAGTATCAGAATAGATGGGTCTGACTGAGAGGTCATATCTTCTTCTGTAGGAAAACTGAGCAGGAAAGACCTGTCTGTGGTCTCCATGGCTAAACAATAATAACAGTATACAGTGCATATTTGACATCACTGCCCTGTGTCACTTGTTCAATCCTGGACAGCCAGAATGACTGGCAAGATGCAGTACTTACCCGTCCCCTCAGTACTACCCCAGAGGTGGCTGCCTAGAGCTGCTCAGTGGCCATCAATTCACAATGTGGTTTTACTGGGTAACATCCAGGTGGTCAGGGTGTTCCTGCTGAAAGAGAGTAACTTCTCTGAATAATGGTTAAAACAATAAACATTTTTTACAGTCTACAGTTTGCACAAAGGTTTTTTTATGATTTGGCAGTCTTAACACAGAAGTGCAGATCAAAATTTTCTTCAAATCCCAAGTTTTGACATGCCCTGACATTTGTGCTTTTAATGGCTAAAGTCTGATAACACTGGAATCAGCACACACTGGGCTACAATAATATGTGCGCAGCAAGTTTATACATGATTGTGTTTTGAAAAAAAACAGTGTTTATGCATGGTTAGTGGAAAACTACAATTTTTAAGTCACTGAAATAAGGTCATAAAACACATGTGGGACATTAGTTCACAAGACTTTTGAGAACTGGATCTTGTAGCCTAGAGTGTTCGTTTCAAAATTATGTGAAAATCATCTTGTTCACTCATTCACAGAAAACACTGATTAGACTTAATGAACCTAATAAGCCTAAGTAAATTTTATTGATGAAGCTTGAAGTTTTATGCCATTCCTCGGGGGCGAATCTCAGATTATTTCCATATGAACAGTGCGCTCAGTGTGAGGCATGATCACATTAGCTATCATGAGCTGAGACAGGAGAAACCGTACCGCTCCTCATTTTCATACGGATTAAATAAAAAGAGATTATTTGTTTTTGACTTGAATTGTTTCATTTAAAAGACTACATTCAAGCTTTCTATCCATATGTTTCTCATGTCTTGAGGCAAATATTTTCTGAGATTCAGGTTGTTTATTTACGTGTCTGTGAAAACAGGTGACAGAGGCAGAGAAAATAGAGAGGGCACCCTGTCTGCTTTCTTTATTTAACAACGTTTAACAGCATTTTGTTGTTATTATGAGTGTATACAAATAAAACTAGACCCTTTACAGATTCAAATGATATATTGCTCTTATCTGTACGATCAAATTCTCTCTATTTACTCAAATTTAGCTCTATTTACAGCTTGCAAGTCTTGTACCATCCTCCAGCCAGTGGATGGTGCTACTTTTTTAACAGGGAATAATGATGTGTTACATGGAGAGTCTGAACACTCTGATGATTCCTGCTTTGAATAATGAAACAAACACTGGCTTTATCCCTTGAACTGCTTCTTGTTTTAATGGATACTCTGACTTTAGATGAGACACATTTGGTCCTGGTGTGCCCCATGTGCTTTTAAGCTGGAAGCAGATCAGAGTGCCACCTCTCCCCCACGCGCCTTGGAATTTTGGTTCTTCTTTTGACTATTTCCACACAGCACAAGTTCATACCTACCAGGTTGTGTGTCCTTTTTGTCGCAGCCTATGAACCGGGTTGTGACAATATTGGCTACTGTAACTTGACCACTTGTTCTTTGTGTATGTTGCATTCAGTGTGTGCCACAGTATGAGTGGAAATAGGCCTTCTTATTTTTGTGAATGCTGGCTCACTGTCACACTGTTGTGGCTTACTTCAACACTTGAATTGAGCACAGCTTTCCCATACAGCAAGTTGAAACATATGCTCTGGAAAAGCCACCTGATGTGCGTCAGATGAAGCAAAGGTATACAGAGATGCACTAAAAGGATGGAGTGTCACTGCCAGGTACTGACACTGAAAAAGCAACTCAAGAAGAAAAACTGGCAAAAATAGGCACATGGTAAAGCATCAACAAAAAGCACTTAACATCCTTGTTTGAAAGATGAAGGGATAATGCACCTGAACATAATGCAGTTGAACTGAAAAACTGAGGCGATGTGTGGCTGTATTAGTGGATGCTTTTTTTTTAAAAACATTTATACAATACTGTATTTTGCTGTATATAATACTGTAAAAATATTATTGGTCAGATTCCAAAAGGGAGAGCCAAAAATGCTTAAAGTGAATTGCAGAAAGACAAGGAATCCAAAGCACACAAAGATTTGCAAATCAATGAGATGTCCCTGTTTATTTAGTTCAAATTGTCAGCTATCAGCACAGAGAGGTGAATGCAAACATTCAGCTGTCTTCTTCAATGTGCAATAGTCCTTCAGCTGACAAGTCACTTTACTAACATGCCTTTTAGCAAAAAAATAAATAAATAAAACACATTTACAGAGGGATATATGCAATAGAGAGAGTGAGCCATCGAGTGAACTGTCAGGATCTGCACTGTAATTCCTGTTTGGGACTCTTATTTTGTCATCTTTTCCAGTGTTGGCCAAATTTATGTCTCCGTGTTGACTTTTATCATTTGCCTTGCCTTGTGTTCATATACCAGCCTTGTCTTTTGTTTGTTGCCAGATTGTTTGCTTACTCTAACTGGGTCTGTTTCAGAGAGCGGGTTTAGTGAAAACCCAGAGTTTGTTAATCCTGAGATGAGGGGTACTCAGGGTTTTGGGTTTCACAAAGCACGTTCAGATTGACTCTGAGTCAGTTACTGCAGTACCTTACTCTGAAAAACCAAACCTGCTCGCTGGCAGGTTTTATAAACCCTGAGTTATTTCTGAGTCAGTTGGCATTCAGACTGAAGAAGAGGCAGGAGACATATCATGCCCTTTTATTGAATTGCTTCACAGAATTCTTGTCAAGAAGGTGCTCAAACCCCTGCTGGACGTCTTTTCTTATCCTGAAGACTATCTTCATGAGCGATACCATTTTCTGCCAGTTCATTTCATTATTTTCATATCCTCAGCCCTTACATATCCCATATGACGTCTTGTGGACACGCTCGAAAATCAGAACAAATTTTTTCAGTAGCTCTTCGTGTGTTTGTAAGTGGACATTTCCTTTATAACATCGGTGATGCAGAACATATTTCAAAGGCAACCCGGTGTCACGCAATCAGAAATGTGACCCTCGCACTCAAACATCTGCTGTACAGCTTTGTCTTCCCCAATCACAGACCTATGCGTCATATCAAAGAGGAATTCTATAAAATTGCAGGTATCAGTACAACAATTGGCACATTCAGCCTGTAGCTTTGACATTTTATGCACAAATCTATTTGTATATTTTAGTGTTTCCAGGCATGATCAGCTGCATAGATGGGACTCATATCCCTGTTGAGGCTCTCTCTGTAAATGAAGGTGATTATGTCAAAGTCCTTCCACAGCATTAATGTACAACTAAATAGTGGCCTTTGGCATTCATTATGAAAGATAATTCGATCATTTTTTGTTCTGTGTGCTTAAGGTCATATGTGATGCATCTAGGGCTGCTCAATGGTAAAAATCATAATCACGATTATTTTGGTCATTATTTCTTTACACTATTACTCACTGACTTTGGAAATATTGTATGCAATAATATATGCATTTATAGAACAAATTGAATTCAACTTAAAACAAATAATATAAACTATATTCAAATGTATAAATAGCATTGCTACTTATACATGCTATTTATACTGTTCAACATTGCACTGAAGAGTATGTCTTTAATTGATGACTGTGTAGCAAAGGATGTTGTGGAGGTTGTTTGTTGTTCTTCCTGTTTCTTTTTTATTAGTTGGTTATATGTCGATCTGTGTTTAAATTTTATATGGTTAAAAAGATTTGTGGTTTTACCAAGCAGTGCTGACACCACCGCGTAGCAAATCATGGAAGTTACATGTTTTTGATCCATGTCCGCTTCTTCGAATCCAAACTGTTCTAGAACAACAGAATTGCTTCTACATCTTATGTTGACCAAAGGCTTCTCTGGCTGCTCTCTTTCCTGATTTTTAAAAGCCATCAGATACCACATACACAACTTGTTTTGCCGACTGTATAGGCTGATTGAGATTGGGCAAAAAGTGCATGCGTGTCATTTGAAAAACAAAATAATCATTTTTTCTCGATTACATAGTTTTTGTGATCGTTGAGATTCGATTAATTTCACAGCCCTAGATTACATGTGATAATGAACATGGAAGCAAAGTGCCCTGGATCTGTGCATACTCACAAATTTGCAGTGTGCACTAAGCCACAGATTTCCTGTGATGAAAACTAATATACACCTCTCTATGTTCCGTTATCCATGTATCTCTACATGGGCCAGAAATGAAATGACCATAGGCATAGTCTAGGCCCAGTTCCAGTGCCTTCGCAGGCTCTGGGTCACAGCCGACAGGCCTGTTAACTTGTGTTCCAGTAGCTGGATTTCTAGCTGGGTCTTTGTAATTTTGAGTTTTAAATGATCCATGTCCAGATTCGTTTTCTGTATTTATTCTCCAACTATACTTTGTACAGTTGTTTCTATAAGCTAGAAAAAATGATGACTAATTAAATAATAATAATATCTATCTGTTTGAAGGAGATTTTTATATTTCATTTTAATTTGAGACTGGGACACTGGACATGGCGACGCTGGCGACTGGGGCGCCGGAGACTGGGACACTGGAGATGGCGGTGCTGACTACTGGGACGCCAGAGACTGGGACGCCGGAGACGGGAGCACGGGCACTCTGGCCAGGGGGGAGCACACTGAGGCTCGGGGATCCAGGGTGGAACCCCAGCAGGGACACTATCATCAGCGCACTGAGGTTCTGGAATTTGCCTTGGCAGCCTGAGGCAAACCTTCAGCCTCAGTGACAACAGCGTCGCCGCTGAGGCTGAAGGTTTGCCTCAGGCTGCCAAGGTTCTAGCTGTTGCAGTGCTGGAGGCTCGGACTGCAGCTGCGGCGCAGAGAGCTCTGGCTGGGCAGTACAGAGGGACTCGGGCACACCGGCTGACAGACTAGCTGGGGACTGGGAAGACGGAGACTGAAGAGGGGCTTATAGGGGCGCTGGAGACTGTGGCTGAGATATGGACACTGGAGACTGGAAAGCCAGCATCAAGGGCTGAAACAAGGCTAGGCAGCCCTGCCCAGCCTCGTAGAAAGGGTAGAAAAAAGGAAGGCCAATAGGTCTGCCCATACTTTGGAGACGTAGACCGGTGGGGGTCGCACGATCTCCTCCAGCTGCCACTTCAGTATGATTATTATTTAATTAGTCATAATTTTTTCTAGCTCATAGAAACAACTGTACAAAGTATAGTTGGAGAACAAATACAGAAAACAAATCTGGACATGGATCATTTAAAACTCAAAGACCCAAATTACAAAGACCCAACTAGAAATCCAGCGGCGTCCCAGTCGCCAATATTCCAGTTTCCAGCATCGCAGTCGCCAGCATCCACTTCTCCAGCGTCACAGTCACCAGTGTTCCAGCCTCCAAAGTTCCAGTTTCCGGCATCCCAGTCACCAGTGTTCCAGTCTCCAGTGTTCCAGTCTCCGGCGTCCCAGTCGCCAGAGTCCCTCCTGGCTTCCCAGCCCAGGAGACCAGAGTCCCTCCTGTCTTCCCAGCCCAGAGAGAACGAGAGTCTCTCTTTGATGCCCAGCCAGAGTCCCTCATCGCTACCCAGCGGTCAGAACCTCAGTGCGCCGATGACAGCGTCCCCGCTGAGGTCCCACTCCAGCAACCTGAACCTCAGTGTGCTGACAAGGCCGTTCCCACTGAGGTACCACACCAACGTCCTGAACCTCAGTGCGCTGACGAGGCCGTCCCCGCTGAGGTTCCACCCCAGCATCCAGAACTTCAGTGCACTGACGTGGCCATCCCCGCTGAGGTTCCACATGAGAGCCTAGTTCCAGACCCTCGGCATTGTGGCGAAGGCCCACGCCGAGCTCCCACCTGTTCCAGTCCTTCAGTGTTGCGGCGGAGCCAGGGCCAGAACCAGAGTCCAGCGCTGCAGGGCCAGAACCAGAGCCAGAATCCAGCACTGCGGTGTCATGGTTGCTGCAGGGGTTTTAGAAGTCGGACCACAGAAACGCCCACTCTGGTATTCAGGGTTAAAGACTTTATTTAACACTAGAAGAACAAAGGAGGAAAGTAAGCACATGAACGCAGGGAGGTCTGGGACACACACACACTCAAGGAGACGCTCCAGACACACAGGGAGACATGAACATAAACTCAGGGAATCGGGGCATGAGGTAGTCTGGGTCACACACACACATCCAGGGAGACGCACCAGACTACACACAAACAACCAAGGGAACACGGTCTGGGGTCACACACATACCTCGGGGACACACCAGATTTCACATAGGGTTCACGGGTCTGGGGTCACACACACCTCTGGGACACTCCAGACCTCACACAGACAACAGACAAACAGACGGCAGGAACATGGACACATGATTACCTGGGGACATGAAGAAAGCAAAGCCAGAACAAAGCAAGGAACACAAGGCACGAACAAAGCGGGACTACTTAACTTAAACCCAGGAGAACAAAAGGTAGTGACGGCAGACCTGGCAGAACGAACACGTGAAGCAGAGCAAACACATGTAGGGCAGGAATGGCAGGAATGGCAGGAATGGCAGGAATGGCAGGAATGGCAGGAATGGCAGGAATGGCAGGAATGGCAGGAATGGCAGGAATGGCAGGAATGGCAGATGACCTGGCAAACAAACAAAGACTGAACCAAGGTATAAGAAGGGAGGAACACAAACGAGGGACAGTTTAAAACAATCAACTAATTGGGTCAGAGTTAAGGGAACAGAAAACCACAAAGATTAGTTCCTGTCATGATCCTTCAAAATACAACTAAAACAGGAAGTCAAGAATACGGCTCATGGCATGCGGAGCCAGAGTCCAGCACTGCGGAGCCAGAACCAGAGGACTCTGCCCTGTTAGAGCATTGTTGGGACATCCCTCCTGCCCCCCTGGATCTTGCTTTATGAACTTTGTTTTTGGTCGTCTGGAATCCGGCCTGAGGTGGGGGGGCAGTAAGAAGAGGTTTTTTTTTGCTTTATGTCCGCGTTGTTGTCTGCTTGCCTGCCCGCCGAGTGGCAGAGATATTTTGATGTGTTTGCCCAAGCCTTGTCAAGCCTAGTAAATAAAGAACTGTTTGTGTCCTGCATTTGGGTCCTATCTCTCCTCCTTCATCAACATCACACCACCACTTAGGCATTTATAGCTTTTGTACTGCAGCAACACACAGTTGGATAGCTAGTGCTTTTGCCTAGTGCTAAGGATGAAGGTTATAAGGATCATGCAGACTTTGGTCCTCACTGAGAATGGGAAGTTCATTTTTAATCACAGGACTGCATAGGACTACATGTCCTAATAATGCTGCAGGCTCGCTCTTGGTGATAGAGCAGTATGTCCACCGTGCCAGTACCATGACAAATCTATTTCCCCTTCAGTGTTCAGTTGTTTGTGCTACCCTAAAGAGAGCTTGTCTCCGCTGTGTATTACAGCATTCCTCCTGTGTGTTCAAGGGTTTTACATGGTTTCAACAGGTGTCTCCCATTACCTGAAGGTACAACACATCAAAAAAGTCAGATGGAGTCACAAATAAACAAAATGATGAGTTTTACAATTCAGGCTGACAAGGACAGAACTATTAGATCCAAGTTGAAGTATATTTCCACACCATTTTTTATGAAAGAATAAATTATTGCTTGACCCAGTCAAGTAACATTTGTTCATTTTACCGTCTCTTCTGCCAACCAACCCACTGTCACACAGTAACTGATATCTAACCCCTCATACAGATCATTTTTAGTTACTGATTTTTTACATCTGACACATATGGCAGCTTACAGAGTGAGTTACACCAGCAGCACCCTACTGAAGCCACCTTGGGCATTTCACTAAAAGGACTCATGCCTATGCAAATACACAGACATGCAGCTCCTTATGGTATAATTCACACATTGGCTTAGACTCCTGACATGTCTGGTTTTTCATGGGGGGCTGTGACTGAAAAGTTTGCAGCAGTTAAACACTTTGAGTTGTAGCTGCTGGCAACAGAATAAAATAGAAACAATTTTTAATCCAGGTTACTACCATTAGCCCATTGCTGTAACACAGATTAACCCACAGATGCCTAATCCGTTAGGAATAGGTGGTATACATGTCTAATTTAAGTTTTTGCATAAATGTTCCACAGCTGTTGCATCATAATTACTGTTTAAATCCAATTGTCCCTTTTCTATCTGTATGTCGCCTGTGTAGTTCCTGGCAAATCCAAATGTTTTGGTCAACTTGCTCTGGGGCTGTGCAGCTGTTCTGTGCAGATCAGCTCTTCTCTGCAACACACACTCAACATTACAGCAGTCTTTATGAAACATGCTTCAATAAAGGTTTGTCCATCCATGAGCTTGGCTCACCGTGATTGAGTATACAGTGACCTGTCCTGGGTCCCTATTTAACGGTACAATGTGTAATATTTAGAGTAATATATTAGCAGAAATGAAATATAGTATTCATGAATATGTTGTCATTAGTGTGTAATCATCAAAAAATACCATACCATTGTATTTTCTTAATTTTAGAATGAGTCTTTTAATTTCCTTCCACAGAGGCAGCCATGTTGCAGTGCCTGTGTACAGATACAGAATGAAACTGACACTAATGCATGAATGAAAAGTAAAACAGCTTCAAGTAAAATAAAAAAAAAGTTAAGCATTCAGTTTATCCTAGAAGGTGCGAAAGATACTATAGCTATTATATGAGTTTTTATTTAAGTAAAAACAATAATGTTATATTGACCTATCATACTGTTTCACTCTACAGTCGTTCTTCTATAAATATTTAATATTTTGAACAGAAGTCATTGTTTTACAGTACATAATTAGTTTGCAAAGGACAAGTCATTAAAAGTACTTATTTGCCAATAAATCATGTTTCCTACAGAAATCAATGGATCTGAGCTAACTGCTTGAAACACGAGTAACATGCCCCTTTATGTTTTTGATCCCTCGTTGTCATAATGGTTTCATCTATATGATTCTAAGTGGATCTAAACAATCGGATGCCGAACACTAAATGCAAATAAAAATCAGATTGTCAAATTTCCTGTTTTCAAATTTTCTACTCAACAGTCCATGAATCTGCAAAAAAGATTCAAAATCTCAATTACACATCTAAAAATGAATAAATACAATTTTGAAAAAATGATTTCCAGATTTTTTTACATTTTTTTATTCAGTATATAGAAAATCTATTTGATGTGGCCACACCCAAGTGTGAGTGCCTGCTAGTGTCCAATCTCAGAAGCTAAGCAGGGTTTTGCCTGGTTAGTACTTGGATGGGAGACCAACTTGAAAGACCAGGGACTGCTAACTTCAGCTACTGAGGTTGCATCAGGAAGGGCATCTGGTGTAAAACTTGTGCCAAAGCGATTATGTGAATAACTGATCCGCTCTGGCGACCCTGAACGGGTGCAGCCGAAAGAAAAAAAACGATAGAGAATCTAATTGCACTGCAACATGGCTACCTCTGTGAAAGGGAATTAAAAGACTCATTCTAAAATTAAGATCACATGGTTTCCATGTATTCCAATTATTTTAATCACTGTTCTAGGATACACTGCTCAGGCGTAGGGCGTACTATAGTGCTAGTAACATTTTCTAACCATTCCAAACTAAACACACACACACACACACACGCACACACACACACACCCACACACACATATATATTGGATTTGCACCAAGTAGCACATTGGCTGAGCTAATAAAATCATATCTGTGGAAAGCAATGGAACCATGTCAATGGAAAGCAGGGTCAATATTTCATATGTAGATGTAATTCATAAGTGATAAAGTGACAGTAGTGGCAGGACAATGACAGGGAGTGCTGATCACCATCCATCTTGATCTACTGGTCAGCTCAGGTGAGCTACTCAGGTACATAAGACATTTAGATCAGATGCCTGACATCCACACATATGCACACACAGATGGGCTCACTACATATATTTATTTCTCTCCTGCTCTGCTCGATTCTCTCTCTCTCTGTCTCTCCACTTGATGTACCAGTGTGGTGAATATGAATGAAGCAGGAGCTGCACTGTGCCACGCATATCAATGTGCTCTTAATAAATTATGAACCAGATGTAGAGAGAAAGAGGCAGAAGAGGTCTGTGTTTCTCACTGTGTGGCCAAGATATATATATATATATATATATATATCTGTGTGTATGGATAAAAACAAATGGTTTCCAAAATAAAAGTTTAAATGTTTAAATGAGGTAATCCAGGATCCACATCTGTGTTTTTTCTCTTCATGTCCCAGTTTTCTTCCAATAGCCCAATTTTATTACATATTTCCACTCAGTTAGTAGACATCCACCACGGTTACTAGGTGATTACTGGCACCAAACCTCTATTAGCATTATTGGAGCACACCAGAACCCAATTCCTCTGCAGATAATACAGTGTTTTGATGCCTAAAGTTTAGTTTTGAACACATTACAGAATGGCTGGCCATTGCTAACACCCTGCCAGTACTTTACTAGGATGAGCAGTTTTACAGCAAACAGTTATGGTTCAGCTTTGTGTGAATTTGATGTTGCATTTCTTGCTTTAAGCCAAAATGCAATGTGACTTTTGAGGTCCAGTTGTTAACTAGTGAGTAATTTATGTTGTTAGATTAAAATGCTATAGACAAGCTGTGAATGGAAATGTGTGAAAATCAGCAAATGTACTGAATATTCATAAAAATGGATAAAATGGCACAGAGATGCATTTATATGTAATAGGCTATATGGAAGCCAAACTGAAACCTTAACTTGATTCTGCAGCTAATAATTGCACTTCAGTCCTGAAGACTTCAATATGGCATCAACCACTAGCAATATAAGCCATCTCTCATCACACTGTTGATATTCCACTATGAAAGTGGAGACTAGTTGGCTTAGCTTGCTAAAATTAGCACTATTTCCCACAAGACATCACTTTTCAGTCACTTCACTTGCCGAAAGACTTTAACACATTCTTGCACAAATAGTGCTGTTTGTTCTGACTTGTATTGGTTTCATCATTCAGGAGGCAAGTGGCATTGCCACAAACAATACAGGGCAATCACACTATAAGTGTGGATTGGAACTTCAAATGGACAAAGTCACTATAGTACATACAACAGAAAGTAAGCTGATTAAACTAGCCCATGTATGTCCAAACCAAAGTACCAGACAAAAGTACAGGTAAATTAATTCCATAGTTTCCTTTCAAATGGCATCCTATACATCCAAATGTAAGCCAGTGCAGACACATTACAGGGAGGGACAAAGGATATGACTAGAAACAATAAGTATTGCTCTGTATAAATGCACATTGATGAATCTATAGGCTATATTGGAGATGAACCATTACACATCCCTCGTGTGTTTTATGTTTAGAGATAGATTCATCCAATCATGTGTTTGCAGCATGAAACCATTTGGTGTTTGAAGCCAATAAAAGTGCTTCTATCCATACAGCCCTGAACATATAGCTCATGGAGTCATTTCTGTCAGGACTCTCTTGTGTAGCGAATTTAAATATATACATGTATAATGCAACCACAAGGGGGCACAATCCAGTGTCTTCATGTGCCGGTCCCAAGTCTGGGTAAATGCAGAGGGTTGTGTCAGGAAGGGCATCCAACTTAAAATCTAAACCAAATCAAACATGCGAATCACATATATGACTTCCATACCAGATTGGTCGCGGCCCGGGTTAACAACGACCGCTACTGGTGCTGTTGACTTACAGGGTGCCAGTGGAAATTGGACTACTGTTGGTCGAAGAAGGAGAGGAGGACGGCGTGTTTGTGGGCAAAGAGAAAAGAAGAAGGGCAGGAGTGTAGGACTTAGAGTAGGGACTTTGAATGTAGGGACTTTGTCAGGGAAAACTAGAGAGTTGGCTGATATGATGGAGAGAAGAAAGGTGGATATCTTGTGTGTTCAGGAGACCAGGTGGAAAGGTAGCAAGGCCTATAGATTAGGAGCAGGGTTCAAGCTGTTTTATCATGGTGTGGATGGAAAGAGGAATGGAGTAGGAGTTATCCTGAAGGAGGAGTTTGCTAGAAAAGTTCTGGAGGTGAAGAGAGTGTCAGATAGGGTGATGAGTCTGAAGCTGGAAGTTGAAGGTGTGATGTTGAATGTGGTCTGTGGTTATGCCCCACAGGGAGGATGTGAGTTAGAAGAGAAGGAGAAATTCTGGAGGGAGATGGATGAGGTGATTCAGGGTAACCCTAGTGGTGAGAGACTTTGATGGACATGTTGGTGAGGGAAACAAAGGTGACGAGGAAGTGATGTGTAAGTTTGGTATGTAGGACAGGAATGCAGAAGGACAGAGGTTGGTAGACTTTGCAAAAAGGATGGAAATGGCTGTAGTGAACACATTTTTCCAGAAAAGGGAGGAGCATAGGGTGACATATGAGAGGGGAGGCAGGAGCACACAAGTTGATTACATCTTGTGCAGACGTTTCAACCTGAAAGAGATCAGTGACTGCAAAGTAGTGGTTGGGGAGAGTGTAGCCAGACAGCATAGGATGGTGGTGTGTAGGATGACTCTGGTGGTGAGGGAGATGAAGATGACAAGGGCAGAGCAGAGGACCAAGTGACGGAAGAGAACAGACAGGAGTACAGGGAGATGCAGCATAACGTGAAGGTAGAGGTGGCAAAGGCCAAACAAAAGGTGTATAAAGATTTGTATGATAGGTTGGACTCTAAGGAGGGAGAGGTGGATTTGTACAGATTGGCGAGGCAGAGAGACAGAGAAGGGAAGGATGTGCAGCAGGTTAGGGTGATCAAGGACAGGGATGGAAATGTGTTAACAGGTGCCACAAGTGTGATGGAAAGATGGAAGGAATACTTTGAAGAGTTGATGAATATGAGGAAAATGTTAGAGAGCACAGAGTAGAAGACGTGGCTGTTGTGGAGCAGGAAGTAGCAAAGATCAGTAAGGATGAAGTGAGGAAGGCAGTTGGTCCTGACGACATACCTGTGGAGGTATGGAAGTGTTTAGGAGAGGTGGCAGTAGAGTTTTTGACTGGGCGACTTAACAAGATCTTGGAGAGTGAGAGGATGCCTGAGGAATGGAGGAGAAGTGTACTGGTGCCCATCTTTAAGAACAAGGGAGATGTGCAGAATTGTAGAAACTACAGAGGAATAAAGCTGATGAGTCACACAATGAAGTTATGGGAAAGAGTAGTGGAGGCTAGGCTGAGGTCAGAAGTGAGCATTTGTGAGCAGCAGTACGGTTTCATGCCAAGAAAGAGAACCACAGATGCAATATTTGCTTTGAGAATGGTGATGGAGAAGTACAGAGAAGGCCAGAAAGAGCTGCATTGTGTCTTTGTAGATTTGGAAAAAGTGTATGACAGGGTGCCGAGAGAGGAGCTGAGGTTTTGTATGAGGAAGTCTGGAGTGGCAGAGAAGTATGTTCGAGTGGTGCAGGACATGTATGAGAGTTGTAAGACAGTGGTGAGGTGTGCTGTAGGGGTGACAGAGGAGTTCAAGGTGGAGGTGGGACTGCACCAAGGATCGGCTTTGAGCCCCTTCTTGTTTGCTGTGGTGATGGACAGGCTGACACATTAGGTTAGACAGGAATCTCCGTGGACCATGATGTTTGCAGATGACATATGTAGTGAGAGCGGGGAGCAGGTGGAGGAAAATCTAGAGGTGGAAAGGAAAAGAAGAAGAAGGTCGAATATGATGGTTTATTATGTATAGTTTATGAATTATGAAAATCATAAACCATCTTAATAATTTGGGGCACCAGATCCTTTTTTGGTGGATCAACCAATCAATTAATGAGTAATACAGGATATCAATCTACAATCTGAGGGAGAGTTTCCCCGGCTCAGCAACGTATTTACTGTGTGAATTAACAATTAATGATGCCAGGCAGTTGTCTTTAAGATTTATTCCATCTTGTGTACCCGCTTTTTTCCTGAAAGCCAGGGTCACGGGGATCTGCTGGAGCCTATCCCAGCTCTCTCTCAGGTGAAAGGCAGGGGTACACCCTGGACAGGTCACCAGTCCATCACAGGGCCACAAAGAGACACACAAAGACAGACAACCTCACACACTCACACCTACGGGAAATTTAGATTCACACATCAACCTAACATGAATGTGTTTGGACTGTGGGAGGACTGTCCACGACTGTCCACGACTGTCCACGACCTTCTTGCTGTGAGGCAACAGTGCTCACCACTCATCCACCATGCTGCCCTCAACTACATACATGTTGTGCAAAACTCCACTAAACCAAACAGACTTTTCTGTGTTCCTGTTTGGAATTTGGGACATTAACATCGCCAGCACACTAGATGTCAAAAGAGTGATCGCGAGACGGAGTGAGTGAGCGAGCGAGCAAGGAGAGAGAGAGACGTGCTTCCACCGCGATCAGACAGAGAGTAGCTCACCGCAGGAAGTTAGCTGCAGTATTAGACGGATGGTTTGGCTGGGGTTGTAGCTAAGCCAAAGTGGTGGTGTGTCTCATACTGTGTGCGTATGGAAATGTAAGTACACCCGTTCCGTGCAGCAGTAATTTGTGCTAAGTGCTCGCTTGAGTTAATAATGAAGTTGTTAGATTATATTGTTCCGTAACTAGGCTAATGCTAACTACTGTATTTAGTGTAGTGCTGTTTATTAGCCATTGTTTTGTACTATTAGTGTATACGGAGGTGTGGTGTTTGAGCTAAGGGATGCTAGTATGTAGCTTTATACAATACCTGCTATTACACGCTCTTTGTTTAACCCTCTGGGGTCTGAGGGGGTTTTTGGGGCCTGGACAAATTTTGACATGTCCTGACATTTGTGCTTTTTTCAGTGTTTTTTAAACATATTAATGTCTAAAGTCTAATAACACTGTAATCAGCACAAAATTGGCTACAATAATATGTGAGCAGCAAGTTTATACATTATTGTGTTTTTGAGAAAAAAGTGTTTATGCATGGTTAGTGAAAAACTACAATTTTTTACTCACTGAAATAAGACCATAAAACACAAACAGAACATTGGTTCACAAGACTTTGGAGACCTGCATGTTGTAGGCTAAAGTGTTTACTTCAGAGTGCTGTGAATGTCATCTTGTTCACACATTCACAGTAAACAATACACTGATTTAAATTTTCTAAGACACTTTTTGTCCAGAAAGGCCATATGCAAGAGGGTGTGTCTGAGGATGAATAGTCATGTGATTTACCTGAGAACACAAAAGACGCACTGAACGTCCAGACAAAGCCGCGCATAATGAGCCTTTCAGTCAATGTAGATGGGACGGATTAGTGCAGCACAATACAACACAATGAGGAGCCAAACGATCCTCATTTGAGTTAAAATCAGTGTTTTTACTCTGAGGACAAGCTAAACTATTTGTCTCTGTGTGGAATGTAAGGAGCGCCGCTTCACGTGCGTAACGCGCCATCATCCAAACGCGCCGAAAAAGTGAGTAAATTCTATGATGAAGTTTGATATTTTGTGTCATTTCTCGGGGGCGTGCACATATTTACCTGGTTCATCTGAGATTATTTACATGTGAACAGTGGACAGTGTACAAGGCAGGACCGCATTACCTGTAATGAGGTGAGACAGGAAAAAACGGACTTCTCCTTACGTTCATACGGATTAAATAAAAAGTGATGACTTGTTTTTGACTTGAATTGTTTCACTCAAAAGAAAACATTTCAAGCTTTCTAGCCATATAATTCTTATTTTTATGAGCCAAGTATTCGCTGAGATTCTGGTTGTTTTATTTACACGTCTGTGAAGAGAAATGACAGAGACAGAAAAGTCCGAGAGCGCACCCTGTTGGCTTTCTTTATTTAAAAAAAGCACAAGCGCGTGCGTCGACCCCAGAGGGTTAAGACCAAAAACCTTACTTAACACAGTTATATCAGCATTGGTCCACCAAGTTTTTAGTGGTAGAATTAACTATGTTAACTGTCCAAAATCACTGTTGGTGAAATGCAGCTGGTTACACACACACAAAATTAAAAAAATAAATAAAAATTTAAAAATCATGTTGTTTGTACAGATGCATTTTACCTTCATATAACAACGCTTCTCAGGATTTGTTGCTTTTATGTAAATAATAGAACCAGACCCGAGATGCTAACTAAGCACTTTATTAAAACCAAAACCAACAAGGGAAAAAACTTACTGAGGTAAATGAAGAAACAGGCGGAGAGGTGAAGGAGACACAGGAGACAGGCAGAACACAGGCAGGGGATGAAGAAGAAGACACCAGTAGAAAATCCACAAGAAGACTCAGTGGAAACTCGGAAGGACAGGAAGAAACCAGAGAAATCGGCAAATCACAGAGGAACAAAACAGGTATATGTATATAGAGGGAGGAGGAGGGAGACAAATGTCAAAGCAGGAACAGTTGAAACTAATCAAGGCTAATAAAACAAAGCTGCTAGGGACCAATGCAGGGAAAACAGGAACACAGTACAGAATAAAGGTCCCTGGCAGGAAGTCACAGAAGAGTCACAACAGGATTACAGTGATTTGGGGGAATTTAAACAGGAAGTAAACTGTGTTGTCATGGCTTTAATGATTTCCCACCATTAATGGGACAATTAGCGCTATGCTGAATTAGCTGTTAGCGACTTCTGTTTACAAAGTTATTGTGATCCTGAGGAAAACCTGAGTCTAAGTGGATTTGTGGATGTTAACTTGTATTCAAATCAGAGATTATAATTTCAACAGGGATTGCATGCAGGTTTTATGCATACATATTGTGTGCCTAAACCTAGCCACTTAGTTTTGTGCATAAAACCTGATTTGCTGATTTATTAGAACATGTCAAAGGATATGAGCTGGGATGAGAAAACATCAGCCATGCACTCAAAAATATGTGCGTCATGCTTGTGTGTTCAGATTTAGCTGAATTTTTTTAAATCTGATAATTTAATTTTATTTGTATAACACCAAATCACAATATAAATCATCTCAAGGCACTTTACAAAAAAAACAAAAAAAAAAACCAACAAACCCCTTATGAGCAAGCACTTGGTGACAGTGGAGAGAAAAAAACTCCTTTTAACAAGAAAAAACCCCCAGCAGAACCAGGCTCAGTTTGGGCGGCCATCTGCCTCGACCAGTTGAGGTGAGTGGATAGAGGAGAGAGAAAAGAACAGCAACAATAAACAACAAATAGACACTGCAGGTCGGTGGGGCCAGTAACTGCACATCAGCGATATACAGCTCCAGGACCAGGGACACCTGCAGAAGGTACAGAGAGAGAGAGAACAGAGAGAGAGGGAGAGAGCACAAAGCTAGTGACATTCAATGGTGGAATATACACGTGAGGAGGGAGGAGAGGAGCTCAGTGCACCGATGGTCCTCGGGCAGTCTAGGCCTATAGCAGCATAACTAAGGGATGGTTCTGGGTTACCTGAAGCCAGCCCTAACTATACGCTTTGTCAAAAAGGAAGGTTTTTAAGTCCAGCCTTAAAAGTACAGACAGTGTCTGCCTCCTGAACCCAGACTGGGAGCTGGTTCCACAGGAGAGGAGCTTGATAGCTAAAGGCTCTGCCTCCCATTCTGCTTTTGGAAACTCTGGGAACCACAAATAGACCTGCACTCTGAAAGCGAAGTGCTCTATTGGTATAATATGATACTATGAGGTCTTTAAGGTGTGAAGGAGCTTGATCATGAAGGATTTGTACGTGAGAAGAAGGATTTTAAATTCTATTCTGTATTTTACAGGGAGCCAATGAAGAGAAGCTAATATAGGAGAAATATGATCTCTCTTGCTAGTTCCTGTCAGGACTCTGGCTGTAGTATTCTGAATTAACTGGAGGCTTTTTATGGAGATACTGGGACATCCAGATAGTAATTAGTTACAGTAATCTAGCCTTGAGGTAACAAATGCATGGACTAGTTTTTCTGCATCATTTTGAGACAGGATGTTCCTAATTTTGGCAATGTTGCGCAAGTGAAAAAAGGCAGTTCTAGAGATTTGTTTTATGTGTGAATTAAAGGACATGCCCTGGTCAAAAATAACTCCAAGGTTTTTCACATTAGTGCTGGAGGCCACAGCTATGCCATCTAAAGTAGCTATAATTTTAGAAAAGCTATTTATGAGGTTTTTAGGCCCAAATACAGTAACTTCTGTTTTCTGTTTAAACGTAGAAAGTTACTGGTCATCCAGGCCTTTATGTCAATTAGACACGCCTGAAGTCTGGTTAGCTGGTTTGTGTTACCAGGTTTCATAGATGGATACAACTGAGTATCATCTGCATAGCAGTGGCAATTAATAGAGTGCTTCCAGAAAACATTGCCTAAAGGAAGCATGTGCAAGGTGAACAGAATCGGTCCTAGGACAGAACCTTGTGGAACTCCATAACTAACTTTTGTGTACGTGGAAGGTTCATCATGGACATGAACAAACTGTCAATCTGATAAGACAATCTGTCTTATCATAAATAGGATTGGAACCATTTTAATGCTGTTCCTCTGATAGCAGTCACATGCTCCAGTCTCTGTAATAAGATGCTGTGGTCAATAGTGTCAAATGCAGCACTAAGGTCTAGCAGGACAAGTATAGAAACAAGTCCATTATCTGGGACTAAGAGAAGATTGTTGGTGGCTTTTAACAGTGCTGTTTCTGTACTATGATGTGCTCTAAATCCTGATTGAAAATCTTCAAATAGTTCATTCCTGTGTAAGTGCTCTGATAGCTGCTTAGCAACAGCTTTTACAATGATTTTAGAAATAAATGGTAGGTTGGATGTTGGTCTATAATTAGCTGACTCCTGGATGAAGACTAGGCTTTTTGAGTAAGGGTTTGGTTACTGCAGTCTTAAAGGCCTGTGGTACGTAGCCTGATACTAGAGATAAATTTAAGTCTAATAAAGATGAGTTAATTAATGGCAGGGTGTCTTTAAGCAGTCTAGTTGGGATGGGGTCTAAGAGACACGATGATTTAGATCATAGGTCACTAACAGGCAGACCGCGGTCCGGGTGCGGACCCAGAAGCCGCCCCATACGGACCAGGACCTACAGCCAACACAGAAGATTGTGATTTAAAACCTAACAGGGCACTTGTATTTCCACCGGCGGAACTTTTTTAGACTTTACGGTAGTGGAAACACACAAACCAATTGCATGCGAGTTGAGCCATCCCACGTTATACCCCTCAGCCAATCAAGTCTGTGCATCCCAGGCGGTAAACATTACGACTCTACAGTGTAAACAGCGTTAGAGACAAGTTACACATGAAAAGACAGTACAAAGAAAAAGAAAGAGAGCGATACATGTACAAAACAAAGGGAGAGAAACTGTCGAGTGAGTCGGAGAAAGAGAGAGAGCTTAGTTAATGAGAGAACATTATACAGCCATACATATATGTTCAGTTGTATGTTACATGACAATAAGTATTGTCAGAAAGTTTTTTAATTGTACTGAATTCATTTGATTTGACAGTCAGGTATTGATTACATGCAGATGTTGATAAAACTACTAGGCTACTTTATTTTCTCTAACTGGACCTCTTTAAATTTTAGTTGAATACCCCTGATTTCGATGAAGCAACTACTGATGTGAATTCAGAGAAATCTATGGGAGAGAAGCAATCTAAACATAACTGAGGTCTTGCAGATGATTCAAGAGCTACTGTAATCGAAGATTCATTTATGGCAGGTATAGGAAGCATCTGATGAATTTTATCTCTAATAGTTGTGATTTTATTTGTAAAGAAACTCATAAAGTCATCACTGCTGAGAGCTAAGGGAACACTGGGCTCAACAGAGCTGTGACTTTTTGTCAGCCTGGCTACAGTGCTGAAAAGAAACCTGGGATTGTTCTTTTCATCTATTAGTGATGATTAGTATGCAGTTCTGGCTTTACGGAGTTTTTTTATATGTTAATAAACTGTTTTTCCAGACTAGATAAAAATCTTATAAATTTGTGGAACGCCACTTCCTTTCCAGCCTTCGTGATGCCTGCTAAGGTACAAATATGTAAACTATACCATGGAGCTAATCTCCTCTGATTCACTAACATCTTTTTCAGAGCGCCACAGTATCAAGCGTTTCACGCAGTGAGGCTACAGCACTGTCAACAACGTGATCAATTCGATAGGTAGTGGGATTGAGGCAGCTACCCTCCACTGTGTTGGTACATGGCATAGATGTAAATAAAGATGGAATCATTTTCTTAAATTTATTAACAGCATTGTCAGATAAACATCTACTGTAATGGAATTATCTCCCAAATGCTGCATGATCCATCATCTTAAATTCAAAAGTTATTGAAGAATGATCTGACAAAACAGGATTATGGGGAAAAACTATTAAATGTTCAATTTCGATGTCATAGGTCAGAACAAGATCAAGGGTGTGATTGAAACAGTGGGTGGGTTTATTAACATTTTGAATGAAACCAATTGAATCTAATATTGAATTAATGCAGTGCTGAAACTATTATTTTCAACATCTACATGAATGTTAAAATCTCCCACTATAATGACTTTATCTGAGCTAAGCACTAAATCAGACAGGAAGTCTGGAAATTCAGTTAAAAACTCTGAGTAAGGGACAGGCGGACGGTACACAATTACAAGTAGAACTGGTTTTTGTGTTTTCCAGTTTGGATGTGAGAGACTAAGAGTGAGGCTCTCAAATGAGTCATAACTGTTCTGAGGATTAAAGTTTAATAACAAGTTTGAGTGGAAGATTGCAGCTACTCCTCCACCTCGACCTGTGCTTTGAGGAACATGACAATTTTTTTGACTGAGGGGGGTTGATTCATTCAGACTGACATATTCATCCTGCTGTAGCCAGTTTCAGTAAGATAAAGTAGGTCAATTTGGTGATCAGTTATCAAATCATTTACTAAGAGATTTAGATGAAAGAGACCTGATATTTAATAATCCACATTTGACAGTTCTGTTTTTCTGTTCAATAAGAGGAGTGGTCTTAATTTTTATTAGAGTTTTATGAATAACTCCTCTTCTGTTAACATCTGATTTATTTGATTTTTATGTTCGAGGGGCAGACACGATCCCTATGTGGTTTGAGGGGCACGATGGCTCTAAGGAAACTGCAGAGAGGCATTTTGGACTGAGTCTCTGCGTCCCGGTCCCCACTCTGGATTGTCAAACTTTGGGTTGACTAATAAACTCGGCCAGATTTCGAGAGATCACAGCCACACCATCCAAAATGGGATGGTTGCTGTGCCTCGCTACCAGACCGGGTTTTCCCCAGAAAGTGGCCCAATTGTCTTTGAAGCACACATCGTTTGCTGGACACCACCCAGACAGCCAGCGACGGAACGACGACATGCGGCTAAAGTCCGACAAAGAGTCCGACATTTATTTTGCAAAGTTACACACCAACTCAACATTAATTTTAGTGACCTCCGATTGGCGTAATCGGGTGTCATTGCTGCCGACGTGAATAGCAATTTTTCCATATTTACAATTAGCCTTAGCCAGCAGCTTCAAATTTGACTCGATGTCGCCCGCTCTGGCCCCAGGAATACATTTGACTATGATCGCTGGTGTCTCTAGCTTCACATTTCTGACTATGGAATCTCCAATTATCAGAGTCAGTTTCTCAGCGGGTGTGTCACTGAGCGGGGAAAATCTATTAGAAACGTGAACAGGCAGGTGATGAGCCGGGAATGGCAATAAATACCGGTCAAAATAGAAAGGTACTTTACTAGTACTGGAATGTGTAGTGGTTAATGAATAGTTTAGTTAGTTTTTAGGTGTGTTAGACTAAAGCTAGTTTGTTGCTAATCTGTAGATTAACTATACAGCACAACACCCTTGCAATAGGAAGTGGAATCATTTACCCGGAAACAGTCTGCAAGAGGGAGTAGACAGGAAAGCACTTCTACAGTGAGAAGCTATACAAATTTTGCCATGCAGCTTCTATGTCAGACACCATCTTGCTGATCTGGAACAAAGCCATCTTATCTCATCTCATCTTTTGTTATCTATCTTAATTTGCATTAGTATTCATTAAAAATAAATAAATAAAATAAAATAAAACATCAGATTGTAAGGTACACAGAAACAGGTGTACAGTATGAATGAAGTTTCCAGTTAGCTTCAACTTATTCTTCTTTAATGTGACAGTCCTGCTACACAGCCTCACTTGCCACCTCTATCATTTAATCCAGAGCCATTCAACATGATAGCTCCTACCCAGTGCCAAAGGATCAGGTCCTTTTGTTATATTTAGGTTAGTGTTTCATGACCCTGCCTTGCCTGCTACAAACTGAACATGATCCAACAAGAAACCCATAAGCTTTGATTAATTCATTAATATGTCATAAGGTTGTTTTGCAAAACCACAACCAGACAGCGCATTTCCACACATTGAGTAACACACATGCAAGTTCACAGAAGTTGATATTACACACACACAGACGCAAGCAAGCAACAACACTTGATCAGTTTACCTGCTGTTTAATTGATAGTTATTCTGTACAATGGAAGTAGCTGATCACCTGTGCTTCCTCTAGCATCATGTGATACTCTTTGGACAGGTTGTGGGTATCTGTATTCATCCGCTAATGTACATGTGAGGTGTTGAATCACACTGAACAATATGGTTAATTCATTTCTTTTCTTATGTTTAGCCACATCATTGCGGCTATATCTCATCACTGTGTATCTGTGTATGTGTGAGACACCTTCCTTCCCTCTCCTGCTGGCCCTGCGCACAGACCTCAATCTCATTAAGATCCCTCTAAACTTTCTAGAATGTCACAGCCCTGTTATCTGAAGCCATCACGGATGCACACTTCCAGGGTTCACTCTGCTTTCTGCAGCTACCTCACAATTTAGTTCCTTAAGGAACATGTTTCACGTTTTGACAAGTCATATTAATTTATTTTGACATTCCTGGTCTTATTTGTTTACCACTGCCTAATATTTAAATATGCTTAAAAAAGTTGTCTGCCATGACGGGCAAGCCCACAGCACTCTGTGACTGAAGTATTAACAAATGTAATCGTAATGATAACTAAACTTAAGTAATAATAGTAATAATAATTGACTCCATAACTGTATTTTTAAGATTATGTCAATTGGTCCAAAGAACTTTGAGAACTGTCAAAATACACCTTGTTTGCCACAGTATGTCTATGTGAAGAATTACACATCTGCCAACACACACCAACTATATCGTAGTTTCAGGGACTGCTGAGTAAGAATACTCTGGAAGTTCATGCAAACTGAGCAAACTCCATCCACAGGACACAATGTGATGCATTAAAAAACAACAGCAACTTACTAACAGAAACCTAGTAAGAGGCTCTTTATTTGGGATGGATTGCATTCAGTTTTGTCAAGACCTTTTAAAACTGCATTGACAAACTGTAGGGTATTAAAGTCAAGCCTATAGCTAATAGAGACCCAGTGTATGGGGTGCTCCATGATTGCTGGACTTTTCTGTGACTTTTCCAGCAATAATAGGAAATGTGATAAACTAGCAATCTGCACAATATATGCACCCTGTCCTCAAAATGTCGGAGGAGGACAAAACAAAACAAATAAACAAAAAAAAACAGTTGTCGACAGAGTAACAGTGTGCTGTTAACAAAGAAGTCATACAGCCTTAGGTGTGACTATACAGGCATATGACAGTAAATAAATAAAATTTCACTAGAAGGATTTATCTACTGAAATTATATTTGTGCTTTAAATCATGTCGTTATGGGCTATAAATGAGCAAAAACACTGACTTCATTCATGCTGAGGACAATTACCACATATCCAAATTTCTGTTTAATATTTTATGCCATGTAATTTTCTGGTACTCTTTTGTTTGCTGGATATCAGTTGATGAGTGGTCTTAACTGCCTGTAAATGTCGGCCTTATTTGCAAAAACATTTTGTAAAAAAACAACTTTCTGCCCATTATGCCAAATATGATGTAAGTTCCAATTTGTTTGTGTGCACAGGGATATATCAGATCTGTGTGGGTGAACATTGTTGAGCTCTAACGCCTCTAGATACTTTCCATTTGCATCATAGGTGGCACTGCTGTAAAAGTAAATCAGATGAGAGTAGAGAAGAAGGAAAGAGAAATTCAAGATGGCGATACTGATGTACTATATTAGCCCATTTGTATGATCGCGTAGTAAAGCTAATATTCGGGATTGTATCTTTCCCTAATTACTCGGATACATAAACAGTAAATAATAATAAATGTGTCCTATATCAAAGTGGCAATATGGAGAAAATTTGTTGTGCTTTTTTTTCTGTTAAAGTACAAATTTTATATTAGTTTTTTATTTTAAAGTTTGTTGTATGTGGTAGTTGCACAAATAGTAAGAAGTCGCAAGAAATTGAATCTGTGTGGAACTTTCATGATACATCAGAGAAAGAAAGCATTCATTCTTCTAAGTGATGCTCTGCTTTTTTCATATGAAAAGTAAAGAGGGCAGTAGGACAATGCTTTCAATAGAATTTTCGTTTTCCTCTTCACATTCAGACTTAAGTTGCTGCAACACTTCGTGAAATCTGACATTTTTTCCTTCACTTTGCTTTTAAAGCATTTCAGTCCCTGCAACTGGGCTACGATTTGCTGAAGTAATTTCAGTTTCAAAGAAAGCCCCATGCCTCCATTAAAATAATTGAAAACAGAGGAGATAGTGTCAGTATCCGCATTTTTGTGACTTCCTGTTTCTTTTATTTTGAAGGATCCTGACAGGAACTGGTTTTTGTTTTTTATTTTGTTCACTTTACTTTGACCTAATTAGTTATTGTTTTCACCTGTGTCTTGTTTTGTTCCTTTCCTTTATAGACCTTTGTTCAACCACGTTTTAAGGGCCAGGTTGTCTGTTATACCCTTATGCTCCATGCCTAGAATTTCTGATTCCACAGCCTCAAGTCTGTTTTGTTTCCCCTTCTTTTTGGATTTTGATCATGGACTGCCTTTTGTTCTCCCAGGTTTGAAGTTAAGTTATCTGCCTCCTTTTGTATGTGTTTTCTGGTCCTTTTCCCCATGTCTTGTACTCCCGTCTAGCTCCCTTTTGTTCATGCCTTGTTTCATTCTCATGTTCATGTGTCTGTGTGGTCTGGTGCGTCTCTCCAGGTGTGTGTGACCCAGACCCTCATGCCTTGTTCCCTTGTGTCCATGTCTTTGTCCCTGTGTTCATGTTTCATGTCCATGTGTTTTTTCCCTGCCTGATCTGTACCTGTTTATCCGAGCGTCTGTTTCTTGCTTTTTGTCTTGTTCAGTTAAATAAAGCTTTGACCTGAACCATGAGTACCAGAGTGGGTGCATCATTGGTCCTAAAAATTAATAATAATTCCCGAGGCCCGACAGATAGAGCCTCTATTTTCATCATAAATCTTTGACATAGCTTTAGACTGTAATTTTTCCACAGCTTCTTTATATTTAACCCTCTGGAGTCTGAGGGGGTTTTCGGGGCCTGGACAAATTTTGACATGTCCTGACATTTGTGCTTTTTTCAGTATCTTTTAAACATATTAATGTCTAATTAAGTCTAATAACACTGTTATCAGAACAAAATTGGCTACAATAATATGTGAGCTTCAAGTTTATACATTATTGTGTTTTTGAGAAAAAAGTGTTTATGCATGGTTAGTGAAAAACTACAATTTTTTTCTCACTGAAATAAGACCATAAAACACAAACAGAACATTGGTTCACAAGACTTTGGAGACCTGCATGTTGTAGGCTAAAGTGTTTACTTCAGAGTGCTGTGAATGTCATCTTGTTCACACATTCACAGTAAACAATACACTGATTTAAATTTTCTAAGACACTTTTTTGTCCAGAAAGGCCATATGCAAGAGGGTGTGTCTGAGGATGAATAGTCATGTGATTTACCTGAGAACACAAAAGACGCACTGAACGTCCAGACAAAGATGCATAATGAGCCTTTCAGTCAATGTAGATGGGACGGATTAGTGCAGCACAATACAACACAATGAGGAGCCAAACGATCCTCATTTGAGTTAAAATCAGTGTTTTTACTCTGAGGACAAGCTAAACTATTTGTCTCTGTGAGGAGTGTAAGGAACGCTGCTTCACGTGCGTAACGCGCCATCATCCAAACGCGCAGAAAAAGTGAGTAAATTCTATGATGAAGTTTGACGTTTTATGTCATTTCTCGGGGGTGTGCACATATTTACCTGGTTCACCTGAGATTATTTACATGTGAACAGTGGACAGTGTACAAGGCGGGACCGCATTACCTGTAATAAGGTGAGACAGGAAAAAACGGACTTCTCCTTACGTTCATACGGATTAAAGAAAAAGTGATGATTTGTTTTCGACTTGAATTGTTTCACTCAAAAGAAAACATTTCAAGCTTTCTAGCCATATAATTCTTATTTTTATGAGGCAAGTATTCGCTGAGATTCTGGTTGTTTTATTTACGCGTCTGTGAAGAGAAATGGCAGAGACAGAAAAGTCCGAGAGCGCACCCTGTCGGCTTTCTTTATTTAAAAAAAGCACAAGGTTTTGTTGTTATTATGATGGTATACCACTAAAACTAGATCCTTTACAGATTTGAATGATATACTTCTGTTATCTGTACGATCAGAATTGACGGAGTAATTTAAGTTTGTTTTGGCCTTACCAGGAAAAGATGCGTCAAAACGCGCCGGCGCGTGCATCGACCCCAGAGGGTTAAACACTCCCATGTACCTTGATGCCAGAGTGACGAAAGCAAAAGGGTCCACCTGCGTGCACTGCAGAAATGCTGTGCGGTAAATCATGCAAGCCTTTCGCAGTATTTCCACATCATTGCGGCAATAGTGGGCCAGTGCAAACTGCATTTCAAAGGGTGTCTGTTTAGCACTATTGTACCATGTCATTTTACCTGCTCACTCTGGGACATGTTAATATAGCTGTAGAATTCTGGCTCCGGGTATGGACCTCCATAAAATTCAAAATCCTTTAGAATTCTGGCTCCGGGTATGGACCTCCATAAAATTCAAAATCCTGTATCCTAGTCTTCAAATCCTAGAGCTGCAGGTGTTTTAGCCAGACTCATAAGCAGAAAACTCAATGAGTTTATCCAGCGTTACTGATAGTCCCCGTCGTACATGAGGATGACCCTGCTGCCCTTCATGATCACAAAAGGAGTGAAGTATTCAAGTATGATATAGCTGTCAAAACCTGAAGCATTATGAGCTATGAATGTATACCCCTTAATCTGTTTTCCCTCCTACCTTCTGAGTGATAATACCCATGGTCACTGGGGGTTAACGCATCCTCCCAGGGTGTCTCTAGCGCCCTCTGTCATCCAAACGGCTCTACTGCAGGGGACTCGCTCCCTGGTAACAATTCAGTTGCGCCGTGTTTGGGAGGTGTCGCCTGCACGCACACATCTGTAGGTAACACCATACCCAGCACCCATCACTGATAAGCTGCTAGTAGCCACTCTGTAACACTGCACATGCTTTGAACATCAATCGTTCTAATACTGATACGCTGTTTTTCTCTAAATCAGCATTGTACTTACCACCTCTGCTTATCTCTCCTAAAGGCACCCTCTCTCGACGCCTCTTCAGAGATATTCTACCAGACTGTAGGTCCCCAGTGTTTTCTACAAACGCCACAGTGCCACTTTTAAATACCAGTATGGTATTCCCTGTTTTGCATGTATGTTCTTACGCTAGGCGGCCAGTTGCACTAAACGAGCAACCCTCACCATTGTAACAGAGCTCTAACTTTAGTATTGTTATAAAAACACATCATTCTGCTTAAAAAACATCATGTATCCGACAAAAACCTATGCATAGCGTCTTCTCTCTCTCTTACCTTTATCAGACTCCTCTCCTATGCACAAATTGTCCACTAGCACTCCCAACACAATCCCATTTCCTGTTGAAACATATTTTTCTTATCAGTATCCCATAGTAACAGAGCGAGAACAAAACTATGCAACTTGATAATAACATTGTAGAATAAATAGATTTAAAAAAAGACACACCTTTAACAAACTGCTGCCCAGATGACTCGGTGTCCACCAGCGCCATTGACGTGCCACCTGACGGATTATGCTTTGTCAAGTATAATAATATTAAAATTCAATGCAAACAACCCCCCAACTCCCTCTATAAAACTGCTGTTAAGTCAGTCAAAGAGATGACATACCTGACTTTACTAGTAATTACCCCATTACCTCAGCCAAAAAAAAAGATGCACATCGTTTTTGACACTGGTGTCAAATGCAGGGCTAACCAGATGCGATTAGTGCCGCCTAGAAGGAGGAGTAAATGATGTCATTTATTTTACTGGTTCATGATGTCACGTGATCGGATACACCCACTTTTGACGCCCCTCCTTGCCCCCACATCACTCAAACACTATTATTACTACTGACCACTTGTTGAAAGACAAGCTGAATGTCTGTACAGGTGTGTGTGTAACAATTGTGCCAACAGGGAACCAAATGAATGGCTACATGTTAGCCTGACATCAGCTTATGATGTGACTGCAAAATATATTTTTTTAAGTATAAAGATGAACACATTTTTACAAGCACAACTAGAGTTCCGTATGCTAGTATGTATAATAATAATGTGAATATCTTGATGCATGTTGCAAAGAGTTAATACAGAGGTTAGCTGATTATGTCATTAGAGAACCATTGACTGAGTGATTGAAATTATTCCGCACATATCATATTTTTGTTTGTTATAAATATAAACAGAATTTTTTCTACATTGTCCTAAAAATTTTAGGACAATCTATTGTTGAGACAGGACATGCATAATCACAGGTGTAAACATGATGAGGACGTAGAGAAAAAGCGAGAGAGCTCATAAATATCATTACAAAACATCATCTGATGAACGTTTGTGTATGTAAATGTTTGCTGCCCATCTGTCTGGTAGCTTTTGAGATATTGTACTGGATAATTGATGGCCTGATAGGTAGAGATAGAGGAAAAGGAAATAGAGGAAAGGTCAGAGGATTAGCAAAGTCTGTAGAATTAACATTAATCCAAATTCTCTCTCTCTCCCTCTCTCTCTCTCTGTACCTTCTGCAGGTGTCCCTGGTCCTGGAGCTGTATATCGCTGATGTGCAGTTACTGGTCCAAACATCATTGCTGTTGTTTATTGTTGCTGTTCTTCTCTCTCTGCTCTATCCACTCACCCCAACCAGTCGAGGCAGATGGCCGCCCAAACTGAGCCTGGTTCTGCTGGAGGTTTTTTCTTCCAGTAAAGGGAGTTTTTCCTCTCCACTGTCGCCAAGTGCTGCTCATAAGGGATTTGTTGGGTTTCTATCTAAGGATTGTATTTATTGTGATTTGGCACTTTACTGCTTTACTGCAATTGAATTGAAGTAAATTGAAGTAATTCATGAAATACTGTAATCAGTTTTAGTCATCAACATATTCAAGATAAAACTGCTTTGCTCCAATGCAACGAGCACATTGTGTTACATACATAAAAATCCCAAAACACTTTTTGATATTGGGCAGACTCAGTATAAAGTAAGGTGACATAACACAATAAAAATTCTGTAGGCCAATCTTTCTTTACAGCCTGTCCACTGTGCAGAAAATGCAAATGATCAAATCTACTTGGCCTCTTGCGCTTGTTTGAGTGGGGACACAGTTAAATCTGACCTTTTTACAGGCCATTATAAGCTATTTTAAAGCCGAAGACACTATGAGTGAATCATTGCGGGATGAGTGACCGTGTAGGTGTTGATAGCTTGACAATGCGGCTGACATGGCTTTAAATGTTACCTATCCTACATTACTATTTCAGCCCCAGCTGTCTCAGGGGAGATGTGATTACAGGGCTCCACAATAAGCCTGCGATCTCTAGTGGAAAGTACAAGAGGTGAAATAAATAATTGATGAAGATTCACTGTTTGAAGGATTGAGTGACTGACTAAAGGACTGTCCTGCAGAGAATGAAAAGGATATGTGTGGAAGGGAACACAGGATTGAGATTGGGGTACGTGGAGTACTTTTCTTTTGTCTTTAACTTGCCCTTTATGCACTTACATTAGATTTTTTTTAGCTTTATTTCTTCCCAAATGCCCTCACCTAGGCTGTCGTCTCCTGTCCCATCTACTTTTGTCTTTCCTCTGTATTCTTCACCTCTTCCGCTCCTCTTTTCTATTTTCTTTCCTTTTCTTTCCCCTGCCTGACTCAGGTGATTTAAGGTATGGCGACAGCTATTGAAACCTGAGGGATTAAGTAAAGCTATTTTCGTACCTTGGGCTAACACAACATCTCACACACATACACAAACATGGCACAGACAACCAGGCGATGTAAAGTAGAGAGACAGAGCTATTTAAACTTGAGGGGAGGAAGTGTGTCTATTTTCAAGATGCACGTCTTCCAGGCAGGGATAACAAGGATGCAGCGCACACACATACACACACACACACACACACACACACACACACACAGTATGTAGTCCCTGGCACTGAAAAAAGACTGAGGTGAACACAAGCTCATATACTCCACCCACACACGTGCCGAGAGAGCATAGTGTGACACAGCTACTGTCAAGCTGTTCTCTCAGTCAGGAAGCCAAAGCACCTGAAGTGAACATCCAGAGAAGGCTTGCAGGAACACATCCTCTCTGCAGACCCATACTGTCGATTTTATTCCTTTTCACATTTCAATGCTTACTACTTTTGTTGTGTGTGTGCAGTTATATAATAGACAGTATAACAATTGCTGTCAGAATTAAGAGGAAACAGATGCCCTTCTCTGCTGTTTTAACATTTGTATACAATCTTTCTTTCTTGCTACATTTCGTTTTTTTTTTTCAAGCATTGCATAGTTTTTCATCTATTTTGCATCAACAACTACACTGCTTCTTCCTGCGAAGAACCACTGGGAATAGGGATAAAAAATAAAAAAAAAAACTTCCCAAAGCCACCATATGTTGTTATTTTGAAATGGTTTATTGCATTTGTATCTGTGCCACAGTCTTGAAAGTATAAAATGCAGCAAAGGTCACCATTTTTGTTTTTGATTAAGTACATTTTAAAAGTGAAAATAAATCAGCAATCTTTGAACTTTTGCTACAGGCCTTTTATTGTGACTAGTAATTTTTTAAAGCTGCAATAATCAACATTTTAAAAGGGCCACATTATTTTATGTAATATGAAATGTATCAGCAGACTCTGTAGAGCTGATGAAAACTCACAATGTTTGCTTTAGAGTCCATAAACCTACTGTACCACCAATCTCATCCATCTTGTTTCCAGCTGCAGTTGGCAGCTGTTGCCACAAAGCTCTGATAAGCTCTCTGTAAACTACTAGGTGGAAAAACGTTTGATAAACTGGTGAATATTCACGAGCTAAAGAGACAGATTGTCTTCTTAGGGGTTATTTGACACCAAAAGCCAGCTAAAATGAGAGCCACTATTGAATTTATACCCACAGGTCAAAACAAACAGAACTACAGTCTGTTAGATGTGCAAACAGGGACCTGTTTGCTAATATGGTTGTACTACAAATTTATGTGACAGTATGTCAGTGCAGCTTTCAATGGCCCCACATTGGCTAAAAAGTTAGTGAAAATTAGATTTGTCTAAATTCCCACAACAGGTGGGGACATGGAGGAACACTTGCTGAGCAAGAGGAGCTGGCTAGACAAATTTCTAACACAGAATCTCTGCAGATGGATGCAACAGACTCTGCCTCTATGTTCTTCGTTTAACCCAAGCTTAGCTGCAAGTGATCACAATAGAATTGCGTAGGTCATGTGATGCATTTGGGCCTAAAAAGGATCAAATCACAAAAGAAACAGCTGGAGAAAATGAAGCTACTTAGCATCCTGCACATTAAAACCATGCACGTTTGCAGGGAATCAGTCAGCTCAGCCAGAAAAGGTCTTTTATGCTCTTAATGCTCTGGGCCCAAAAATGCAGAATCCTTTTACAGCGGAGAAAGCAACTTTGAATCTTTATATCCAGTTCCCTTAAGACATCCAAGGTTTAAATCTTCTGGATCCTTAGGTGTGTACTTTCTTCCATCCATGTGTTAGCTATACCTCTGCTCCTGTGAAGTGTTGCAGGTGTCGTGTCCTGATGTCCTTGTCAGTTTTGGGAAATCTTCAATCTGACTAAACTATAACTGAATTAAATTCACTAAGTATAGCTAGCAATCCTCTTCATCAGGATCACAAACATGAGAGAGACCATTGAATCCAAGTGCACAGGTGTTTCTTCATACAAAACACAGCACAGACAAGGTGAGTTACCCCAGTGCAGACTGACAATTCTTCTGCAGCTCCCTGCTATGGTCAGGGGTTTGATTCACACCCCCTGACCCACCTCTTTTCATCTTAATGTTATGCCTATTGCCACTATTAAATTCAATTCCCTTTTATGGTCATATTGGTGTATTGGTTCCTCTCAATCCCTTTTTTAAAGATGCTGGGGGAACCGCACCCCGTCCAGCTCCTCCTCTGGGGCTTGGTGTGATTTTTCCATCCTCCATTTCCAATTCTTTATATATTTCTTAAGTGCATACAGTGATATCATACAATTGTTATCATATCTAATGACAGTCTCCAGGATCCATCCAGAAACTCCCTTACTTTCCCATGCATGATGTTAATGCAAGACATTAATTACACGTCTTTCTCAGCTCTTTTGATATATTACTGTGCTCTAATGGTTTTTGTCATGGCAATATGATTTTTCCAAAAAATACACACAATATACATAGGTTATCTATGCATGGCTTTTAGTTTTCCAGGAATTAATACACACCACAGGTGGGTCGGGCGACGATCCCAGCTGACGCTGGGTGAGAATTGGCGTGCACCTTGGAGACATGACCAGGGCTGACAGAGAGTCAGACAAACATTGTGATGGTAACCGTGACAAAATTATGCACGGTTAAGGATGATGATGGTGATGTCGCTAATGCAGGTCAGTACTGTGAAACCTCAGCCCTACTATTGATTTCATCAGTTAAATTTAAAGTACAATGAGACATCAGTGCATGTTGCTATGGATACTGTAAGAAAGTGGTGCATCGCTGAAAAAGAAAGCAGCAAGAGAGTGAGTGATGGAAAGATGAAAGGCAACAGAGAAAGGAGAGTCAGAGGACACAGAACACTTTTGTCTAGTGATCCATGGCAACAGTTTCATTACAGCACATTTGAGAGCAAAGTATCTGAACAAGAAAACGGAAAAGGGAGGCAGACGAGGTAATGAGCTGACATTAACTCCAATTTAAGATTCTACCGTTGAATCAATAGTGTTATCAGCAAGGCTGTCCCTGGTATCAATAGTCAAATTAAATAAAATCTGTGTGCTGTAAAATCCCATAGATTTCATAGATATCATGTACAGTATCTTGACATGATGACATTAAAAACACATTTACTCCATTTGAAACTTATGTATTAAAAATAAATATGCCTATATGTATAGATAAAAAACATGAAAACAATATTACTGTCTGAATACTGTAACTCTTAGCTTTTCTCTATTTAAGTGTATGTACTCATCAAGCTACAGGCCACACTACATACAATGTTATTGCTGGGATTGCTGCTTGCAGAAATTTTAAATTATTTAGTGGGGAGAAGAATCTTGGTTTAGCCTACTAATAAAGCTACACAATCTAGTGGTATTTCAGATTACACAAGTTAATAAAAAGGTAAAGACACTATATTATAGTGTATAATAAATTGCATGCCAGCAATTTTAGAATGGTGGCCATGCTACACCCCCCACCCCCACGCCAATATCTGCTAGAACATTTAATCCCAGACACACCAGAACAGAAATAGCATGCTTCCACAGCTAACTTCTACTCAACAAGAAGAAAACATCCAACTGCTAACAATTAACCCTTGCTCAACACTAAGTTTAATTACCATAATTTCCTAGTCTGACATCTACTGTACCAAATTTTAGCCATCAACAATGTATAAGAAACATGTAATGAATGAAATAATGAAACAATATAATGGATTCTGTCTTGCTGTAAAACTGCACTTCCAATGTAAAAATCAGTTTGCATTTGTGCAATAAAAAGCAATTTCCCTAAAACACACCTTTGACAGTGAAGGGAATGATCTGTCCCAGTTATAAAGTTAAGTGTAGCTCTGTGTTACATTCAAGGGGAATGAAAATAAAACCATTTGTTCCCATTATAAGTTTTGCTTTATTAACGGAGTGGGTCACACTCAAAGTTATTAGCGTTATATAACTTATCATTAGATATCTTACACACAAACACATTCACAAACACACTGAACATATTTCAAGTTGTTGGCCTCTAAATAATTGAGTGCACAAAGACCAGAAATTACAACATAAAATACATTTACAATAAAACTTATTTCAATTACATATCAATCTGTCTGATCTCTGGGTATTTTTCCACTTTTTCATTTATCAAAACATTGTTTGGTCACTGGATATGCAAGCAGTTAAGGGAAATGTTTAGTATAGACCTCCTCCCTCAGTTTAGTTTGCTGGCTTGTCTTGTCATGTTTGGAGTTCCCAGTAAATTAAAACCATATCTTCCTGAGAAGTCCTTCCTCTGTGTCTTTGCATATTTCTACCCCAGCCTCCCATTGTATTCCCTGCTCTGGTTCACAATCTTTGCCTATCACTTCTATCTATTCTGCCTCAGTCTCCCTATCAGGTATTGCTTTCTGTTCCCCATGTGTCCCTGCGCCCCTGGCTTCTCTCATATCTCAGTCCTTGTCCCCTTTGGAAGCCTGGGCTATCTGGAAAGAATTAAAAGCCCAGGCTGTCCATGCATTTGTCCCATGCAGAGTGGAAGTCTGGGATTGCCAGACCCAGGTCCAGCCTCCAGCTCCCCAGCCAACTGTTAAGCCTTGAAGACGATCATCATGACCTTGCTATCCAGCCTCAGCTAGCAGCCCAGCGACAGCCAGCAGTTAGTCTTTGTCTCTGTGCCAGTTCATTGACAGAGAAGAGGAGGTCGTCTGTAGTCTGCAGCCAGACTTCTCCAGTCCAGCCAGCTCAGCCAGTCAAGCCATAGCCTGCAGCCAAACCTCAACGGAGAAGATGAGGTCATCTGCAGTCATCCTGTGGCAGTAAAGGTCAGTCACAGAGAAGTAAATTTTACTCGTAGTTTCCCCATCCCAGTGGAGACCACATTCATGATTCTGTTCCTGCCCGTAGTTGGGCCATGCCTGCCAAGGCCACTCATGATCCTATTCCTGCCCATGATTCGGCTGTATTTGCCGAGAACTCTCCTCGAGACCACGTGATTCGACCATGCCTGTTAAGACCACGCCCAACCCTTCTCCTGCCCTGGTTCAGGCTATCCCTGCTGAAGCCATGTTTGATCCTGATCACCTCATAGGTTGATTTTACTATTGCAAATGGGGCAATTGCTAAAAAAGATCCCTAGATTATAAACACCTTCTCTTGATCTACATTTAATTTTGGCCATCATATGTGAGGATCTGGTGACCTGTCCAGGGTGTACCCCTGCCTTCCACCCGAGAGAGAGCTGGGATAGGCTCCAGCAGATCCCCGTGACCCTGAGCCAGGAAAAGCGGGTATAGAAGATGGATGGATGGATGGATATGTGAGGATCTGAACTCATTCTATGAGGAAAATCAGCAGCTTTTAGCATACTGTAGAATGTAGAATATGTGAGTAAGAATAAGAGGATAATTTGGGACATAGTATATTTTTGGTCTCCAATTAAAAATAATTCTCCTTCAATTTAAATAATATAACACAGATGCTTCTTTTGACATGTCTGAGTCTTTGGGATGATCTTTTAGGCTTGACAAAAGTAGGAAATAGGAAACAGCACTTCAATATTGGTCATAATGTGGCATCAGATAAATTGCTCAGTAGCCTAGCAACAATTGTAACATTTAACTTCTCTTCTTAATGTGCTCTGGACTAGACATGCTCTATTTCAGAATAAAAAACTGAAACAGCAGACACACTAATGAGGCATAATCAAATAATTGTCAATCGTAAATACTTTATAGTTTATGAAGGGGTCTTTAGTGAATAATCTATTAAAATGTTTCCTTTCCTATGTCAAATCTTAGGAGATTATTCTGTTTCTCCTTTTCTGTCATCCTTTCTCCTCTAATGTCTATGCTCTACATGCTATTCTGGGCATTTGTTTCCATTAGAATCAGGAGCAGGGCAAGCACTATTTTCATCTGATGGCTACTTTGGTACAGTACAACAACAAAGTGATGAGAGATTGGCACAAAGGTGAAAGATGAAAAAAAAAAGACTGACCCTACTCAATGTGAACAATGGGACATATTTTTAGGATGTTTTAACACTCTTAATACATGTATTTCACATATGTGTGTGTGTGTGTGTACCCACATGCATTAATTTGGGCTTCTTTCTGTAATTAGGTGCATCAAGTAACCTGGGTATAGTGAGATATTTACAGTAACCTGGTTTTCTAAACATCATGGGTTTCTTTAACTAGGGTCAATGATTTTGCACAGTTAGGTTTCTACTGGAAAAAAAAAAAAGATTTGCAAATGTGAAAGAAATGACACCAGGATTAATTATAAGATGACACCTGCTGATCTTTTGTTGAGGGAATTTTTCTGAATTAATATAATAATATATCAATTAATGTTACACACACACACACACATATACATATATATATATATATATATATATACAGTATATAATACAACACTGGAACAAAAAGCCAGTTTAGTTGGAGCACAGAAAAGGCGGTCCCCAGGCTGTGCCCTCTCCAGGAAAGCTGGATAATCTTGAGATATAGTTTGGCACATAGATGCTAATAACAGAGAGGCTTTCTTTCAGTGACAGGAACTTGTAAGGAAGTGGCTGCCAGAGAAAACTCCTACAAAACAGTGCTAATGTGTTGTGATGTTGGTGGTGTGGTTTTGAAGGATGGAGGGGGACCCAAATGCAGGACACAGATATTTATTTTCGCCTGGATCCACCAGGCTCGGGCACACAAACAAAGCCATCAAGGCAACTCTGCCACTCGGTGTACAAAATCACAAGTCACTCAGAAGGGAACACACAGGTCAAACTCAGCCACTCGGTGTATAAAATAAAACTCTCTCTGTCCCTCATGGACATGAACGAACATAGGCAGTAATGACAATGCTCTGACAGAGAACAAAGGAAGCCGGTGGGGTATATATACAATCAAGCACAAACTAATTGAACACACGTGAAAACGGATCAACTAATGAACCTAAACCTACCTATAACAGACAGAACAGGAAAAAAGCACCAAAATAAATGTCCAAAACCAGAAACATAATTCTACCCCCATGGCATAATGCATGATCAGGGTCTATTACCCAGTGCAAAACAGAAAGGTCTTTTCAAATTTGGTGTTGTAAAACCAGTCAATATACCCTGTATCACTGGTGCTACTCCAAGACACTACTTTTGCCTGGTGCCACACAATGACCGTTCTGTGTTATATCTTTCAGAATGACTGGGCAACATGGATACAAACCTGGTAATAAAACCCAAAGGTTAACTAGAATTGTTTCAACCTCCAGTCTTTGTTGAAACAATAGAAAGATGATGACTGCTGGATGTCAGGCTACTGCATCAGGCCACGCAGTTAATATACGTGACATTGGTTGTCCATCCAGGTATTTCATTCTCTCTGGCAATGACCTAGTATTTGTAGACCCATAATATTAATAATCTTGATTCTCAATATTTATCTGCAAAAAAAAAAAAAAAAAAACTTTCTTAAAATGTGTCACAGCTAAGTTCCCATTTTTCCTCAGTTTATGTTACTTTGGAGAATGATGATGCAGAGCTTATGTTTTCAACAATGAGAAGGCAATCAAACACCTTAATGCTCGCTCCACACCAGACAATTTTAAAATCTTCACTGATTGTAAAACATGGGAGACAAGACAATAAGGACAGTTCAGCCAGACTGCAAAACCACACACCTGCTGCTTGTAGGAATGATTTCACAAGGTATATGAGATCTCACAGAAACAAGATCAGACATGATTTTATGATCCACACCTTTTCCTTGTTGACCCTATTGTAGTATGTCTTGCATGAGACATAATAAAGGCATATGTGTTGCTATAGTTCTAAATCTTAAGTCTTCTTTTTCTATAGTCCATTGGGCTTAAACTGTGCTGTGTTTCTGTTTGCTGCCGTGTTTGTGAGTTGTACATCCAGTCGGTGATGCTCCCCAGTCTGCTCACTTTTTTTGGCTACTGTGGGTATTCCATCAACAAGATCAGGATTCGAGACTGGGGAAGCTCCAACTCAATCACGAGCAGTAAAATAATTGTATTGACACCACATGCTTGAGGATTATTTAAACAATCAGTTGCAAAAAGCATTGCATTGGGCCACAAAATCAGGCATAAAATTGTCGAGTGTGTGGCAAGACTAAAACAGGTGTTCAGACCCGGTCTGTGTTTCAGTCACTACTGTATGTGGCTGAAAAGCTGTTGAGAGATTGTGTCATAATAGTTATTAATAGTTTTTACACAGTCTGTATTCAACTTACAAGTCCTTTGTGTGCACCTATGTTTTAGTCTACACTATAAGGAGGTCAGTTGGATTGGACTTGTTATCTTTAAGTCAACTGAACAACCTATCACTCAGAAAACAGATTATATCCTAAAGACAGCCTGAAGCACAAAGTGACACTTACCAAGCGAAATGCTGTGTAGCCAAATCTATTCTGCTGCAACATATGTCAACATTTACTCTAATGAAGGTCCTTTTTTGAAATTTAATTTCCCATGGGATGTCTGTAACTATACAAAATGTGGTTTTAAATTTACATCACACCTGTGAGTAATACTTGAGTAGACAAATTTTAGAAAATGTATAATTTGCAATCCTATGTCAGCTGTACATATTAAAGCAAATTTATACAAGTGCTGAATATACTGACACAGTTCAATGACACATTTTCAAACTAGAACATTTGCTGTTCAAGTACCACCTTTACACATATGAAACATATTTGAATTATATATATATATATATATATATATATATATATATATATATATAGATAGATAGATAGATAGATATAATAGATTTATATTGTATCTTATTTTCTTATAAAAATATTTGTTTCCATAATTCTAAGATGCTGTATACTTGTTTACGGTCAAATCTTTTTGTCTATTGCTACCCTCTTACTTTTGTTATTTTTGTTGCGGCAGTCACCTTGTTTGTCCATAAGGTTCCTTAAAATGTTTAATTACCAACACCTCCCATTTAACTGGGATTACAATTAAATGGACCATGGACTTTTATTCTAACCACACCAATGTGTTTTTGGCTGAAAAATGTTAATTGATTGTGAACATTATATGGTAACCTGAGCAGCAAAGCAGACTAAACTCCTGCTGGAGATCCTGGTGACTCACCCTTCTAGCCTATTTTGTGTGTTTGCCGCAGTTCTCCCCAGGAATAGCCCAACAGCAGCATGACACACAACATGCTGTCACACACACACGCACAAACAGCATACACACACATATGCAGTGCCTGCCTTCAGTGATTTGTGAGCATGGGGGAGATTTATTTATCTTTCTCTGCATATCTTTTTCATCCCTCATGTTTGAGGTGACCAACAGCTAGCTCATCCTGACAAACACTGTGTAAACATGGCTTTTATAGCATGTACTTTAAGGGCTATACGGCAGGTCACTACAGCGCAGAAGAATTGGTTCTTTGTGGAGCCTATAGTGTATATATGAAAAGATAGAGGCAAGATGAATTGATAGTATTACACAAAGGATATATTCAAGGGTTAACTTAAAGCAACGAAAGACACAATACACAGATGAATCATATAAGAAACAAAACAAAACACCCACTCAGCGCAGTTCAACTTCAAACACTGGAACCCTGTAAGTTCACAGTAGTAGAGTTCTTTTTTTCCTTTGTTTAGTTCTGTCTTTTCCTTCCTTGTACGTAACAGAGTTAAAAATGCACTTTATTATTTTCAAATTGTATAGTGATTTTAATTTTTTGTCATGTAATTTTATTCAATAATTGTGAATTTTATCAATTTGATTTGCCTTAAACTATGCCATTTATTTTGATTTAGAGTGTTATGTTGGTGCACATACCTTTTTTTGTCCCTCTAGAGCTTCCGTATTTCCCCTCTTCCCCTCACAGCGCTGCTACACATTGCTGACGGTGAGTTGTGCAGAAAAATGTGGTTGATACTATTTTACATTTATTTCCTAAAATTGAACTGTTTAGGTCAATGCTATTATTGAATGTCACTTTCAGTTAACAAGGCTTGTATGTCCAGTCATTGCTGTCTTTTAACAGCGTCAACAGTTTTTTAACCACTGAAGTGTTTTAACCACTAACTAAGTTTTTACCGAAGTTTTCGTTTCTCCTTTGATATTTGATTGGCGCACAGCACTGGGGTGGCAAGTACAGAAGCTCTAGAGAATTTGAAAATAATAAAGTGCATTTTTAACTCCGTTACACTCACCTCCACTGAATTTTATCAATTTTTGAGCTCCACATATGCAGAACTCCAAGTACACAATTACAAACAAAGGGCTAGTAAATGACATCCATCCAACAACTAAAGTTGACAGAGATGTACGGGAGTATGGAGTATAAGGATGAAGTGTAATGAGAGCAGCACTTATCACCCAGTCCAGCTATTGGTAACAGGGTGCCTTGCACACCCCACAAAACCCAAATACCTATTGTAGTACAGGCCCACTAAAGACAAGAACAGCACACTAACACTGCTAAACCATGAGAGCAAAGAGCATCCAATATAGAGGATACACAACAAGAGTGAAACATAGACTTGCAAACAGCCTTACCATTACACTAATCCTGAACAACAACCTGTCTAGACATATTCTGTAACAGTCAAGTGACGGGTTGGATTAGTTCGCCAAATTGTGACCTGACTTGGGCATGTGCAAGGGACTGATTACTGAGTGTAAATGAAGTGTAGTCAACAGTACATGGTCTATCACCAATCTGAGTCACATTGTCAGGCACAGGGTCTGAATGTTGCACAGTGCCAGGGCCTTGAGAAGTAGCATCCAATATAGATTTGGAGTTACAATGTTTCGGCTGGACAATGGTTAAGTCATCTGGTGAGGTTGAGGCTTCCTGAAGGTCAGAGGGCAAACTTGGAGCAGTTAACTGTGTGATCCATGCAATGGTTCTCCTTTCAGAATCTACAGACTCCAGACCATCCAAGTGACCCATTCCATCTCCTGAATGTGCGTATGTGGTATCCCTGTCAACAACAGAGTCTCCAATGTGCACAAGACAGATTTCACTCACTCTCTCGGAGAGGGTCGACACGGCAGGACTAGATAACTGTGTCTGACACAGGTGATGGCAGGTCAGACACACTGGCGTCCCACATAGGAAAGAAATTGGCTGGCATAAGCAAATCCCTATGGACCACCTTCTCACTTCCAGTGACAGTGTCACGAATCCTGTACGTGGGCATCATAGCATTCATGCCCACAACTGTGTAAACAGTTGAGTCCCACTTATCTGCCAGTTTCTTTTTTGCCCCTTTCCTTCTTGTTGGTTAAGAGCACTCTGTCGCCAATATCGATACTCGATCTTTTTACTCTCCTGTTGTACAGAAGGGCATGTTCTGCTCCTTCACAGCATGGTCTTGTGCGATCACCATCGCTTCCTTCAGATCATTAGTGAGTAGAGCCACATATTTATCATAGCTTGTTACAGCAGAATCGTGGAGGATGTTTCGAAACAGGACATCAACAGGTAGGCACGGAATCCTGACAAACATCAAGTAAAAGGGGGGATACCTAGTAGATTCATGGGCTGTTCAGTTGTACATAAATCCAGACCATCCAATCGTTGAGGCCAATCAGCTTTTGCTTCGGGTGGAAATGCACGGATCATGGCACTTAAGGCTCGATTGAATCGTTCCACACTTCCGTTTCCCATTGGATGATAGGCAGTAGTATGCGATTTTCTCACACCAGAGACCCTAAGGAGCTCACTTATTAGATGACTCTCAAAGTTAGCTCCTTGGTCACTGTGAATATGCTCAGGAAATCCAAAGACACAGAAGTATCTGTCCCAAAGGACTTTGGCCACCTGCTTAGCTGTCTGGTTCTTACAAGGAAATGCCTAAGCCATCCTTGTAAAGTGGTCTGTCACCACTAAAACATCAATAGACCTGTTACTTGGGTCCTTAGGTGAACAAAAGTCAATACAGACCAGCTCCAGTGGCCTAGATGTTATCACAATCTCTAAAGGAGCTCTCCCTTCAGGTTTGGCTGCCTTGCTGACCACACATCGCTGACACTGATGACCATACTCCCGTACATCTCTGTCAAGATTCGACCAAAAGAATCTCTGTCTGGCAAAGCAAAGGGTCCTGGACTGGGTCTGATGTCCTGACTCATCTTGCACTCCATTGAGGACTTCATTCTTCAAAGAGTCGGGGACTACGTACTGGAACCGCTTTGCCCTGACTCTGAGGTCTCTTGAAGCTCTATACAACACACCATTGCTTACAGTAAACTTATCCAAGTGTTTTAGGTATCTTGTGACAGAGACAGTCTCCTTCATCCTTTCTTTCCTAGAAGGCCTCCTGAATCTCTCAACATAAAACAAGACACGAGAGAGAGGTCTGTCTTCCAACTGCTTGTCACGAAGTTCCCTTTCAGTGTATATGGGCAAGGTGTCCTGTCCTGGTAGTACCAGCTGGGGAAAGCACTGCAATGCACTTGCTGCTCTCACCCTTGGACCAGCTTCCCAATCAGTATGTGACTGCAACACAGCAGATGCATCTTCCATCTCAATGGACTCAGTGCTCCCTTGAAACTGGGTATTATCGTTCACTGCAGTGGGTGCCACATGACCATTAGATGATGAAAAAAGACAAAACCACATGAAACATTTTTCACTTCGTTCAGGTTTGTGTAAGGCTCAGCAAGTAGTCTGTGGCCCACACTATTCCCAACAAAAGGCGCTCGACTCAAGGCATCAGCCACAATGTTCTGCCAACCTGGGACATATTTTATATCAAAGCCATAGCCGCTAACTTGGCCAGAAAAATCCAAAGGAGTTCAGACCTGAAAGCATGGACAGGAATTGTTCAGGTTCTGGGTCTGTGCTTGAGCAGGGACTAGACACAATTCTCCAATAGGGCTCACACAACCTCAGATGACGGAGGACATGTTTTATGACACTGGTCCCTAATATAAGTTCATTCTGTTGACACTGGACAACAAGAGTGGGAACTAACGTCTTACAGCCATAAACCTCCATCTTCACAAAAGCACAGTTTGGCTTAACACAAAGCCCGCCACAACCAACAAAGACCACATTCACGTCAATCTTTTGTTGATCAATTATCACCCCATTCTCTCTCATCTTAATCTCAGCAGCCTCACTGATGCTGCAGGCCATGGAGCCACTATCCAACATGCCACCAATCTTCAATTTCCTACTGTCACTACTGCAGACTGCAGACTGCGGACATTCAGTTGGAGTCCTGACATAAGTCTCTTGCAGATGTGTAAACTGTTTCAGCATCAGATGTAATAGTGAAGACCTGTACTACCTCCCTCCAAATACAGATCATCTAGTTTTCCGCAGATTGCAGGTGAGATGATTTGTTGCCTGGGCAGTGTACTCTAGTGTGACCTGGGGCTAAACAGGCAAAACAAAGCTTTTCAGACATGCAATGTGAGATCGTTGTATGGCTTGTGTAATCACAGACCTTACAAGCTGACTCTGTTGTGCGTTGTCCACAAGTAGCATGCTGAAATCTCCCACCTTGAGTCACACGAGAGGTATTGCGCAGTTGCACTTTTTCAAGCACCTCTTGAAAGATGTCAACCATGCGGGAGAGAAGTCTTTCTTCTGGGTTTTGGAGGCATTGTGCCACAACTGGCACTGATGTGGAGTTCGCAGTGTTGCAGGTTAAATCTTGAACAGGGGCAAATTTAGATGACAAGTAAGGAGGATGCTATACTGATTGTTGGGCTCGAGGGGATGGACTTGAAACTTGACATTGTGCAGGCACCACTATTTGCCTTTGGGACGTTGGGCTGCTCCAGGGAAACCGCAGCAATGTGGTTCTTTAACTGTGTAGCTCAACATACCCTGCTTGCAGCTCTCAGCTCTCTCTGGTAATCATCAACCCTCAGCTGAACATCACGTGAAGTCCATTCATGTATAGGTTTACACTTCAAGATGCACGATAACTCAGGGTCGGGGCAATGCTTAACAAACAGGATACCTACTTCATCAGACATGTTCTCTGTCCTTTTTCCTTGCCTGTGCAGGCCCTCCAGAGCCAGGTATGCTGCCTTATTCAGTATTATCCAGTAGTCGACTGGATTTTCCTTGTGTTTGGGTAAGGTAGCATAGAAGTCTGCTAGCGGGAGACACGAGGGAGTCTCACTGAAATAGTGGAGAAGAACATTGCAAATCACTTCAGGTTTCCGCTTGACATCAGATGTTAGGTCACTACGCAAGGCAATTCTAACAACATCCCTGGCTTTGTCCATTAAATGACTCATGATCTCTTCTGACTGATCATGCACAGGGATCTCAAATTTTCTGAGGTGAGTCTTAATCATGTCAGTCCAGTCAAGAACAGACAGGAGGTGGAGCAGCTGGCTCTCTGGTGCAGTTACAACAACCTGGAGCTAAACATGCTCAAAACAGTGGAGATGGTAGTAGACTTCAGGAGAAAACCCCCCTGCCCACCCCCCTCTCACCATCATGAACAGCACTGTGGCACTAGTGGAGTCATTCAGGTTCCTGGGCACCACCATCTCTCAGGACCTGAAGTGGAACTTCCACATCAAATCCATTATGAAGAAGGCCCAGCAGAGGTTGTACTTCCTGTGCCAGCTGAAGAAGTTCAACCTTCCACAGACGCTGCTGACCCAGTTCTGCTCAGCGGTCATCGAGTCTGTCCTGTGCTCCTCCATCACCGTCTGGTTTAGCTCTGCCTCTGAATCTGACATCCAGAGACTCCAGAGGACAGTTCGGACTGTGGAGAAGATCATCGGTGTTCCCCTACCCACCCTCCAAGACCTGTACACCTTCAGAGTGAGGAAAAGAGCTCAGAAAATCACTCTGGATGCCACTCACCCGAGCCACCACCTCTTCCAGCTCTTACCCTCTGGCCGGCGCTTCAGCGCTTCAAACATCAGAATAGCCCGGCACAAACGAAGCTTCTTCCCTCAGGCCATCCTACTCTTAAACTCATAGCTCTCCACCATTCCCTTCTACTACCTGCACTATGACACTGGCACCTTTTTTTCTCTTTGCACACTAAATTAGTTCTCCTTACATTCTGTTTTTAGGTTGCCCTTTTTGTAAGCACACTGGACTCCTCATAAGTCATCTGTAATTTGTTTACTTTTTATTATCTGTGCACTGTTTACTTTTGTAGCATTTATGTTTACTGTTTAATTCTTGTAGCATTTGTATTTATGTCTGTTTATGCTGGAGTACCCCCCCGTACCAAAACAAATTCCTTGTGTGTATGTGCACCCACTCACACACACTTGACAGTAAATCTCATTCTGATTCTGATTCTGAACTGAGTATTTGTCAGTGCTGTCACCTGTGAACATTGGAAGTTCTCTATCTGGTGTAACATGGACTGTAAGGTGTGGAAGGTCATGTCTAGTAATCTCAGTGTTCGCCGTCTGAGCAGCTGGAGTAGTCAGGTGATCACCATTTACACCATTTACAATACCAGCTGACATTAACTTTGCAACAATCGAATCACTAATTTGTGCACCTTACTGTCCCACCATGTCTGTGAGGTTGCAAATAGCATCAACATTACTGTTTGGTGTAGATGTGCAAATATTCTCTCTTTGAAGCCCATGTACAGGAGAACAACCTGGGAGATGGCCCAACCTCACATCTGTATAATTGTCAGAAATGGTGCTGTGGTGTCCCACATCTTTACTGCCAGCAAGGTAGCTGAGCTGGGAACCTCTTCCCTTTGGTAACTGAAGATTAGTAATATTATTGTATTTACCAGGATACACTATCAACCTTACTTTCGCTGTGTATATTAAAATGAAAAAATAAAGAAAAACAGCTAATTAGATACTTCTGAAACATAAAAATAACAGTGCCAGTGTTCAAGATTAACACACCTTAACTAACTTTACAACATAGATCAGACCACATTGACTTTAACTTGCACATCAGAAAAGCAGTGCAGCATCCACGGTGAACAGCATCAAGCTGATCTAGAAGTCCTCCCAAGGTCATGGCATCAGTGTAACGGGTTGTGTATGTTCCACTTGAACACAGATGACACCAACGACTTTATTTTTTTTTGTTTATTTTCTCCTGCTGCTGCTGCTGAAGACAACTGAACAAGTAAATACAAATTGTCTTCTCAGTCTGCACACCTGACCTCTATATACAAAAAAATAAATTATACATTACAATACACGAGTACACTGGAGGATACTATTCATTTCACTGCAAAGCTACGATAGTCTGCTGCACTGTAGCTACCCCAATCAAACATCAAAGGAGAAATTAAAACTTTGGTAACTTAAAATAAATCCCTCAAAGGAGGAATTAGAGCACACGTTGTTCCAACGTTTTTATTTAAAGAGGTTAATTTAATTAAAGTACCCCAACACACTCTTTTGCCTCATAGGATATTCAGACTTTTTTCTGTTAAAAAAAGCCCAATGCTGACACTAACCAAAAAAAAAATAAAACGTCATTTCGCACAAGAACTCACCACTGCGTTACTGTAATTGATCACTTACTTAGCACCTTATTGAGAAACGGGTTTCTTCCTTTCCCTCTACGCGCTTTCTCCAACCACAATCACAGCATGAGCGAACCCTTCTTCAGAACCAGATCTTCTTAATATCACACGGTTTACTGCGACCCATCAGGGAGGTCCTTGGAGGTCAACTGACTGTTCATGTGACAGGGGTTACAACTACTTTTAGGAAAGTGTCACTAACACACATGCGTGGTCTCTCCAGCATTTATCTTGAGTGGGGTACACAAATTAGGTTAGATAATAAGGAAATTGTCAAAGATTGCCACATGCTCCCTGTGTACTGCAGTGGTCATAGCAATAAGCAGTGCATGAAGAATAAGGGCTTAAACTACATTTCAATACATATCTCTGACCAATCAAACTGTTTAGGTGAGTTGTGTGGACTATGATTGTTATTTAAAGTGAAACAGAATATATATGGTGATAAAACTATAGTATATAACAGGTACACACTAAATACAACTACCTTAACCAGGCAGGTATTTTTATTGAAAAACAAGTACAAACCAACCTGCAGTGGGGACAAGGTCAGTTATGTCTTCTTTGAATAACAAATTCCAGTAAAACAATTTATAATAAACCTATCTTCAGGCACTAAAACACAACAAATGCCACGATTGGACAGTGAAAAAATAAAGCATTCAAATTTTGTTACATACACATCCATACACAGTATAACATGTAGTGAAATGTATTGTATGATTGACCTTCACTTAAAAATAAATAAATATTATGTGGAAATGTATTGCACATAGAATAATGCAGCAATTGCAATATTACACAATATATTATATTATATACATACATATATATTATATTATATTTGTGGCACAGTATTTACATGATATTGTACATATGATACACAGTATTATGAAGTAAGTGATATTGCACATTAAGGCACACAATATTGCATCTGCACAATCTTGTACAGGATATCACAAGATTATACAGAGGTAATTACAGGGTACAGTTTATGCTGCACTGAGATATGGAGTACTTTACGTATAATGTATAATGTATAATTATAAACAACAGTAATTTAGTAGCAGTAACCTGTGTGTAGTAGTAACCTGTGTGTGAGAATGTGCAAATAGTATGAAATGATAACGTATTCATGTTACATGAATGTATGAAGTAAGTAACTATCACTGGTCAGCTCTTGGTGTTGAGGGTCCAAGTAGCCGGAGGGAAGAAGATCCTCCTCATTCTCTGTCTTTGCTTTTGGGGTGCGAAACAGTTTCACTGACCTAACATAGTCACTGGTGTAACGCTGGTGTGATGCTGTTTCCTGGTAAGAGAATTTACTTCCTGTTGCAAGCGTGTTGTGCTGTGTGTGCTGTATAGTTCATCTACAGATTAGCAACAGACTAGCTTTAGTGTAACACACCTAAAAACTAACTAAACTCTGAACAATTCATTAACTACTACATATTCCTGTACCAGTCAAGTACCTTTGTATTTTGTCTGGTATTTCTTGCTATTTGCAGATTTAGCACTTGTTAGCCTACCAGTTAGCTTAGCTAGCGAGTAGCATGGCTCTCCCTCAGTGTTCCACATGTTTAGTTAGTCCTCTGCCTCCTCTGTGATAATGATACCTGTAATAAGTGTAAGTTTCTGGTAGCTTTGGAGGCGAGGATCACTGAATTGGAAGTGCTGCTCCACACTCTTGAAGAAAAGCCAGCTAGCCTAGCCCTGCTAGCAGGTGTGGAGCCACCAACCTCAGGGTCTGTTAGCTGTCCAACAGAACCATACTCATAAGCAGAAGCCCGCGACTCATAACCTGCCTGTTCATGTTTCTAACAGATTTTTCCCACTTAGCAACACACTTGCTGAAAAACCGACGATTGACGATTCCATAATCATAAACAATTAAGTTAAGGACTCCAGCGACAATAGTCAAATGCATTCCTGGGGCCAGATCGGGCGACATTGAGTCAAACATGAAGCTGCTGGCTAAGGCTAATCGTGAATATAGTGAAATTGTTATTCGCAGCTGCATCAATGACGACCGATTACGCCAATCGGAGGTCACTAAAATTAATGTTGAGTCGGTGTGTAACTTTGCTAAATTAATGTCAGACTTAGTTTGACTGTAGTTTTCTCTCGACCCCTCCCCAATGTGACCAGCAATGACATGCTTAGCCGCATGTCGTCAGTCCATCGCTGGCTAGGTCTAGGTGGTGTCCAGCTAACAATGTGGGCTTCATAGGTAATTGGGCCACTTTTTGGGGAAAACCTGGTCTGGTAACAAGGGACGGCATCCATCCCACTTTGGATGGTGCGGCTGTGATCTCTCAAAATCTGGCCGAGTTTATTAGCCAACCTAAAGTTTGACAATCCAGAGTGGGGATGGGGACACAGAGACAGTGTAAAATGCCGCTTTGCAGTGGTCCCTCTGAAAAAGGAGCTAGATGAATCAAAGATTACCTCCATGGTACAGTTCACGTATTCGTACCTTAAAGCATCACAAAGGCTGGAAAGGAAGTGGCGTTCCACAAATTTAGATGAGTTTTATCTAGCCTGGAAAAACATAAAAAAGCTCTCCGTAAAGCCAGAACTGCATACTATTCATCACTAATAGAGAAAAATAACAACAATCCCAGATTTCTTTTCAGCACTGTAGCCAGGCTGACAAAAAGTCACAGCTCTGTTGAGTCCAGTGTTCCCTTAGCTCTCAGCAGTGATGACTTTATGAGTTTCTTTACAAATAAAATCACAACTATTAGAGATAGAATTCAGCAGATGCTTCCTATAGCTGCCATAAATGAATCTTCTACTACAGTAGCTCTTGAGTCATCTGTAAGACCTTAATTATGTTTAGACTGCTTCTCTCCCATAGATCTCTCTGAATTCATGTCAGCAGTTGCTTCATCTAAATCATCAACATGTCTCTTAGACCCCATCCTGACTAGACTGCTTAAAGACACCCTGCCATTATTTAAATCATCTTTATTAGACTAATTAAATTAGTAATTTTTTATTTTTTATTAGTAAATTTATCTCTAGTATCAGGCTACGTACCACAGACCTTTAAGAATGCAGTAATCAAACCCTTACTCAAAAACCCTAGTCTTCATCCAGGAGTCTTAGATAATTATAGACCAAAATTCAACCTACCATTATCTTCTAAAATCCTTGAAAAAGCTGTTGCTAAGCAGCTATCAGACCACTTTACACAGAAATGAATTATTTGAAGATTTTCAATAAAGATTTAGAGCACATTATAGTACAGAAACAACACTGTTAAAAGTCTTCGATCTTCTCTTAGTCTCAGAAAATTGACTCATTTCTATACTTGTCCAGCTAGATATTATAAAATTAAAGTGACTGGAGCATGTGATTGGAATCTAAAGGAACAGCGTTAAAATGGCTGCACTCTTAATTTATCGGACAGATTCCAATTTGTTCATGTTCATGATGAACCTTCCACATGTACAAGTTAGTTATGAAGGTCCACAAGGCTCTGTGCTAGGACCGATTCTGTTCACCTTATGCATGTTTCCTTTAGGCAATGTTATTCGGAAGCACTCTATTAATTACCACGGATATGCAGATGACACTCTGCTTTATCTATTCATGAAACCTGATAACACAAACCATTTAGGCATAAAGGCCTGGATGACCAGTAACTTTCTACTTTTAAACTCAGAGAAAACTCATGTTATTGTATTCAGGCCTAAAATCCTCAGATACAGCTTTTCTAACAATATAGCTACTTTAATTCAGTTCAATTCAATTTTATTTGTATAGCGCCAAATCACAATACAAATCATCTCAAGGCACTTTACAAAAACAAAAAAAACCCCAACAAATCCCTTATGAGCAAGCACTTGGCGACAGTGGAGAGGAAAAACTCCCGTTAACGAAAGAAAGCAGTTACTCGAGACTGTAAGACCAGACAGACCAACCTGTGCACCGCCTGGATTGACTACAAGAAAGCCTACGGCTCAATGACTCACACATGGATCCTGGAATGCCTGCAGGTATACACCATCAATAGGACTCTAAGAACCTTCATAAGGAACTCAATGGGACTGTGGAAAACAACCCTAGTGGCCAACCTCAAGCCAATTGCACAAGTCTCCATCAAGTGTGGCATCTACCAAGGAGATGCTCTGTCCCCGTTGCTGTTCTGCATAGGTGTGAACCCCCTCAGCCAGATCATCACTAAGACTGGCCTTGGATACCGACTATGAAATGAGCAACCATCAGCCATCTCCTGTACATGGATGACATCAAACTGTATGCCAGGAATGAGTGAGACATCGACGCACTGATCCACACCACCAGGATATACAGCAACGACATTGGAATGTCATTCTGACTGGACAAGTGTGGTCGAATGATAACAAAGAGAGGGAAGGTTGTCAGAACTGAAGGATGCATGGAGAACTTCACCCCAAATCCAGCATCCTGAGGCTGTACACTAAAAGGAAGGAAGGAAGCCGAGGACTGGTGAGTGTCAGAGCCACCATCCAAGATGAAACAGCAAAGATTCATCAGTACATCAGGAAGATTGCCGCAAGCGATGGAACACTTAGTGAATATCTCAGGCAACAGAAGCCCGATGCAGAGGAAGAGGAGCAAGAACCGTCATGGCAGGACAAACCCCTGCAACGTATGTACCACCGACAGATACAAGAAGTGGCTGTTATCGAAAAGTCCTACCAGTGGCTGGAAAAAGCTGGACTGAAAGACAGCACTAATCGTAGCAGCACAAGAACAGGCCCTGAGCACAAGATTGATAGAGGCCGAGGTCTACCACACCAGGCAGGACCCCAGGTGCAGGCTGTACAAGATGCCCCTGAGACAATCCAGCACATAACAGCAGGTTGTAAGATGCTAGCAGGCAGGCATACATGGAACGCCATAACCAAGTGGCCGGCATAGTGTACAGGAACATCTGTACTGAGTATGGGCTGGAGGTCCCAAGGTCAAAATGGGATACACCTCCAAAGGTGGTGGAGAATGACCAAGCTATGATCCTGTGGGACTTCCAGATACAGACCGACAAACTGGTGATGGCTAACCAACCAGACATAGTAGTGGTGGACAAACAGCAGAAGAAGGTCATAGTGGTAGATGTCGCAATCCCATGTCATATCCCCGAAACTAGGTTTCCGGTTCGGGGATTTTATTTTGAAGGAACAAGGGGAAATGTTTTGGGCGCTCTGTCCTGAGCTTGGTTTGATTACTGATCTGTGTCACCTGCAGACCTGGCTTAAGTAGCAGGGATCGTGGGGACACAGATGGCCGGATTGTTTGTTACCATTACTCCCGTGAGGATTCACGATTCGGCAGTATATGCTCAGTGGTTAATTGTTTGCTTTGATCGGAGGAATCATCAGCTTACGGCAAGTGACTTTTCTTTCTTTTCGGTGTCTGTGTTAGACCCTTCTCGAGGAAGCCGATTAGCTCCCGGCACTACTGGAGATCGGAGGAGTCACCAATGTGACCAGCGTTTTTCTGTTCTTTTGGTTAAGTGGATACGGCTCGGAGGAGCTAGCTTATGGACCTTGCACTGTACTATCGGACCCACGGAGAGGAATAGACTCGGCGCAGGGGACGCTTCCTCTCTAGTGGATTACTATTTTAACTGTTCGTTGACACTAAACAGGCACCTACTGTGCTCCCCGCTCCGGAGGAGGTTCTGGTGCGAGAACTGTTTCTGTTACAGTGTCTTTCCTTTATTAACCTGGTTCTCTTATCTGTTTCCTGTTTTCCGAGCCTGGAGAGAGCCCGGCCTCTGGTAGGCCCCAGAGGGACCCATACACCGTCAGATATTGCTCTGCGGACCCGAGACGGACATATCACCTCCATCACCGAGGACCAGCCCGGCTGTACCAGTACTGGCCGTCGGAGAAACCACCACCTGCCGACTCTTCTTGGATCATCACTCATCACCATTGGCCTTCAACCACGATCCACATTTCATTCGTTGTACTGCATTTAATAAACCTTGGTATACTCTGCTTCAGTGTCCTGGGTACTTGTGTTAGACGGGGTTGTGATCCATACAAATTGATACACAAATCATGACATCCCAAGTGACAGCAACATCAGAAAGAAGGAAAATGAGAAGCTTGAGAAATATCAAGGTCTGAAAGAAGAGCTAGAAAAGATGTGGAAGGTGAAGGCAACAGTGGTCCCTGTGGTAATCGGCACCCTCGGGGCTGTGACCCCCAAACTGGGAGAGTGGCTCCAACAGATCCCAGGAACAACATCAGAGCTCTCAGTCCAGAAAAGCACATTGCTAGGACCAGCTAAGATACTGCGAAGAACCCTCAAACTCCCAGGCCTCTGGTAGAGGACCCGAGATTGAGGAAGACACACACACCACCCATAGGGATGAGAAGGGATTTTTTTTTTTTTTATATATACAAATATATGAATGTGCAAAATAAATATGAAATATACAGTAATTATATATAGATAAATGTACAGTATGTGCAATAGTATGAATCTTTATAGCTGGATGTATATGCAGGGAGTATACATATACACACACATATATATATATATACCTATATGAATATACGTATATTAGTGTACATTCTATGTTTAGACTATACAGGTGAGTGTACAGAGAGGGGATACAGAGATATATTACATCACTGCTGGGTTTACCAGTGTGTGGGGGTATGTCACCGTCCATGTAAGGGGGTTAGTGAAGGTAACCGCTGTGGGGTAAAAACTGTTCCTCAGCCTGCTGCTCTTGGCTTTTAGGTATCTGAACCTTTTTCCAGAGGAAAGGAGAGAAAAGAGTTCATGTGCAGGATGCGATGAGTCCTTCATAAAGCTGCGAGTCTTACGCAGACACCACGTCTTATAATCTCTGATCATTTCTTGATTAAATTCAGAATAGAAAGATTACAGCCTGCTAAACCACCTACATCCAGCTCCAAAGAACACAAACTACCCCATTCTACTGTGCCATTTCTGAGGCAATTGCTCCCCTTCTTACTAGCTCCATTCGTCACAATTTCTCTTGAACAGTTATCTACAGTAACATCCTTTGTTGACGCCGTAGCCCCCATTTGTTTACTGTTCTATGAAATGCAGAAGGACAAATGTTCCAGCTCCCTGGACCTCATCTCAGGTTTTTAAAATGGTATCCAGGGCTTTGGAAAAAAAGTGCTGCTCCCTAAAAATTCCAGATCCTTATAACTCCTGCCATTCTACAGTTTTAAATGACCAGAAATCAATGCACATCACTCACGCCTAATATTTTTCAATTGTCATATCCACAAATTAGCACAGTCCCAAATTTCTGTTTGATATGTTTGCCAGACTTACCAGAGTCAGGAAAAATGCCCAGCTTGCATCACTAACTGCACAATCTTTTATGGGTTATTTCAAAACTAAACGGAGACTAAAATATTTCTGTAGTAGTTTAGGCTGGAAGAAATGCATGAATTACTACTTCAAGCTTGGGTTTCCCTAAGAATGTTTTTAGTCTCAAAATGCTATGAAGTCGGTTAAATGCTGATTTGGTCAACACTGTCATCTGTGGGATGCATGTGAGTGAAAATGACCGCGAGATTCCTAGCAGTTGAAGTTTGTTTAATATCACAGTTACCAAGGTGTTAGGTAAATTCTTTAACAAATAGATTCAGAGAACAAACAGCCACAAGCTACAAAGGGAAAAGGTGTATGATACAGGTCTAAGAAAAATCAAAAGGCGCCTCATATTATGTTATCAATACTGCGTGCTCACACCCCCCACTTTAGGAACCATTGGTTATTCACACAGTGCAGTTAATTATGTTTAACAAATTAGTCAAATGATGCAAGGACAGGCCTCTCTGTGCTACAGTAATTCAGTATATAAAGGCTTGGTTAAAATTATTCCAAATTTTTTAAAAAAGCTTTAATAATTAGCTTTCAGGAATTCACATAATGCTTCCCTTATTTGAGGCATCTCATTTAGCATGTAAATTTATGTAAATTACCTTGAAGCCAAATTTCTGAGGAACATCAACATTCACAGTGGATTTACCATCACTGGTACATATTGGCACAAAATGCCAAAATTAACTAGATAAATTAATTTGGTCCTCTGGGCTGTTGCTGTAAATATGGACATGCCTTTATTTAAGCCAGTAAAGGAAAGTTTTTAAGATATAAGATTTTATATGTTTTAAAGTGTAATATTTTGATGTAATTTAATCACTACCACCTCTCATGTATTATATGTGCATTTTAGAGAGAAATTTAAGATGTGCTGCCATGGGAATGGTTAACTTTAAATATCTGCTATTTGAAGTATGACAAAAGATATTCTCACATTTAGTTTAAATCTTGTTTGCACTGCCTCAGTGCTTTAGAACCTCCTTTGTGCCTTATCCCCTTCCTAAAACCAAACCTTCTTGTCATGCTTGCAGTGTTGAAATCAATGTAGGATCATGGCTATCTCCTGAATTTATCTGCTCAGTATTTGCCAGCTTTCTCGAAATTACACATGTATTTAAGTCATATTTCATATTTATATTTGGTGTTTCCACTACAAAAATAATATGAATATTATTAAATATCTACTGCAATGAAAAATATGTGAACTTCCAACCAAATACACATTAATGAGTGTCTATGCTATTGCAAAAAAACTGAAGACAAATCTCAACAACAAGGACAGAGTTGGCTGCTCTTCAGAGAGCGCTACATCATCTAAGCTTTACTTACCAGTGCAGTGTGTTTTGTGGTGTCATGGTGGGAAGGCAGCAGAAGGAGCAGAGATGCCTGCGGGCTCAGCAAAGTGGTGAAAAAGGCTTATTCTGTCATGGGGATGAAGCTCGACCCCCTGAGGGCAGAGAGGAAGGTGAGGTTGAACTGAGAACTGTCCTTAGCCCCGTTCACATTTTACTGCTTCTCATATAGGTGTTTTATATAATTAATGACATACCAGTCCTCTGTTTTGTTAAGCACAAACAACAGATCGTGTATAACTTGTACACCTATTTAAAATTTATTAAAATTTATATTATCCTTATCATCATCAGTAATGGTGTTGAATTCTAGCATGAATGTTTTGTGTCCATGATCATTGTGACCTAAGCCTTGTAGCTTAGCTGGTTTAGTTTCAGTAGTGTTCATGCCTAAACTTAGCCATGTAGTTTTAGTGCCTAACCTAAGAATGCATGCAAAATCAACTCTACGGTTTTATTATTGCACCCATGATAGCAAAGGTCTATGCGATGATAACAGCCTACTGAACATCCTAATATGCAACTTTGACCTACTGAGCCATAACTATCTTCCAATAAGTGATAACATACCATTGAATGGTGGGATAACATCCACAGCAGTTGCTCTGTGAAACAGCTTTGATAGGATACATTATTATTCCAATCTGAATTCAGTCTACATTCAGTCCATTAATCTGCATACATGCACAGACATCAGTATGTACATTATTCGGTTTTACTTATGAAGCATAAAAGTTCCATCAAGGTTTATTTTCATCAGTCATATTTGTTTTCCTGATTCATGTGCCTTTTCAGCAGCAGCAGAGTCTGCTTATGATTTAATAAAAATGGTTATTCTAAACACTTTTTGCAATGTAAAAAGGATTTTAGTGCAAAAAGGTAATACAGAGCAGGAGGGACAGACAGTCCCATATGTCTCTTGTGAAATTCAACCATGAAACTTTGTGTACTGTGTGGATCATTGTCATTGTGGTGAATGGTTGCTCATTTTACTGTGCCAGGTAGTCAACAAGTAGTTGGCCTGTTTAAACTCACAGAACATAACTGTTATGTTTTCCTTAGTTCGTACATAATTAAACACGAACCCTGATGCCATACAGCTGCCTAGTGAATGCTGCTATTCCAGGACTGTCATATTACACAATGGCCCTGAACGGTAACAAAGTCTCCCATCTAAAGGCTAAACGGTGACTGCTGCACAAGTTAATAAAATGTGAATCTCTTAATCGGTGTGTATGATTTATTTGTAAATTCACTGATATTTTAATCTTGAACTATGGGTTTTGTTAAAATATTGGAAAGTTTTTCTATTGCCAAATTTACAGTTTCAAAATGTGTATCATTATCATTTCATTATAATGTGTACTGTGCATTCAACATTCGCTTCATGCTAAATTTTATGAATACTTGAATATCTGACGTGTAAGTTTCATCTGTTGGCTCTACACGACCACAGTACAGGTAAAGGTAAGCTGAATAGCCAGAATCCAACAAATAATATAGCTTTTTTGAAGCGCTATTGCTAATTGCTCAGATTATCTTTAGCGCAGTTTGCCTTAATCTTACCTGTGTCTATTATTCTGTTGCCTCAAAGACCAAGTCTCCCCCACAGGAATCATTACACCACATTTATCTCACTGATCTCTCCTGTTCTGCCCTGCTGTGTTTATCCCTTTTTAAACACCACAGAGGAAATTGACATTCTCCTCCTAAACAATTGTTCCCACAATGTCTAATTGTGATCTCACTCACTTACAGTACATATCCTACCATTCCTGTGAATTTAAAGGCTGAAAACATATTACCTGGATGTAGAGACTGACTGCAAAACTTTTATAGTTACTGGTGTCATTTTCAATGTGTTTGAGATATAATTTGTGCATGCATTTGCATTGTAGGTAAGTGCTTTGTGCATTCATGCTTTCAGAGCTTGTGAATTTGTTGATGCACTGCATTTTTTTTCTGAAATAATAAATGAGGGTAATTTTTAAAGAAAAGAAGTGTTTTGTAATGCCTTAACTTAAGATATCACTGTATGTGTGTGTGTGTGTGCGCGTGTGTGTGGTGGTTATTGTTGGCTGTGTACATGTATAGATATTAATAAATTTGACTTTATTATGTTCCTGACAGACTGTGATTACATGTTCTTGTTCTTTTTGTTGTCTGTGTTGGTGGATGTTCTCATTTCAACTGCTGAGGATGATGGGGAAATAAAAAGGTCTGTAAACACTTCTTCTTGTTATCTTTCCTCTCCTCCTCCTGCACCACCCTCCTCTTCTTAACCAACCTCCTACATTCCTCCTAACTCCCTTCCTCTAAGTAGTAAGCCATGTGGCTGCTCTGTCATTTATAGCCTTAATGATATAGAGATCTATTTAAGATGTCCCCCCTTCATATCTTTGTTCCTCAGAGTTTCAGCAACAGTCAGCATTTGTTGCAGGTGTGATTGCTTAAATTGAACTAAGACCTTTATAAATCAAATTTAATTCAACCTATAGTTGGAGGTGAACTCAGGTCATTTTGCTTTATTTCATGGCTTGCATTTGTTCATTTGTTGATTCAGAATAGCAGTAATCATGACCAATGTAATAATGTCGAGCATCAAAGATTAGCAGAAATGTCCCTGAGGCTTCACACAGATACTGTAGCAATAATTGATAATAACATAAAACAATAAAATCTATGAAATATGACATCTGGACAGACTATCACTATCACCCTACCTAAAGGTTAAAATTGGCTAAAACAGTAAATGAGAAAATGTTTGGATGAACAGTTCCTCCTGTAAACACAAAGAGCCATTGTAAAATGTTATAAACCTCTGACTCTTAGCAAATTTAGCTTTGCTAGCATATTATATATGTCCGTGGGCCGTAAAGGTAAGAAATAAGTTTGAAATCACACAGATGATTTGCAGGCCCCTACTGTTGCAGCTGGGAGCAGAGTGGTGCAGCAGAAGTGTGCTGGGAAAATAACCCCAAATTTCAGTTCAATTCAATTTTATTTGTATAGCGCCAAATCACAATACAAATCATCTCATGGCACTTTACAAAAAAAAAAAACCCAACAAATCCCTTATAAGCAAGAACTTGGCGAGAGTGGAGAGGAAAAACTCCCTTTAACGGAAGAAAAAACCTCCAGCAGAACCAAGCTCAGTTTGGGCGGCCATCTGCCTCGACCGGTTGGGGTGAGTGGATAGAGGAGAGAGAAAAGAACAGCAACAATAAACAACAAATAGACACTGCAGGTTGGTGGGGCCAGTAACTGCACATCAGCAATATACAGCTCCAGGACCAGGGACACCTGCAGAAGGTACAGAGAGAGAACAGAGAGAGAGGGAGAGAGCACAAACTAGGGGAGAGAGAGAGCACAAGGTTAGTGACATTCAATGGTGGAATATACATGAGGTGGGAGGAGAGGAAGAGAGGGGAAGGGAAGGGATGGGAGGGTTAGGGTAGGGGAGCTCAGTGCGCCGATGGTCCTCAGGCAGCATAACTAAGGGATGGTTCAGGGTTGCCTGAAGCCAGCCCTAACTATATGCTTTGTCAAAGAGGAAGGTTTTAAGTCTAGCCTTAAAAGTACTGAGAGTGTCTGCCTCCTGAACCCAGACTGGGAGCTGGTTCCACAGGAGAGGAGATTGATAGCTAAAGGCTCTGCCTCCCATTCTGCTTTTGGAAACTCTGGGAACCACAAGTAGACCTGCACTCTGAGAGCGAAGTGGTCTATTGGGATAATATGGTACTATGAGGTCTTTAAGATATGAAGGAGCTTGAGCATGAAGGGATTTGTATGTGAGAAGAAGGATTTTAAATTCTATTCTGTATTTTACAGGGAGCCAATGAAGAGAAGCTAATATAGGAGAAATATGATCTCTCTAGCTAGTTCCTGTCCGGACTCTGGCTGCAGCATTCTGGATTAACTGGAGGCTTTTTATGGAGATACTGGGACATCCAGATAGTAATGAGTTACAGTAATCTAGCCTTGAGGTAACAAATGCATGGACTAGTTTTTCTGCATCATTTTGAGACAGGTGAACAGAATCGGTCCTAGCACAGAGCCTTGTGGAACTCCATAACTAACTTTTGTGCATGTGGAGGGTTCATCATGGACATGAACGAACTGGAATCTGTCCGATAAATAGGATTGGAACCTTTAATGTTGTTCCTCTGATAGTAGTCACATGCTCCAGTCTCTGTAATAAGATGTTGTGGTCAATAGTGTCGAATGCAGCACTAAGGTCTGGGCGGACAAGTATAGAAAAAGTCCATTATCTGAGGCTAAGAGAAGATCGTTGGTGACTTTTAACAGTGCTGTTTCTGTACTATGATGTGCTCTAAATCCTGATTGAAAATCTTCAAATAGTTCATTCCTGTGTAAGTGGTCTGATAGCTGCTTAGCAACAGCTTTTTCTAGGATTTTAGAAATAAATGGTAGGTTGGATATTGGTCTACAATTAGCCAAGACTCCTAGATCAAGACTAGGCTTTTTGAGTAAGGGTTTGATTACTGCAGTCTTAAAGGCCTGTGGTACGTAGCCTGATACTAGAGATAAATTTATTAAGTCTAATAAAGATGAGTTAATTAATGGCAGGGTGTCTTTAAGCAATCTAGTCGGGAAAGGGTCTAAGAGACACGTTGATGATTTAGATGAAGCAACTACTGATGTGAATTCAGAGAGATCAGTGGGAGAGAAGCTGTCTAAACATAACTGAGGTCTTATAGATGATTCAAGAGCTACTGTAGTAGAAGATTCATTTATTGCAGGTATAGGAAGCATCTGATGAGTTTTATCTCTAGTAGTTCTGATTTTATTTGTGAAGAAACTCATAAATTCATCATTGCTGAGAGCTAAGGGAACACTGGGCTCAACAGAGTTGTGATTTTTTGTTAGCCTGGCTACAGTGCTGAAAAGAAACCTGGGATTGTTCTTTTCATCTATTAGTGATGATTAGTATGCAGTTCTGGCTTTACGGAGAGCTTTTTTATATGTTAATAAACTGTTTTCCCAGGCTAGAAAAAATTCCTCTAAATTCAGATTCAGATTCAGATAACTTTATTGATCCCTTTAAAGGTAATTCACTGCAGCAATACCTCAGAGCATATCACACACATATACAAGTATATACAAATATGAACAAGTACAAGCACACATACAAACACACTGTGTGTACATCCAATCAGTCCAGACAAAATATATCATCCAAATAATCCTTTATCCCCTAAAATCTATAACATTTAGTTTGCGAGCCCCAACCCCAACCAAGTTTACTCTCTTAACGGACAGAAGAAACAAGCACCAGCATCCGAATTTGGCAGTCTCATAGCAGAAGGAATAAAAGAACAACCAATTTGTTCTCAAAGATGGCACATAAAAACGTTGTCTTGGCATCAGTGAAAACAGAACGTGAAGAGGTTGTTTCAGGATACACTTAGCCTTCTTCAACACCTGAGCCTCCCAGAGCAAGCACAAGTCCCTCTGTTTGACTACAGTGATTTTTGAGCACATTTGGACTATGCTGCGAAGTTTTTTTTTATCTTTTAGGGACTAGCCCTTAAACCAACAAATAAAAGAAAAAGGTAGAAGACTTTCAATAAAAGAACCATAAAAATTTGTCAAAATTGTAGTATTTACATTAAAAGAGTTCAGTTTTCTCAGCAAGTAGATCCTTTGCTGAGCCCGTTTGACAAAGGAGTCCGTGTTTGTGTCAACTTATTTAGAGTTTTAGAGTCAATGAAGGTACCAAGATAATTGTAAGTGTCCTCAATCTGGACATCTTTCCCATGTACAGTATGACACTAACCCCCTGTGCTGTGTTACGTCTAAAATTAATAATCATATCTTTCGTTTTGTGAACATTGAGGTCAAGGTGGTTCTTGTCACACCATTGCACAAAATCCTATAGAGCCAGGCCATGGTCAGTATCTGCACCTTTGAGTAAGGACACAAGGACAGTGTCATCAAAGAACTTCACTAAAATCCTGTTCTCCTGAGAGGACCTGCAGCTGTCTGTATACATTATAAACAAAAGCGGTGACAGCACACAGTCTTGGGGTGAACCCGTGTTTGTGATTGAGGATGTGGACCTCTGCCCATTTACCAAAACCTGCTGGACCCTACTAGTGAGAAAATTCAGAATCAACATAAGAAGCTTGTCAGGGAAATTAAAATCAGAAGCAAGTCTTTGGATCAAAATATGGGGCTGCATTTTATTAAATGCGGAAGAAAAGTCTGCAAATAAAAATCTTGCCAGAGTGCCAGGGTTTTCAAGGTGCTTATACAAGGAGTTTAATAAAAAGAGTTTGGCATCCTTCACACCCTTATTTTGTTGGTAGTCAAATTTTAGTGGCTCAAGTCCACCTTCTATAAGGGACAAAATATATATTTTTTAAATTTTCTCAAAACTTTTCATAACAAGTGATGTAAGTGCCACTGGTCTGAACTCACTCAGTTTGTTCAAATTATTCGATTCGGAAATGGGTATTATCAATGACGTCTTCCAAAGAGTGGGAATCTGACCGAGATCCACACAGTTTTGGAAGAGTAGTAAAAACCCCACTGAGCTGGGCGGCACAGTGATGATGCCCACAAATGGCATCCAGACCCATAGCTTTCCCAGCCTTAGCCTTCTTCAATAAGACTTCCACTTGTTCCTGGGGAATCACCATTTCCTTAACAGGTCTGAGAGACTCTTTACAAGCAGATATGCTGTTTGGAATGTCAGACCTTTCAAACCTAGAGAAAAGTTAAAAACCCAGGGTAAATCTGAATTGTCCACTCCCTTCACACTAATAGGTTTTCTTTTATTTTGTTGAATAATGGAGGCCATGTTTTTCATGTGTTGCCAAGCTATGCCCTAGGATCTCCACTGCTATATCAAGCTTCAATTTTATCTTTATACTTAAGCTTAGCCTTCCTAATCTCACCATGCACTTCCCTGGAAACCTCCTTCCTCTCCATTTGGTTACCAGTACAGTAGGTCCTTTTCTTTTTGTTTATGATTGATTTCAGATCCTTGTTCACCCAAGGTTTGTTATTTGGATAAATAACCACCTTTTTAGATGGGATAATGGAATCAACACAAAATGTGACATAAGAAGAAACAGAATCACATAACTCATTAATGTCATCACATGCATCAAAACAGTCCCAATCTGTGCAGTCAAAACAGGCTCTAAGAGTAGAGATGTTGTCCTCCGACCAGCATTTCACAGATTTCTCTACCCGAGGGATGCGCCTAAAAGCAGGTATGTACCGGGGCATAAGTTACAAACAGTTGTGATAGGATGATCCAAGGGGAGGCAGTGACAATGATTTGTATGCACCACTCACTGAGCCATAGCACAAGTCAAGAGTAGTGTTCCTCTGTGTTGTGGCGCAGGTTACATACTGCTCATATGTTTTCAGATTCTCCTTAAGACGACAATGATTAAAATTTGTGGAACGCCACTTCCTTTCCAGCCTTCGTGATGCCTGCTTTAAGGTACGAATATGTAAATTATACCATGGGGCTAGTCCTCTCTGATTCACTAACTTCTTTTTCAGAGGGGCCACAGTATCAAGCATTTCACGCAGTGAGGTTACAGCGCTGTCAACAATATGATCAATTTGGTAGGGAGTGGGATTGAGGCAGCTGCCCTCCACTGTGTTTATACTTGGCATAGATGTAAATAAAGATGGAATCATTTTCTTAAATTTATTAACAGCGTTGTCACATAAACATCTGCTGTAGTGGAATTTTCTTCCAAATGCTGCATGATCCATCATCTTAAATTCAAAAGTTATTAAAGAATGACAATGACAAAACAGGATTTTGGGGAAAAACTATTAAATGTTCAATTTTGATGCCATAGGTCAGAACAAGATCAAGGGTGTGATTGAAACAGTGGGTGGGTTTATTAACATTTTACACACAAGCAAGACACAAAGATGGCTATCAATGCCAAGATGACTATGCCGCCAGTATGTTCCAGCAGATGGTTGACTTCACTACGTATCATTTGTGGGCTCACAAAATAAATTGGAAGGCGTCCGGTGAAAAGCAAAGAACTCATAAGACCATTTAAGGAACATCTACTGGTCTGGTACCCACACAACTCAGCCCAGGAGTGGCAGGACATTGGAGTCCAGGTTAATGAGAGACTGAGTGTAGCAAACTTAAATTTTAGATTTTCAGTTCATGGTAGATTAATTACCTTGGGAGCGCCAGATGTCTTTCTTCTAGGTGGATTGACCAAATAATCAACTGATTAGAGACAGTCAATGACCAGTCAGTCTTCGTGTTTGATATCTAAATAGTAAGGCTGTGAGGTCATGTTTGTACTACGAAGAGGTAAATTTTAATGGATCTATGAGTGGAGCTGGGTTTTAGGCCCTGTTGTGGTATGTCTTGCATATGTTAAGAAGATTAAAAAAAGATTTAAAAAATAAATGCAACAAGACTCATGCAGGTACTAAATCAGGCCCAAAATCAGAAGTAAAATTGACTAGTGTGTGGCCAGCCTTACTGTGACTAATATCTGTAAATGTAATTTGTGAGTTTTTATTGACATTCATTATAGTACCTACAATGTAAGAAAATGAAAATCCATTACTGTAACGTGACAAAATAATATAAAACAAGACTGTGAAAATGGAATTCAGAGTAAATGTAATTAAAAGCTCTTTGCCCAGCCAACTTAAAGAAACCCTGCTTGGGTCTTTAATCAAGAAATAGCTTATTTGAGGAGTCACACATCTCTCTTACTATCTGTAGTAATTTCCTATCATTTTATCCCTCTCATAGCCCTCCTTCCATATTTAAATATAATGGCAGCAGTCATATGACTGTCTTTGGCCCATTGACCTGCTGATTTGAACCATCAGCGAGTCATTAGAGAAATAAAGGCATGTGGAAATGCATAAAGAAACCCAGGACGTAAAAGAAAATACGTACAAAGCAGCAGAATGAATACAGGGTTACAGAGAGAGAAAATATGGAGAGGAGAGAATGAGGGAAAGATAGAAGTATAATGTATGAATACAGGAGGTCATGTAGGAGGAAATGACTGTGAAGGATCAGGGGAGGTAGTGGACAGCAGTAATTGAGCAAACAGTAGGTGATGGGGTATGAAACCTTCATTAAGATGTCTTGGCAATACTTTTCATGTAACATTCATGGGTTTGTGTTGATAAGCTGTTTGTTGGTGGTCTGTGACGTTCTACTAATCATATATGTTAACTTTTAATTGGCCTGAAAATGAGAAAGATGGGTATTCATTGAGTGGCCCTGGAATATGGAGGTTGAGAGTGTAAGAGACAGTATGTTTTGTAAACAGGCATTAAAACACATTATATGCAGTAAATATGCACATATAACAAAATGTACACGTTGTATTCATTATTTTATGGGACATGTCTGGAGCAAAGAGAACATAAAATTATCCCTTGTTTTTGCAGCAACAACTTATTGACTGACTTCAGTGTTGTTTAAGGCTGGACTAATCAATATTTTCATATTAATAATAGGTCACATTACAATGTGAAAATGCAAAGTGTTAAGTCATAGTGGCAAACGTATATCAATACAACTATGCAGTTCTTAGCCACAAGGAACATTATATTGCCTTTTTAGCTAATTGTTAGAGATTTATGGTTTAGTGCTTTAGTTCACTGTCACTGCTCTCATCTGTTTTCAGGCACAACCAGCAGCTGCTTTCAGTAAAAGGAGCTTTGCTAAATCGTTTTATCAACCATTTGGTGCTGGTCAGATAACGACATACTGTACTGTAACTGTTGAACACAGCTGGCCATTTAGCAGAGTAATATTTTCTCCAGAGTTGATGTGCAGACCTGAAAAATAACTTTAAATGGGACACTAATGCACTAATAACAACATTTTAAGTAAAGACAAAAGTCAAGCAAAAGTCGAAGCACAAACCTTTATTACTAATAAAGACGTAAAAATGACAGGAATAAATATACAAGGCTATAGTGACTGAATAACAGTACTTACTTTGGAGTCGGTAAGCAAAACCTTTAGACAGATGCAGTGACAGAGCAAATCAATTTTGCTGTCAAAAGTCTTTTTTTTTTCTTTTTTTTAAGTGTTAAGAAATCAACAATAGGATAACCAGGGGTTAAGCAAATAGACACAAGGTTTGGATTATTTGACAAGACTCTGGGAGTCATCTTCTGTGACAGATTCCTGATGAGTTTATGCTGTGCTGGTGGGCTGTCTGGAATGCTGGAATACAAAGCTGCATGGACCAAGCAGGAGATAATTTTGATTCATACAGACATTTGACCTGCATTAAAGAATGCAGCCCTTCTCATTCACTTTGAATGGGTGAAATGTGTTAAAATTGCTGTGGCCGGAACCATATGGAGCTATACCAAGACAATTCGGTGTCTTGCAGAGAAACGTTGGACCTGGGTCAACATTTTGTGAGTAACATTATATCATCAAGGAAGGTGCTGCATTGGCATACCATCACACATTCCTGGTAGTTTACTTCATAAACTGACATCTACCTCAAGATCACCATGACCACTGATAAAACAGCTGTGTACCTGCCTAGAGACAATTCTGACAATCAAAGTAGTGTACTGTATTTTAATGCCTAGGGGCTACTGTATATTTTATTGAAACAAAGTTATTTATTGGCTATCCACATTAAAAATTGCATTTAAGAAACATTTACATAAAGTTAAACCAAAACAAATAAATAAAAAGTGAATTCTGAACTTTTTAATTTGCATATACTTAGTTTGAAAATTCTTAACTACCCCTTCCATTTAACAGATGGGTTGGATGATAGTGAGTCAAAGTGCTGATACCATGAAAGAAAGTTTTTTTAAGTGTTAAAGTTTGTTCCCTAAGCTATGAAAAGTGGTTGAAGCCTGAAAGAATTCACTTTATGTCAGGAATAGCTGTAATTTGTTACCATGTGAATGTCAAACTAAAGCAGAGCGAGACTAAATAGCTGTTGCTTATCTCCTCTAGTAACTGTCATAATTGCAGAAAGCTTAATAACCTGCTGAAAAGGTTCTGCTACGATTCCCAACAGCCATTAACTGCCCTCTGCTCATCACTGTACAACAAAGTGACCAGGCATTTGCCTTTGTGTGTCCCCTCATGCAATTATAAAAACAAATGAAAAAGAAGAATAGATTCCATGAAAAGTTCCATCCTGTAGAACAATGCATAGTATTTACATAAATGCTGTATGCATACAAATCAATGTTAAATATCCACTCGTCACAAAGCTGTTGCACACAAACTCAAATTGCCCATTAAGACCGTATTATTGAATTTTATCACAGTTTCATCAGCTGCTTGATCACTGATGTTCAGCTGTTTTTTTTTTTCCTTTCTTTTTCAGGTCAAAACACAGTCATTTCATTTCAGTAGATATAGTTTTCTTGCTAATGTTTGTTTAGTTGTGTAGATGGTTTTGATTTTATTTATTTACTGTATTTTGTAATATCTGCCAACCCAAATACAGTGAAGATGACTGGAACTAAAAGTAAAACATGTAGGAAGAATAATAAAAGATATTTCCAAATTTTCAAACTGTTATAGAATCTGGCAGCACTGTTGCCTCACATCAAGAAGGTTCCTGGTTTGAAACCCATCAGGGGCCTTTCTGTGTGGAGTTTGCATATTCTCCCTGTACTTGTGTGGGTTTTCTCCAGGTACTCTGGTTTCCTCCCACAGTCCAAAAACATGTATGTCAGGTTGATTGGTGACTCTAAATTGCCCATAGGAGTGAGTGTGAGTGTGTGAGGTTGTTTGTCTCTATGTGGCCCTGTAATGGACTGGTGACCTGTCCAGGGTGTACCCCTGCCTTTCACCCAAAGAGAGCTGGGATAGGCTCCAGCAGATCCCTGGGATCCTGGTTAGGAATAAGGGGTATAGAGGATGGATGGATGGATGTTATAGAATTTCATTATGTGAAAAAAATGGGGGCTATACTGTCAAAGAATCCAATGACTAAAGAAAAAGTAAAGTTCTAAATGGCCACCATTTATTAAAATAAATCTATCTATTCAATTCAATTCAATTCAATTTTATTTGTATAGCGCCAAATCACAATACAAATCATCTCAAGGCACTTTACAAAAACTAAAACTAAAAACCCAACAATTCCCTTATGAGCAAGCACTTGGCGACAGTGGAGAGGAAAAAACTCCCTTTAACGGAAGAAAAAAACCTCCAGCAGAACCGGGCTCAGTTTGGGCGGCCATCTGCCTCGACCGGTTGGGGTGAGTGGATAGAGCAGAGAGAAAAGAACAGCAACAATAAACAACAAATAGACACTGCAAGTTGGTGGGGCCAGTAACTGCACATCAGCGATAAACAGCTCCAGGATCAGGGACACCTGCAGAAGGTACAGAGAGAGAGAGAGAGAGAGGGAGGGAGAGAGCACAAACTAGGGGAGAGAGAGAGCACAAGGTTAGTAACATTCAATGGTGGAATATACATGAGGTGGGGGGGGGGGGGGGGGGGGGGGGGTGTGTGTGTAGGGTAGGGGAGCTCAGTGCACCGATGGTCCTCGGGCAGTCTAGGCCTATAGCAGCATAACTAACTAAGGGATGGTTCAGGGTTGCCTGAAGCCAGCCCTAACTATATGCTTTGTCAAAGAGGAAGGTTTTAAGTCTAGCCTTAAAAGTACAGAGAGTGTCTGCCTCCTGAACCCAGGCTGAGAGCTGGTTCCACAAGAGAGGAGCTTGATAGCTAAAGGCTCTGCCTCCCATTCTGCTTTTGAGAACTCTGGGAACCACAAGTAGGCCTGCACTCTGAGAGCGAAGTGGTCTATTGGGATAATATGGTACTATGAGGTCTTTAAGGTATGAAGGAGCTTGATTATGAAGGGATTTGTATGTGAGAAGAAGGATTTTAAATTCTATTCTATATTTTACAGGGAGCCAATGAAGAGAAGCCAATATAGGAGAAATATCATCTCTCTTGCTAGTTCCTGTCAGGACTCTGGCTGCGGCATTCTGGATTAATTGGAGGCTTTTTATTAAGATATTAGGACATCCAGATAGTAATGAGTTACAGTAATCTAGCCTTGAGGAAACAAACGCATGGACTAGTTTTTCTGCATCATTTTGAGACAGGATGTTCCTAATTTTGGAAATGTTGCGCAGGTGAAAGAATGCAGTTCTAGAAATTTGTTTTATGTGTGAGTTAAAGGACATGTCCTGGTCAAAAATAACTCCAAGGTTTTTTACAGTAGTGCTGGAGGCCAGGGCTATGCCATCTAGAGTAGCTATAATTTTAGAAAAGTTATTTCTGAGATTTTTAGGCCCAAATATAATGACTTCTGTTTTCTCCGAGTTTAAAAGTAAAAAGTTACTGGTCATCCAAGCCTTTATGTCAGTTAGACAGGCTTGAAGTCTGGTTAACTGGTTTGTGTTAACAGGTTTAATAGATAGATATAACTGAGTGTCATCCGCATAGCAGTGGTAATTAATAGAGTGCTTCCTAATGATATATCCTAAAGGAAGCATGTACAGGGTGAACAGAATCGGTCCTAGCACAGAACCTTGTGGAACTCCATAACTAACTTTTGTTCGTGTGGAAGGTTCATCATGGACATGAACAAACTGGAATCTGTCCGATAAATAGGATTGGAACCACTTTAACGCTGTTCCTCTGATACCAATCACATGCTCCAGTCTCTGTAATAAGATGCTGTGGTCAGTAGTGTCAAATGCAGCACTAAGGCCTAGGAGGACAAGTGTAGAAACAAGTCCATTATCTGAGGCTAAGAGAAGATCGTTGGTAACTTTCAACAGTGCTGTTTCTGTACTATGATGTGCTCTAAATCCTGATTGGAAATCTTCAAATAGTTCATTCCTGTGTAAGTGGTCTGATAGCTGCTTAGCAACAGCTTTTTCTAGGATTTTAGAAATAAATGGCAGGTTGGATATTGGTCTGTAATTAGCCAAGACACCTGGATCAAGACTAGGCTTTTTGAGTAAAGGTTTGATTACTGCAGTCTTAAAGGCCTGTGGTACGTAGCCTGATACTAGAGATAAATTTACCAAGTCCAATAAAGATGAGTTCATTAATGGCAGGGTGCCTTTAAGCAGTCTAGTCGGGATGGGGTCCAAGAGACACGTTGATGATTTCGATGAAGCAACTACTGATGGAAATTCAGAGAGACCTTAGGAGAGAAGCAGTCTAAACATAACTGAGGTCCTACAGATGATTCAAGAGCTACTGTAGTAAAAGATTCATTTATTGCAGGTATAGGAAGCATCTGCTGAATTTTATCTCTAATAGTTGTGATTTTATTTGTAAAGAAACTCATAAATTCATCACTGCTGAGAGCTAAGGGAACACTGGGCTCAACGGAGCTGTGACTTTTTGTCAGCCTGGCTACAGTGCTGAAAAGAAACCTGGGATTGTTCTTATTTTCCTCTATTAGTGATGAATAGTATGCAGTTCTGGCTTTACGGAGAGCTTTTTTATATGTTAATAGACTGTTTTTCCAGGCTAGAAAAATTTCCTCTAAGTTTGTGGAACGCCACTTCCTTTCCAGCCTTCGTGATGCCTGCTTTAAGGTACGAACATGTAAATTATACCATGGGGCTAGTCTTCTCTGAATCACTAACTTCTTTTTCAGAGGGGCTACAGAATCAAGCGTTTCACGCAGTGAGGTTACAGCGCTGTCAACAACATGATCAATTTGGTAGGGAGTAGGATTAAGGCAGCTGCCCTCCATTATGTTTATACTTGGCATAGATGCAAATAAAGATGGAATCATTTTCTTAAATTTATTAACAGCGTTGTCGGATAAACATCTGCTGTAGTGGAATTTTCTTCCAGACGCTGCATGATCCATCATTTTAAATTCGAAAGTTATTAAAGAATGATCTGACAAAACAGGATTTGGGGAGAAAATTATTAGATGTTCAATTTCGATGCCATAGGTCAGAACAAGATCAAGGGTGTGATTAAAACAGTGGGTGGGTTTATTAACGTTTTGAATGAAACCAATTGAATCTAATATAGAATTAAATGCAATGCTGAGGCTGTTATTTTCAACATCTACATGAATGTTAAAATCTCCCACTATAATGACTTTATCTGATCTAAGCACTAAATCAGACAGGAAGTCAGGGAATTCAGTTAAAAACTCTGAGTAAGGAACAGGTGGACGGTACAAAATGACAAGTAGAACTGGTTTTTGTGTTTTCCAGTTTGTATGTGAGAGACTAAGAGTGAGGCTCTCAAATGAGTTATAACTGTTCTGAGGATGAAAGTTTAATAATAAGTTTGACTGGAAGATTGCAGCTACTCCTCCACCTCGACCTGTGCTTCGAGGAACATGATAATTTTTATGACTGAGGGGGGTTGATTCATTCAGACTGACATATTCATCCTGCTGTAACCAGGTTTCAGTAAGATAAAGTAGGTCAATTTGGTGATCAGTTATCAAATCATTTACTAACAGAGATTTAGAAGAAAGGGACCTAATATTTAATAATCCACATTTGACAGTTCTGTTTTTCTGTTCAATAAGAGGAGTGGTCTTAATTTTTATTAAGTTTTTTATGAATAACTCCTCTTCTGTTAACTTCTGATTTGTTTGATTTATATGTTCGAGGGGCAGACACAGTCTCTATGTGGTTTGAAGGGGGCGGCGGCTCTAAGGAAACTGCAGAGAAGCGTTTTAGACTGAGTCTCTGGAATAAGACTGTGGTTGTTATGTGATTGCGGATGGAAGGATCAAAGCAGAACCCATATGCAGACAACCTTCTTTATTTGGGGCTGAAAACACTGTCAGTACTTGGAACACTAACACCTGTCTTCTAGACAAAGTACATTGCAAACTGTCTACTAGACACTCCCCCACTTGCTGTAGAAACAAAACACTTTTAAACTCAACAATCATTCAGGAACTCAGGAACTAACATTATCATCAATCCTCTAACAAGGAACAAAGGAAACAGGGAGGTATATATACATGAGAACACAAGACTAATTGAAGACAGGTGAAACTAATCCATAATCATAAAACAAAGCTACCTTGAATCTCCACCAGGTGAGGCAGGAAATGAGAAACCAAAATAAAAGTCCAAACCTGGAAACAGAAATATCCAACCATAACAGGATCTCCCATCGGCTGGCCGAAGAGTCCACACACAGTCCTAAGGCAGTCTGGGTGGGTGGGAAATAAGTCAAAGTGTGGGGGTCTTCCCAGAGGACGCCCCAGGAGAAAAAATGAGCCGCTCTGGTGGACAACCTCTTGGGAAAGCGTGGATCTGGGACTGCTCTGGTCCAGGTGTCAGCAGGGCCAGCCATCCCACCACAAGAAAACTCAGGTCCAGGAGAGGCAGTGGTGTCGGCAAGCTCAGCCAAGCCACTGGGACGAAGTCCAGGATCTAGAGGAGCAGTGGTGTCAGCAGGACTGGCCGACCCACCACAGAGAAACACAGGATGGAGACAGGCAGTGGCGTTGGCGGGACCTGCTGACCCACTGGAACGAAGCTTGGGGCCAAGAGGTGCAGTGCTGTTGGCAGGACCGGCCAACCCACCGGGGTGAAGCTCAGGTCCAGGAGAGGCGGTGGTGTCGGCAGGCTCGATCGATCCACCAGGACAAAGTGCTGGATCAGGAGAGGCAGTGGTGTTGGCAGCACCGGCTGGCCCACCAAGGTGAAACTCAGGATGGAGACCCATCCTCAGACCCAGAGAGCCGAGACGAAGCCTCAGCGAGAGCACTCTCGTCGGCACCCTGAGGTCCAGCAGTCAGGGGCAGAACCTCAGCAGGGACGTCTTCATCGGCACACTGAGGTCCGGGGAGCAGGAGAGGAACACTGGCATGCTAACTGGGAACCCTGGCTAGACAAATGCTTGCTAAGATATGCACATAGATGGTAATGTTGCTGTAGAGTTGCAGATTGTTCCTCTACCTACACAGCCAAAATATATTAATTGATACAGCTTCAGTGCAATGTAAGATACACCATGAGTCTTAGAAAGTGCTTTTCTTGCAACAATGAATGAAAATATTTGGTCTGAAAAGCTTCTATGAACAAGCTTGACTGTCAAAAGCTAGTCTGTTATTTAAAGTACTGTATATGGTGCACATTAAAAAAGTGACTGGCTGGAACCTTTGTGCTTGGCTGAGTGGTAAAGGACATGCTTGCAAATAAGCACTGAAGAACATTATAATTGTGGATGACAAGAGCAAAAGGCTAATCCGTTTTCTTTAATGTCGCCACTGCTCTGGAAGAGTATAGCGTGAAGGCTGATAAGCTAAACCTGGCAGTGTGTTCTTTTAGCTCATATGAAATTAGCTGGAGGGTGTTTTTTTTTTCATTGTAAGGTTATATTCCTTGGTGCTAAAATAAAACAGCATAACAAGAAAGTAACTGCAGTAAATTGCTTATTTTTCCAAATGCCACACTCCTTTGTTCGTATTCTTTCTTTTATGAAAAATTTAAAGAATCAAAAAGAGAAATATAACAGATTAGAATTACAATTAGACTGAGGTAAACATAGAAAACACAGTCCAACAATAGCAAAACAAACAACACATAACAAACCCTTACTGTGCACCTTCCTTATAAAAATGGAGGTGTGGACGTTACACTGTGGCTGGTAGCAGTATGTGTCTATATATTCAATTACTTGATACCAAAAATCATAAAGTGCTTTCATGTCAAACCTTTCAATTTATCTGATCTACTGGTGGACTTTATCAGTGGTATCAATCACATTGGCAGGATACAGCAATCCACAGAATGTATCAGATTGTTTCCTCTTTAGTCAGCGATGCTTCGACCTTTCAAAACTCTGTTGGGCTTTTCTGCGTTTTTGACTGTCTATTTTTCCAGCTGTTTAATCAAATTGGCAAGTTCATCACATCAGTGTTTTGAATTGAATATGTAATGTGTAATGTCGGCCACCTCTAGTAGCAGCTGACACACGCATTTCATTGTCTCCATACTTGCTTTCTTCTTGCATACTGTGAAATCTGGTTTCTGAAACACACTTCCACTAAAATCTTTCCACAAACTTGTTTTGCTGGTTGGAGGCAGAAAATCATGTTTTAAAGTCCTGAAAGTACGTGATTACCAACACACAATTTCTTTAGGTCATGTGACATAAGCCCCAATCATATTCATTTAAATTCTTTCACTTTCTGCACATATTACAATTCCAGCAGTGAAACAGACACACAAACCAGCACATGCCATGACATTCACTCACACAAAACCTTGTTGGTATGTTGGCCTTTTTGCACTATAAAGATATTGCTTATTACATCCAGAGCCCAGTGGGGCTGAGGAAAGGTTGAATTAAGGATTTGATGAGATTGCTTGTGACATGCTAGCATTTAGCCGAGTACCAGCAGTCTGTGTGTTGGCCTCAGCCAGCTCTGCTCGGTCACTGGGAAAGGTCAATGCTAATGCTGGCTGGTTAGTTCGTATGCCCCACTATATCTGTGCTTCACTTGCTCTTTTCTTCCCTTTGCCATGTGAAGTTACTCATTTTCAAAGTTATGTCTTATTTATTTTCACACACAATGGGCTTGTATAGGAAAAGATTTCCAATAGCAATTTGTCTTTTTCCATTGCAGGAAAATCAAAGGCAAGAAAAGCCCTATTGGATCACACTGGACTCCACATCCTGCTCAAGGACACTTCAGCAGAGCAGGTGTTTGCTGACACAGAGGTTTCAATCCCACTCATCCATTTGAAGAGCCTCTCCAAACTGCAGCAGTCCCAGTGTGCTCAGGCAGATTCATTATTATTGGGGTTTTTTTTTTTTTTTCAGATTTCCTGTTTTTCTCTCTTACTAAGGTTACTGCGGGTGATTAGGCTTTAGCACTGCATTGCTGACAACTCACTGCAGCTTGGTCGCCTTGTTAGTGCATCCAAAAAGGTCAGTAATACACTGCAGCTAACTCATACATTTCATGCTGTACTCAGTATGTATTACTGAAAAGTATCTCTATTCATATGCTTAAAATTCTAAAAAATTCTCTGTACCTTACACCCATTAAAGAAAGGCCTCGCACATTATGTAAATGTTACACAAGATACTGAATGTTTTGTGATTTTGTCTCATGTGATTTCACTGAAACTTATGCCAGTAAAGGGTCCATTGCAACAAATCATTTTTACAAATCATTTATCAATTTTGATAGAATACCAATAATAACACTGCATTTCAGCCAGGAAATGCCTTATTAAATGCCAACGCAGTATGTGATTTAGTGCAGCATGTGTAATTATGCAGATTAAACTGATTTAGTTCCCCCCATGACTACAAGTGTGACATCAGGCACCACAACATATATTGTGAGGTCTTATGTGCTAGTCCCAATGAAACTCTCTACTGTATATACAGTATCTGCAGAAAGTATTAAGACCCCTTCACTTTGTGAAGACTTGAAATGTATTTTTTAAAATGAAAGTAACTCCCATATCCTAGTGACATTCTTTTAGAATTTTTTAGGAAACATAAATTAAACTCCTTTTGCTGGGGGACCTCTGACAAGATGAACTGGGCATGCTGTAGTTTTTCTTTTTTAAAAAAAAACACACAAACTCTACAGTTCACACTGCATGTCAGGACAAAAGTTAACTTCCACCCAGAGAGAGCTGGGATAGGCTCCAGGAGATTGCTGTGACCCTGAACAGGAATAAGCAGGTATAGACAACGGGTGGATTTACAGGGAATCATAGTGCAGGAACAGAAGTCACCAATGATCTTACCTTAGCCTCAGACAATGGACTCGTCTCAGTATTTGTTCTGAATATTAGTTCTGTATTTGACAACAACAACCTTAGCAACTTTTTACAATTACAGCCTTGAGTCTTTTGGGGTATGATGCAACAAGCTTTGTACACCTGAACTGGTGCTCCCTGGTTGCTCAGGTGTGAATACACACTAAGGTCACAGGGACCTGCTGGAGCCTATCCCAGCTCTCTTTGGGTGAAAGGCAGGGGTACACCCTGGACAGGTCACAGGTCTTGCGGGCTTTGAATCCTCCTCTGCTCCTCTGTGCTTCAGGGTTCCCCAGGGTTCAGTTTTGGGGCCTTTGCTTTTTTCTCTCTATTTGCTTCCTCTGGGTTTCATCTTCAGACAACATGGCGTAGCGTTCCATTGTTATGCAGATGATACCCAGGTTTATTTATATTTTTATTTTTATTTAATAACAAAGTTTGGATGGCGCCGAACCTTCTTCACTTTAATGACGTAAAGACGGAAGTAATGCTGTTTGACTCTAGTGCTTCCAGTGAGTCTTTCTGTGTGGGACCCTTGACATCTCATCTTAGACCACTGGTCACTAATTTAGGCTTCAAAATGGATGCAGATCTTAAATTTGATAAGAAAATTTACCTCTAGTGTTTAGGCAGCACTTTGAGTTGGTAATCCATGCCTTTGTTATATCACACCTTGACTATTGTAATGCTTTGTATGTTGGGGTTAGTCAGGCATCCCTTTCATGTCTCCAGCTGGTCCAAAATGCGGTGGCTCATCTTCTAACTGGAACGTGAAAAAACAAGCACATCACACCAATTCTGGCTGCAATCCATTGGCTGCCAGTGTCTTTTAGGGTTCATTTTAAGGTTTTATTATTTGTTTGTAAATCTTTAAATGGTCTTGCCCCATCTTATCTCACTGAACTCCTTCACCCTTATACTCCTAGCCACTCTCTTAGATCAACTGACCTCCTGCTTCTTGACGTGCCAAAATCAAGGAGGAAACTCCGTTGAGATAGAGCTTTCTCTATTGCTGCCCTGAGGCTGTGGAACAATTTGCCCTTGCACATAAGACAAGCCCCTACATTACCCATGTTCAAAGTACAACTTAAAATGTATGATTTATGGACTGTTTTTACTGATATTTTTGTTTATTCTTGTTTTATGTATATTTGTTTTTCTGTTTGTTTTGGTGTACGGCACTTTGTGTCAGCTTGTGCTGTTCTTAAAGCGCCTTATTAATAAAAGTATTATTATTATTATTATTATCATTATTAATTGAAATTGTGAAAACATATGAGAATAATAACATGGATTGGATTTTTCTGTTTTCCACAAAATCCAGCTTCCATCACCACACAAAGAGAAAGAATATGTGAGTAGCTATAGAGGAGGTATTAAGTGAGGGATGAATGCATCTGAAGAAAATGGTGTCCATTTGAAATGATACTGCTTCAGCAATCCCTAGGAGATAAATTGGACCTGTCCAGCTCTTAAACCAACCCAAACTGTTCTTTGCGGCACTTACTCAGAAGTCATAAGAACAGTGAACTACAGTGTCAAAAAATCTCTTCACAACAGTGCAGCATCATCAATTTAACATATTCTGATATTCTTAAAACAAACGTGATGGGAATTGTCTAAAATTATATGTCTTATTCTTTCATTATCTTGTATTTTTTGATATTGATGGGCAGAGGTAGTTTCAATTCTGTTTCTACTATACTTGCTATATTGATATCCCCTTGATCTGTGTTTTGGGCTTGTGTTGGCTGTTGTGCATGTGATGAGTTTGGTGCCTCTGTCAGTAAGCATGCCTTCTTAAGGTTGAAGACAGTTTTGTAAATTGTATCAGAAATGCTCTTCCACCCTACTAATATACATCCTTCTTAAAAAAAAATATTACAACTGTCATCAACTGACTGAAATATTTCTTCTTAATATGTGATTTAGGTCAAAGCACAATTACTTTTTTCTTCTTTCTTGTCAAGTAGCATTGTGTACTAAATAATCCGCAAAATTCAAAGTGCTTTAACAGCAAATTTTTTTGTGGATTATTATTGCAACAACACATCATCAGTAAGGTAACACTAACCAGTCTCACAACGGTCTAAATGTATAACGTTTCTAAGCATGCTAAACCTTTTCTGTTCACTTATTTTTGTTTTTCTCTATTCCTACTTTTTATATTATTACACTATAACAAAATCATTCCCAGCTGTACAACTGCAGTCTGACCTTCGGGCCACTGAGGCACTCCGCTGGAGCGCCTGGAGTCAAGGGCCTTGCTCAAGGGCACTACAGTGAGGGAGGAACAAGATCTGCTTTTTCAGTTGTTTAATACTGCCGCTCCATGGACTGAACTGGGAAACCTTTGATCACCAGTTTGCTTCTCTAACGTTTAGGACACCATTCACTCTTGAAAAACTCTATGGATGCAATCCCACAATTCAATGCACAAAAGAAATGGAAGCAGTACTCAAAGTTGCCAAAAACGTAAGTAAACTGTGGATGGTTGAGAGTTCTTAAAAGATTTATTTACCAAGACTAAGATTCAACAGCCATTCTATCAAGCTAATATGTTGATACCCAGCTTTGTTTAGAGCATTCAAATGGTTAATCATCTGTGAAGCGTTGATATCCATGGTACTGTAATGTACCAATCTCTCTTACTTTAAAAGAGCAAATAACGTTTATTATTATGCAAACATCTGTCAGTGTGGAGGTTAGCATTCACTATCTACAGTCACTGTGTAACATGGGATTGAGACACATCATGTACACATGCCTGTGTTTAAAGTATGCTGCTCTGTGAAAGAAGAACTGTTTCATTGTAGAAGTTAACAGATAAGATACCTGGATAAGTGCTTAAGCCTATTTACTCTAACAAGTGAAACAAATATTACACTTAAAGAATTAACTATAAATTTCAATCGTGGTTTGAAAGACATTAGCTTAAGAAGCAGATCGTGAATCTGAGCATTTACTGTTGACCAGTTTATTCTAAGAATTATTTTCTAAATATCTAAAGCAGTCTGGGAAAATAAATATCTGTCATGCAATTGCAACAGTGGGGTAAACCTTTTCCAAATCACAACACATTTAAATCTCTCCATTCTGTAGCATATCACAGAAGAGACTAAATCAACTGACTGACCTATGCCACTGACTGACTGGATGGCCACTATGCCATCCAGTCTAAGTAAATGTCAGTGCTGTGTACTCAATGAGTTTTTGATAACATTCAGTTTCTTGTGAAAAACATCAGCAATGCTGTGTGAATACAAGAAACTGTGGTTCAAAATTTTGTGCCTCAGTTTAGCTTGACATACAATTTACAGTGGTGTGAAAAAGTGTTGGCTCCCTTCCTGATTTCTTTTTTTTTGGCATGTTTGTCACACTTTAATGTTTCAGATCATCAAACAAATTTAAATATTAGTCAAAGATAACACAAGTAAACACATCATGCAGTTTTTAAATGAAGGTTTGTATTATTAAGGGAAAACAAAATCCAAAACTGCATGGCCCTGTGTGAATAAGTGTTTGCCCCCTAAACCTAATAACTGGTTGGGCCACCCTTAGCAGCAACAACCGCAATCAAGCGTTTGCGATAACTTGCAATGAGTCTGTTACAGCGCTGTGGAGGAATTTTGGCCCACTCATCTTTGCAGAATTGTTGTAATTCAGCCACATTGGAGGGTTTTCAAGCATGAACTGCCTTTTTAAGGTCATGTCACAGCATCTCAATGGGATTCAGGTCAGGACTTTGACTAGGCCACTCCAAAGTCTTCATTTTGTTTTTCTTCAGCCATTCAGAGGTGGACTTACTGGTGTGTTTTGGATCATTGTCCTGTTGCAGAACCCAAGTTCCCTTCAGCTTGAGGTCACGAACAGATGGCCGGACATTCTCCTTCAGGATTTTTTGGTAGACACCAGAATTCATGGTTCCATTTATCACAGCAAGTCTTCCAGGTCCTGAAGCAGCAAAACAGCTCCAGACCATCACACTACTACCACCATATTTTACTGTTGTTATGATGTTTGCTGCGCTCTTGGGGTAATTTTGGTCGGACGGCCAGCCACTCCTGGGAAGGTTCTCCACTGTTCCATGTTTTTGCCATTTGTAGATAATGGCTCTCACTGTGGTTCGCTGCAGTCCCAAAGTGTTAGAAATGGCTTTATAATAGTGATGGGCAAATGATACCGAGGCTTCGGGGCTTGTGTCACTCTTCCTGAAGCGGAGTGATTCGAAACACTGTGTCGAGGCTTGTATCAAAACACCAGTGTCACGTGACTGATGACGTTCGAAGCACTGTTTCGCTTCGCGCTTCATTGCTTCAAAGTGTTTCAAAGTTTTTCATTGGCTCATAGTCTTTCAGTGTGTGTCATTGGCTCATGGCGTTTCAATGCATTCTGAGGCAATGACAGCTTGACAGGTTTGACAGATTTGAGTGGTTTGGTGCCATACCAGCTATATAAGATGCATCATTCTGCTTCAGGATTTGGAGAGTGAGAGTATTTTGGCAAGTTTCACGGCGAGTCCCACCAATAAGCGATGCTCTAAAGTTTGGGATCATTTTGATCTCACGAGGTCTGAACTTTTATTGCTGTCATGGGATTGAAACACTGCCAGTGCTTCAGTCGTGCTCTTTAGAGGTTGCTATTGCTTCAGTTGTCCACCAGATGTCACCGTCACTGAAGTCTCGAAGCTTTGAATCTTTTTCGGCACAATTGTCAGGAAAGCCTCAGTGCTTCATGAGGCTTCACTTGCCCATCACTACTTTATAACCTTTTCCAGACTGACAGATCTCAATTACTTACTTTCTCTTTTGTCTTTGAATTTATTTGGATCTCAGCATGATGTCTAGCTTTTGAGCATTTTTATAACCTTTTCCAAACTGACAGATCTCAATTACTTACTTTCTCATTTGTCTTTGAATTTATTTGGATCTCAGCATGATGTCTAGCTTTTGAGCATTTTTTGGTCTACTTCCCCTTGTCAGGCAGGTCCTATTTTAGTGATTTCTTGATTGCGAACAGGTGTGGCAGCCTGGGTGTGGCTAGAGGAATTGAACTCAGGTATGATAAACTTAACCACAGTTAAGTTACGTTTTAACAGCGGGGGGCCAAACACTTTTTCACACAGGGCCATGTAGTTTTGGATTGTGTTTTCCCTTAATAATAAAAACCTTCATTTAAAAACTGCATGATGTGTTTACTTGTATTCTTGTATATTCTTCTATATTACTGATTTTAATTGTATGTATACACTCACTGATCAGATCAGAATTTTACTTTAATCTATAATTTTCACCTTTCTTTCTCTCATATCTGGCATACTGCTCTGATAGTTTAGTAGGGTAGTTTGCTACTGACAGTTGGAAACTTGTCCCTAAAAAAACACTGTAGACAATTTTTAGCAATGAAATAGGGAATTAGTATTTCTTGCAGCAGGACAGTGTACATAGGATTGAGTCCAAATAATGTTAAAAGATACTCCTTGATTGTAATGGGCTTTCCAGACAATCAATACTTTGTCATGATGGGAAGTTATTAGCTATGTATAATTTTTCTTCTTTTTTTCTCACACTTAACCTCAAAGCAGATTATGTACACCTAAAGACACTGCAGTAGTCTGTGAAAAGCTTAAATAAATTTCACTGTTTTGCTTTTCCTGATATGATGCAGGTATCCGTGGCAACAGGCAGGTTGGACATGGAAAGCATTCTAAATAATCAAATCTGGTTCAATAAAAAAAATAAAATAAAATAATAAAAATGAATGTCTTTCAGAAAACTGTACATGGGTAGTACACTATGGTACTTTGCTCTAGAGACACACAATCAATGTGAAAAGCACAAACAAAAGCTTACTGTTATAGTTGAGTAAAAAAGGAGCTTTGGAGACAAATGTGGAGGATGGGGGGATTGTAGGGCAGCTGGCACTGCTCGTATGGGTGTATACACCAATTCTGTCAACTCCTTCCACTACCGGTCTATTCCTCAGAGTTAATTAGCAGGCTAGGAAATGAAACACAGATCAAAACACGGTGATGGTGCAAAAGAACTATCAAATTAGCTGGCAAATGCTCCTTGACGTAACCTAAAAATCAAGCAACAGTCAGTGTTCCACCGGCCAAGTGTTTACCATATGTCTTATGGAGCCAAACTATGACAAATATCTTTGCAACAAGCTTTCTTTCTGAAGGTAATCTGAGCTAGCCAGAATTAAACAGTGAAATCCTGACTGCTGATCATCTGCAGCTGTTGAATTCAGACTTGCAAAATCAGGGGGAACTGAACTGAACTCACCTAGCCTTCAGAGTTTCAGTTCACTGTTTACCTATCTGACTGCAGCTTTCTGTTTTGGTTCACTCTCACTGCTCTCATTATGTTGCTTTCAGCCACAGCAGGCTGTTTTTAGGGGTGAAAAAAAAAACACTGTACACTACCTGCTTAGCTCTAAATTGGTGAACATTGAGGAGCATTGAGCAGCCAAAGAGCCAGATATTACCCATGAGGAGTTGAGAGAGAACATAAACAGAGCTAAAAGAGAGTGAATGTTGGACTTACACTGGACACAGTGGGAATGCAGCAACTACCTGAGAAAAGGGTTTCATAGAACATAGGATTTAAGGCATAAAGTTGTATAGGTTCTGCTAGTATGAATTAAGTATGGTATGTAGAGACAACAGCCGCGCCCTGTAACCTCCTCTTTGTGTAAGACACCCCCAGATATAGGGTGCGCCTGCAGCATAGCTGTTGCTAAGGGAATTGGGCAGTTTTACCTTATAAGGAAGTGACCTAAACCAGTGCGGGAACGGAGAGGTCAACCAGGGAGCGGCTCTTGTCTGTGAAAACCACTGTTTTATGTAGATCTCACTAGACACAAGCTGAGGAACAGACTCATTGTAGAGTGCTGATCTCCAGAGATATCTCTGTTTATAATAAACTGGTTAATTTAGTCTCTGATTCAGCACGTTCTTTCTCAATTAAGGAACTCGGGTCGGATTCAACAACACAAACATCTGTGTAAGTGCTAGGTATATAAAAACTGCTTTTAGCTAACTTCACCATTTTAACTGAAAAAGGTGAAACAGTATCTCAGTGTTGTGGTTAGAATGTATTTCGGTTGCCCTCTATTGGCCAGAATTTTTACTTTCACCATTTTCTGTTTTGTTGAACACTGACACTGGCATTGATGTATTTATTTACAAGTAAACTCCATTAATAAACTCAATATTCAGCCTGGCTCTTATAATAGTGATTGTTCTGTCTATGCGCTCCTCTTGGTTACAGAGATTTTTAGGCCTAGGCCAAGCAGCCTACTATTACTACTATTACTACGATTACTATTGCAACAACACTTCATCAGTAGGGTAAAACTAACCTGTCTGAAAAATATATATATAATAATCTATCGTTACTGTATGTAATCTCTATTACATTTCATTGTGTTCGACAGATTAAAGTATTGCCTGGCCAGCCAGACTAACTCTTTATTCTATACAAAGAATTAGTCTGGAATCAATTTCCATGTGGCGGGTCAATGGATGTAGAATAAAACAATCAGGGAAACCAAGGATATGACACAAGCAAAGCGACAGTGGGACCAGCAGATGGTGTGTGGTAGAGTAGAGCTGTTCTTTTTGTTGTAAAAAACATGAGAATACATAGTGTTATCACCAGTTCTGTGCATATTTTTGAACTTAACAGCAAAAACCAGTTGTAGAAAGATTTATGGATTTGGGACTGGCATTGAGAAACGTTACGAACAAGTAATGCTGTCATGAAACACTGATGGTGTGTAATGGTGAAGGAGGAGAGGTGAGGGCCCAAGTGCAGGACACCAGTTTAATTTCTTGGATCTTCCAGGGCTCAGGCACAAAACATAAATTATCTCCGCCACTCGGCGTGCGGACGGGCAGACAGACAGACAGAAGGAAAAAATTCCTCTTCTCACTTTCAAATACGTTTATTCAAACACTGTACTCCGTGCATACATGCATCACATGCATCAATGCTCCAACAAAGAACAAAGGAAGGCAGGTGGTATAAATAGACAAAACTGAAGACCAATGGAAAACAGGTGAAACCAATGAACCAATAAAGTCAACCAAAACCAGACGGGAGAAAACAGGCCCCAAAAAAAAGACCAAAACCGGAACTGAAAAATCCAACTCATGACACATGCATAAAGCCTGCCGATAAACGGCTGTGATTGGCCTGGCTCTTTTGAAGCCAGACCTGTCTCAAATGTATCCTAAACTACTATCAGCACAAGTAAAACAGCCTGACAAACAGTGAATACTGAGACACATTTCAAAGTCAAACTATTTCAAAGAGCAGGATTGAGACTCCAACACTTCTCCTCTCCAGCTGTTACTGAAACTGATATACCTTTATGCTACCTTTGTTACAAGACAGAGTAATTTCCAACCACTAGGTTTCTCATTTTCTACTATTTGCTCCTGAGTGTAAGGTCAGCATGCATCATGCAGTAAACCTTTTGGAACAGAGGAGATGATTTGTTGTCGACATTCTAGGTTATTATCACCAGGCCATGCTGTGTGATGAAGGGGAGGTGGGAGTGTCAGGACAGAGTAGGAGGGAGAGTAAGAGAGGGTGAGTGAGGGTAATAAAAAGAAGGAAACAAAGTGCATGAAATTGGACTCAAAGCTTTACAAGTCCCCTGGGAGACAAAGGAGAAGAGACACAAAGATAGAGAGAATAGGAGAGTTTATAGAGTCAGATTAGGTATACTGAGAGGAACCCTTTTTAAAGAAAAATAAAACCCATTGCCTTTGCGGGTTATACATCTTCCCAACTTATGTAACGAGTTAAGAAAAAAGGGTTTTGTACACACCACATGGTCCTCATAGGATACAATATACACTTCAGTACACATTCAAAACAGCAGAAATTGTTTTAATCTTTAAGTCTTACTACTTACTACTGCTGCCATGGGGAATGTGAACTTCAAGTGAACTTTACAGGTAGTCTGGAGCCCAAACTTCCTTTGTAGGTCAGAAATAAGAGAACCGTTTTACTATTTGGGCCAACAGTAACCACATTTGACCCGTTAATGGGAACAAACTGTTTGGTGAATTAAATGATCTTATATTTATATAGCTCTTTTCTACACTCAAGTGCATTCAAACCCCATCCGCAGACAGCCACCGCGGGAAATTTGGGCTTCAGTGTCTTGCCCAAGGACACCGACACCTGGACTAGTGAAGCCAGGGATCACCAACAGCATGGTTCATGGGCAACCTGCTCTACCAGCTGAGCCACTTTTGTAGTGTTATTTTTTGTTTGGTAGTATGTTATCTAGTAGAAAAGTTATTGTATTTAGCGATAGATGAGTCTGTTGAAATTGCACTTTTACTGTAAATACATGTTTGGTAGAATAATTCATCATTTAAACACTATGCAGTATGTTATATTATTAATAATAGCTTTTTATTGTTATTGCCAAGTGGAATCAAATATTTATAAACATTTCTTACATTTTGTCTGCTTTTGTTCTTTTGCTTGTGAAGTGAGCACAGCTGGGGGTTTGCTGTGTTTATCAGTGCCTAATCAGATTTTCATGACTATTTCACTACTGTAATACCATTCACTGTGGCTTTGTGTGCAAACAAATTAACAGTATCCAGTTTTCAACACTGCAGCTACCTTAAATTTAGATTCATTTTGAGTAGGTAAATTCACAGTAACAGCAGATTTATAGAATAAGTACAGATTAACATGGAGCTGATAAATCTGATGAGGGAGGCCACATGAAAAGTCCAACAAATTCTTACTAAAAAAAATCCTTTATTAAATTTACTTATCAAGTAATGCATTTGGACAGAACTGAAGCATGCCCTGAATGAAAAGGGAATAGAAAATGTGGTTTTACTGAGTTTTAAAAAGTAGTCACTAGCCAAAATGCTCTAGTTTATGTAGTACCAATTTCTTTTTTGTTTAAAAAGGTTTTAAAGGCTTCTTTAATAACAAGTGGTGTTGGCATGAAGGATGATGGATACAAGAGCTGGAAAGGATTAATATAGACTAACCAAACAATGCCACCCTGGCAATTAATTTATGGGTATTGAGTAGATTTGACTGATTCAGGTCCAAATGTTGACATTTTAGTGCAAACTATTTAAATTCTATATATTCATTAAATAGTGAAATTATTATTTATCTATTTAATAAATTATTTATGTATTTAAATCACTGACTTATTTAATCCATCTATCTACCATCAATACCTGCTTATTCCTAACCATGGTCACAGGGATCGGCTCCAGCCAATCCCAGCTCTCTCTGGGTGAAAGGCAGGGGTACACCCTGGACAGGTCACCAGTCCATCACAGGGCCACATAGAGACAAACAACCTCACACACTCACACTCACTCCTATGGGCAATTTAGAGTCACCAATCAACATACATGACTGTGAGAGTTAACTGGAGTACCCAGAGTAAACCCATGCAACAAGTGGAGAACATGCAAACTCCACACAGAAAGGTCCCTGCTGGGTTTCAAACCAAGAACCTTCCTGATGTGAGGCAACAGTGCTAACCACTAAACCATTTAATTAGTTATTCTAAGATGTATTTAATTTTTTTCATTTTGGCACTTTTGGTCTTCCACATATGCAAAACAATCTCTGGATGTCCAAACTCCATATACTATCTAGAAGCCCAGGATCATTCTAAGGATAGTCTTTTGGTCATCTACCCAGTGTTCATGACCATAGGTCAAGGCTGGAACATAGACTGACTAGTAAATTAAAAGCCTCAACTTTGCCAACATGCCTATACAATTATGAAATTACTTCTGATGGTACATCAGTACACCTGTCAGTCCCATGCTCCGTTTTAGCTATGCTCGTGAACATATCCTGGGACATTTTCAAGTAAAATTCTTTTTTTTTTTTTTAAATAAATTCTGTGGACAGATGAACCAGTGTAAGTAACCAGTGCACAGACTTGCTTATGACTGACTTGTAGTACAGAAAATGAACTGTTCTTGCTTTATAAGATATTTGCTGTCAAAAACATTAGTACAAAACTAAAAATGATAAATGAAATTATATCAGCCCCCAAAGTTTGTTGGCCCATCAGGAAAATGCCCGGTATATCAGATTACCTTTTTATAGCTACCCATGGATACGTAAATTCCTTTCCATGGACCAGTAACTGACAATCAACACTAAGAGAAAAATCCATGTTTTTCTGGCAGTGAACCATCCCTCAGAAGCTTTGATGGCTATGGTTGACGGTTTACAATTTACAACAAACTGCCCAGTACAATGCTGAAGGACAAGATCTGATGAATCCAACAGAATATCATCTGCAAAGAGCAGAGAAATTATTCTGGGGTCCCCAAACCGGACACACTCCTCTGCCTCGCTGAGCATTGAAATGATGTGTATATTGTATAAAAAATACTTTCAAATGCACGTACATGCTTGTATGGCTTTCATACAGGGGACAAGGTGTTTTCAAGAACTGCTGAATCTCCAATATATAACCCATACTAATGTAACGTGTGACATGCAGGAAGGTTAATGAAGATTAGTTGTCTTTATTAATAATTCATATTTGAAATGCAGCCCAAAAGGAGGAGTAATTGTCATTCCACTGAGTGAATGTGCTGATTTCTGAGGCATTCTACTGTCACACAGCATGGCACAGGTTGCTCATATCCCCTCTTAATGGTTTGAGGGCTATTCCCCAAGAGGGGTAATGGAGAAAGTGTGCCATCTGTTCTATGTTTTGCTCACCTGGAGCTGGCTCTAGTCCCAGTGTGGGAGAGCAGTGTACTAGCAGAGAGCAACATTGATCCACAATATGAAACACAAAATCAAACACAGTAATCTGCCTGGCTAAAATTTTTTCATGTACTCATTTTGTTATACATGAAAATGTACATTTACAGAAGCATGAGCTTGAACTTGAAATGGTTTATTTTTGCTAAAAAAAATCATCAATAAACTGTGTGATTTTGTGCAACACTGTATATGCTCACAGCCAGAAACCATACAATAGTTGGCACAATGCCCTCACATGGGACAGTCTGTAGGACGCCCACAGGAAGACATGGAACATCAGAGAGATTAATCCAATAATGGAAAATAAGAGAATTAATCAAGACACCATAACCCAGTTCCTGCATAGGAACTAATTACAGAAAGCTAGTCTGCTCATTGGCACAAGCTCAGAACAGTAATTCCTTAGGGCTTGTCTTCTGTCTGTAGACTCAGCTCCTTAACCTATAGGGCCCACACATGCTCATAGTTAATGGTCTAATAAGTATATGAGCAGACCTGGAATTCTGAGTTCAAATAGACTATATTGCTGTCAACAGTTCTCATATATGGCCTACAGTGGCTTCAGAAAGTACAATATTTGCCATTAGTCCCTACTGTGCCTTGGAATACAACCTTTTTCACACACTTACCATGCCTTTGTAATCATGGTAACTACACTACCTCACCTAACTTCATCTTTTGTTCATGTTATAATTGATACACTCACTTCAGGACATCTAATTGTAAAACAGCTAAGCTGCTGATAACATCAGTCCACCTATCAATCCCATGCTATCAATTTTTTTTACAGGATAGTCTCCAAAAACATGTTTGTTACATGAGTTCAGTTATTTTTGATAATCCAGTCAGCAAATGAGGACTTTGCTTTGCTCTGATGACCTGTTTTTTGGATCAAAAGTCATGTTTGTTCCCGTTGGTTCTAAATTAACTTTTGACTAGAAAGGTCAGAAAAGGGATCTTTAAATCGTGATTCAAGTTTATGTATTCTTGACAACACCTATTTAGAACACTTGTATATTATACTATATTATACTATACTATACTACACTACACTATGCTATACGATACTATAAACTAAATGTAAATACACTGTATGTTAATAGTTGTGTACTGAGAATTTGCATAAAAGAGTACCACATAGAAAGGACGAGAGTTGCAAATACATAAAAAATGCAAAGGAAGACTTAAGAAAGGGGAATGATCAAACAATCATAAATGAAAAATGAGAAGTCGATGGGAGGTAAATGTCAAATGAGTAGCTGCTTAGTGCCAACTTGCCTGGCTGTGATGGATGGGCTCCATTGCAAGGGCAACACTTCTTTTACAATGGCAATATCTAATATCTACAGAGTCGACAGAGAGAAAAAAGAAGGGAGGACAACTGAACTCCCACTGTACCTACAGAAAGACAGAGGAAGAGAGCGTAAGCTTGATGAATCTTTAACAGGAATTTTAAAGTTTTGCATTATATTCTTCTGGTATGATTTGAGTTAGGGCCTTGCTAGGTTTGCACCCCATTAGTTCACCTTGACCATTACATAAATTAGAATGCGTATACATTAAGCTCAAATTGAAGCTGTAATATGTAAATGCATGCCATTTAATATAATCAGATAAAAAACCTACTAGCTTTTAAGTTTTTTAGGACTACCCATTTATGGAATAACTTGGCCCTTATCCATTTTTATGATGTACTGAATATTTCTTACATCCATCACATATAAGACCACATGCAACTCAAACCTTACATTTATCTGCTGCTGCTTTACCAGGATGTAATAGCTGCTTACTATTACACTAATAATCCATCCCACAACATCCCAGCCAGAATAAAAATGCATCATGTCACCACCTATCTGAATACACCTGCAATGAGAAGGAGTTCGGCTGCTCTTGCTGATGCCAGTTCACCTATCCCTGTTCCCTATGCTGAAGTTTCCGGCAGCCCATTAGGAGGTTGCCCACATCAACATTAAGTCTGTTCCTGTCAGGGAGTTGATGGCTGGAGCCACTGACACCACCCTGGGTCCTGTTCACATTCCTGTCACCAATGTCACATTTTTTCCTGTTTCAGCCAGGACATCCCACTGATGCCACTCCGGCTTCAGAACCTTTCTGCGAGGGGTGCAACAATGCCTCAGACGCTGTTCCTGCCTCCAAGGTGGTCAATGTCAACAACACCACCTCTTCCTTGGTTCTGCCTGCACTGTTCCTATTGGTGTTGATGGTGAGACCATCACTTCTGACCCTGTTCCTGATCCAGTTGGTGTATTGACAGCCAGAGCCACTGATACCACTTTTGTTTCTACGGCTGAAGTGCTGAACCCCTTCCAGTTTCTGCGTCTATGACAGCTCGATGGTCAAAACTGGAGATGCCAGGTCCATCCAAACTAGGGGTCGGCCATTTCCGCTGATGCCACACTTGTTCCCGAATACTGTCACAATCCACCAAAGACAATGAACTTTTATTTTGTTCAACTTCCTGTTTAATTCATGTTCATTTTGCTCAGTTTTACTTTGTCATTATCTCTAATTGTTCATCTGTTTCCCATCAGGAAGGCTACAACATTTATACCTACCTCTTACCATCACTAATTGCTAGGTCTTCATCGTTCTTTATTCATTGTTTGCCATTGTGTCTCATCTTCTTCATAGTTCCTAGTTCAGCCTGTTCAAATATCCTGTAGTAATCATGCCTTCTCTATTTGTTAGTTGGTTGCCCTCCAGTTCTACTAATAAAACCCTGCAAATTCTTCCCTTTCACACTTTGTGTTGCACTTCGGTTCTAAATCAAATTAAGTTAGAGAACCATGACACGACTCAGTGAATCTGGCCTCAATGGACTGTTTATATATTATATATATATATTATATATTATAGTATAGCCTACAGTACATTCAACAGGATAATATTAGCCTTGTTAATGCAATCATTTCTGTGCATGTCTGCATAACATGGGGGGAACATTAGGTGACATGATAAGTTTCCAGGAGGGATTTAAAAATAGTGGCAACAAAACCCAACTGATCTGCAGCTGATACAACTCTTTTGTTGTAGGCTTTAAAAACATTAATGATTGTTGCAAACGTTAATGGTCCAATTCCAAAGAATGAGTTGTTGAAATGCCCTGTGACGGACTGGTGACCTGTCCAGGGTGTACCCCTACCTTTCACCCAAAGAGAACTGGGATAGGCTCCAGCAGATCCCTGTGACCCTAAATAGGAATAAGTGGGTAGAGATGATGGATGAATGAATGGATGGAGTTGTTGAAACAAAGATAAACTGGGCCAAAATTGACAATAAAAAAATCTGTTTTAATTCCAGTAGATTAACTTTAAAGTGGGTGGAACCACTTTGTGTGTGTCAAAAAAGTTGTATTTTGAAGCATGCACATGCACATCATTAGGGAACAGTGTCCATTTAAATAGTTAAATTGTATTTCTAATCAGAATGATTGCAATCAGATTGATGAAATACTGTCCATGTGACTGCAGCTGATTTTTGTTATTAACAGAAAGACAAAGGTTTGGCTATCTGTCTCATATTTTACCCATCTGAAAGAATAAACCTTCTGACATCTTTAATTTGTCTTTGTGTTATTTAACAGGCCAGGAGGGAACAGAGTTATTTGCTCTCTGATATTTCTGATCCTCTGGTGCCACAGTGGCCATAAAAATATTACACCTTTTGATCCACCTATTGTCTTGGCATTGTGATATCCATGGCAAATTGTTTTTGGAGTTTTTAAGCAATATGTGACATGATATTTTAAAGACATTTGCTGACAAATTTCAAGATGGTTGTGAGATTTCCAGGAACATGTCTCAAGAGAGAAATTATATATACATCCATCTATCCATCTATTATCTATACCCCCTTATTCCTTAACCAGGGTCACAGGGATCTGCTGGAGCCTATCCCAGCTCTCTTTGGGTGAAAGGCAGGGGTACACCCTGGACTGGTCACCAGTCCATCACAGGGCCACATAGAGACAAACAACCTCACACACTCACAATCACTCCTATGGGCAATTTAGAGTTGAAATATTATACAGTAGTAAACAATTTAGGTGCTTGTCAGAATGTATTTAATGTGTATATACAGTAAATTAACTGTTCAGTTGGTTCAATGTGCTGCCCCTGTCTTAAAAACCTGGTTAGATAGATAAAGTCCATTTTATGGTAATGGCCTTGTCTTAGTGTCTCCTACTTAACAAGCATGACACTGACACCTTAACATGGTGAAAAGGCACTGTCAGAACTGTGCCCTGGTAGTAGATTTGAAGAAAATAAATATCATGATTATTTTAAAAATTCCCCAGTCAGGGGAATAGATACCAGTTCACTATACACTGAACATACCTATCTCCTTTTAAAATAGGAGTAAATACATTATATGAAAAAGGTAAAAACAACTCTAAATAGGATTAAGAAAATATAATTTCCTACTTACAATCAAAATGTTGCTTAAAATATTTGATAATGTTCATAGCTAAGCACCCAACAGAACCTTTACTTACAGAATTTTACAGATCATTTACATTCACACAGAAAAATGGCAACAAATGAATGAGCAGAATTTGGTAGATACCCACTGAAAATTTACATTGAAAAGAGAGCGGTCAAATGTTTAATCACCTTAAATCTAGCACCCTGGACACTCTCCATTTCAAAGGCCTCCAAACCCAAGAGCTGAGCCCAGAAAAGAGTCCCCTGTGTCTACTAGTACTGAAACTAACTGCTCCTTTTCAGACACACTCTAACTAGTCTTGCAACAGCACTGCTTTCCAAGCAGTAATCAGTGCAATCCAAATTGTAACACAATGTAAAATAACGCTAGAATGTTATCTGGCATGAAAAAGAGATTATGAATTGGAGAGTTACCTCTCTACTATCAGAGATAGAAGGCAAAGACAGATCCTCACCAAATGGAGCTGAGATTTATGTCGTACAATTCCAGGCATCTTACGTCCCACTATGCCACAATCTGGAGGAGTAATTGACCTAGACATACACAGTGCAAACAGATACACACACACACACACACCCTCACACACACACACACACACACACACACACACAATACGTTATTGGTTAATATCAACTAAGTGACTAATATTAACTCTTTTGTAATAAACAGTGTGTTAAGATAAAACCTGATAATCAGGATGATTTGGGAGGGTGCCTTTCGCTCATTTGGCCTTATAAATTTTATATATTTCAAACATTTCTTGGTTTCATGGGAGTTATGACTTGGACATGTCTCTCCCCTACCACTAGCCTGGCCTATTACAGTCTTGAATCTTAACTAAGTCCATGTTTTTTATTCCTGCCCAATGTGACTGGTTACTTTTGTAGCATACTGTGGAGTCTGCTCTGGAGTCAGTACCCTATAATCCTTTATTATTTATAAGTGCAGGCATTCTTATGTTCCATGGTGTATCTTGTCTCAGACTTTATACTTGGACCCTGTGGTAGAAATTTCTTTAAGTTTGAGAGTTGCTAATTCTCAGAAAACAACCACAAGTGTGATGAATCATCTCAGGTTTAATCACGGGCCCGGAGAGGACGTCCTTGCAGAAGTCCTCTGCCGTCTGTGTTACAAGAGCAGTTTATATACCGTACTTTGGACTAATCCTGAACAGACCCCCACATTGTTTGTTCAGGTACTATCTTCAGTCTTCTTACCATCAAAGAAACAAATTGTTGGCAGTCATTTACAACCTCCTACCCTAAAACACTAAACCAATAAACCGACAGAACCACATACCATGAAAGGGTCAAGCAAACATTCAACCCCTACACTGGTTTAAGTTGGTGACCATTTGCTCTGTTGTAAAATCCTCACAACCCAAAAAACTTGGCCTTGGACTTGAAATGTGTATTTAAACAGACTAAAAAATGGTTTTCTTTGTCACTTCAAAACCAAATTGCATTAGTGTTTATATCTTAAGGCTTGTTACATCACAATAATCAACAAAGTTATTAAGAGCATACTGGTCAAAATGACCTCAAAGCATTCTGGTTGGGAATTATTACATATACAGCTGCAACATGTGTACAGGTAGAAAGGAATGAGCTTATTTGCAATTGGGTTTAAACACCCAGTTTAGATGAATTTAAATGATACCATTTCCCTCTCCTTTAAAGAGTCAGTCCCTGAACACTCTTATGTCTGTTGTTAGCCAGTACATAGCACCAATTAGGGTGCCAGTAGACTGCAGCATCCATGATATACCTTTCTACTTCTTTTTCCTGCCACTCATTTTGGTTTTTGTCTCCTATTCTGCCTTTCTCACATCTTCTCCCTAAGATGATGAACACGTAAATAATGGATTCAACTGGAAAAAGAAAACTTGCTTTTCATGATGAAGTGGCATTTGAGTTGTTGCATCAATACAAACTCAATGACTGGTCATTTTTTTTCAAGGTTTGACTCATTTTTATTCACTCCAGAGATCCTCTCACTCTGTGCAGTATGTGTATGTAGTGGTTATCTTGTTTTCTTCGCCTTTTTTTGGTATTACAAGCCCCTCTGCACATGTAAGTACTATGTGTTGTGCATATGTATCCAGCTGTTTGGATGTATATCCATATCCACACAGTATGCATACACCTAGAGTGGAGGGCAAGTCAGGAAAAGTAGAAATTGAAATCCAGACGTACTACAGATTGCAGACAGAAGCATTCATGTTGGAACATCATTCAGCTTTTTTGTCCAGTCTGATGATAGTGGAATTATGGCAGGGAAATACATACATTTCTCCATCAGCTTCACCCGGCACGAGAATATTGCTTACATTTCTGACAGTAGTAGTCAAAATTGATGATAGCATCATTGTGACATATGGATTCTGTCACAAAATTTTCTTACAGTTTTAACCAAATATAAGAACTGCATTGTAGTCCTTTTATGCATGAGCAATTAAAGCTATAGTCAGATTTTGTTCCTATGTGTTTTTATAACTCTTTGGGCTTGAAAATAGAAAGGTTTTTTTTTTTTTGAACACTCCTTTTTCAGAGTTCATCACATATCCACTTAGGTAGACTGCATTTTGAGTTAAGTTTTTAATTCAAGAAAAAGATTAAGAAAGAGAAGAAATATATATGTAAACTATAAAGTAATATTTAAAATGTTGTTACTATTTTGTTACTTATGTGTTTATATACCTGAACAAATCCTAACACTGTTCACTGCACTCCTAAGCTACTTCTGGGTTTCTGGGTTTCCGTTGGCCAACTTTTTCTTACAATGGGTGACCAGTGGGTCACAGAATATTGGACGATATGCAACCATACAATCTCAACCTACAAAAAAAACTGCTGTTAAATAGCTGTCCACTGTAGTGACCACTATGCATGAATGGGCTAGACCTTTCGGTCATGACCCAGAGCTCATGACCATAGGTAGAGATTTGGAACGTAGATTGACCAGTAAATAGAGAGCTTCGCCTTTCGGCTCCACAATGGACCAGTACATCAACTGCATTGCTGCTGTCGATGCACCGATCCATCTGTCAATCTCACTCTCCATCCTTCCCTCACTCATGAACAAGATCCCAAGATACTTAAACTCCTCCATCTAACGCTGGAGCTCTCCCCTGACCTGGAGATGGCAAGCCACCTTTTTCCGGTTGAGAACCATGGCATCGGACTTGGAGGTGCTGATTCTCATACCAGACACTTTGCACTCGGTTGCAAACCGCCCCAGTGCACGCTGAAGGTCCTGGCTCGATGGAGTCAGCAGGACAACATCATCTGAAAAAGCAGAGATGAAATCCTGTGGACTCCCTCCGGCTAATGGCTGTGCCTAGAAATTCTGTCCATAAAAATAATGAATAGAACTGGTGACAAAGGGCAGCCCAGCTGGAGTCCAACATGGACTGGGAACAGGTCTGACTTACTGCTGGCAATGAGAAACAAGCTCCTGCTCTGGTTGTACAGAGACCGGATAGCCCTTAACAAAGAGCCCCAGACCCCATACTCCCAGAGCACCTCCCACAGAATGTCGTGAGGTATGCAGTCAAATGCCTTCTCCAAGTCCACAAAACACATGTGAACTGGTTGGGCTAACTCCCACAAACCCTCGAGCACCGTGAAGAGGGTATAAAGCTGGTCCAGTGTCCAGGAGGGGGCAGCCTCCTGGTCCTCACCCTAGGACCAGTCCAATTCATCTGAATTTAAAGTTGTATGACTGGCATAATACTGAAAAAAAAAGTCTCAAACCATCATCAACAATCTATCACTTACATTTCTACACTTGGAAATTGAGCATTTGCTTTGGATAGTTTTTTGTTTATTCTAACAATGTATTATTGTTGCCATGACGACGAAGGTCCAGTACAGACAGAGTACAGGGACAAACGAATGACTACCATCAGAAGGACTGGTTAACTTCACATCATGAATTTGTTTCCTTAATGCTGGATAAAGTGTAGAAGAGTGTCTCTGTCCTGTCTCTTCTTTTTGTCTCCTCCAACCCTTTAAAATCCATTTTCTTCATTTTTTTCTCTCACTCCTTTAATTCCTCTCCTTTGTTGAGGTAGAAAATGGAGTTGCTGGACTGATGCCACACCTGACGCTCCAGCCCTAATCTGATTAATGTTTTTAATTTATATAAGTGAGCAGTGAGGGAGAAATAAGAGAGTGTTGCCTACATTGCTGCTGGATGCTGCAAACACACACTTATTTTCAGTTTGTATGTGACAGGTGTCATATGGGCCAATTTGTGAAAGTGCAGAATGTGTATATGCAAAGAAAAAATGGAGGGATCAGGTGGGACATTTAAACAGACCAAAATATAGAAACTGACTGAAAGAAAACATATGTGAACAATATTGACCAAGGTTAACGATGGGAGATGAGTAAAATTCCTGGAATAGCAAAAAAAAAAAAAAAAAAGTTTTGAAAAGCTCTTGAGGGCAAGAGGTCTGGGCAAACAGAAAAAAATGGGTTGCAGAAGAAAAGCAAAGGGAAAGCGGAATACACAGAAAGAAATCTGTAAGAGCCCAAAGAGAAACAGGTAAACACAATGAAGAAAAAAAAAGACAAACCACGAAGAAGGCAGGAGAGGCAAAGTGATGGTAATTATGAAAGATGAGGGATGATGAAAAGGCCAACTTGGGACTAATCTAATTGGAAAAGCCCACCTTTGTATTTCCAACTATTCATCATAATGAATGTAAAAAAATCACATATACATGATATTTCCCCCAAAAAAGATGAATATGCCATATCCAGAAACTGTTCTCCCGCAACTCAAAATGGATGCCTGGAACAAATTTATTTACCTTGGCTGAGAATCAGATTTTTTTCCCATTCTATTCCAACATTAACAATGTTTTTTTGGGCATGTGGAAAACACACAGGGTGTCTGTGTGTAAGTATGTGTTTACTGTGAAAAACAGGAATTCAAGTAGTGACCTCAGATACATTCCATTTCTCTTTCATTCAATCAATAATGCCATTGATTGCAAAAGAATCTGTTGTAGTAGAGAAGGCATCAAAAAAACACACACACACAGCATATTGCATCAACAAAATGGCCTTGGTTGTTTTTCACTTATTCATGGTTAGACAGAGAAAAGCCAGCAGGGTGGTGAAAGGATGGAAAGAGTTACAGAGAAACAGCTCAAATGAGGACTGAAGAAGTTAGGAGGAGGGACAGATAGGTATAAGGGAGCAGCATAGCTTTTCTTTTCTGCACTCCCTGAACTCACCCAGATTATATTTTTTGTTAACGTATCAAAACACGTTTGTGTTAAATTTATCTGTGTGAGCTGGGATAGGCTTAGACCGCCACCCCCCTTGCACCTACAACATTATAAGAGGTATAGACAGATAGATTTCCCACCTGTAGACTAAACATGATAAACTTTCTTTTGTTTCAAACTTTTCAAATGACAGGGTCTGTTGAATGGCTCAGTGGTGTGTGAAACTTCCTCCTGCCACACCTTTCTGACTTCAGAATTGAAAGAGCTCTACCCAAATATTTCTAGTAACTTTCTGTGATGCTTTATCATTTAAAGTACACCAACTTTCCACAAGAACTGGCCGGGGGTGTGGAGCTCAGATAGACAAGATTTAAACACTTTCTCAAGCTCTTTATTTTATTCTTCATGCAACTGCTTAAGTACATGAGTTCAACACCATAAAGACCTTTAAAGAGAGGTTGTCAGGAAAGTTTTGCAACTACAGAGCACTGACAGAAAAAATGCTTTTTTCCAATTTAACTAATCACTCCAGTGGGTGTTTGAATGTTGCATAAGAAAATGAACATTTATGATGCTGAAAGTAGAAATGTCAGTAAATCAGACTGCATTTATTTATAAATGAGTTATCCTGCTTTATATCATACAAAAAGCAGTTTTTTTTAATCATGAAACATTGTCATTTAGCAACATTAAACAACATAATAATTATCAGTTTCCACAATTCCAAAGACAGCTGTGGTTTTCACACCGTTCAGTACCACCCCCAGGTACTTGAAGGTCTGCACAGTCTTCATCTCCTGTCCATCAATGCAGACTGGCTGGCATGGTGCCTTTGATCTCCTAAAATCCACCACCAGCTCCTTAGTCTTGGTGGTGTTCAGAAGAAGATAGTTCTTTTTGCTCGAGTCAGTGAATGCCTCCACTAAGTTCCTGTACTCCCCGCTCCTGTCCACCGCACACACGCCACAACAGCCGTTGTTTAATTGACAGTCATATTTTACTGGACCAGTCATATTTTACAAATAGTCCATAATCCATGACATCAGGGAGGGGGCCACCCCCACACGTAGAAGCTTGTCTCTCAGTATGGGAGGTCGTATAGTATTGAAAGCACTGGAGAAGTCGAAGAACATAATCCTCACATATGACCCAGGCACAACCTGGTTGTGCCTGGCTGTAGTCATTCAGCTCCACCGGCCGCACTGTTATGGGCACCGGTATTAGACAAGAAGTCTAGCCGTATAGATAATAATGGTGGAGGGAGCAGCCTTAGATGTGGAGGTACAGGAAGCAGACACAGAGATGGAGGTGGAGGGTGAGAATGAAGTGTACTGAGGATCTGCAGAGGTGGACGGAGCAACAGCTGGGGTGGTGGTGGAGGGAGTAGCTCTAGAGATGTAGGTGGAAGTCGCCACGTTATCAAACCTGATGTAATACTGGCTGAAGGTATTGGCTCTATCAACATCACCTTCCGTAGACAGAGTTCTTCAGTTTGTAGCCAGTAATGGTCCTTACCCCTTTCCACACCTCCCTGGTATTATTGTTCTCCAGATGTTTTTCCAACTTTTTCTTATACTCCATCTTAGCTCGCCTCACTAGTAGCCTTAGTTTTTGATGAATACTACTTAATTTAGTTTATGATGAGTGCTGAAAATCAGACTGCATCAATGTATTAGATGTTGTTATCTTATAGAACGTTATGGTCAAGTTCAGGTCAATCTGGGTTAGGCACATATGCAGTTACTAAAGCCCCAAAACATGAGAAAACCATAACACATTAAGAAACTTATTGCCTATGTGGTTTCACATTTTGTCCTATAAAAAATTCTAGTTCAAAATATTAAATCTATCTAGTGTCTGGTTCTAGGAAATCATTAATGCTTCAGTTTAAGTGGTTGAACTAACTGAACCTTACATACAGAACTACAAGGGGTTAACAACATTATTGACTTTGCATAGTAAAATATCACAATAATGACATAGTGGCCATGGAGTCTGTCTGTGGACTTGAGCAGCTGAGTCTGATTTCCTGGTAATGACCTGGCTAGTTAAAGGAAAGAACTGGCAGCCAGTGATCATCACAGGAAACAGACTCAGCTGTCAGAAAGTGAGATGGCAGCTGGCAGCGGGACAGGGCAGAAGCTGGTGGCTGCACCAGCAGAGTGAGATAGTGGGTCAGGGACAGCATTAGGAAGTGTCCGTTTGGCAACCAGCGATGGGTGGCAATGAAAATGGCCCAGGAGTGTCTCGGCTGTTTTCCATGTAGGCAAAGGAAAAGCACGACCTGTGGATTCTGCTCGCATGGAACCAGAGGAAAGGAACCCAGAAGGACTGAACAGGCAGAGGGGGTATTGACAGTCGACAGGCAACACTCAATAACTGAGCTCAATGTTGTTCTCTGTCTGTGTTGCCAAGGATGGGGATCCCATGGTGGCAGGAATATATACAGTGGGTACGGAAAGTATTCAGACCCCTTTAAATTTTTCACTCTTTGTGTCATTGCAGCCATTTGCCAAAATCAAAAAAGTTCATTTTATTTCTCATTAATGTACACTCAGCACCCCATCTTGACAGAAAAAAACAGAAATGTAGAAATTTTTGCAAATTTATTACAAAAGAAAAACTGAAATATCACATGGTCATAAGTATTCAGACCCTGTGCTCAGTATTGAGTAGAAGCACCCTTTTGAGCTAGTACAGCCATGAGTCTTCTTGGGAATGATGCAACAAGTTTTTCACACCTGGATTTGGGGATCCTCTGCCATTCTTCCTTGCAGATCCTCTCCAATTTTGTCAGGTTGGATGGTGAACGTTGGTGGACAGCCATTTTCAGGTCTCTCCAGAAATGCTCAATTGGGTTTAGGTCAGAGCTCTGGCTGGGCCAGTCAAGAACGGTCACAGAGTTGTTCCGAAGCCACTCCTTTGTTATTTTAGCTGTGTGCTTAGGGTCATTGTCCTGTTGAAAGGTGAACCTTCGGCCCAGTCTGAGGTCCTGAGCACTCTGGAAGAGGTTTTCTTCCAGGATATCCCTGTACTTGGCCACATTCATCTTTCCTTCAATTGCAACCAGTCGCCCTGTCCCTGCAGCTGAAAAACACCCCCACAACATGATGCTCCCACCACCATGTTTCACTGTAGGGATTGTATTGGGCAGGTGATGAGCAGTGCCTGGTTTTCTTCACACATACGGCTTACAATTAACGCCAAAAAGTTCAATCTTGGTCTCATCAGACCAGAGAATCTTATTTCTCATAGTCTGGGAGTCCTTCGTGTGTTTTTTGGCAAACTCTATGCGGGCTTTCATGTGTCTTGCACTGAGGAGAGGCTTCCGTCGGGCCACTCTGCCATAAAGCCCCGACTGGTGGAGGGCTGCAGTGATAGTTGACTTTGTGGAACTTTCTCCCATCTCCCTACTGCATCTCTGGAGCTCAGCCACAGTGATCTTTGGGTTCTTCTTTACCTCTCTCACCAAGGCTCTTCTCCCACGATTGCTCAGTTTGGCTGGACGGCCAGGTCTAGGAAGAGTTCTGGTCGTCCCAAACTTTTTCCATTTGAGGATTATGGAGGCCACTGTGCTCTTAGGAACCTTGAGTGCTGCAGAAATTCTTTTGTAACCTTGGCCAGATCTGTGCCTTGCCACAATTCTGTCTCTGAGCTCCTTGGGCAGTTCCTTCGACCTCATGATTCTCATTTGCTCTGACATACACTGTGAGCTGTAAGGTCTTATATAGACAGGTGTGTGCCTTTCCTAATCAAGTCCAATCAGTTTAATTAAACACAGCTGGACTCCAATGAAGGAGCAGAACCATCTCAAGGAGGATCAGAAGAAATGGACAGCATGTGAGTTAAATATGAGTGTCACTGCAAAGGGTCTGAATACTTATGACCATGTGATATTTCAGTTTTTCTTTTTTAATAAATTTGCAAAAATTTCTACATTTCTGTTTTTTTTCTGTCAAGATGGGGTGCTGAGTGTACATTAATGAGAAATAAAATGAACTTTTTTGATTTTGGCAAATGGCTGCAATGACACAAAGAGTGAAAAATTTAAAGGGGTCTGAATACTTTCCGTACCCACTGTATATATATATATAAAATACTTTACCATCCTGGAGCCAGATCCAAAATGGAACTGGGTGTTTGAATCTGTCCCAAGCTTGGAGAGAGAGGCATGAAAGAATAGGAGCGAAGCAAGTTGAAGAATTTATGCACAAGAGTCTACCTCCTTCATCTATCTGCTTTCTGTTGCTTATCTTCTATTTCCCCGATTTTATTCTGCAGATGTTTCCTTCCTCTAGCCTTATTTCTTCTCTTCTCCCACCAAATCCTCTTCAACTTCGATTCCACCATATCATCTGTATACTCTCAAACACCATTTTCAGTTGTTTATAACTTGAACTGAGCAGCTACAGCCAGCAAAGCATATCTGAAATTACAATGAGAAGTACTTGTAAACATGTGTAATCAGTTCAATTCTGTTACTCTAGCTGCCAGGGCAAGTGTGTATGTATGAAATTTGCCAGGCACAACAACAAATCTCTGTCTTAACAAGTCTCCAGACTGGAATTAAAGCTTGAGTGAGACAGATGTGTTCTGCTATGAAAGCTTAAAGGGGTTTAAAGCTCTTGTTTTCTTTGTGTCTTTGCAATTTGGCGTCTCAGAATAATCTAAAACTTTGTCTTATTATTGTTGCTGGCCTTGGAGACATGGCTGGAATATATGAGTGTGACCATGTTTCCCTCTTTCCCAGCTTTGCACTTTGCATTTCATGTTTTTCTCTGTCTGCCTGCTCTGAAGATGTTATATATGCTGTGGGGAGTCTGCTGCACATTCTTGTACCACTGTCTCTCGTCGCCAAATATTTTGGCCTTTGAGCTGACAGCAAGAAACCCAGAAGTGAGTAGATGAGGAAAAGTGAGAAATAGACTAGGGTGATAGGTGTTGGTTTGAGGACAGAGTGAATAAGACAAAAAGACAGAGGGAAGAAATGTTCTTATTGATGAATTTGAGTTACTAAGATTATAAGAAGAGGAAGTAGAATATAAGTACAGAGAAATCACTATTTTTTTCCTCCTTTATACAGTTTCTGTTCGGCAGCAGCAGCAATTGATGTCGGCAATGCAGGATGCACATTGTAGCTCAGTGTATCCTCATATTATGGAGTATAGCAGTAGAGGTCTGGGACTGTAGTTGAGGGCAGGTGTAGTTTGTGCTGAATTGATTTTAATGTGGTATCAGATTCTATTCACAAGAGTCACTGGGCTCTGGCAAAGATGTAGTTCTGGGGGTGTGTGTTGCACTGAGCAAATAATTTACATGCTCTGCTCTTGTTATTCTTCAGGTCAGACATGTCATAGAGAAGCCAGAGTCCATGGCGATAGCTTTCTCCTCCATTATGTAGAAAATTCTCTCACCACAACATGGTAGTAAATAACTTTGTTTTTCTTGCTTTGTCTTGGGTATAAAGGTCTTGCTTCCATTTCCGCTGTCATTAAAGCTAAAGTATAACTAAAATATCTGCATAAGGTTGAGTTCTGGGCAACTGTGTTACTGGGTGGCTTTTGTCTCTCATTCAGCAGGATGTACTGAGCAACAAGGCCTGGTCTCCACTGACAATGAATGAGCAGCTTTTGCCAGCTCAGTGATTTATTGTAACAGTCTACAGCCATGCTAGTAGCTTGTACTCATTCAAAGCAGAACCTTAAGGTAAATGCTAAAAAAAGCCAACATGCTCACTAGCAGGGGTGATTTTAGGCACTTTTTAGGGCACACCTACATTTTCTCTCAGCATTCCTAAAAATCAAAATCATTATTAATCATTAGGCCTATTATTTTTTAATGTTAGATTTTGGAGAAGTATTAATTTTGAACACTTGTGTTGTAATCCTTCTGGTGAGTAAAAGCAGCATACTGTAGAAGAAAATACTGTTGGATTTCATGATGGAGACTAAAACCATAAGTTGAAATGTTAGCAAATACAGCTGCTGACTGTTCTGACTGTGGACACTGGGTCATTATTCCTGTGACTTGGAAATAGTCTGGTTACAGTTCCATGGTGTGAGTATTGTCAAACAGTGCTAGCTGACTTAGCAATAAATGATGTACTTAACTTTAGTTTAAGGGGAGATGAAACCGTAGTAACATGCAGTATTATAAAATATTGCAATTATTCTTCTTTGTTTACAAATGAAAAAAAAAAGTTTTATGTTTATATTAAACATAATGTAACTCTGCTCCACATGGCTAATTTATATATGTCAATAGACCATATGGCAAATTAATAAACCACGGCTAAATCATCATTTTTATGATCAATTACACATATTTGCTATTCAATTACACAAGGAAGTATTTTAACAGTACATTTGTAGACCATGAATTGAAGCATTAGACATGGAAATTAATCTTTTTTTCTAAGAAAACATCCTGGTTCAGGTTAGAAAGTAAGGTCAAAATGACATTACTTGACTGAAACCCAATAATAGGAATAATTAATCGATATGCATCAGTGTCAAACTGAAATTTTTGCCTGATCATGGTAGATGTAAAGTTAGTTCAGTGACTGAATTTCACCCGGAGGTGAATGAAAAACTCATGGCAAATGATCCAATATTTGTTCAGACACTTGACTAAAACAATGTCAGTGTCATGGTGGCACTAGACATAAACTCAGGGGATCACAACATCACCAGGATTGATCCTCTCATAAAGGCCTACAGAAAATTTCCTGGATGCCATGAACTAGGAGAGAATGTATTTCATTTGCTAACAGTGGTGGACTGCCTGACAACCGACATTACGTTCCCTAGGGCTACTCTACTGGCATGGCTAAAAATGTAAATTGGCGACATGCCTGTTACCCTTTAGTGGCAACATGTAACAAACCTAACAACGACATGCATCTGTAGCTTGAGCCTTATTTTACATACAGTATAATTGGGCTCAATGGGGCTCAATAATCATGTCCTCTAGTAATAAGGGAAGGTATTACAAAGATAGCTACATTATACAAGGGAAAAAACTACAATCAGACGCTGCTATAAAATGAACTTCAATGTATTTTATCTTCAAAGTGTATTTTCTTTAAGTGAAATTCAAATGAAACTAAATATCCAGTAGAGCTTTGTCTTTTCTTAAACTTGAGTGCTTTAGTAACCTTAGAGGAATACAGAAATACAGTCATTTTGTAATTGGTCAAGTGTTCATGATTTTAGGACTGTGATATTCCAGGTTGGGGAAAAATGGTTCACCTCCCTATATATCTGCCCCTGTGCCTGCCACTACTATTAGCAAATGCAATAACATTGACAATCTTTTCATGCAGATTTGCTTTAGAATCTATTTAAATGCAATGCCCTAAGTTTCAGAGCTCAGATAGTCAAGTATTAGCATCATCCAAAAATACAAACAAAGCAAACTACTCATGAAGGTAAGCTCATGTTTCACTACTTGACATCTTAGTAAGGTGTATCAGGAAATGGCCCATGACAGAAAACCGAAGTTATTGCATTTAGACCTAAAAACCTCAGAAATAACTTTTCTAAAATTATAGCTACTTTAGATGGCATAGCCTTGGCCTCCAGCACTACTGTGAAAAACCATGGAGTTATTTTTGACCAGGACATGTCCTTTAACTCCCACATAAAACAAATCTCTAGAACTGCCTTCTTTCAGCTGTGCAACATTGCCAAAATTAGGAACATCCTGTCTCAAAATGATGCAGAAAAACTAGTCCATGCATTTGTTACCTCAAGGCTAGATTACTGTAACTCATTACTATCTGGATGTTCCAGTATCTCCATAAAAAGCCTCCAGTTAATCCAGAATGCTGCAGCCAGAGTCCTGACAGGAACTAACAAGAGAGATCATATTTTTCCTATATTAGCTTCTCTTCATTGGCTCCCTGTAAAATATAGAATAGAATTTAAAATCCTTCTTCTCACATACAAATCCCTTCATGATCAAGCTCCTTCATACCTTAAAGACCTCATAGTACCATATTATCCCAATAGACCACTGTGCTCTCAGAGTGCAGGTCTACTTGTGGTTCCCAGAGTTTCCAAAAGTAGAATGGGAGGCAGAGCCTTTAGTGACAAGCTCCTCTCCTGTGGAACCAGCTCCCAGCCTGGGTTCAGGAGGCAGACACTCTGTACTTTTAAGGCTAGACTTAAAACCTTCCTCTTTGATAAAGCATATAGTTATGGCTGGCTTCAGGTAACCCTGAGGTAAACCCTTAGTTATGCTGTTATAGGCCTAGACTGCCCGAGGACCATCGGTGCACTGAGCTCCCCTACCCTAACCCTAACACTCCCTTCCCCTCTCCTCCTCTCCTCCCCCCTCACATGTATATTCCACCATTGAATGTCCCTAACCTTGTGCTCTCTCTCTCCCCTAGTTTGTGCTCTCTCCCTCTCTCTCTGTACCTTCTGCAGGTGTCCCTGGTCCTGGAGCTGTATATCGCTGATGTGCAGTTACTGGCCCCACCAACCTGCAGTGTCTATTTGTTGTTTATTGTTGCTGTTCTTTTCTCTCTCCTCTATCCACTCACCCTAACTAGTCGAGGCAGATGGCCGCCCAAACTGAGCCTGGTTCTGCTGGAGGTTTTTTTTTCTGTTAAAGGGAGTTTTTTCCCTCTCTACTGTTGCCAAGTGCTTGCTCATAAGGGATTTGTTGGGTTTTTAGTTTTTGTAAAGTGCCTTGAGATGATTTGTATTGTGCTTTGGCGACATACAAATAAATTGAATTGAATTGAATTGAATTGAAAGACAATACACAATGAGCATGTGAGAGAACGAGAGAGAGAGCAGAAGAGAGGAGAATGGCATGGATTGGATGTCTCTCTTGCTTCCCCCCTTTGTGTGTTTCAAAGAACTAGGAAATGACCTTCTACTGTCAAATCAACCTGTCAGCAGTCTGTCTAATAGGCTGTCCATAGGTATCAAAGAATGGCAGATCAAGACCATGAAAAATATATTTAAAAATATAATCTATGCAGGTCACCACTGGCAGTTACAGGGACTTCAGAGTCAGTAAACAGTCTGTTGCAGCATGCAAACAGACATGCTGCAAATTCCAAAATCATTGGGTTATTACTTAAAATAAAATCACCTTGGACTTTGCAGGCTTATAGGAAGAACTGAGCAAATAAACGTGCCCAGTGGTGATTTTATGAGCTTGCACTCTTTATTTTGTAGTAGGTTTTCATCCCAAAGGGAAAGATTTGCTGTTTGTGGAGGAGCAGAGGGTGGGATCACAGGCAAATTTAGTGCCTAAGGTGGTCTGCTGTCAGGATTTTGGGATTATGGACTTCCTCCGGAGGCTTTTATTTGTTGGACACTACTTCCTGCCAACTTTTGAGTTCTTCAGTAGTTTGACCTAATTGCTTGATTCGTTGCACCTGTCCACTGCAGGACCACGACAGCTCACTCCATGCCAGATTGTGGTTAATGCTCCCGTTAACACTCTCCAGCCATTTGACAAGATTCCTGTCTGAAATTACTTAAGATCTTGCCTTTGAAATTGTTATGCTTTTTTTTGTGCCTTCACCAGAGTACCTGTGTTTTCAAGGAACCGGCTTCAAACTGCATTGCTGGTTTGACAAACAAAGACAACTCAGTCCATATCCAGTAAAGGAAATAAGATGATTTTTTTATGGACTCTGCTACGCCACATGAAGAGAGATAAATGAACTCCCTTGTGTTTTTCTTTGGGATTTTTGAAGAGGATTAATTCGTTTGGAGTTTGTTTATTTAAGGATTTATTATCTGGTTTTGGAGTTTGAAGAATAGTAGGAACTTCCTGTATCGCTGCGACAAAGGTCCTATAAGACAAAAGGAATCAATAACACAAAAAGGAATTCAAGAATTCTCTGTTTGCCTCACCTACTGGCATATCTGGAGTACACCTTCCCAGGGACAGTCATCCACAGTTGTCAGTTGAAAATTACTTTCCCTGCCAAAGAACTTAAACTACATTCTCGGGTAATCAGTAAATTAATCCATAGATTTTCAGTGCCATTATCTCAGGTTCATCCTAATCTTTGTTTTATTATAGATCCAGTTGGCTTACCCGTCAGACCTTCCACCAGATCCATCCTCATTGTCAATAAACATTGTTAAAGATCTCCTTACCTCTCTTGTTTTCAGTCTTTTGGAGCTCTTGGGAAATTCTTGTCGAACACGTGCTTAGTTTACCTAACCAATACGATTATCAGATGGAGCTGCAGCAGTGGTGCACACTAATAAAGGCACTTTAAAAGCCTAGGCACTCGACTTTCAAAACTAAAATTATTTTTCAGAGTGATAGCTCAGACATGTTGTAAACATTTTAAACTCAGTGGGGCCTCTCTGAAAACAGCATTATCCCTAATGTCTATCTCATATAAACATTCATAATTCTCTTTAGAAATCATTTTTTAAAATTCCTTGTAAGTGCAGCACTTGAAAGAAGTTGACAGAAAAAAATTTCTTTAGGATTATAATAAGCCAGTGACAACTTTAGTACACTGCAAGCAGAAACTACTGAATACTGCTTATTGCATGTTTTATAGAGCCACTTTGCCAAAACGTAAACAAATATAGGTTAAGAGAAGAGCTCAAATTGCTGCTTGATCACATACACAGGAAAGATAATTAATTTCTCAACAACTTTCTCAAATACTTTCAGAGATTGTGGCCTCATATTCATTAAATAGTAGAACATATGTTTTGTATTAATGATGTACAGTAAATCCAAATATTGCGATCCAAAATGGAAAAAGAATTTACGTGTACAGATGATTATCAGGGCTTCAAAGTTTGAATTCAAATTTGTCACTCATTATATCTCCATACATAAGGGATCAAACCTGGTAGTGTCTCATTATGAGGCTGCCTCCCTAACCACCAGGCTAATCTGATGCCTGATGCATTAAACATGGCCACCAGGTCTAGAAATTAATGTAGCGGACCCAATGTAAGAAATTTAGAGAGCTCATTTTCTGAAGCAGTTTTGACTCTTCATGTGTCTGTAAATGTCTGTCACTGTGGGTGTGTGTCAGTGTGTGTGAGCATGTCTGGATCACTAAAGGTTATATTTACCATTTGTCTGGGTTTCGGCAGAGGCAGAGGGCAACTGGGGACAAGAGTGTTGACCACTAGAATTTTGATGAATATTCTGGGTGATCAAACGTGCATGCACATGCACACATAAACACACAAAAGTAAAGGTGTTTATTGGGAATTTAATCAAATGTCAAGAGCTGTTACGGTCACACTGTGAATACAGAGTATAAGGCTTGGAAAGAATAGGTATAATTGGGAATGAATGAGACATGAAGGTGGATCAATAGGAATGAATGTATGGTGGATAAGAATCAATGAGGATGAATGGAGATGCATGAGGACATGTTTCTATTTTAATGTTACTGTCTCAATGTCCACAAGAGTTTCATTAGATAAATTGTTAAAGGGGTATTATGTCATCTTTGAATGGCTTCTCTCTGTGCCATTAACAACAATGGTTTATGTCAGGTGGAAAGTGAGTCTGAAGAAAAAAAAAAAACACACACCTACCAAGATAACTGTCATGGTATTAACAACTTTTTTACTTTCTAAACTCCAGTAATAAACATTTTTCTATTAACAACTGACCAACTGTAATATTAAAGGTGCCAGTCTCTGTGATTAATTTATACAGAAGTCACACTGTGGCTGAGGAGGTAGAGCAGGTCGATCATGAACCAGAGGGTTGGTGGTTCGATCCTTGGCTTCCCTGGTCCACAGGCCGAAATGTCCTTGGACATCCCAACTGGCTGTTCCAACGGTGTCTGTATGTGTGAGTGAGTGTGTGAAAGTGCTTTGAGTACACTTGAGTGTAAGAAAGTGCTATACAAGTATAAAACTGTTTACTTGATTCTGCAGTTTCCTTCAGTTCTTCAAAGAGTTGGCACTTAACCAGTGGACACAGTGGGGGATTAGGCTAAGACAGAGCAAAAAGAAGACTGAATATTTGATTTACATTTGTCAGGTAAGATGTATATAACTATTCAAATAACTATTAATGCTTACAGAGTGTCAATTATTTTAGAATGAAAGCACCACACCTTTGACTTTCAAGAGTCAAAGGCAAATTTAGAGATATAGAGGATTTAGCTTCAAGGTAATAAACATCAAGACAATGACAGAATGATCCAAACATAATACTGGGTGAAAAGACCAGAATACAGTATAATTACCGTCTGAGGCTGTTTTCACCTCTGCCCTCACACCATGACTCAAGGAATCCCACAGTAATCCTGCTCACTGGACTCTAATAGCCAACTGACTTCATGACATAGCTGTAATTGGTATATTTAGTATGATTAATCACTACCTTTTCAGATTTGCATATACATAATGGGTTTGGGTCAACCAGTTGCACAGTCCAAAATACCCAGAGATCCAGAGAAACATGCTGGGTGTTAATGATCATCATTTTACACTGGTCATCTTACAGAAACCCACTCTTGAGTCCTGCCATGATAAATGTGCCAGGCAAAATGTCAGCTGAGAGAGAAGGCACTTTCACAAAACTGAAAATGACCACAGGCATGAAATCAGTGAAGTGTTTACAGAGTGTTCACTGTGGCAATTGGCCACACCAGTTTGAAAAAAAAAAAATACTAATGGCTGTGTGTTGTCTGTTTTTGAAAACCACAAGATCAGTTAAAAATCATCTTATGGATTTGGATCTAAAGTACTGTGATTTTTTTTATATTACTGAGTGGGGGCCCATATCAATATTTTTTCAGGGGGCCCCAAATCTTCTAGCTATGGCCCGGTCTGTAGTGTAACATGTTTTACAGCAATATATAACTGTAGATGAAGATGCTGCACAGAAATAAAGGGCAGATGACTAAAATCTTCCAAAGAAATGTTCCACAACAACCCTAAATGTTAGTGTCATTTTACGTTTATATTTTGAATTTAATCAATAAATGAAATGTGTAGATATAGGATGATAATGACCGTATGTCAATCTTGAAAAAAAAGCAACTAAAATGCTCAGCTACTCCTTGTCAAGTCATTATTTAAAAGATTTACTGGTTCTTCCATAGGTTTCTGTGTATCAGAATGGCAGCTCCCTAATGATCCTGTTGTTGGATTGGAATATATACGAATATAGTAACGAGTGTGTCACTATTGGTCCCATCCTGTCAAACTATGATGCGCCATCACACGTATTCACACACACACACACACACACACACACAACACATACATATAGCATTAAGCTCTTAGAACATCCTAATGCACATCGTATCTTGGCATGGTGTGTACATTCCCTCTCTCATGTCTTATTTTGCTGTAATATAAACTTTATGGATATGTTTAAAAAAGAGAAGTGTACCAGACAGAGAGAAGAGTGGAGGTAGTATAGCTTTATTAGCTTTTCATTAAGATTATAGACAGAAAAGCAGGTTTTGAGGCTGAGGCTGTAGTCATATTAAAAATCTGCTCTGAATGAGGACAGGGGGAAATGATAGAAAGAAAATGGAGAAAATCAGGTTGGAAAGGATTAGCTAAAATGATAACGTCAAAGGGCCCATAGACAGACAGGTGTGAAAGCAACGTCAGGAATCCAGCCGTGTTGCCTGGCATCCTGCTTTCCTCCTCTGGCCTCTCCCTCTGCTTCTTCTCTCTCTCTTTCTCGCCCGCTGTGTGTGTGTGTATGAAAGAGACACACTTGTGCCGCATCAGTCCATGAGAGGGAGCTCCTTAAATGATGGCGTCTACTACACTCCGACGCCAGATTGTACTTCTATCTAGTTTGGTACCAGTGATCCAGCCAATTTATTCTCGCTTGTTCCACTTGTTTGTATTTCCGAGTGAATATTAATTGTCCTCATATTCTACCCCCTCTCCCACTCTCCTCCTCGACACTCAGACCCTGGCATGCACCTGTCTCCTTCCATACTGGTACCGCCAGACCTGTTCTTTGGAAGCTCACTCTAGCGTCCGGATACTACTGAGTGGATCAGAGGCAGTCTTTTTCTTCTTTTTTCCATACTATCCCAGGCCTCCGGAATCACTTCCAGGACTGGCTAAGACTCATCTGGTCACTTTTCAACTTTGAAAATTCCTAGTTTTTCCCAGTGTTTATGAAAACTTGAATTCTGTCTTTTCATTCCTCGGTTGAAAGATATTTTGTTCTTTTTTCCACTTGCCTTAGTTTACTGTGATTTACTTTCACATAGTAAAGTATTTTGGTTTGCTAATATGGCTTCAACAAAATAAGATTTTTATCAGAACTTGATAGGCAGACATCCTGCTTCATGTTTGCAACTCATCTAGCAACAGAGAGTAGCGTTAAAATGACCTCATCAGGAACTCCTGTACAGCCCAACCCAATATGCAATAAAGCTCACTTTTTCTTGATTTCACGTCAGATGTTTGGTTCTCATTAGTGATGCACAGGCTGAATGTAGCTTATATTGCACTGCTGTAGATTATATAAGGCTATAATGAAGCCAATTAAGCAAGTGTATTAATTAGTCTTGTTTTCAGTTTCTTCAAACCTTCATTTACTTCAAAACAATGTGAGAATACATCTGTCTGAGTTAAGAAAGCTTTACTTTACTTAATTTATAAATCAACCTGAGTACTTCCTCAGTACTGATGTGTTTTGCATTGATTTGCTTTGTTTTTAGATGCTGAGAATCTAGATATTCTTTAAATCATTCTTTCTCTTGTTCCATGCATAATCACTTTATGTAATACTCCAATTTCTTTGGGACAGTATTTGTGGAGGTAGCCTCTACAGATATGTAGAGGCTATTTCTAACTGTTTACAACACATGTATAGCCCAAAACATGGGAGTGGGCTATAATTTTATTTCAGTAAACAAACATTAACAAGCATCTCAAGCAACTCAAAGCTGGAAAGATCCTTCCTTTTCTTACTTAATCTAAGGCTAGTTTCATATTCCAGGCCTTAATGCTCAGTTCAGATCTCATTCTTTCTGTGTTGATAGTTGCTGCAAGCGATGTATTCAGCTCTGGTCCTTAACAAGTCCCTGTACAGAATGAACTGAAATGTGAGCCACATGAATACAAGAACAATGACCTCATTTGTGAGATTTTCAGATCACACAATTTCCTCAGTTTCCTGTTGTGACAATAAGTTCGTTCTTTGGTCTCTCCACTGAACCCCATTGCTGTTGTTACTCCATATTTATTTTTCTGGTCTGTGTGATGCTGACTGCAATGTGGAATAATAGCAAAACAGATATATGTGCAGAAGAATTAGGGAAAAGAACACGCATGCACACACAAATTCTGATTTTCTGACAATGCTTGCAGAGTCACAGTTTGGGTATGAACTAACCTTAAAATGTAGTGCAATGCTTAAAATTTTACAAACAACTAGGCAATGATTTTACACCACCAGATGTGTTTCACTGTAACCACATTTTGATAGTAGGCAGTTTCACATTGTCTTCTTACATTAGTTTCATCCATTGAAGATACTCTGTCTACAAACAGCTGGCCTCTTCCAATTCCTGTTTATCTCGATATGAGGCAACAGAAAGGTTAGATAAATACTGAGATGTAAAGAGAAAGAACATGTGCTTTGAAGCATGTGTTTAAAGTATGTGTTTGGGGATGAAGAGAAGTGGAAATGTTGACTGTTTTTTGTTTCCTTCCCTGTGTTTCGGTGTTCCACCCTTGACTTGTGTATTTGTACGTTGTGCAAAAAAGAAAGGAAAAGTACTAATGCTGTTTGCCAGTGCTGTGTATGTCACAATTAAAGTGTGTAGCCATTCATTAACAGTGTAGTACATTAACTTCAGGGGCACTGTGCGATTCCCTGCATCCTGTAGTTCCACCTGGCTTCCACCATAGCAGAGGGCTAATTATCTAGTGCAGTGGTTCTCAAATGGCGTGCCATGAAGCAAGTCCAGGTGTACCACATGATTTTAAGACTTACAGACTTCTTTTTGTGAAATTTTGTGATGTCACCTCTCCCTCGTTTCAGTTCCATAAAGCTTTAATGTTGTGACCTGTCTGGTTTAAATGGGTGTATTACTAATTTGATGTTTTTAATTCATTATTCCATTTTGTTAAACGTCTCATGAATAATATAGTTGTTTATCAAATGTTATTTTGCATTAGCAAATGAAAATAATTATTTACAGAGAGAAAAAGAGTAACACATTTCATGGTAGAGAGGATATTTTAAAGGGACGAAAACCAATGGATGGATAAATACAAGTGTGCCTTAAGAGTTTGGCTTGCCCTTTGGACACAAATGTCGAATAATTGAAAGTACCTGTGTGTGTGTGTGTGTGTGTGTGTGTGCGCGTGTGTGTGTAGATTTTACCTGTATCATGTTAAACAGGAATCAAAATTAGCTTCTCTAACGTTTTAATGTGAGATTTTACTACACCATATCACACTGTGAACATTTTGTAGTTGTATACCTTGTTGTTAACCTGTTGTCTACCCCGCCCCCTTTTTTTCATACGGCCGAACAACACGTAGCTAAATTAAACTAGCTGTTGTCTTACATTTTAAGAGTTATATTGACGACCAGGGGGCCGTTTGAAGCAAAAGCGTCCCAGTTTTCTATCGGCGCGCTGTAAAATGTGAAACATGACTCCCCTCCCCCTCTAGCGCTGTTTGCCCAGTGTTGTCAAGGCAACATTTACAGTAAGGAGGGGCTGCGTTAAAGCCCACTGTTGCGTCATCTGGCACGACTTCCCATATATTGTTGCAAAGGTCTCATCATTGGCTACAAGATGCGTCAGTCACCATTTATGAACAACAATCCACTACGTCTTTTGGACTAAAACATGGGTGCACTTTGTTCTATGGATTCTAACGAACAAAACGATATGCGACACTCCATATTTGAGTACACATATGAACTAACGCGACAGAAAGGTAAGGAGCAGCGTATTGTACTGTATTTGTACTTTTGTTAAATATTAAGAAACTGTAGTCGCTGTGATTATTCAATCCAAATTTGCTTTATGTCATTTGAATCGTGAGACTTTAAGGTTTTATTAGACATAAAATTTATTAGACTGTATCCACATTTTCCGGTGATCTTTTTGTGACATATCTAGACATACAAATATCGGCTCGGCTCCGATCCGGGGGTGACTATGGTGAACTCTCATTTTTCATCTATTACTGAGGCACCCATTAACAAGAGCTGCATTCAGACCCATTTTCTCTGTAACAGAGTTGCTCAGCAGCCAACAACAGAAAACATTGTGCTGGCCAAACCCTGTATGTGCATGTTCAAGTTTCTTTGCTGCAGAATTAGCATGCATGTTCTGCAAAATACACCTGGATAAATCAGATAATATTTAGCTTTTTCATTATTATTATTCATTATTATATTCATCATTGTAATTAAGCTACAGAGATGAAATGGCACCAATGGCCTTATGAGGTGATTTTGAGTGATCAGGCTGCAGCATTCACATTACTTGTAATGACTAACACAGCTCTGCACGTGGCCCCTGGGGTTTCCCTTTAAAAACCCCTGTTTAACAAGACAACTGTGTTTAATGAGGGTGAGGGGTTGGATGTTTTCTTAATGTATGTCACCCCCAGGCTTCGCTACTGGGAGTTTCAAAATGGAGTAGAAAGTAGTATCATATTGTCTGTGAGGCCTTTGTCCACATGTAGGTTAAGTGCCTCATTCCTTCCTATCTGCTGTGTCATTTAATGCACAGTAGTTATTTAATCTGAAGCTAGTATTTGTTTGCCCCCAGGGTCATGTAGCATTACCTGCCCATGGGAAACAGTAATAAAGCATATAAAATAGTGTTTGGAGCTTTTCAATATGTAATGCTCAACTTTTCAGCAGTTAAGCAGAAATAAATTCTGCTGATTCAAAGAAATGATATTTTGCGAGAGCTGTTTAGCATCTACAAATGGTTGCATGCTTTACAATGCTCATCCCCACCTGAGTAATGATTTTCCTAATGTATGTTTAATCCACAGGTTTACAAGAAATTATCCACAGTAAGCACAAACACACACACAATGTCTTAACAGGTCAGCAGCTAAATTACTATAAATAAGCTCTTTCCTGTGCAGAGCATTGTAGGAGTTGCTTATCTCAAAAAAACCCCATAGGGAAAAAAGAGTAATAAATGCAAAAGAAAACACTTAAAGCAACGTTGGTGTTACTTTTATTAAACCACTGGCTTCCACCATTTATTCTACGCAACTTATAGGTTAGTGGCTGTGTTGCCATCAAGTGTGTGTAACTGGATTAGATTAGATTGATTAGATATGAGTCAGGATTCAGCTGGTACAAATTCATCTGGACCTATTGTCATGGTAACCAGTCCTGAAAAGGTAGAATCAGGATTTGTCTAGTTGGTTTTAAAATAAAAAAAAATAACAATCCAACTGCACCATAAATAAAATAAACAAACAAAAACATAGAATATGTTCTGTGCAAAAAATCCCAAACTGCCAAACTATTTTGCCTCTGTTTGTTGTCCAGAAAGAAGTTCCTTATCTAGCTGTGATCTTTACTTGGGTGTCACAAAGACAGAGAAATAGTAACCCATCATAAAGTAATAGGAATGTCAGATGAGAGGTACTAATTTGAGAAGGAATGTATGGTGACATACCCATGTATTAAGATGAATACCAGTATCTCTTGGTTATCATAGTATACCTCTAGGAGATATCTGGACATGAACATTTCCTCTATAACGCGTCAAAGAATGTCACAGTCTCTTCAGGAACAAACATAATGTAGCTTTAGTTTTGTTGATTGATAATTAACAGCAAATTATATATTTTTTAGCACTTACCCCCTCATCAGCTGGTGTTAGCATGATGGGTAATAACATTAACTCTCTGTCACTGCAGCTCTCCTACTATCAGCTCCACATACACACAACTTTCTCAGCTTTGCAAACGCTGTACTTCTGTCTATTAGCCATAACGTAGTCCTTGGTCTCTCAGGAGAGATCTGTGGAATGCTTTTACCTGTCTGTGGATAAACACAGATGCAGATAAAGCAGGAATAAACAGGAGACAAAAACTGGAGTGAGTCTGAGATGTCTCACACACATACACACATATATAATGTAAATCCTAAAACCACTCCTACAACCTATTCTTTAAACCTAAACCTCCAAAATTCTAGACTTAAAGTTACAATGTGTAATATTTAGAGCAAACTATGGATCATCAATCAATGGAATGTACTAGTAGTCATACATATGTTGTCATTAGTCTGTAATCACCAGAAAACAACAACCATTGCAGTTTAATTAAAAGGCTTGATTTTTACAAAAACAAAGTAATTTCCTTACTGATGAAGTGCATCAGAACACAATTTAATTCAATTCAATTCAATTCAATTTTATTTGTATAGCGCCAAATCACAATACAAATCATCTCAAGGCACTTTACAAAAACTAAAACTAAGAACCCAACAATTCCCTTATGAGCAAGCACTTGGCGACAGTGGAGAGGAAAAAACTCCCTTTAACGGAAGAAAAAAAAAACCTCCAGCAGAACCGGGCTCAGTTTGGGCGGCCATCTGCCTCGACCGGTTGGGGTGAGTGGATAGAGCAGAGAGAAAAGAACAGCAACAATAAACAACAAATAGACACTGCAAGTTGGTGGGGCCAGTAACTGCACATCAGCGATAAACAGCTCCAGGACCAGGGACACCTGCAGAAGGTACAGAGAGAACAGAGAGAGAGGGAGAGAGCACAAACTAGGGGAGAGAGAGAGCACAAGGTTAGTAACATTCAATGGTGGAATATACATGAGGTGGGAGAGGGGGGGGGCCTCAGTGCACTAATGGTCCTCGGGCAGTCTAGGCCTATAGCAGCATAACTAACTAAGGGATGGCTCAGGGTTGCCTGAAGCCAGCCCTAACTTTGTCAAAGAGGAAGGTTTTAAGTCTAGCCTTAAAAGTACAGAGAGTGTCTGCCTCCTGAACCCAGGCTGAGAGCTGGTTCCACAGGAGAGGAGCTTGATAGCTAAAGGCTCTGCCTCCCATTCTGCTTTTGAGAACTCTGGGAACCACAAGTAGGCCTGCACTCTGAGAGCGAAGTGGTCTATTGGGATAATATGGTACTATGAGGTCTTTAAGGTATGAAGGAGCTTGATTATAAAGGGATTTGTATGTGAGAAGAAGGATTTTAAATTCTATTCTATATTTTACAGGGAGCCAATGAAGAGAAGCCAATATAGGAGAAATATGATCTCTCTTGCTAGTTCCTGTCAGGACTCTGGCTGCGGCATTCTGGATTAATTGGAGACTTTTTATTAAGATATTAGGACATCCAGATAGTAATGAGTTACAGTAATCTAGCCTTGAGGAAACAAATGCATGGACTAGTTTTTCTGCATCATTTTGAGACAGGATGTTCCTAATTTTGGAAATGTTGCGCAGGTGAAAGAATGCAGTTCTAGAAATTTGTTTTATGTGTGAGTTAAAGGACATGTCCTGGTCAAAAATAACTCCAAGGTTTTTTACAGTAGTGCTGGAGGCCAGGGCTATGCCATCTAGAGTAGCTATAATTTTAGAAAAGTTATTTCTGAGATTTTTAGGCCCAAATATAATTTCTGTTTTCTCCGAGTTTAAAAGTAAAAAGTTACTGGTCATCCAGGCCTTTATGTCAGTTAGACAGGCTTGAAGTCTGGTTAACTGGTTTGTGTTAACAGGTTTAATAGATAGATATAACTGAGTGTCATCCGCATAGCAGTGGTAATTAATAGAGTGCTTCCTAATGATATATCCTAAAGGAAGCATGTACAGGGTGAACAGAATCGGTCCTAGCACAGAACCTTGTGGAACTCCATAGCTAACTTTTGTTCGTGTGGAAGGTTCATCATGGACATGAACAAACTGGAATCTGTCCGATAAATAGGATTGGAACCACTTTAACGCTGTTCCTCTGATACCAATCACATGCTCCAGTCTCTGTAATAAGATGTTGTGGTCAATGGTGTCGAATGCTGCACTAAGGTCTAGGAGGACAAGTATCGAAACAAGTCCATTATCTGAGGCTAAGAAGATCGTTGGTAACTTTCAACAGTGCTGTTTCTGTACTATGATGTGCTCTAAATCCTGATTGGAAATCTTCAAATAATTCATTCCTGTGTAAGTGGTCTGATAGCTGCTTAGCAACAGCTTTTTCTAGGATTTTAGAAATAAATGGCAGGTTGGATATTGGTCTATAATTAGCCAAGACTCCTGGATCAAGACTAGGCTTTTTGAGTAAAGGTTTGATTACTGCAGTCTTAAAGGTCTGTGGTACGTAGCCTGATACTAGAGATAAATTTACCAAGTCCAATAAAGATGAGTTCATTAATGGCAGGGTGTCTTTAAGCAGTCTAGTCGGGATGGGGTCCAAGAGACACGTTGATGATTTCGATGAAGCAACTACTGATGTAAATTCAGAGAGATCTATAGGAGAGAAGCAGTCTAAACATAACTGAGGTCCTACAGATGATTCAAGAGCTACTGTAGTAAAAGATTCATTTATTGCAGGTATAGGAAGCATCTCCTGAATTTTATCTCTAATAGTTGTGATTTTATTTGTAAAGAAACTCATATATTCATCACTGCTGAGAGCTAAGGGAACACTGGGCTCAACGGAGCTGTGACTTTTTGTCAGCCTGGCTACAGTGCTGAAAAGAAACCTGGGATTGTTCTTATTTTCCTCTATTAGTGATGAATAGTATGCAGTTCTGGCTTTACGGAGAGCTTTTTTATATGTTAGTAGACTGTTTTTCCAGGCTAGAAAAATTTCCTCTAAGTTTGTGGAACGCCACTTCCTTTCCAGCCTTCGTGATGCCTGCTTTAAGGTACGAACATGTAAATTATACCATGGGGCTAGTCTTCTCTGAATCACTAACTTCTTTTTCAGAGGGGCTACAGAATCAAGCGCTTCACGCAGTGAGGTTACAGCGCTATCAACAACATGATCAATTTGGTAGGGAGTAGGATTAAGGCAGCTGCCCTCCACTATGTTTATACTTGGCATAGATGCAAATAAAGATGGAATCATTTTCTTAAATTTATTAACAGCGTTGTCAGATAAACATCTGCTGTAGTGGAATTTTCTTCCAGACGCTGCATGATCCATCATTTTAAATTCGAAAGTTAGTTATTATTTATTATTTAGACAGAGACATTAATTTGTTAACATGCAGACAACTGAATACAACTTCACACCCAGTGTACAAACTGGAGATGAAAGAGGAAAAGTGCAAATAACGTGAAACACATTACACTTTACCAGTTTGCAACAGATACAAATTGCTCTTGGGCAAATGAGAAAACATTAATTTGACATTAATAGATATTATAACATGACTTTACTTAGAGTTTAACATAACAGTTTTTTAACTCCATGGCAGTGAGAGGTGTGACAGATGCTGAGACACCATGGATCCGTCATTCTTAAAACCGAAACAGTTTTACAGTGAATGCCTAAGAGAACAAGCTTTCTGCTGATACATTAGTGAGACCATTTTTGCATTTGACACAGGTTTCCAAATCAGCAAATGATATAGAAATCTTCTTTTTATAGTGAAGAACTCCCAGAAGATTGCCTGCAGCTGTGTTTCGAACACTTCTAAGAATCAGTCTTTATCTGTGCTTGAAATCAGTTCAACTCGAGCACAATCCAAGACATTTTTAGATATAGAGTAAATGTAAAAAATTTGACATTAAATGTAAAATACAATAAAATCTGCCTTTCTTTTCTTGTGTCTGATGAAAAAAGGTAAACATTTTTCTTCCTGTTTCATGGCTTTTGTTCTTTAATTACAATACAGTATGTTACATTTCCGAGGACTGTAACTTCCCTTTACCAGTTCAAATAACTTTTGAACATGGTGCCTGCCAGCACCAATGAAATGAAATGTGTTACTAATTGAGTGGATTCAAAGTGCACTCATAATTAATTAAGCAGATGATAATACATGTACCAGGAGAGAAAGTGTCTTAGCCAACTCTGGACTTTTGTTTTTGTCTGACTGCCGGCAGAAGTTTTCTTTGCTTTGTGGACTGTTTCAGGACAGATTGATTTGCATAGCCCGGAGTCAATTTTTAATTCAGGGAAGCTCAGAATGAGCCATGTATGCTAATCACAATTACAGGTTCATATTTGAGAAGTCCCTTTGAAGTTTCAAACAGCCCTGGCATAGAATTACAGAAACATTTCTTTAAATAAGTAAAACTTATAGCAACTTGAATACAGAAATGTCCTCTGACATGATCCATATAATCATATCAATCTTATCCACTTCTTCCACTCCGCTCTTTATGTTCTCCTTTAAATTGTCTCCATTGTTATGGGAGATGGTAGGTACTCTGATTACAATTCTTGGGCTATTCTGGATTAAAATTTCTCCGACAGAACAACAACAAAACATATAAAAACCCCACCTAACAATACTTGTCATAGATGTGAAAACATTTATGAATCACAAATTCATGATAAGCAGGCAGTACAGTGGTTAGCACTGTTGCCTCACAGCAAGAAGGTTCCTGGTTTGAAACCCATCAGGGGCCTTTCTGTGTGGAGTTTGCATGTTCTCTCTGTCATTGCAGCCATTTGCCAAAATCAAAAAAGTTCATTTTATTTCTCAATGTACACTCAGCACCCCATCTTGACAGAAAAAAACAGAAATGTAGAAATTTATTAAAAAAGAAAAACTGAAATATCACATGGTCATAAGTATTCAGACCCTGTGCTCAGTATTGAGTAGAAGCACCCTTTTGAGCTAGTACAGCCATGAGTCTTCTTGGGAATGATGCAACAAGTTTTTCACACCTGGATTTGGGGATCCTCTGCCATTCTTCCTTGCAGATCCTCTCCAGTTCTGTCAGGTTGGATGGTGAACGTTGGTGGACAGCCATTTTCAGGTCTCTCCAGAGATGCTCAATTGGGTTTAGGTCAGGACTCTGGCTGGGCCAGTTAAGAACGGTCACAGAGTTGTTCCGAAGCCACTCCTTTGTTATTTTAGCTGTGTGCTTAGGGTCATTGTCCTGTTGAAAGGTGAACCTTCGGCCCAGTCTGAGGTCCTGAGCACTCTGGAAGAGGTTTTCTTCCAGGATATCTCTGTAATTGGCCGCATTCATCTTTCCTTCAATTGCAACCAGTCGTCCTGTCCCTGCAGCTGAAAAACACCCCCACAACGTGATGCTCTCACCACCATGTTTCACTGTAGGGATTGTATTGGGCAGGTGATGAGAAGTGCCTGGTTTTCTCCACACATACCGCTTAGAATTAACACCAAAAAGTTCAATCTTGATCTCATCTAACCAGAGAATCTTATTTCTCATAGTCTCGGAGTCCTTCATGTGTTTTTTGGCAAACTCTATGCGGGCTTTCATGTGTCTTGCACTGAGGAGAGGCTTCCGTCGGGCCACTCTGCCATAAAGCCCCGACTGGTGGAGGGCTGCAGTGATAGTTGACTTTGTGGAACTTTCTCCCATCTCCCTACTGCATCGCTGGAGCTCAGCCACAGTGATCTTTGGGTTCTTCTTTACCTCTCTCACCAAGGCTCTTCTCCCACGATTGCTCAGTTTGGCTGGACGGCCAGGTCTAGGAAGAACAAACTTTTTCCATTTGAGGATTATGGAGGCCACTGTGCTCTTAGGAACCTTGAGTGCTGCAAAATTTCTTTTGTAACCTTGGCCAGATCTGTGCCTTGCCACAATTCTGTCTCTAAGCTCCTTGGGCAGTTCCTTCGACCTCATGATTCTCATTTGCTCTGACATGCACTGTGAGCTGTAAGGTCTTATATAGACAGGTGTGTGCCTTTCCTAATCAAGTCCAATCAGTTTAATTAAACACAGCTGGACTCCAATGAAGGAGCAGAACTATCTCAAGGAGGATCAGAAGAAATGGACAGCATGTGAGTTAAATATGAGTGTCACTGCAAAGGGTCTGAATACTTATGACCATGTGATATTTCAATTTTCTTTTGTAATACATTTGCAAAAATTTCTACATTTCTGTTTTTTTCTGTCAAGATGGGGTGCTGAGTGTACATTAATGAGAAATAAAATGAACTTTTTTGATTTTGGCAAATGGCTGCAATGACACAAAGAGTGAAAAATTTAAAGGGGTCTGAATACTTTCCGTACCCACTGTATGTCAGGTTGATTGGTGACTCTAAATTGCCCATAGGAGTGAGTGTGAGTGTGTGAGGTTGTTTGTCTCTATGTGGCCCTGTGATGGACTGGGGACCTGTCCACCTGGACAGGTCACCTGGACAGAAAGCTGGGATAGGCTCCAGCAGATCCCTGGGACCATAATTAGGAATAAAAGGGTATAAATGACGGATAAATAAATGAAATTCATGAAAAGACATTTGCAAGCACTACTTACATGCAGATAGCAAATGCTATCAGAAAGAACTGTCAATCACAAACTACAAGTAAGTTTATGGCTGTTAAGTGGTTATTTTCATTATCAATTAAACAGCTCATTATTTTCTTAAAATAATTGTTAGTCTAAAAAGTGTCAAAAATGTTCCTATTAGTCTCATCATGTCAAACTATGATACACCATCACACTTATTCACACAAACACACACACACACACACACACACAGAAATAGCCACTTACTTTACACCATTCACATCATCTTATATGTATTAGAACAAACTGTTTTTAAACGTTTCATTCATAATGCCAAAAACTGTTCTCTCCTCAAGGTCTATTATGCCAGAACCTTTAAGCTTCAGTAGTCACAATATTTTATTTGGCATTTTACCAATGATACTTGAATTTTACCAGAAAACTGTGTAAAATAAAAATAATAATATAAAAAAATCTTTGTATCAATTCGTGACTGACCAGTAAGCAATTCTTATTTTAAAAAACTAGAAAACATTGCTAAATGTTGTAAACCATGTGCATACAAACACATTGTTAATTTACAAATGTGTCAAACCCACCGAACAGAAAACCATACATATGGTTGGAAAAAATAATTAAACCTCTGAAGTCTCATACAGTCACTTTAAGTGAGGCTTCAGCACATGCAGAGCAATCACCCCGCCACATTTGTGAGGAGTACCTTTGATGGCACAGTGTGTGATTGGAGACTAAAAGTCCATGTTTAGACCTGCAGGGCTGGGCCTCCTGAAGCTGCCTGCATGGTCGCCTTTCCTTTAAACAACACTCTGCTCCTTTTTCTCACTCTGCCCATCTGCCTCTCATTCTGTCACTTTCCCTTTCTTGTCTTTTTCTGACACTGTCTACACCATTAACAGCTGGGTGCCTGATATCTGCTCTATCTTATTCTGACACACACTCCTCTGTCTGCATGCATCCATGCTGAAATCTTACTTCTCCATACAGAGATGCATTTAAATTGGCATTGCAGGACCCTGGATATCTTCCTTAACACCAGTGGTTCTATATGATTAGCTCTAATGTAACACATGACAGATCTCTTCTGCACATGTTACATGCAATAACAATACCAGACCTAATCAAAATATGTAGACAGCACAAAGTGCAGTCACACTGTTTGTAATAAAAACTAACTATGAAGCCAAACTTATCTATATGCCTGCTATACAAAGCTGCTGGGAGAAATTCTTTACTCGTGTTGCCTGTGAAACTGCTTCAGAGGTGTATCACGGTCAAATGAGTCACTGAATAGTGGCATAATATGGCTGTCTGCTGCTGTCTTCCTCCCTACACACTGTGATCAGGCATGCAGCATTTTGAGCTATTACTGACTTCAGTCAGATTCTGCACAGGGCTTGAGCATTAATACTGGATAGAGAATACTTTTAAGAAACACCAAAAAAACACATAATTAATATTTGTGTCCTGGGGGTGCCATAGTACAAAATTTTGGAAATTGTGCAGATACTGTCACTTTTTATTTTATTACAATGATGGGATGGGATGAGGAAAATTGTTACCACTGTTTATCTCGATGTAACCAGCCAGTGCTGCCAAAGTGGCAGTGTCTTTTTAAGAGCACTTTGGTGACTTTTTTCCCTCAAAAAAGTTACATGCAACAAATCTAGCAACTGTTTGGGGGCAGACATTAGCTCCTCTCCCTTGAGGACTGTGGTTAATATATCTCAGTGATTGTGCTCTCGTGGCACTTTCACACTGATAGGGTTCAATGTGTGGGAATCAGCAGCATTGTTTAGTCAAACAATCAGCAGTCAGAAATAAGTGGAAATGAGCTGGAAAAGAGTTTAAATGATCAATCGCTAAATCCCATTGTTTGTCCAGGTAAACTACTGCTAAAAACTAAGCACTTTGAATTGCGTAGTGTATGAAAGGTGCTATACAAATAAATTTGACTTTGCCTTTGCCTTTGCCTTACTGCTTTGCTTTTCTTAAAGGTACATTTATCTTATTTTAAATCTTTGCTGCAAGGCTCGAATGAAATTCAAGATTCAAGTTGCCCACAGTTAAATTTATTTGGGTGCCCTTATCAGGCAATGAAATTCCTCCTAATTTAACACTGTACATTTGTCATCCATCTGCTGTAATTATGTGCAATACTGTAGTATAAGGTAAATCACATCAGTGCAATATACTGTAGTCACTTTACCTGGTATTTATTTATTTATCCATCGATGTCCATATACTGTACATACCCACAGGCACACATTGTACACACTTATATACACTACATAGTTTTTGTAGCTTTATAATTTTATTCCACTTAGTATTTTTTTAATATTTTTAATTTCTTATTTATCTTACATCTTTACTACTTTTGGCACTCTGCTGTATACTTGTACTTTGGTGTTGTTTCTTATCTTATCTAAACTCTGGTCTATGACAACATAAGTTAAAAAATAATAAGATCATTCAGTTGTTGTTAGCAGCTGTTAGCGTGCTAAGATGCAGCTCACTGCAGGTATCAGTGCATATTTTATCTTTATTAGAGTTCAAGTGAAAGGTATAAAAAACAAAGGAAAATCATTGCTTGCTCTAGTTCACCAATTAGCAATTTGCAAACAGACACACTTAAAAACAGAACTTTAAAAAAATGAAACAGAAATAATTAAAAGAGGTTTAATCATCCTTACAAATGAAGATAAGTTTGGGTACAACCTTGAGCAAACGCAGAGAGAAAATTGTTCATATAAATTTTAATACCTGCCCATAAACAAGGTAGATGTCAGAGGAAAATTCTGTAAGAGATGTATGTGGACCTGTGGTCGTGCAGATGAGCTATCATTTATAGGGTGTCATTTTTCTTCAAAGGGAAGGGAGGAAACTTCAAACAGAATGTGCAGATAGTGAATGGGTCATTTCACTAACAGGAGACAAGCAGAGCACATTAGTCTTAGAGCAAAGTGCTCCAACAACAAATTTGCAGCTTAATGATTGGTGTGAATAGAGGGGAGCAAATGACACGCTTTTCTGTTATATTCTAGTTAGTGCTGCTTTGATGAATGTTGACAACACATAATTCTGCCATTGCTCCTGCTGTGATTAGGCATATTCTAAGGGTCTAAGAGAAGTGGCATTCATGCAAAAAAAAAAAATCAAAACAACTCAGTCAACTGCCACGTAGAAAAATATATAATTCATCATTCATTTCACTTATATTTTTCATCATTTTAATACAGTTGTTTAGAAGTCATTTAGCATGAAGCAAAAACTAGTTAGTGACCTGAATTTTTGCAGACCTTGGCATCAAAGTAAAATATCAGTTTTAAAGGAAAAAAAACATTTTTTTAATGGAAGTTACAGTGTGATCTCAAACAGCACATAGTTTATTTTTTTATTACATTTGCTGATTGGGTGGTTTGCAAACATTAGCCACAGTAGCAGTCACTGTGAAAATCTGATCTTACTTTTGTGTCATTGGTGGATGGCAGACTCCAGAGGAACTTACAGACTCCAGGGCAAGGATCATGTAACCAGCAGGGGTGGCCAAACCAGGTCTAGTCATTCAATTCAATTCAATTTATTTGTATAGCGCCAAATCACAATACAATCATGTCAAGGCACTTTACAAAAAAAAAGACTCTCTTTAACGGGAGAAAAAACCTCCAGCAGAACTGGACTCAGTTTGGGCGGCCATCTGTCTCGGTTGGGGTGAGTGGATAGAGCAGAGAGAAAAGAACAGCAACAATAAACAACAGATAGACACTGCAGGTTGGTGGGACCAGTAACTGCACATCAGCAATATACAGCTCCAGGACCAGGGACACCTGCAGAAGGTACAGAGAGAGAACAGAGAGAGAGGGAGAGAGCACAAACTAGGGGAGAGAGAGAGCACAAGGTTAGTGACATTCAATCGAACGATCGATCCATCCATCCATCAAATTCATCAAATCCTTTATTCCTTAACTAGGGTCTTGGGGATCTGCTGGAGCCTATCCCAGCTCTCTTTCGGGTGGAAGGCAGGGGTACACCCTGGACAGGTCACCAGTCCATCACAGGGCCACATAGAGATGGGCAATTTAGAGTCACCAATCAATGTTTTTGGACTGTGGGAGGGAACAGGAGTACCTGGAGAAAACCCATGCAAGAGGAGGAACATGCAAACACCACACAGAAAGGCCGGGTTGCGAACCCACGACCTACTTGCTGTGAGGCAACAGTGCTAACCACTCATCCACCATGCTGCTTAATGATAGTCAATGGTGGAATATACATGTGAGAAGTGAGGATGCGCGGGGAAGGCAGGGAAGGGGAGGTCAGTGCACCGATGGAGAGTCCTCTGGCAGTCTAGGCCTATAGCAGCATAACTAGGGGATGGTTCAGGGTTACCTGAAGCCAGCCCTAACTATAAGCTTTGTCAAAGAGGAAGGTTTTAAGTCCAGCCTTAAAAGTACAGAGAGTGTCTGCCTCCTGAACCCAGATTGGGAGCTGGTTCCCCAGGAGAGGAGCTTGATAGATAAAGGCTCTGCCTCCCATTCTACTTTTGGAAACTCTGGGAACCACAAGATCTACTGCTAGTATGTGGGATTGACAATGCTGGTTCATGAATTTTTAATTTAAACAAGATCATGGGCCAGATTCTTCAGAAAATTGAATAGTTTTCATTGCGTTTGCAATCTGTGTGTATTGAGTACCCAGTTTACTATTACACCATACTTGCTGACAGCATCACAACCAGAAGAGAGAAAGACTGAGCAGGTAGAGGTGGAGATGGTGCTGAAGAGGGATGACACTTTCTCTGCATATCTGACACAGACAAAAAGATAAATAAATTGATTGAAACACACTCAGTAACCAACCTGAATGTGTCATTACTGTGCCTGATGAACAGGCACCAAAGGCTCAACATATCTGGCCCAAAGAGTCTATAGATATGCTAGCTGCTAGCTAATGCAGGAATCTGGAGATTGCTAGCCTATTAGGTTAAAGTCTATGTATAAGATTAGTGGTATATCTGAAATTCACACATTGACAGTCATACACTGTCATATACTCCCACTCCTGACTGTGGCCCCTTGTCTTTGTGTGTCAGCCCTGCTATAGACCCTGCTATCCAGGATGTATCTCACCTGTTGCACAATGTCAGCTGGGATTGGCTCCAGCCCACAGCAACCCTGAATTGGACTAAGCGGTGAGGAGAATGCATGGAGGGATGGTTGTCTTCCTACAAGCCAATAAAGTTAGTTTCTCTCATTGTTTGAGAATGTCCTGCTGGTGAATGCACCATCAAAGGCTGCTGTTTTGGATTGACAACAAAATATTTCACCACGTTTCTCTCACAAAACTTCAAAATTGACACAATATTGACCATCTCTAGGAAACACCCCATCTGTACACTACATGCCCACTTTTGAGGTGATTAAGAGATCCACTGACACTAAGATAGAGGGAGAGGGTAAGCAGGCAAAAATATGATCAGGCTCTCACTACAACAAAATACTCATTAGTTTACATATTGATTTGTTCCTGCTTCAGATACAGATACAATCTCCAGTCCAGTGGCTGTTTTAGCTGTTCTCTGCTCTGTTCTGTGCACAGTGGGCATAATGACATGGGAAGAGCAGGGCATGATGCCAGGCAAGAAATCAATACTTCTGGAAATAAGATGCAAACCCAGCAGCTGCTGCAGAGAAACAGATTTGGTGTGTGTGTGTGTGTGTGTGTGTGTGTGAGGGTGTGTGCGTGTGTGTGTGTGTAACTGTACTGTATGTGAATGGGTGAGTGAGCATGAGAGTGTGTGATTCTGCATTTGAGGTGCCACTCAACAGTCTTGTTGAAAAGAAAGACGTGAAACAAATTAAATTTACAAACAAGGTCATTGTTCAAATATATTTGTTTATGAGGAAAATAAGATGGTGTAGTCCTCATAATCAGCGGATACCTATAATTTAGCCTTACATGCTTTGTTTTTTTAGTTGTAAGCTACTAGCACCAGCATAGGCATGCAGAAGAAAATGAAAATAAGGTTGCAACAAGGAGGAATATTTCCAGTATCAAATATCTCAGCTTCAAGATAAAGTGGAAGTTAAGGTAGGTTAAAATAAACATCTGGTATGAATTAGACTGGGGACACACTTAAAATTTTCACCGATTTAAAAAACATGGGAGGGCACAGACAGTGACAGTGTCAAACAATTTTTATTAATCTAATCCTCTGTTTGCACACACTAGAGGATTTGATGAAACTCGGAGACCTCACACCTGGTGCTTGCAGTAACAATTTCATGTTGGCGATTCCACAGACATGAGATTTCACAGAAACGTGCATGATCACACCTGACGTTGTGACGCACCGTTTCCTTGTTGGTCCTATTGGGGTAATGTTATGTCTTGCAAAATACGTTAAAAAGAGACCATGTTGTTGGGATTATTCAACAAGCATTAATTCTTAAGAGATCAGGCCATGGAGAAGGACTACCTGTCGGCCCCGAAGAAATTCTGGCAAACCGTCCGACGCCTCAGGAGGGGGAAGCAGTGCTCTACCAACGCTGTTTACAGTGGAAGTGGTGGGCTGCTGACCTCCACTGGGGATATTGTCGGACAGTGGAAGGAATACTTCGAGGATCTCCTCAATCCCGTCAACACATCTTCCATAAGGGAAGCAGAGGCTTCGGAGGCTGATCCATCCATCACCCAAGCTGAAGTCACTGAGGTAGTTCGGCAGCTCCTCGGTGGCAAAGCACCGGGGGTGGATGAGATCCGTCCCGAGTACCTCAAGTCTCTGGATGTTGTTGGGCTGTCATGGCTGACACGCCTGTGCAACATCGCGTGGCGTTCGGGGACAGTACCCCTGGATTGGCAGACCGGGGTGGTGGTTCCTCTTTTTAAGAAGGGGGACCGGAGGGTGTGTTCCAACTACAGAGGGATCACACTCCTCAGCCTCCCGGGGAAGGTCTATGCCAGGGTGCTGGAGAGGAGGATCTGGCCGGTGGTCGAACCTCGGATCCAGGAGGAACAATGCGGTTTCCGTCCTGGGCGTGGAACACTGGGCCAGCTCTACACACTCTCGAGGGTGCTCGAGGGTTCATGGGAGTTTGCCCAACCAGTCCACATGTGTTTTGTGGACTTGGAGAAGGCATTCGACCGGGTCCCTCGGGCATCTGTTCCTCCTGTGGGAGGTGCTCCAGGAGTATGGGGTCCAGGGCCCTTTGCTGGGGGCTATCCGGTCTCTGTACAAACGGAGCAGGAGCTTGGTTCGCATTGCCGGTAGTAAGTCAGACCTGTTCCCAGTATACGTTGGACTCCGGCAGGGCTGCCCTTTGTCACCGGTTCTGTTCATTACTTTCATGGACAGAATTTCTAGGCGCAGCCAGGGGCCGGAGGGAGTCCAGTTCGGGGACCACAGGATTTCATCTCTGCTTTTTGCAGATGATGTTGTCCTGTTGGCTCAATCGAGCCAGGATCTCCAGCGTGTGCTGGGGCGGTTTGCAACCGAGTGTGAAGCGGCTGGGATGAGAATCAGTACCTCCAAGTCCGAGGCCATGGTACTCAACCGGAAAAAGGTGGTTTGCCATCTCCAGGCCAGGGGAGAGATCCTGCCTCAAGTGGAGGAGTTTAAGTATCTCGGGGTCTTGTTCACGAGTGAGGGAAGGATGGAACGTGAGATTGACAGACGGATCGGGGCATCGGCAGCTGTAATGCGGTCGGTCTACCGGTCCGTTGTGGTGAAGAAGGCCAATCTACGTTCCTACTCTCACCTATGGTCATGAGCTCTGGGTCATGACCGAAAGAACGAGATCGCGGATACAAGCGGCCGAAATGAGCTTCCTCCGCAGGGTGGCCGGGCGCTCCCTTAGAGATAGGGTGAGGAGCTCGGTCACCTGGGAGGAGCTCGGAGTAGAGCTGCTGCTCCTCCACATCGAGAGGAGTCAGTTGAGGTGGCTCGGGCATCTGTTTCAGATGCCTCCTGGGCGCCTTTCTGGGGAGGTGTTCCGGGCATGTCCCACCGGGAGGAGGCCCTGGGGAAGACCCAGAACACACTGGAGGGACTATGTCTCCCAGCTGGCCTGGGAACGCCTCGGTGTCCCCCCAGAAGAGCTGGAGGAAGTGTCCAGGGAGAAGGAAGTCTGGGGATCCCTGATTCGGCTACTGCCCCCGCGACCCGGCCCCGGATAAGCGGTAGAAGATGGATGGATGGATTAATTCTTTATTGATGCTCCTTTTAGAGCTGGTTTTGTTTTGACTTGTTACCATGTTTGTGAGGCATAAAAGTACACAACATCCGGTTGGTGATGTTTTTTTAGGATGTTTGCTCTTGTTGGCTATTGTGGGTATTCCACCAGAGAGACCCTGACCAGGAGTCATGAATGATTGAGGCTCCAACCCGATCAGGAGCAATAAACTAATCATGTTGACACCACACACTTGACGATTGTTTAGACCAATAATCAATCGCAACAACCCTCAAAGTTGGCCACACCCCCACGATCACTGGATCCGGCAAATTGGGCATAAAATTGTCTAAAAGACACACTGGTTCTCATGATTGTCCAATGTCCATAGTTTTTGTTTTGTTTTTTTTCAGAAATTATATACTGACAGAGCTTATTAAAACAGTGACTTTGTAACACTGTGTTATAACTGAGTGACACATTGCGTAGGTGAGTTACTAGGGAACTTTTGAGTTTGGCGACCCAGAGAGGTGGAAAGCAGCAGGTCCTTACGAAGCGCAGCAGAATCTTATGGCATCCACCATGTAACTACACTGCTTTGTCATTTATAAGCAAAAGCTGTAGGAACATCATTAGGGTAGAAATCCACCACTACCTCCAGTGGGTTACTCACAGCACAAGGTTTTTACATCAGAGCAGGAGGGTGAGCATATTGGTTATTTGACCTGTACGATAAAAATATGATATGTTTGAGCCCCTGGGACGTAGGCTGGTTGAGTTAGGAAAGAAGATTAAGAAGTAGATAATTCATTGCTCTGGTTTGACATACAAGTGCCTATTTATGTTATAAAATCAGTTTGTTTAAATACTTGGAATAGGCCTACACACACACACACACACACACACACACACACACACACATAAATACATACATAGACTTCATACATGCATACAAGTATGCATCTATACATACATACATACGTACATACAGAAATAAGCAATTCTAGGATGCCTTGTGTGATGTAAGTAAAAGTTTATCCACACAGTTGAATTAAAATATCTCATGCTGAAAAAAGAAAGTCACACAACTTAAAAATTTTATCAGTTCATTACATTTTAAAATTTAAAAAAGAAAGTGTAACATGATTTAATGTCTAATCTCCCTTGAATCAAGTTTGTCTTGATGTCTTGATAAATGTTAAGGGTGACATGTTTTGAGTACTATGAGGAAATATACTACAATTTGAACTAAACTGAATTTGAACTGATTGAGCTTCATACAACTTCACATACGGTATAAAAAAACACTAAGGCACATTTGAATGGCATGTGATGTTTTATTTGTCATTTGCATTGTATTACTCAGATCTTGTAGTCCTACTAGGCAACTCCCCTACCGATTGACATTTCTTAAAGTCATTAGATTATAGTCGGTGTTATTTTTGTGCCAAAATGTTGCACTGAAGAGCTCTACAATCAAACTATTTCATTCATCTTTTATTAATTCAACAAGGTTAAGCTGATTGACAGCTGTGAAGGTTCTGCCATTGCAATTGCTGATGTTACTACATGCTTCTGTATGAATCCAGCTGATGTTCAGACATGCTACTTCTGTCTGTTTTGTTCTGTGTTACGCAGCTAACCAGTTTCACCTTCACTGCACCCCTGTTCACTAATCACCGTCCTGTTGATTGATTCAATGATTTCACCACTGCAGCACCACTTCTGTAGTTTATCAGTTATGATTCAGATAACATGGAGTATTTCTCTAAATATATTATTTTACTTTCCAACTCTACTGTGGCGAGCAAAACACAGGAGGCCGTGCTTCAATGTAAAGTGTACATATGATCTTTGATTTGATTAGAAACAACTAATGCACTCTAAGAAATGTGAAGTACATGTTTTTGAATGCATATTTACTGTATGCATAATCAACTGGTAATTTTTTTTTCTTAGTTTAGCCTTCAGTTTTTTTATTTTTTTATTTTAGAGCATCATTCCAGATCCCAGTGGTATTTGTACCTACACTAATAACCAAAAATCGAGTCTTTGAACAGAACAAAAGTGGCTCAATGCATGTTTACTTAAAGATAGTAGTCTAAGGAAAACTATTTAATATTTGTTTTATGGTAATTTATTGTGTGTGTTTTAGCTGCTTTTACCAAACATCCATTAGCCATTAATTACCATTAGCCCTAGACTTCTGCAAATTGTGCCAGCACCCAGGCCTCTTATTAAGGGATCTGAGGCATTCAGTTTTCGAAAACAGCAAGTACTTTCATGGTACAATGCTCCAGGTTGAGCAGGTTGACAGTTGCATATTACCCAACCTTTTCTGGCTGTTCACACACACCCTGCTTTTCAGCTGTGCACCCAACGCTAAGCTTGACAGATTCAAAAGACAGAAAGGTGTTTCTGTTGTCTGGCCTAGCCTCACTGGACATGGGCTGAACAAAATGTAACACCTGTCAGTATAACACAATACAATCCAACACCACAAAGTACATCTTCCAAAATGGCAGTTGTCTCACCAGTTCTATGAAATAGTTTCAACCAAGAAACTGTACCTGATTACTTTCATGTAGAGAGGATTGATTGCAAGCCTGTTGTATTAGACTGTTTTAGATTTAGCTAAGTGTACCTATTAATCTGCCAGCTGGGCATACATAGTTGTACTAGTCTTTTCTCAACTTGTTAGACCTTGTAATTAGAAACTGATTAGATGGCTGCCTCCAACTGCCAACCCAGCTCTTTTAAGGACTGGAGTGGGAGGAGAGAGCAAAAATGGTTGAATTGAATAATCCACATCCAAATGAGACCATAAAAGAAACAAATGGGTAAAATACAATATGAGAGTTTGTAATGACCACTGCCAGAAACAGGTAGGCTGCCAGAAATGCAAATGTTACTCACGTATATTAGATGTTGTCCACGTATATTAGATGTTGTCAGTAACTCTTGCATAGAGCTGAAGTTAGTGTGAGTAAATTATTAACATGTACAGTATCCACGCGTTCCCTCTTCTCCACTGTCAAAAATTTATTGGGCCCTCCCGATACTCCTCTCTTCCCTTCACTCTCCACCACCTTGTGCAATAACTTCCTGGATTTCTTCTCATCAAAAATCGAAAATATACACCAGCAATTTCCCCCCATCTGTGACACTGCGAACTGCCTCCACTGTACCCTTCCCTCTCTACCAGTATCCTCCCTGCTTTCGAGTTTTATCATTCCACCCACCACGGTTATCTCTTCCCTGATCCTCAAATCCAAACCCTCAACCTGCAAACTTGACCCCCTACCAACCAACCTCGTCAAGCTCTGTCTCCCCTCTCTCCTTCCTCATCTTACCCACATTATTCACACTTCCCTCAGTTCTGGCATCGTACCCCCATCACTCAAGACAGCCATCATCTCACCAATTCTAAAAAAACCTGGTCTCGATCCTGCCGACCTTAACAACTTCCGCCCTATCTCCAATCTCCCGTTCCTCTCCAAAATCCTGGAAAAAGTTGTTCACCACCAGGTCCATACCCACCTTTCCGCCAATAGCCTATACGAACACTTTCAATCTGGTTTCCGCCAACTTCACAGCACTGAAACTGCCCTGGTCAAAATCACCAACGACCTCCTAGTAGCCGCAGACTCTGGCCTTGTCTCCATCCTCATCCTCCTTGACCTAACTGCAGCTTTTGACACCATCTCACACAATATTCTCCTCCATCGCCTTGCTTCCATCGGCATAGCCGATTCTCTTTCTCGGTCCTCTCATGGTTCACCTCCTACCTATCTGACCGCACCCAGTCCGTCCATCTCCAGAACTTCCACTCCCAGCCCTCTACTGTCAGTTGTGGCGTGCCTCAGGGCTCTGTCCTGGGGCCCCTCCTCTTTATTATTTATCTCCTTCCTCTCGGAAATATCCTTAGGCAACATAACATCAATTTCCACTGTTATGCAGACGACACCCAGCTCTACCTCTCTGCTGCTCCATCTTCTACCCTCCCCCCTCCCTCCCTCCTTACCTGCTTACATAATATCAAATCCTGGTTCACCCATAACTTTTTGAAACTCAACCCTGACAAAACTGAAATTCTCCTCGTGGGCACCAGATCCACCCTTTCTAAAACCAGCACCTTCTCCATTCAAATTGACAACAATACTGTCCCCCCTTCCCCCCAAGTTAAAAGCCTGGGTGTCATCCTAGACGGTACTCTCTCCTTCACTCAGCATATCAATACCACTACCCGGTCGGCCTACTCCCATCTCCGTAACATAAACCGCATCCGTTCCTCACTCACCACCGATAGCACGGCAATACTCATTAACGCCTTTGTCACCTCTCGTTTGGATTACTGTAACTCACTCCTCACTGGTCTACCTCTCAAATCACTTCGCAAACTTCAACTTGTCCAGAACTCTGCTGCCCGAATCATCACCAGAACTCCATCCTCACATCATATCACCCCTGTCCTTAAACAACTTCACTGGCTCCCTGTGTCCTTCCGTATAAACTATAAAATCCTCCTTCTCACCTACAAAGCCCTCCACCCTATTGCCCCACCATACATCACTGAACTACTTCATATCTATTCTCCGCCTCGTCCTCTCCGCTCCTCCAGTTCCACTCTCCTCTGCACCCCTACAGCGCGCCTGGCCACCATGGGCGCTAGATCCTTCAGCCACACTGCGCCCCGCCTTTGGAACATTCTCCCTCATCGCATCCGGTCGTCTCCGGACTTATCAACTTTTAAATCATCACTCAAAACATATCTGTTCCGTATAGCATTTTCCACCTAACTCTCTTAACTTCTCAAAGCAGCCCGTGATGTCCTACCACCCTCTGCCTATTTCATATTGTCTCATACTGTTTCATATTTGTTGTTCTGTCATCTAGGTTTCTGTATTTCAATTTACTTTTACTGTACTTCGCCCACTTCCTAGATAATCCACGCTTTTGCCTTTACATTCTCTCCCGCCGTTTATGTATTCTTGTTACTGTTGTTTTAATGCACTCTATGTATATCATGCTGTATGCTTCCTTTTCTATCTGTAAGGTGACCTTGAGACTTTGAAAGGCGCCATGAAATAAAATGTATTATTATTATTATTATTATTAGTATATGTATTTGTACCACACCAGCAGCAAAGTATTAATGCTAATATAGGTCATTTTTTACCCAGTGATGAAATAATGCTTCAGTGCATAGGTCATTGAAGTGTACACTAACGTCGGTATATGATGTTTACATAAAGGTGAGTAGCACCAAGAACATTTTTATTTTAAACATGAAACAGGCATTAGAGCTTGTAAGGTTTTGTATACCCAGTTGTAGATCAGCAGTAGCTCTTGGTTTAATTCGATTGAAAATGGGTGACAGTGAACTGCAACAGATCAATGTGACTTTGAGATGAATGTGTGCTTTGACGCATGCTGGTATGAACACAGAAGTCTCTGGCCTGTCCTGCATCTGTCCACCCTACCACCCACCCTCCCTGGTGCTGTGGCCTGTTCAGGCTTAAACGTAACTCTGCCAGCTGGCAGCTGCCTGTCGCTTAGGGCAGAATCTCTATATGCAGATGGACTCCACCTACACCTGGCCACCATGATCAATTAATCATAAATGTCACATTTTGCCTGTGCACTGGAGAATGATAATTTACACCACATAAATGGACTTATTCTGGAAGGGTTATGTTTCTTTTAGCATTGTATAAAGTATATGATGATTAATAAAGATTACTGGATACAAGTGGTTGTTGCAAAGATGCGGTCTGCCTTGTCTTACTACTGTGCATTACATTAACATTATGCGGCATACTGTGTATGTGTTTGCGGTAAATTTAGAGATGGGGCATGATGTACTTTGTGCTGTTTTAAAACATAGAGAAATTCATCTTGCTTCGTGCTTTCGCTTTTGTCCACAATCTTTTTTTATTCTTTCTTCAAATTCCAAATGAGCAAACTTTGAATGGAGCACACAATGTTCCACTAAAATGCTGGTGCTTGGACACCTTGCTTGGACACCTTGGAGGTTGTAAAACCTCAACTACTGGATAGTTTAAACTAACAATGCCTGACTTAGGGGCAGGACAATAAAATGAAAACACAGACTGTTGTCTTATCATATGGTAATATATACAGCTATATTAGCAATCATTTGGAGACTTATTGATGTTTACATGATGAATTTTTGGTTTTTCGTCCTTAGCAACAGTTCAAGGAACTAAAGTGCTCCCTGTTGCAGTTAATCACGATACTAAGGGCAGAGGGAAAGAAGCAAAACAGACTGTAAACTCCAAAATGCTCTGTAGAGCTGATGGTCAGGTGATAATCTGTGCGTTTTTTGCTAACAGTGCCAGTGATTATTATGTTAATACTAAGTGTAGAATTTCTACCGTGTTGGATTAATGTAGCATGGTAACATGCTGATTATCACCAAATGAAAAGTACAGCTGAGACTGACAGGATGTTAGGTGTAGAGAGAAAGAGAGGCCCCAAATGCAGATCAATATTTGGCAAGTCTTTATTTACAGGGGTTTGAATTAAGAAGCAGGACAGGAGACGAGGTGCGTCTCGTGGTTGAACTCTGAGTCGGCGATGACCCAGTTGAGACCGGAGTAGATCGCAGTCGGTAGGAAGAATGGTTGCTGGCTGTCAGATGATGACCGGAGGGAGCGGTGATCATTAGACACTGGTAGCAGGATGACAGGAGACGCAGGAGAGAAGTCAGGATGTGACCGGGAGGAAAATCATCTGCAGAGAAGATCAAGGTAAGTAATAGCTTTAGCTAATTTGCTGTAGAGTTAGAGGTGCAGTACTACCAGGTTGGCAGACTTGACGAACTGGCAATGTGAGTGCAGGAAACCAGAGCTTTTATTGCTGAGTTGAATCATGGGGAAACCCGCTCTCTTTCCGGACTCACCTGCAAGACATTAGACTAACAAGACATACAGACACGGAAGGAGAAGGGACTAGACACATGAGGAAAAGGAGCCAGAGAGGTGGCACTGCCGCCTCATGACACAGGAATGTTATTAGTTTTGGACAAAATGAAAGATTCGGCCTATATGGTTAAATAATAATTAAGGGATCAGAAAAAAAATCATTAGGATCCTTGAAATGTTTCAGAAAATATAAATTCTTTCTAGCAAGTTCAAAAAAATATTTCCATTTTAAAAGTGGTGGCCCATACAGAAATGCAGAAAGTGTGGGTAAAATGTGATGTGATGTGAGTCATTAGGTGGAAAGGCCAACCCAAAAATATTTATAACATATAAAAACATAAAAAAAAGTATTTATAATATATAAAAACATCATGCATTTATATATTTGTTGGTCCATTCTTAGTTCAGGCATTTATAGAATAAGAGTAGTTATTTAAAATTCAAGAAATATTTAAAAAATATGTATCCCATCAAACATACAACAGATGGAAAGAGGTCAAGGCATTATTGTTTGTACTGTTGTCTTGTGGCTATGTCAGAAGGAGCACCATGAAAAGAAATAAGGACTAAAAGCTCAAGAGTTCAATTAAAGGGATGTTTTTTTAGGCATCTTGATTGTGTTTGAATTTATTTTGAGTCTATTGTGGCATATGTCTTGCCCCAAACCACATCTCCCATTTGGGACCATTACTTTTTTTTAATTTTTTTTTCATCAACTATGAAGTAGCAGAGTCTTTAATGTCTCAGAAAAGGTCTAAAGACTGAAAGATTGCTGGTACAGAAATAACACCGTCTGCCTTTTCTGCCTCCCACACACACTTTACTTCTCAGAGATTTAGGATCTTAAGCCTGTGGCTGTGGCAGATTATGTTTTTTTCATCTATTTGGAATGTTTTTCTGCCCTCATTAGGCCTCTGTACTGATATCTTTCAATCTTGGATCTAGCAGTAGGTGGGAACTTGGGAATACCTCTACACAGGTACATCCACATAAACAAGAACAAATCTGAGACTATGCTTGTTTATTCTTAACATCAGAGAAAACAACTTGTAGATGGAAATAAACCCCGCCTCTAAGACAAATTCATTAATGTGTGTGAGCATATGTGTCTGTGTGAGTGGTTATTTTGCATACAAAAATTTCCCAATATCTTTTTTAATATCTGCGTGGGAGAGCAGTCATACACAAATTATTGTGTGTGCTGCAAGCAGTGATATTTTATCCTTCAACAAAAACAGTATTACACCATATGCAGAGTTTAAAATGACCCCATCCCTCCCCCAGTTCAGCTGTCAAACAATCCAAGGTGTTAAATCGATGGAGGGGAGGCAGAATGGAGCCTTGTTGCTGGAGATAATGCGATTTGAGAGTGGCTATTTTTAGGAATAACAGGAAGGTGGAAAGGGGGGGTGGGGTGGTGGTGGTGGGGGGCTCAAATGACTGCAATGCATTGCAACACAGGACTACGCAAACATGCACGCACACTTCCTTGATGGGAACACACTTTGCAGCTTACTGTTATTTCATGTCAGTCTGTCCACCCATTGTCCTTCTCTTGTCTCTCTCAGGTCGTTTTTCTAAATGCAGATCAGCAGGGTCAGACAGAGAGTGCACAGACTGCCTTGTTAATGGTGGTGAAATCAATGGGCAAAAATGCAGTTTTCAAAGACAGTAAATGGTGCATGTGTTTATCAGCATGAGAATGACAGAATGTGCCCCTGAGAGTGGGCTTTGAAATCTCCTCTGTGTAATATACCAGTGTCCCCAGCAAATAAGAAGGGAAAAAGTAAATCTTTCATGGGAGCTGTCATGAAAATCTAAATTTCCCCAAAAACATAAACTCCACATGTCACTCACACTCTAGTAATACAGTTTCTAATTGAAATTCCAATTGGTTAACTTCTTATTTCCTTTGCTCTTGCAAAGACACATTTGTTATTTAGCAATATACTGTAAACATGTAAAAATATTCTGCAATGTCAGATGTTATCACCACATTAAATGACTGGTATCACTTGCTATCATGTACATAATTACTGTTCTGTATGCCAGAAGGCGCATATCTGTGGGGGTTTATTCCTATCTTTATTCAGGAGCGTGGTCTATCAGTTTTTTCTCAAAACCTCGTGCATATCATCAATACATGTTATAATTAGTCACCACTCATGACAACAACACACTTATAAAGTGGTGAAAATTGCGTTAGAACTTTACTGTTTACATAATGACACTAAAGGACACTAGAATAAAACATTACAGGCAAAAATATGACGAGAGGTGGGGCATGACAGGAGAGGGAGAAAATCATAAGATTTAACATACAGTATTTAAGCTATTTTACTACATGAAACTTAAATTCATTTTCTGTACTATGTGTTTGAAATTCTGACAAATGAGTCTGCGACTACCTGCAGAGGTTAACCTATTTGGATTGTATCTTCAGGACATCTTGGGTGAATGACAGTATGTGTCTGTGCTCATCCCAGGACACTTGTTAATAGCAGATGCCAGCATGTAGACAGAGGTCTATTCCTGTCAATAGATCTGAGCCAGCAAGACACAGAGATATACTTTTTCTAAAAGCTGTAATTCCTGTAGTAAAATATCTCTCCAAATTTGTTTCCAACAAACTGTATGATTCAATTCATCTCTCTCCTTCAACATAGCAAATGCAAAAATAAAAGAGAATATAGAGGTTTGCAATGAAACAGTGGACAATTTCAGTATTTCCTTCAATAGTATTTCATGAAATATAAAATAACAAAGCGATTCTGAATCAATGCCTAAGGTTGGAAAAATGGGCCATGATTAATTATGCCTAAAAATTAAGTATGTCTTATTTATAGACCACTAAGACAATAAGTTTCCTAAAGGCTTGCTCAGCTGTAGTGAGAAAGGGGCAGCAAATTTACTGAAAATCTATGTTTGGACATGGTGTCCCACTTACACTTAAAAGAGCTCTGACTATCTTTTCAGCATTAGAAGAAATCTTACTTTAGGTTTCATGATTAAAAATCAGATAATTAAAATACAAGCAGTAAAGAGAATAGAATTTACCCATACATCCTTTGGAGGCTTTCAGCTGCAACTAAATACTATAGAAATGCAGACACTATTAGTGTCACAGACGATGTTATTTGATTTATATTGTCCTGTTTTCATAATTACTGTGCAACGGACAGCCTTCCCAGTACACAGTAATGACCCATAACTACATGCTAACACATGCTAACATACAGCTCAGTAGGTAATACCACAATTTTTGCTCTAACACCAAGGACCAGTCAGTAACATCTAAAACATCAATGTTTTTTAGAATTAATGATGATTTGCATAAATGTAATTATTCATGACAGTGTTTGTACAGACAGTCCCTTTACTCTTTTCAATTAACAAGACAAAAAGTCTGCAACTGCAGCTCTGTGAGGCTGTACTCGTGTTTGGAGCTAGGTCTCACATGGTAACATGCTGATGATTAGATGTTATGTTTTCCATGATCACCACCATCTCAGCAAAGCATGTTGACATTACTTTTAGTCTAAATATAGTAAAACAAAAAAAGTAATGTTTTTGTCAATTATTAGTCGATGGTTTTAGTCAAAATGCAGTTGTCTTCCTACCTACTCAGGTAACTCTCCTCTGCTTACAGCTTCGCCATTGACAGTACCATTACCTTCCTGAGAGTGCTTTCACACCTGCTTTATTTAGTTTGGTTGAATCGCAGTAGAGTTCATTGCCCACTTGGTGCGGTTCATTTGTGCAGGTGAGAATGCAGCAGTCACCCTCGGGTGCGCACCAAAAGCAGACCAAACAAGCGTGCCAGAACCTCCTTGAAGAGGTGGTCTTGGCACGCTTCCAAACAAACCCGAGAGCGGTTAGTTTGTAGTGAGATCGCAATCCGCCCTCAAACACACCCAACTGCAAAAAGAATTAGGCATTTTTATACTAAACCAGCTGCCGTAATCAGCTGCGCTGTACATTATGGGATGAGAAAATGTTTGTTGACAGTTTGCAGTTTAGCATGGCAGGTCGCAAGCAAACTTGGAGTTGTGAGGAGGTGTGGACCCTCATAGAAATTTGGTCTGAAGACCATATGAAATCCCAACTTTCGAAAAAGAACAGTACAGTCTTCTCATTGTTTAGCAAACAGCTCAGGGAAAGGGGGTTTAATAGATCTGTGGAACAGTGCTGGTTAAATTATACATTTAATTTAATGAAATTTATATTTTGCCTAAATTGTTATATACAAACTATGTAGTTAAGGATGACCAAGGATAGAATTAACCTGTGCAGTTGTCTCCATAATAGCAGTGTGTTGTCTGCTACATTTTACTCCTCTCTTTGTTTACTTCCAGGAGCACCACTGAAATTTTCTTGCATTCTCCTTCAGACCAGTTTCAGTTGTTTCAGCTGGTTCAGACCACAGCAAACAGTGTGGTGTGAAAAGGAACCAGAACGGCTGAAAAAAGCTAAAATGTATAATTTTTGCCTTTGGTCCGGACCAAATGAACCAAACTACAGATGTAAAAGCACCTTGAGATTCCACCTGCACATCCTTAATCCAGTCCAGTGACAAGGACCACAACTTAAACGTACACTAACCATGAAGTCTATTCTGAAAATCCGATATCTGGCAAATAACATTCTAGTTCTAGTCTATTCTAGTCTCAGATTTTCATTTAACAAACATTATTTTGTCTTTGTGCTGTTAATGAAATTAAACAAGGTATAGCTGAGGCTGATTGAAATGTTAATTTAGCTAGGACACAGGCCCAGAGTATGCAATAATTTGAAAATGGAAATGGAAAGGAAGCATGTTCTCGTTCATCCTGAGGGGAACGTGAACCATTACAGGCAAAAAGTCATAATTAATCAATGTATAGCAACTTGAATAATAGAAATAAGCTGTTTCTTATACAGAAGAAAGTCCCATGCAGCTCTATATTACTCCCTGCTTTTCCACATGTTCAATTAAGAAATAAATGGAGGGAGAGAACAGAGAACATTACTAAAAAGTAACTTTTTAGTATGCATGCTGTTGTTTGAGTATGTAATAATTCTGCAGTTGCTTATTGATACAAGTAATACAAATTTCCCCCTGAATCTGAAACTTGCTGCCCAGGTAGACTGAGTGGTTGTGTCAGTAGCTTTTACAATACCAAGGTCCTACAACCAGGTTTCATACTTAACTTTATGTTCAATAGAGATAGTTTTTTTTTTTTTTGAAATCTCAGAGCAAGAATCAAAAATGCAGCAGAAAATTAACTCTTGGTGTAAACACTATTATTAGAGCCATTCACATGCATATAATTATTTGACACATTAAGTAAAGAAACATGCTATGAATTGTAATGTGAATAAAGAAACTTACTTATAAACAACTTTGCAGACAAAAAATCTGTGCTTTTTTTTGTCTGCAAAGTCGTTTATAAGTAAGTTTTATAAGTAAGAATTAATGCTCACCTTTCACATGAAATGGGAATGGAATCCGACAATCTTATTGCAACAGTGAGGAAGAACTGGAGCTCCCCAGGGCTGTGTGCTCAGTCCACTGCTGTTCACTCTGCTGACTCATGACTGTGTAACAAAGCACAGCTCTAATCATATCAAGTTCGCCGATGACACGACCGTGGTGGGTCTCATCAGCAAGAACAATGAGTCAGCATATAGAGACGAGGTGCAACAACTAGCAGCCTGGTGCAAAGTTAATAACCTGTCTCTGAACGTCGACAAGACCAAAGAGATGGTTGTTGATTTCAGAAGAACAAGGAGTGACCATTCTCCACTGAACATCGACGGGTCCATCGTGGAGATCGTCAAGAGCACTAAATTCCTTAGTGTTCACCTGGCGGAGGATCTCACCTGGTCACTCAACACCATCTCCATCACCAGGAAAGCCCAGCAGCGTCTCTACTTCCTGCGAAGGCTGAGGAAGGCTCATCTTCCACCTTCCATCCTGTCCACCTTCTAGTAGAGGGACCATCGAGAGCATCCTGAGCAGCTGCATCACTTCCTGGTTTGGGAATTGCACCATCTCGGACCGCAAGACCCTTCAGCGTATAGTGAGGACAGCAGAGAAGATCATCGGAGTCTCTCTTCCCTCTATCACAGACATTTACACCACACGCTGCATCCGCAAAGCTAACAGCATTGTGGGTGATTCCACGCACCCCTCACACACACTCTTCACCCTTCTGCCATCCGGAAAGAGGTACCAAAGCATTCGGACCCGCACAACCAGACTATTAAACAGTTTCTTCCCTCAAGCAATCAGGCATCTCAAAAGAGAACTGAGCTGAACTGGACACACACACACACACGCACATGCCACCTTACATTTATATTTATATTAACCCTGTTTACACTTGTCAATTTAATATCTGCAATGACGCACATATTGTTCTTTGCACATTGTCTACCACTTACCATGATTGTGGCACATTCACTGCTTTTCTTTGCACAAAGTCGGCCTATATGTTGTTGTCAGCACTGTCTTGTCCTGCCCTGTCTTCCTGTGCACTTCTGTTGTTTAAGTTCTTAAAATGCACCTTAAGTATAGTTTAATTTTTTTCTTAGTTTAATTTTAGTTTCTGTCATAGCTCTATGTCTGTCTGCGTCACTGCACTTGTCTGCGTTCTGTGTAGCACCTCTGGTCTAGGAGGAACGTTGTTTCGCTTCACTTTGTACGGCGTGTGCTATATATGGTTGAAGTGACAATAAAGCTTCTTTGACTTTGACTTGACTTATTACATCATTGATTACAAATTGATGCAGGAAATCATTCATTTGGGATTTGTGTTTTTTTCTGGGGAGAGCTGAGATCACAGTTGAGAAATGTCTATTGTTCTACCACTATGTGTGTGTGTGTGTGTCTGTTGAGCCTTGAGAATGCAGAGTTCATCCACCCAGTTATTTGATGCTAAAATTAGTTGCAAACAGCAAACATTGGAAATAAATGGGAAAAGGGATCAGAGAAGAAAGAGAAGAAAGAAAACATAAATACCGAAAAACAGAGAGAGAGAAGGAGAGAAATGTGGTTAGTAGAAGATGGTGAAACAGAAAAAATAGGAAGACACACAAGGAAAGGACTGAGAATGCATAATGCAAAAGCCTGCTTTCCAGTCTTGACTTGCCTTATTGTTTCACGAGACCACCAGCTGAGCATGGGACACAGGCACAGAAACACACATACACACACACACACTTGTATACATAAAACCAAATATTACTTTTTTTCTGACTTTAATGTCTCCCATCAAAGCTGGTAATTAAATGTATAAAATAAGGTACAGCAGAAAGAAACTCATCAAACACATGAGATTAAGAGATAGTAAGGGCTCAGCTGCATTAAATAATGTCAGTCTGAGAATAAGTGACATAAAAGTGACTTTGATATTACCACACTATTGAATCTTTATTTCACTAAAACTCAAACCACCTGTTTCTTGTATATATTTGAAGTGCCTAGGTAATTTAGTAGTAGTAGGGGATTGTTAGACTTCATGTCTTGGCAGGTGGGTAACCTGTAGTTTCAAAGCCCTGAACCCCATGACTCTCCTTGGTCAAATAACATGTTGCATTTGTTACTACCAACTCTAGGGGAAGAAGAAGTAAGTAAGGAAGTAAGGAAGAAGTACATTTAAAGTCAATGTAATATAGAATGTAATTATGTATCTAAAATAAACACACTTACATTAAAATATAAATTAAAGGTACTTGTAACTTGAGTATTTCCAATTTGGCCACTTCCATGTCATGGCTTCATGCAACTCTGAGATAAATATTGTCCATTTTACTTGATGATTAACACAACAGAAGATGATCTGATGAAACATGTTGTACTTCACTTGGTCGTTTTTTATATACAATTCTTTCAGTTTCAAAAAACATTCATGCAGACAATCCAAGTGTTCTATAGTAAACCAAATTGTGTTTTCAGATGTTGTACGGGGTTAAAATGTCCTGCATGGATCCTTTAGGTTGTAAATTTTCAGAATAATGTTGGTTGCCAATAATAAATAAATAAATACATTAAAATTTGGCTTAATGTGATGAATTAAACAACCAATCAGCAACATGTGAAACCTCTATGGTCGTGCCAACATCAACCAGAAAAGCAGAGTAATGCAAAGTTACAGTTTACATTATAAACTATCATTTTATTGTAGTGTATAGTTACAGTTTTAGCTTATATAGTGTATGTCAGAAGCTACTTTGAGTCAGAATATAGGGCAAAAACACATTAGCTAATACTAAAGGAAAAAATAGAGTTGACTCATTTTAAAGAATAAGTCTGTGTAAGGATGGGGGTTTAAAAAAAGAGGAATAAAAAGAAAAGCGCTTGAAGGGGACAAGTGTCAGTAAGAGTATGCGTATATCAGCGGGAAATCACAGGTACATACTCTGGGGCTAAACACACAGTCTCTCTCACACATGCTCTGCCTCAGGCTCTTGCAAATACAGGTGCAAGCAAGCAAAAAATATATTCAGACTTTGTCAAACACACACACACACACACACACACACAAGAAGCTATCAGGAGACACTCACAGGAAAATATGTATGTGGTCATAGCACACACATCTGGCTATAGATCCACTTTGATTCCCATGTTATACTGACCAGATAGGTACGTGTATGCTTAAGGTGCTAATGGGAAAGAAGAAAAATTTCGAGTTTCTGAAACAGTCACTCGTCTCTATACCTGAATTGGTTTTCCCACAGGAGAAATTACATAACACAGCTGGTTTCTGCACACACACACAGACACACACACACACATGCTTAGGGGAACAGAGAGGGAGATATGGAAGTGTACTTGTTCAGTGCTGCCTCTTGCTGTACCACACACACAAAAAGCTCACAGAGAAAAATAAAGAGTTTTTGGCTCCTACTGCTTTTGGTGATAGACTTTTACAGTACATCAATGTATTACTCTCAAACTCAAATGACTGTAAAATAACCAAATCATGCTTCTGTCTAAATGATGTCACCTCTCATCCTATTTCTCTATTCACTACCCTTAGATAAAACAGACAGGGTTTGACACCTGATAGTTAGATTTCTCTGAATGTTGCTTTCGGCTTTGTCAGCTGGGGAAAGAGTAAATTTAACAGTTTGAATCTTGGCACAGCACTATCACTGAACCTGGGTCTGAGTACAAGACAGAATTTTCTAAATTACTTATTTATAGGTCTTTGCTTCCTTTCCATTTCCATTTTCAAATTATTGCATACTCTGGGCCTGAGGTGTCTATCTAGAAAGAAATCTGCAAAGCTCCCAGTTCCCAATGTGTCCTGATAGAATATTCAATTTGATGATGCAGGCAGAAAACAAATGCCGTTCTGGCCAGTCAGTTTTTCTGGCTAGAGGTGTCTGGCAGGTATAAAGTCAAAACAATATCTAAGATGTGAAACATTTTTTTAACATAACATTATTTTGAAAGAGAGAGACCAAGAGGGAGAGAGAGAGAGAGAGAAACATTTCTCATTCTATAGTGAGTAGTAACCCAGTATGCCTACTACATACAGTATGTGAAAAGCTCTACAGTACATTTCTGGCTCCAGAGGGAGCTGCATGAAATGAACAAATGTCATGTGATAAGAGGCTTAAGAGGTTTAAAATAAAAAAAAAAAGAAAAAATATAAAAACTAAAATTAATAAAGTCTAGAAAAGGAATTATATTTTTATATATACTATATATATACTTGTGTGGGTGAGGAGGATACAGAGGATAGGGTTAAATGGAGGCAGATGATTCTCTGTGGCGACCCCTGAAGGGAGCAGCCTAAAGGAAAACAAGATATACTATATACATATATATATATATATATATATATATCAATATTGATATAAAGCATCAATATATATTCAAGTCCTGGGAAAACTGTGGATCCCAGAAACCTGAAGGTTTTCACTGTAGACACTGTGATGCTGAGGATGATGAGAGGGGAGAGAGTTGGAGTCTTTTGCGGAAGTCTACTATCATCTCCACAGTCTTGAGCTCCATGTGGTTCTGACAGCACCAGTGGACCAGCTGTTCCACTTCTTGCCTACATGCAGACTCATCACTGTCCCGGATCAGACCAATGACTGTGGTGTCATCCACATACTTTAGGAGCTTCACAGAAGGGTCTCCCCAGATGCAGTCAATAGTGTAGAGAGAGAAAAGCAGTAGGGAGAGAATACACCCCTGCGGGGACACCAGTGATGATGGTCAGGGTCCTGGATGTGATGCTCCCCAGCATCCTGCCGCCTCCTTGTCAGTCAGGAAGCTGGTGATCCACTTACAGGTGGAGGCGGTTACTGTGAGCTGCGTGAGCTTCTGGAGGAGGATTTGAGGGATGATGGTGTTGAATGCCGAGCTGAAGTCCACAAACAGGATCCTCGTGTACAGGTGATGCAGAATGTAGCACAGTCCTATGCTGATAGCATCATCTGCTCACCTGTTTACCTGGTAGGTAAACTGCAAGGCATCCAGCAGGTTGCTCAACACCAGTCTTTTAATAAACAGCAGGGTGACAGGCCTGTAGTCATTTAATCCTGTGATGAGTAGGGAGTCTGTGTGGGTGTTGTTTCTCCACATTCGTCACCTGATCAGTCAGCTATTGTGTCAGGTCAGTGATGCAGGCCTGAGGTAAAATGTAAACTCTGACCAGCACAAATGAGGTGAACTGAATAAAATGGTTTGCAGTTTGTTAAGTGAGGACTGTTTCTGACGTGTACATAGAAGCAGATTCCACCTCCCTTTGTTTTCCCCAGATGCTCTGTGCAGTGGTCCACTTAGAAAAACTGGAATCGAGGCAACCAAAGTGTCCACTGAGCCAGGTTTCAATGAAGCAGAGGGCGGCGGTCCCATTCCCAGGAAGTTCCAGTTTTTGGTGTTGAGAGGCAGCAGCTCTTATTAGCCAGATGTATATGTAGATGCGTATGCTAAGCTAAATCTGCAGAGCAAAGCTCTGCAGGTAAAGTTTGGTGTCATAATTCAGGGGCCACATTCTGACAGTCTAGAAAGGCATGGCCTTCATAGCTGCTGAAACTTTGGGCTCAATCAAAATGAGACAGCCTGGTCTATGGAGGACTTTCTGTTTGCAGAAATGGACTGTTTGTGTCACCAACTGGTCATGTCCCTACTGCTAAGTCACAAAGTGCTGCTCCTGTTGGATTTGTATCATTATCCATTTGACTTAGTTGAAATCCATTAACACGCTTGTGTAAAAAAGTGAACTTGGGCTCAGCCTGATCCATGGACTCTGCACTTGTGTCTGGAAGATTTGAAACACACACACAGATGTCACCATTCGGTAAATAATTGTATATCTGGACCCAGGCTTGCAGACAAAGATTTTATTTAACGCAAACAGGAAAACTCAATACAGGTATTTACATGGGAGAATCCAGGAACACAGGAGCAGGACTAGAAAACACAGAGAACCAGATGAAGACTGCAGAGACACAGGAGAGAACAGTAGGACACATGAACTAGGAGAGGCACAGAATGCAGGAACCAGTCGGAGACCCAGGGCAGCTGATAACATGAACCAGGGACCAGGAGAGGAAGGAGAACAGGAACCAGGGGACACAGAACACAGGAACCAGGAGGACACTTGAGGAAACTCAGTTGAGTGTGCTAATTCACAGGGAAACACGAACCAGGAAACAGGAGTCTGGTGACATGAAACACAGGAAAGGGTAGAGGTCAAGGAGACTCAGGAGAGTGTGGCCACTTACAAGGAAAAAGGAGCCAGGGAAACATGAGCCCTGAGATGTGGGACACAGGAACAGGGAGAGACCAAGTAGACAAAGGGGAGGAAAAACCAGGGAACACAGGTGAAAGAAATCAAGGACAAAGCAGACATAAAGCTAAAGGAAACTAACTATGGGAAGCAGAGGAAATAAAATAAAATAAGAATCCCCAAAACAAAAAGCAGGGCACAGACTGACAAAAGAATGTTCGGATATGTTGGTTTGCTAAGGATCCAACAGATAAACCTTTTGTTTCCCAGGGAGAGAAGGCTGCATTTGAAGAGCGTACAACTTATGACAGCCTTGTCGCGATACTGTGAGGCAGTAAATACAGCCTTCGAAGAATGCAGTCCCTGAATTGAGATACAGCCGAAGACTTCTTAGTGGTTGATTTCTCAGGATATGGCACTTTCCTTTTCCATATTGGTGCCTACACCTGTCCACTAGATCACAGCTCTAATTAATATTTGTCTTTTTATTGCCTATAACCACAATCTTAGACTAACTGTAAGTGTCATGGTGAATTTCATGTATTTTAATGACTGTGAATCCAGAGGTTATTTAGATAATAATAATAATAATACATTTTATTTCATGGCACCTTTCAAAGTCTCAAGGTCACCTTACAGATAGAAAAGGAAGCATACAGCATGATATACATAGAGTGCATTAAAACAACAGTAACAAGAATGCATAAACGGCGGGAGAGAATGTAAAGGCAAAAGCGTGGATTATCTAGGAAGTGGGCGAAGTACAGTAAAAGTAAATTGAAATACAGAAACCCAGATGACAGAACAACAAATATGAAACAGTATGAGACAATATGAAATAGGCAGAGGGTGGTAGGACATCACGGGCTGCTTTGAGAAGTTAAGAGAGTTAGGTGGAAAACGCTATACGGAACAGATATGTTTTGAGTGATGATTTAAAAGTTGATAAGTCCGGAGACGACCGGATGCGATGAGGGAGAATGTTCCAAAGGCGGGGCGCAGTGTGGCTGAAGGATCTAGCGCCCATGGTGGCCAGGCGCGCTGTAGGGGTGCAGAGGAGAGTGGAACTGGAGGAGCGGAGAGGACGAGGCGGAGAATAGATATGAAGTAGTTCAGTGATGTATGGTGGGGCAATAGGGTGGAGGGCTTTGTAGGTGAGAAGGAGGATTTTATAGTTTATATGGAAGGACACAGGGAGCCAGTGAAGTTGTTTAAGGACAGGGGTGATATGATGTGAGGATGGAGTTCTGGTGATGATTCGGGCAGCAGAGTTCTGGACAAGTTGAAGTTTGCGAAGTGATTTGAGAGGTAGACCAGTGAGGAGTGAGTTACAGTAATCCAAACGAGAGGTGACAAAGGCGTTAATGAGTATTGCCGTACTATCGGTGGTGAGTGAGGAACGGATGCGGTTTATGTTACGGAGATGGGAGTAGGCCGACCGGGTAGTGGTATTGATATGCTGAGTGAAGGAGAGAGTACCGTCTAGGATGACATCCAGGCTTTTAACTTGGGGGGAGGGGAGGACAGTATTGTTGTCAATTTGAATAGAGAAGGTGCTGGTTTTAGAAAGGGTGGATCTGGTGCCCACGAGGAGAATTTCAGTTTTGTCAGGGTTGAGTTTCAAAAAGTTATGGGTGAACCAGGTTTTGATATTATGTAAGCAGGTAAGGAGGGAGGGAGGGGGGAGGGTAGAAGATGGAGCAGCAGAGAGGTAGAGCTGGGTGTCGTCTGCATAACAGTGGAAATTGATGTTATGTTGCCTAAGGATATTTCCGAGAGGAAGGAGATAAATAATAAAGAGGAGGGGCCCCAGGACAGAGCCCTGAGGCACGCCACAACTGACAGTAGAGGGCTGGGAGTGGAAGTTCTGGAGATGGACGGACTGGGTGCGGTCAGATAGGTAGGAGGTGAACCATGAGAGGACCGAGCCGGCTATGCCGATGGAAGCAAGGCGATGGAGGAGAATATTATGTGAGATGGTGTCAAAAGCTGCAGTTAGGTCAAGGAGGATGAGGATGGAGACAAGGCCAGAGTCTGCGGCTACTAGGAGGTCGTTGGTGATTTTGACCAGGGCAGTTTCAGTGCTGTGAAGTTGGCGGAAACCAGATTGAAAGTGTTCGTATAGGCTATTGGCGGAAAGGTGGGTATGGACCTGGTGGTGAACAACTTTTTCCAGGATTTTGGAGAGGAACGGGAGATTGGAGATAGGGCGGAAGTTGTTAAGGTCGGCAGGATCGAGACCAGGTTTTTTTAGAATTGGTGAGATGATGGCTGTCTTGAGTGATGGGGGTACGATGCCAGAACTGAGGGAAGTGTGAATAATGTGGGTAAGATGAGGAAGGAGAGAGGGGAGACAGAGCTTGACGAGGTTGGTTGGTAGGGGGTCAAGTTTGCAGGTTGAGGGTTTGGATTTGAGGATCAGGGAAGAGATAACCGTGGTGGGTGGAATGATAAAACTCGAAAGCAGGGAGGATACTGGTGCTATAGACCTGCAGGTTTCAAACACAAATAGGGGTCTACAAATGCAGACAAGTAATCTAAACCTCTAGATTCATTCACATTACAGTGAGTACACCAAAGCATAGGAAATCACTGGCCTTAATTACCAAGCAGTGTATGAAAATTGTTGCCATTGGGAATAAATGGAAGTAAATGACTGCCTTGAACAAGAAAGTTGCATGTTTTGAAAAAATGACTCTTTTGAGTCCGACAATAAAAAAAAAAACAAACATTGGTATGGTACTTTAACGGCAGGTGTTTAATTTATTTTTCTTTTGTTTGCTCCTTTCTGGTATTCTCGGTTTTGCTTCCCCTCCTTCCACTGTTATTGGGGAAATTCTAAATTCATTTGTTCTGGAAGAATAGTACCCTCCTCTGTTTTGTGCCATAAAGCAGTTCAAATGATTTCCGGCCAAATCCAACCAGGTGGGATTAAATACACTACAGCAGCAGGGACAGCCAATCTTATTGGTAACTAATTTGTACCAAATTTTAACCAATATGTGGCAACTCTTAGCAAAACTGAAGGATTAAATTCAAATACGTCCTGGCTGTTTTCATGAGGCCTGGCTTCAGGTTGAGATGTTACATTTGTCTTTTAGGTCTGAGTTTAAGAAGCTCTCTTTCATTGCATTCAGTTTGTTTTTTCCATTTTGTCTTTTTAAATGTTGGCAGTTGTAGCCCGGGCACAACTCCCATGTGCACCAACAATAATAGAATCATGAATGCATTGTTGTTTATTTTTCTGCTGACCTTGGAGTGTTTTACTGATATTGTAACATTTTATTCAACTCTGGAAAAGAAATCCAAATAAAAATACATACACAGAAACATTCAACACTTGTCTGATAAATAACTAACCAACTAATAACAAATAGAGACAACCAACAAATAACCAACTAAGGTTGTGGAGGGTCACAGCTGTTTTGGTGGCATGAGGGGTACAGATGGCAGTGACAACGGGTCCTGCCACTAACTGTCACTAACTCCTCACAGACAAGATACAAAACATTATTATAGAAAACACTGTGTCTCTTCCGTCAGTGTTTTTTTTTTTGTTTTGTTTTGTTTTTTTTTTTGAGAGAAAGTAATTCATGAACAAGGCAAATCTATGTGTGTTGTCTCTGTCATTGTGGGTGATAGTCCTAAACAGGGCTAGTCAGTAGGCCTATGTAATACTGGAAGTGCTGGATTTCACAATTAGATATCATTGACAGATATGTACTTGAGGGAAAAGTGTCTCTGCCCTTTTTTTCAGGAAGTTGTCTTAAAACACTTCCTGGAAGGAGTAACTTTTTTTTCATTTTTCAATGCACAATGACTTGAATCAGAGAATGAAGAAAATCTTTTTGTATCATAAATTAAAATACTACAGGGAACCTACTTACATTGATCTACCACATCTGTACCATCTGTACCCCTCATGCCACCAAAACACCTGTGACCTTCCAGTCCTGTAAGTTGCAAGGTGAGGCCTCCTTGGCCTGAACTTGTTCTTCCAGCACATCCCATTTGTCCACCAGATAAACGAGTTAGTGGATGATGTAAAGATGTGCTGATTATGAGATTTCTGTGTGGAGAGTGATATTAATTGAGTTTTATATGCGTGTATATAATGGTTTGGCAGACTGGTTTTAGTTTTTAAGGGGAAAAATAAAGGAAACAGTCCAGCTCTTTCATCATTCAGTTCTACTTCTTCTTTCTGGTTAACAGCTCGTATGTGAAGTTTATTGATTATTTTGCTCTAGCTTATCTCTGTATACAGCACTGTGCCTTGCAGGTGGCAGGACCAGATGATGACTGCCTTGGGAACCTTCTCCATCCCCCTTAATGAGATTATTTGCAGAGGTCACCTTTGAACAATACTCACTAACCTGGTTTGTTAACAGACCCATCTCTCTATGTGCAGCACACCTGATGGAGGAAAAAGCCAAACTTTACCTGTCCAACGGTTCATTTTAGTGCAGAATTTCTCCTGGTGGTTTCCTGCTGTTTCCCCACCAAATTTCCTGGATCCACCCTAGGAGTGTAAATAAAGGTAAATCTTCTTTCTCTTTCTCTTCTTTCTTCTCTCAGTCTTTCAGAAAATATTCAGCCAGACATATCTGCAGATATAATAACTGCTTTCTTTCTATCCAGGCAACAGCACTGACACTTCAGAAAAAATGGAGATCTGTGTTTCTTTGTACTGAAAATACAGATGATGATGAAATCATACTGACTCAACTCAGAATGCAGACCTCAGTAAGGTACTCCTTCAATTGCTAGTGGTTTATGGATAACAATCTTTCTCCTAACACCAGAAATATAACCAGTATCATTGCCTTCTGGTGAAAATGTCTTTCAGAGATTTGAATGTTTCAGGTTTCCCCCAAAACATGAGCTTGACACATCAGAAAAAATGACTGTGACCCTTTGACAGGAAGAAGCAGTAGATAGTGAGTGGATGGATGGACCTTGGTATTTGCTTGGTACCTGCACTTGATTCCTCTGTGGCTGATCAAATATTAATCTGCTGTTACACACTGCCACACTGTATGTACAGTGTCATCTTCACGTATGAAGATGACACTTGTATATTTTAGCCACTCACACCAACCAGTTGAGGCAGATGGCCGCCCAAACTGAGCCTGGTTCTGCTGGAGGTTTTTTCTTCTGTTAAAGGGAGTTTTTCCTCTCCACTGTCTCCAAGTGCTGATCATAAGGGATTTGTTGGGTTGTTTTGTTTTTGTAGAGTGCCTTGAGATGATTTGTATTTTGATTTGGCACTATGCAAATAAAACTGAATTGAATTGAAATGAACTGAATCTTTGGTTGGATTATTGTATTATTTTAGGAATTTCTGCCTTTTACGCAGTTGGCTGCAGCCTAGCCACTATGTCCTCTCTACCAACAGCCTCCAGGGCTTCCATGTGCAACCTGTTGAATTATGTGGGTCTGCACAGAGTTACACCTCCAGGTGTACCTGTGTATAAATTAAAATCAGATGCCTAAACCACTGAAATCAACAAAATCCTTTCAATGAAATACCAACATGAGAAAAATGCTCACTGAACATCAAGGTTGGTTTTTGTCTGATGTGGTTTTTCGTTGTACATTAGGAACTCACTGCAGGATGTAGTACAAACCAGAAGTAATCAATGAATCAGGAAAACCAGAATTGCCAACCTTTACCTGGACATTTCAGTGTCCTTTGAAAAATCAATACACCTTTTAGCTCTATGCAGTCCTGTCTATTTGAAAGTATCTTTAAATACTACTATTTTGCTAATGTTGCTCAAGAACATAATGAAATGTAAATTACTTAATTAATGTCACATGTTGACACTGAATGCATCAGCAACATATTTTGTTTTCCTTTTGCAATACAATAGCTGCTCATATCCAATCTCTCATTTGCATGTTGTGGACCTTTCTTAATATGTCCACTAATTTATAATCCAGCCAGCAATTATCTTTTGCTTGCTGAGTTTTCTTTGAGCAATTAAATAAATCAAAACCAGCTGCATGCCCCTTGATCTGTATCTCACCGTGAACTTTCCCTAACCCTTTCTTAGGAAGGAAAGACATTGTTCTCCACATTAACATGTTAAGAGAAATATTTGAGCCATATTATTAGCTGGGTGGTGATTCATATCAAACATTCACATTGTTAGAAAATGGAAACTGTGGAACGCTTCCAGTTAAGATAAAACTCTTTACTCAATTTGACACAGCTGATAAGACAATAAATGTGACATGCAAAAGATTTACTTTTCATAATCTGCCACTGCTTATTTTTCTTTTCTCCACCTCTGCCCCCACACACCAACCTTCTGCCACACCCACATTTACATGGTAAATGGTTGTATACTTGTATAGTGCTTTTTTTACACTTGTGTACTTAAAGCACTTTTACCTTTGTCCATTCACCGACTCGCTCACACACATTCATACATGGAAGTGAAAGTGACTTATGTGGCCAAGTATGGTGACCCTCTGCATTCAACCCATCCCAAAGTACACACGCACATCTCAGTGTCTTGCCCAAGGACACTTTGGCTTGTAGACCAGGGAAGCCAAGGATTGAACAACCATTCCTCTGGTTCATGGTCGACCTGCTCTACCTCCTGAGCCACAGGCACCCACAATGCAAACATGCAAACCCTTTTTGTGTGTGTTTACAAATACGCACATTTATTCACTGCTCTTGTCTGGAAAACCTTTTGCCGTATATGTTTGCACTTTCTTGCAACGTTGTGCATGCGCAGCATGTTGCTGTATTTGTTTCTGCTGTTTTTGGTACTTGTCTGCCGACTGCAAGCATTTTTCCTCCTTTGTGTTTAACAGAAAATGTTTTGGCAGCTCTCTCTCTCTTTCTTTACCTTCATTTCTGCAATGTGAATGCACTCTTTTCTTTCCTCTTCTTTCCACCTTCTAATCTTTCTCTTTTCCTGGAATCAATGATGGTGAAAATTCAGTGTGGAAAACAATTAAAATAATCTCTTGCTTACTGCACTCACATTCACCACTTCTATGCAGAATCTAACCTCTTTTGTCTTCTCTTACCCTTCTCCTGTGGCAAAATTGGCCAGAAGATATTTCCTTAACACATTTTCCCACTGGCCTTGAATGTTTTCTCATCCTGTCTCTTGTTTGTTTCTTTGCTTTATTGTTGTTTTTTTTTCATACATTTTCCATCCTACCTACTTTCTCTTCTTTCTCTGCCTTATTGTTTCCTCAGTGTTGTCTAATTATTTGAGTCTGTTGCCACTTCAAAGTGGCCCGTTGGCTGATTGAAGCTTGTTAAGAAGAGAAAACGAGCAGGGGAATTTCATAATGGCTGCTGAAATTTGTTAGCAGAGATTGTGCAGATGGTGGGTGTGTGTATGTTTTGGGGATTTTATGTGAAGGGTAATTGATAGGTGTGTGGATGGATAAAGCAGGCTGTTTCTGTGTGTGTTTGTGTTTGTATTTGTGTTTGTGTTTGTGTGTGTTTGTGTTTGCGTGGTATTACTTTGTTCAGTGCATGAGCTTGTGTGCATCCTTTTTCCAATGTCCCTGTTTAATGCGTGTCTGTCTGCGTCTGTCACTGCCTGCCTGTGTGTGCATGTGTCAGTGTGTGTGTGTGTGTATGTGTGCCCTTTCGATTACCCTTGAAATATGAAGCAGCTTTGACTAAAAGGTCACAAACTCCCAGCAGAGCAGAGATGTGGAAATTCCTACAAAAGTACCAAATGCTTGAGTGTTCAAACGTAACGAGTCCCAGTCCAATCATTTCAGAACATGAAGCCAAGTGGCAGATAATTTCCCACTGCTTATCACCAGTTGGAGACTGCAGTTTTAGCTTGTGTTGAAACCTGACTGTGACAACAATATTTAAAGGGCGATTCCTCTTCAAATACAGCAGTTTGAATTGCTACATAAACAGTGTTATAGACATTGTTTTATCTACAAGTTAGAAAGGAACTACTTTCGTAATTGGCTACAGTTTACATCTGTCATTTGCAATAATTCATATGTAAAAGAAGTTTTTTTTTACTACCTATGGAAACAGTGTAGACCTGTGCGCACATTGTTGCCTCCATCAGTTTAACATCACACTCCTTAAAGATATTCAGACTGACAATGTAAAGTTAAAAAAAAAAATCTAAATCGGTGCAGCAGGATCGGCATTGTTAGCATTGTTTGTTATTCCAGGGAGGTAATAATCTGTCAGTACCATACACACAATGCAACTTGACTGCTGACAGTTCAGTCAAAGATTCTGGTGCTAATAGTGGCTAATGTAGCCTCAAGCAGAAATGAGGAGCAGACTACAGACCCAACTGACACTGACTCAAGTGACACTTATCAGACTTCACACAAGCTGTCACATATGCAGTCGTGCTCCCCAGCACCTGTAAAAATCGGTGAAATTCTGGGCCTCTGTGGTGGTGAGAGGGTATCAAGAGCCCCTATGTAGAATCAAACTAGACATGTTGTACTTACCTCCTGCTTTTTTTGGGTGGAGTCGGGGCATGCATGAGTGAGTGGCAGCATGACATGAATACATTGTCTGCAATAAATTAAGCTGAGGAAAGCTGTAATGTCCATATTTAGCTTTACGGTGTAGCCAAACACACTGTGTATGCATAAACAGAAATGTGTAAAATGGGTGGGTGACAATGTACTTGGAGATTCTTTACTTGGTTATGATTAAATCAAATCTGAGTTATATTGACAGTGCATGAAGACCTTGGATTTTCATGAATACTGTATTTTGGTGCACTTCATGTTTTGCTTTCAGTTGAAGGATCCCATACTGTTATTTGAAATGAGAAAATTCTGGACATTGTAAATGTATGAAGACTTATTCAGCAAGACTTTCACCAGAAGGCAATAATATTTATTACATTATACTTTTGCTGTCTGGGAAGGACAGTGTTATTCTGTGAGAATCTGAAACCAACAGCATCTGCAGAAGTGCCTTTTGCACAGTTATCTGTCTGCATGTGTGCTTTACATTCAGTATAAAAAACAGATTTCTATTTGTGCTGAAGTGGCAGAGTTGTTAATACATTTAAAAATACAGATAAAGTCTGTTTACAATATATCCTGCAAGACAGAGATTTCCAATATTTCCACTCCTGGGCTATGAAGCTAAACCTGTTTTCCAGGAGACTCAGTGTGGAAACAGCACGAAGCCACTGGAAGAAACTCTGCATTAAAAGATAAAGTTGGACATTATTGGGATATTTTAGGCAAGTTTTTTTTTCTATATGACCTATACAGAGAGGTGGGTTAGTGAGCACAGTTCAAAGGTTACTGCTAGAAATAAATAGTGAAAATAGCAGTGATTTTTTAAATTGTGTTTTTATTTTTTTAATGACTATTGATGACTTTATCAGCCTTCTGACAACTCCCTCAGGACCCACTGAAGGATTTTACAAATGTTTCCTTATTTAAAATGTGATATTTCTTATCTTTAAACAACATAAATATCAGCCCTCCATTTTATGCATATTTTATCACTGACAGTGGTTTGTCTGTGTCAGCAGACGAAAGTGAAAACACAGTGTTTCCTTCCCTGGAGCCTCTTTCTATGACTTATTTACTATTTAGTTTATATAACACATGTACTGTTGGAGTACTATATTTGGCTCCCTGGTAGTAGTCTAACTCAGTGTTAATGGTTAGTCTACTGCTAATTATCCAGTATGCTGGTGCTCTGTTACTAGATTACAATTTAGATCAAGTGAGAAGAGACACTGTAAAACTATCCAACTCTTAGACAGACTGAAAAACATCTGCAGATTTTGCATAAATGGCTTACAATTGGAGATTTTAAGTATGATATGCTATTATATTCCAAAGCAACAATGCTTCCAGCTTTGGCAGTGGGAGAATGCATATCATATCATATCATATCATATCATATCATATCATATCATATCATATTATATCATATAACACATACATCATATTATATCATATCATCAAATCATATATCATCTCATATATATATCATATACATTATATCATATCACGTATCATATCAAATCATATCACATCATTTATTCATTCATTATCTATACCCACTTATTCCTATTTAGGGTCACAGTGATCAGCTGGAGCCTATCCCAACTCTCTTTGGGTGAAAGGCAGGGGTACACCCTGATGCTTGCAGATTTAACAGTAACCTGGAGCGTTTTTTGATGTAAATCAACATGTTTCTTATTGTATTTTGGGACTACTGGAGTGACCTGATTTTAAAATACTCTGCATTGGAAAACATGCTTCAGTGTATATGCTACAGTTCATTTTCTGGACTATTCTTCAGCAGATAGGTAACGCATTCATCATCACAATACACAAGTGCAGCTAAATGGAAAGTGATCACAGTGGCCTGATGATCATTATCACAGTGTATTTCTATAAAAGACATGATTACAACCGGGGTATGTCAAGTCATTACATATGCACACCAAGTGTAAGAGTAAACTCTTCATATTTATCAAATATCAACTGGCCTTTGTGGTCAATACCAAATACCTGATTCAAGCAACAGGTATATTTTTCAGATATGTATGTCAAGACAGTCTTGGACATACTGAGATGGTTCATAGTATATGTGTATTCAATATATTAAGGTTTTGAATATTTGTTCACTTATTGTAAACTATTACAACGGAAAATACACAGTCAATGAGTGCTTTCGACAGCACCTTAAATAATGTATTATTCAAACACCAGATGTAGCAGAAGCTTCTGTAGAAATGTGCAAAATAGAAGCTACAGTAGATTTCTCATGGGTGACACACAACACAACCAGTCCCAGAATATAACAAGAGAACCTCACTTTTCCCTCTATTGAGTGGCTGCATAGAGACATATTTACTGAGTACCACTTTAAACACTAAAGGAAGTAAAGATAGGCTTAAAAAGTTGAACTGTTCTGAATTCCTTACTATGACTCATCATAAGAAAAGCGTATGAACCACACAAAATGAAATCTTACTTAGTATTTCATATAGCACACAGCTATCATATAATACTATGAAAAATTCAACTGTAGTTTGGCCAAATAAAAAATTTTTTAAATCCACCCATCTATCCGTTATACAGCCATAATGCGCCATAATGGTCAATCTGGCTGATCCCAGGTGACATTGGGTGACAGGCAGGGTATACCCCAGACAATTCACCAGTCTAGCACAGTTGTTGCTTATCTTTAGTATATATACTCAATCGATTCTAATCATTTAAAAGAATTGCAGTCCATTACAGAGAGGACATTGTATTTTTACTTATTAGAATTGGCTGCTGACTGATGATGAATTCATGCATTGGTAGCAGCTTTTAACGCTCTGAGTGATTTGGCGGCTGCTCTAAAAATGTTTCATAAGCATCTGAGCTTTTCAAACTTTAAGGCATCCTTCCCCATGGGGGCACAATAGAGCTGAAGGGGGCATAGAGGTACAAAATGCATGAGTTGAAAGAGACAAGTGTATACAAGAACAGGAAATTAGTTATTAGGCCATTGATTTGGCCCACTAATCAACATGGTCAGCACCAGCAGCAGCAGTGGCTGTGACACATGGCTCATGGAAGCAAGCAATCACACTCCTTCTTAGTCAGTATTTTATAACTCAAATCTGAACACAGATATCATAGACAAGTTTTTAGATCCAGGGTACTTACACTTTCAGACCCAATCCAGCAAAATTTTAATGCCAGTTTTCCACAGTGTTAAGAAGTACAGGCTTTAAAAAGAGCTCATGTTGTTATTCACAGTATTCCTCACTGAATTCATCGAAACATTATACTTCGGTATACCCCCAGTTTATAAAATGTAGTTTTAAAGCCTAACACATGAACATCCTCCAAATTAAAACTTTCCTGGAACTAAAGGTACCTAGGTATTGTCAGCAAAAGTACCATATTTAAACTAAAAATAGCCATAATTGTCAAATGGCCTCATACAATCCAATCTTATATTTTAATTTCACTGGAGTATGAATAATTGAGGTGAAGCAAATAGTCACTTGTAACAATAGCTGTCAAAATAATGTGGTATAGTAAGGTATGTAGTATGGTACTGTATCTAAAAACCTAAGTACGCCTTAAGTGCAGTTTCTCTCAGTTAACTTACTGTGTATCTGATATTGCTAGTAGAAAGTGCTATAGTTGATTGCAGAGCAAGGCAGAGAAACAACCACTTTTAGATTGTGTGACTACACATTAAAATAATTTTTCATTTCTCAAAAACAAATTGAACATACGCAGGTGCTACAAGATTACTGCGTGCACTAATGATTTGACAAGCACTGTTGTAGATGGTGTCTAGCAGTTTTAGGGTGGTGGTAGGAACCTACAGGATATCATTGGGGACCACCTTTGCCAAACAGTTGGGAACTTGAGTTGAAGCAACAAAAGTTTTAATTCAACTAGAAAGATGTAATTTGAACCAACATCAAACAAAACATATAAACGTTGTAGTAGCAGTAGTATCCATCCAAAATTTTGGAGCAGTTGCTTTTTACCAAATGATTTAAAGATACTGATTTCCCTTTGCCCAATTTCTCTTCTCCATAATTATTAATGTCTCAATGAAGTTTCTTGTTCTAAATTGAAGTTTGTGAAGTTCACTCATAAGTCAGAGAGTGAGTCACTCATCTCTCCCTCAATCAGCTGATGTAAGCTGCATACATTTGCTTATATGATGTTTAACACCCTTGAGTCCCAGTTTAAATGCTAAAGCCAACTGGGAAAGTGTGGGCAGAGAGAGTCTGTGAGTAATGCTCACCCTGCTCTCTTTAATAGTGTCAAGGTGACTTTGAACAAGCCACTAAAATCCCAGCTGATCTACTGAAGCTGCTCAGTCAACTGTCAAAGGCTGCTTGGGAACATATGTGACAGATAGAAGGCATATCTTAGCGCGACCATAGAGGATTGCAAATCTTTGAAATGCTGTTTTGGAAATGGTAAAAAAAAGAAAACCTGCATTACAGCACTGCCCTCAAATTTTACTATAAAACTTAATATTAGCACTGTGTTGCAACTTTGCAAAATGTATTCAACAGTGATGGTTAAAGATGGATTACAAGCCATAAATGCTGTTAGAATGTTTGCATTCCATGCATGAGAAACTAACGGAGAATACCTTTAAACTGCAACTTTTTTGAGTTGCCAGTAAAACTAAAATAAACTAGTAGTGTGGCAGAGAACTCATGCAAGTGTAAGCAGGACATGCAAACATGCAGCCAGCCAGCAGGTTCAGACCCATGACATTCTTACTGAGAGGCAACACGGCTAACCACTGCAACACTGTGACGAGGGCAGCACAGCAAGAGATTTGTCAGGCTGCTATTTTCAACCTAAAGCACTCTTTTTTCTCTCAGTCCCACACACATAAATTCTTCATTTAAACACTTCATTTGAATCTGCCAATTAAAGAGGTCTTACATATTATTTGACACTCAGGGGTAAAGAAAACACTGCCTACGCCACATGGCCACCTGTTACAGTAGACATTTCACCAGCTGTCTAGCCTGCAAATCAAACCCACCAACACATACACACAGGTGCGCACACACTCACATATGCTCTGTTAGTTTATTGATCTAAACATATATTTAGCTCACCATGCCACATGATTATAACTCCATATCAGCTTTTTTTTTTTTTTTTAAATCAGTACAGGCTCATGATAAAAAGTATGTAATATCAGTAATGCCAGGTATCAGTACGTAAATCCTGAAACAGCCACACAAAGAACACATCTCCAAACCATCCCCACAGGCTGAAAACCTGGCCACTGCTGCTGCTGCTGGCCAAGGATTTTTGTATAAGATAACCATCCTGTAAACTTTGTTGCTGACTTGTGGAATCTTCTGCTCATACAACACACACTGACACACACTCAGTTTAAGGAAAGCTTAAACTGAGCGCTTGTCGGTCGGCCTCTCAGCCTAAATGCTTACAGCTCTCCTCATCAGGCAGTACTGCGGCAAATGTGATAAGAATGCTGCTTTTCAGAAAAAAACAACACTGACATGCATTGGTGCAAGACAGTGGTGCATCTTGATCTTGCTGAGTACTACCACAATGGCTTACACAAAGTTGCCCTTGTTATTGTGCTGCTTCTTATTGTTGTGAAACAAGGGTAAGCGTTTTTGCAGAAATGCTCACAGAAAACACACACACACACACACACACACAAAAACAGCACCCAGGGTGTTTGAGCATTTTTATTTCATGCAGTTTCATTTAAAATCTCAACATCAAGCCAACCTCCTGTTTAAACTTCTTGACTTCCAGCAGCACCTACCACACTAGTGCTCAGTTGCGGTCTCAGGCACCCAGCTCACAACACCGTTTCTACACTTGAAAAGTCCAGTCTCTGTAAATTATAGCACTTGCAAAAATGGAAATGTGTGGATAATATGACCCTGCTGTGGGACTGTAAAGTTGAGTGCGAGTCTGTGTATCACTCACTAGTCCATGTATTGAGCCTACGCGCTTCACCCTCAGCAACAAATAGGATGGGAATATGAAAACAGCTTCCTCTTTAATAGCTTCAGAGTCACACAACTTAACTATATTTTTAACTCAGTTTTATAGCATTTAATTTCTCCATTCTCTGCCTTTGAACTCATCTTCCTAGGCATCAAGGGGAATGGTTTATTTCTGCATTGCACATTAGCAATTCTTGTTCTGTAATTTGTCAAAAGCAGCAGGACCTCAGTGAAAAAAATCCAATAGTCATATTTTTGCATTGATCTTTGGTACCAAAACCTCTTAAACCACCTCTCAAACATGTTGTTGTTCACCTCAGTTCATTTATTCCAGCCTGTCCAATAATAGAAGGCATGCTGACCCTTAGACCTTAAATACTGTAGGTGACTGTTTTGATTTGACAAATAAAAACACTTCAAACTCCCTGCAGAGCAGTTTAACCTTTGTTTTTAGATGTACAATTAAACTCACTAACACTTAAAAACACAATACAGGAAATGATAATTAATGCTATTTAAGCTTTTTCCCCTCAGACCTCTTACCTTGTTTTACCATCACCTTGTTAATTTCTGCTATTGACTCCAAAACAAGCACTAAAGTGGAAATAGTTGCCACAAAACATTGTCATTTCGACCTCACATTTGTAATTAGGTATTAGTCTTTTATTTCCCCTTGGTTCCCATGTTGATTATGCTCTCTAATAATGATCTTCCTTATCTTGCTACATTTCGTCAATACATGCATCCTCAATTGCTCCACTGCTTTTTACCTCTACTAAATTCTCCTTTACAAAGGCCCATATTTGCCTTTGCCTCACCTGTGCAAAACAGAGGAAATTAGTAAAGCAAAATAGCTGTTCTGTACTATTATTTACCCATACTAATCTCTATTTGCTCAATTTTTTTCCTCTATGGCCTTGTTTTATATTTTGCTACCTTTACAAATGCATCTTCTCCCCTCTACTCTTGCATACAGTAGTAAATTAGGCAAAACAAAATATTCTTATATCACCAGATATCTACCTCCAATTAGTGGGAGTTGTTGTTTCTCCTTTGATATATGTAAATGTAAAAGTGGAGGTTTTAATTAAAAGACAAGGGGAAACTGACTGAGGAGAAATAGAAGCTCATTAAATGTCTGATAAAGATGACAGAAAGCATTCTTAGGGTGTATTCACACCTGTGGCTCATTTGCTTTATTCCGAATCAGGGGGCCAAAAAGATACATTGTTGCATTTTTCTTTTGGGTCATTAGTTTTCACAGGGTAACAGTCAAACTGTTCAAAGTTGTAAACAAATGTCATGCGCAAAACAACTGTTCTCTCTTTTTGGTTAGAAATCTTAGTGAGAAAAAAAAAAGAGTTTACCCAGCAACCCATCCAGACCATTTCAGAAGACGACAGTAATGTACTATACGTTGTTGGCCAAGCGCCATTTAAATAACAAGAATAAGAAGTTGTTTAGCTGGAAAAAACAAACATGGAGCAACAGCAGCGTGTGTGGCTAGTTTGGGGTTAAATGCTCCCTGTTTCGGAACAACTGCCCAGGTGTGAATACACCACACTTTAACCCAACTTTATTTTCCTCTAGACTATCTCTTTTCTATGGAAACCCGTTTCCAACACTGGGATGAAAAATAAAGTGACCCCCTAAGTCAAAATAACAAGATACTTTCTCAATATTCTGACTTAGTAAATCTAAATAACCAGATACCTTCTCAATATTCTGTGGGCTTTAGTCTGGGCTCTGACTGGACCACAGAGGACAGTCTTGTCCTGAAGCCTTTTCAGGCTGGATTTGGCTCATTGCTTTAGGTCACTATCATGTTGGGGTGGGGTGTTGGGAATCATGGTGAAGTATCGCTGAATAATCTCTCTGAAAAGTCTCCATGTCCCCACTGCTGAGAAGCACCCCTATAACACGATGTTGGAGTTCTGCCCACACAGTTCAGCTTTTGTCTAATCAGACCAGAGAATCTTTTTCCTCATTCTCTTAGAGTTCTTTAAATGCCATTTGGCAAACGCCAGGCAGGCTGTCATCTGCTTTTTACTCAAAGTGGCTCCTGTCTAGCCACTCTACCATAAAGGCCTAATTGATGGAGGGCTGCTGAGTGGTTGTCCTTGAACTCCAATAAAGTCCTAAACACATCTAAAGGGTTATTAAAGCAAACAGGATGCACCCAAGTCCCACAGCAAAGGGCCAGAATCATTTTAATGAATTTTAACTTTGAACTTCATTACAACTTACTGACTATAATACGAATTCTACCTACTCTAAAATGCACACACAAAAAAAGTGAATGGGGTTGATTACTTTCCAAAGTAACTGTAATAAAGCAGACAAATATTTTACAAGTAAACAATCCTTAAATAAGCAATTTCCAAAACATGAATTTTGACTTCGGTTATACCCCTGCCTCTTTGACCTACTCTTTACCTTTACCTTAAAAATAGACAATATAATAGAAAGAGGGCAGTTTTCTGTGTTGACCCTCTTCAGAGGATATATGTGTGTCTGCTAATAAAATAAACATTTTCATGCAAAATGAAACATAAATTACCCCAATTAGAGAGATAATGACATTTTAATGCAACCACAGGGGGGCACAATCCAGTGTCTTCATGTGCCGGTTTCAAGTCCGGGTAAATGCAGAGCGTTGTGCCAGGAAGGGCATGTAAGCCAAATCAAACATGCGAATCACAAATATGACTTCCATACCGGATTGGTCGCAGCCTGGGTTAAACAACGACCGCCACTGGTGCTGTTGACGTACAGGATGCCAGTGGAAATTGGACTACTGTTGGTCAAAGAAATTGGTCGGTTCATAGGCAAAGAGAGAAGAGGAAGGGCAGGATTGTAGGACTCGGAGTAGGGACTTTGAATGTAGGGACTTTGTCAGGGAAAACTAGAGAGTTGGCTGATATGATGGAGAGAAGAAAAGTGGATATCTTTTGTGTTCAGGAGACCAGGTAGAAAGGTAGCAAGGCCTATAGATTAGGAGCAGGGTTCAAGCTGTTTTATCATGGTGTGGATGGAAAGAGGAATGGAGGAGGAGTTATCATGAAGGAGGATTTTGCTAGGAATGTTCTGGAGTGAAAAGAGTGTCAGATGGTGTGATGTTGAATGTTGTCAGTGGTTATGCCCCACAGGTAGGATGTGAGTTAGAAGAGAAGGAGAATTTCTGGAGGGAGATGGATGAGGTGATTCAGGGTATCCCTAGTGGTGAGAGAGTGATGATTGGGGCAGACTTCAACGGACATGTTGGTGAGGGAAACAGAGGTGACGAGGAAGTGATGGGTAAGTTTACTATGCAGGACAGGAATGCAGAAGGACAGATGGTGGTAGACTTCGCAAAAAGGATGGAAATGGCTGTAGTGAACACATTTTTCCAGAAAAGGGAGGAGCATAGGGTGACATATAAGAGTGGAGGCAGGAGCACACAAGTTGATTACATCTTGTGCAGACGTTCCAACCTGAAAGAGATCAGTGACTGCAAAGTAGTGGCTGGGGAGAGTGTAGCCAGACAGCATAGGATGGTGGTGTGTAGGATGACTCTGGTGGTGAGGAAGATGAACAGTTCAAGGGCAGAGCAGAGGACCAAGCGACAGAAGAGAACAGACAGCAGTACAGGGAGATGCAGCATAAAGTGAAGGTAGAGGTGGCAAAGGCCAAACAAAGGGCATATGAGGATTTGTATGATAGATTGGACTCTAAGGAGGGAGAGGTGGATTTGTACAGGTTGGTGAGGCAGAGAGACAGAGATGGGAAGGATGTGCAGCAGGTTAGGGTGATGAAGGACAGGAATGGAAATGTGATGACAGGTGCCACAAGTGTGATGGAAAGATGGAACGAATACTTTGAAGAGTTGATGAATGAGGAAAATGTTAGAGAGCATGTAATAGAAGAGGTGAATGTTGTGGAGCAGGAAGTAGCAAAGATCAGTAAGGATGAAGTGAGGAAGGTGTTGATGAGGATGAAGAGTGGAGAGGCAGTTGGTCCTGACGACATACCTGTGGAGATATGGAAGTGTTTAGGAGAGGTGGCAGTGGAGTTTTTGACTGGGCTACTTAACAAGATCTTGGAGAGTGAGAGGATGCCAGAGGAATGGAGGAGAAGTGTACTGGTGCCCATCTTTAAGAACAAGGGAGACGTTCAGAGTTGTGGAAACTACAGAGGAATAAAGCTGATGAGTCACACAATGAAGTTATGGGAAAAAGTAGTGGAGGCTAGGCTGAGGTCAGAAGTGAACATTTGTGAGCAGCAGTATGGTTTCATACCAAGAAAGAGAACCACAGATGCAATATTTGCTTTGAGAATGGTGATGGAGACATACAGAGAAGGGCAGAAGGAGCTGCATTGTGTCTTTGTAAATTTGGAAAAAGCGTATGACGGTGCCGAGAGAGGAGCTGTGGTTTTGTATGAGGAAGTCTGGAGTGGCAGAGAAGTATGTTCGAGTGGTGCAGGACATGTATGAGAGCTGTAAGACAGTGGTGAGGTGTGCTGTAGGGGTGACAGAGGAGTAAAACAGAGTACATGTGTGTAAATGAGAGGGACTCAAGTAGAACGGTGAGGTTACAGGGAGTAGAGGTGGAGGATTTTAAGGACCTAGGGTCAACAGTCCAGAGCAACAGAGTGTGGAAAGGAAGTGAAGAGACATGTGCAAGCAGGTTGGAACGGGTGGAGGAAAGTGTCAGGTGTGATGTGTGACAAAAGAGTGTCAGCAAGAATGAAAGGAAAGGTGGACAAGTGGTGAGACCAGCAATGTTGTCTGGTTTAGAGACAGTGGCACTGAGAAAAAGACAGGAGGCAGAGCTGGAGGTAGCAGAGCTGAAGATGTCGAGGTTCTCTCTGGGAGTGACGAGGATGGATAGGATCAGGAATGAGTACATCAGAGGGACAGCTCATGTTAGATGTTTTGGAGAAAAAGCCAGAGAAGCCAGATTGAGATGGTTTGGACATGTTCAGAGGAGGGACAGTGAATACATTGGTAAAAGGATGCTGAGGTTAGAGCTGCCAGGAAGGAGGCCTAGAGGAAGACCAAAGAGGAGGTTCTTGGATGTAGTGAAGGAGGACATGAGGATAGTTGGTGTGGGTGAGGAGAATACACAGGATAGAGTTAAATGGAGGCAGATGATTCGCTGTGGTGACCCCTGAAAGGAGCAGCCAAAACGAGAAGAAGAAGAACAGAGAGATAATGACATTTTAATAATGTAGTAAAAACTCTGATGTTTTCTGGGTCTCTCGCCAATGTTCGTAAAGCACACATTTACTTAGGTGCTTAACCAAAACAAAAACAAAAAAACAAACACCCATATCAATCAGTGTAATTAAGTATTTGTCCAATCTAACTCCAGAAAATGTGTTTTAAGAGAAAGATTTATCTGTGTCTGAGAGAGTAAGTAAGGGATGTTTATTTCTTGTGGTGATAGTAACTGCGTAGAGGTCATAATGTTTGGACTTCACTTTATTTACCACACTTCATTGGAGGGGAAGAACATAATTGAATATGAAGGAGAGAAGACAACAGAAACAGAGAACAGTTAACCCTCTGGGGTCGACGAACGCGCCGGCGCGTTTTGACGCATCTTTTTCTGATAAGGCCGAAACAAACTTAAATTACTCCATCAATTCTGATCGTACAGATAAAAGAAGTATATCATTCAAATCTGTAAAGGGTCTAGTTTTAGTGGTATACCATCATAATAACAACAAAACCTTGTGCTTTTTTTAAATAAAGAAAGCCGACAGGGTATGGCTAGAAAGCTTGAAATGTTTTCTTTTGAGTGAAACAATTCAAGTCAAAAACAAATCATCACTTTTTATTTAATCCGTATGAACGTAAGGAGAAGTCCGTTTTTTCCTGTCTCACCTCATTACAGATAATGCGGTCCCGCCTTGTACACTGTCCACTGGTCACATGTAAATAATCTCAGGTGAACCAGGTAAATATGTGCACACCCCCGAGAAATGACACAAAATATCAAACTTCATCATAGAATTTACTCACTTTTTCTGCGCGTTTGGATGGCAGAACAGAACAGACAGAAAACGGGTGGATGTAACTAAACCGGAAAAATCGTGTTGTAGCACAGGAGTGTTATTACATGTAATGTGCCATCTTGGGTCTAGCACCAAGCAGTCTGACTGCAGGCCTACAGGCCAGGCTTGATCACACAGGTCCATGGCTTTTACTGAAAAACTGGAACATGATTTCTTACAGGACCAGATGTGGAACATTTTTTTCAGAACCTTGACTTGATAAAAAGTAGCAACATCACAATTTACAAAGTGTTTAGTATAAAAAGAAAATATGAGAGGTATGAGTATGATTATGTGCATGAAAGGACACACACTTTAGCATTTAGCTCAAAGCAATGTAAAGCTCCATAGAACTTCTATGGCAGGAGAGTTTGAGTCATTTTTAAGTCTTTCAGAGAAATATAACAGGATAAAAAGGGTGATATGTATACTAACCACATGTATGACCTATAAAGTAACATTAATTGGAAATACTTCATCAAAAAAATTACATTCCCACACTACCTGAACCTGCAACCTTTCAGCTCACAGGACACCAGTACAGGGTGGAAATAAACACAAAATGTAAATTAAAATGCAGTCATCACCAATAGAGCCTTGATTTGATAAAAAGTTAGTAGTAACTGATTTGGGGCACCAATCCGTCTGAATCTGAAATAGTGTCTGCCAAGTTTTAGGCATCTTGGTTCCCCTTATCCAACTAGTAAACCAAATGTTATTCCCTTTTTGGCCCAAGTACCTGGGACCCAATCACTAACCTGCATGTTTCTTTCATCCTCAGTCAGCTCACATCTTGGTGCCGGAGGTCCATGTCATCAAGAACCTTAACCCTTGACTCACTACCCCCACCTTCCAGGCTGTGTAGAAGTCCCATGGCCATAGAAAATCAGTGGATTTTTATTTATATAGTTCAGGTATCTCACAGCTTATTATCAGAACATTCTGTAAGTGGATTAAAAAAATACCCTTATGTATATTCATGCAGTGGCAGGCCATATTTTGGAAAGAGCACAGCCTGGAGTGTATTTATTTAGGCATTTATTGCACATTTGCACACATACTCACAGTACACATATCAAGGATGTAGGGATCATTTCAATGGATCATTTCTTGTACTATTTGGTTTCTGACTCTTTAAATTTCATGTTTGTACACTGGTGCATTACTGTTTGCACCCACACTTGCGCACTCCTTGGCTGAGCGTGAATGAATCACAGCGCTAACAGCAGGCTGTGAGTTAGCACCTGCATTAATGTGTCTGTGTGTTCACTTTATATGCTGTACATGGCTGAGTTTGAATGTGAAGCTGGGTGTGTGTGAAGCAATCAGTATCATGGTGCTAGAGGACCTGGCACATTAATAATGAGGTATACGGCGAGTCATAGAGTAGCAGCTGAAAAAGAGATATGAACAGACACACACATGCAAACACACATCCATCTATGCATACAGTTAACCCTATTCATCTTCTATCCTCTCTTCATCTTCATTCTTTCTCTCTCACTGCAGTCATTTGTTTGTTCTCTACATCTTTATGTCAGCTCTCTATCCTTTATCCTCTCTCTACCTCCCTTATTCCAAATAGGAACTACATTGGAGCGTTTGGATGCCATTTTATTTCATCAGGACTGAAGACATAATGCAACTGTGTGTGTATATGTGTATAGGTAAAGTGTAGCAAGTTGGAGCATGGGAGCTTTTCTGGTGCCAGCCACCAGACTGTATTAATGGCAAAAATGAATCAAGCCCAGGAACGTTGGGAGGTGCATTAGTGCCAGTAGTGGTTCTGAACAAGGGATATTCCCTGAACTTACAGTGACCTTGTAATTAATGAAATAAAAGCATTGTTCAATCATCATACATATAATACTATAACTATAACAATGTTTCTAGTTAGTGTGGATTTAATGTGCTGTCAAAACATAGTGCTGACAGTTGCACCTGGTTGTCACAACAGTGTTAATGCCCTCTTGTTTGCAATAAGTAACCTAAGATTTATAAGATCATGTTGTAGGATATTTTTGGGATAGATGGCACAGGATGATGATTTTTTTGAGCTCACTTACAAACAAACACACAGCAGACCTTTAGGAATAGCTAGAAAGATCAAACACCAGACTGAGGTCTTGCAGTGCAATACAGTTTTCATTTGATTCAAGAAAAGTGAAAATGAACTAGGGGCAGGGATGGGCAACCCATGATCCTTGAGGGCCACTCCAACTATCCCTGCCCTGCCCACTGCTGATTACCTGGATCAGTTGTGTTTATCCAATCAGAAGCTGAAAGTGAGCAGGGTTGTCCACCCCTGACTTAGAGCATTTTAGTATCTGTAATGTGATAGTTCCAAGGAGAGTAGAAAATATAGATATGCAAATTGTATCCACTGGTAGGCAGATACTGTCCTCCCAACTTTAAAAATGGGTAGAGCTGTTTGCTTCTAATTCAGAAATGAGAATCAGTGTTGTTGCTTTACATTTAGTATTAATTTTAACCCAAATTACAAGCTTTCTCTAAACCTAACCAAACTGTATTTGTACCTGAACCTGGTGAATTTCATGTTTTTCAGCCTGCTAGCAGGTGAAGAAAGGCCCCACTTATCCACACCTATGCTCCCAATGACAAGTGATACCTGCCAATGAATAAAGTTGAAACAGGTAGAGAAAAGTATATGTACCATGTCCTTTGGACGTTTTTACACAGTGAGATTCGAACACACTAATAATGGTCTGCTCTCACATTTGTCTCAAGTTGTTCTTTTAAAGTTTTCAGTGGATAATAAAAGGTATGTGAGGTGGTGGGGCAGGCTTACCGTTTCTATGCTTTCTTGCAGTGGAGATGACAATGCTAGGAATGGAAAGGTGTAGTGACAACTAAATGTGAGTTTACATAAGCTTTTATGCAAATTATGATGCTCTATGAAGTGGAGTAAATTTGTGCTTGCGTGCCTGTGGTGAAAAAGCTTTTAGTTGTGAGAACAAATTCATTGAATAAATAAGGACATAATGGTATTTGGCATTTAAATGTTTGTATATAAATGCTTCAATACAACAGCCTGATTTCTACCTGTTTAACCATCAGATGGGGTATGATAGTATCTCTTGTTTTTTCCTATTATTATTTGACAAGTAAAATTTTACCTAAATGAATCCTAAATGAATACTTGACATACTTGTTACCAATTTATAATTTTTATGATGTGGTCCCAACTTACAAAGCCTGTTTAATCCACCACAAATCACAAGTTTTATTCACATTGTCTTTTATTGTGATATTTGAAAACAACTACAATTAACTTTCCAGAAAGGCACCAACACCAACAAATGCTTTACGGGACAAAAGTGATTCCTCCTGTTTCACATTGTAATATAAAAAGTCACTGGGGTGGGAAAATACCATCTTGATGATGAAAGCACATAAATAAATAAAAAAAACATTTGCAAGGTTGCACACACTTAACACACACACACTGGCTAGTGTTTCACTGATGTGTATTGATGTTAAAACAATTTTCCCACCTATCTCTGAGAGAGATTTCTGCGTATGTGTCTGTTGTCTCACTATTGTATAGGCATTATCAGCGTACATCAGTACTATTTATATAGGTCAGTAGGAGGCTACTACACCTACTGGAGGCAATGAGAGTCAATGGCAATTGACTGCTGTACATTGGTGTTCGTTTCATTGCCTAAACCTATCCAAGACGTTTAATTTCCTGAACCTAACAGAGACATTTCCTAAACCTAACGAAGACGTTTTCTTTCCCAGACCTAAATGAGTTGTTTTATTGCCCAAAACTAACCAAGACTTTTTATTTCCTAAACCTATCCGAGACGTTTTATTTCCTAACCCTACCCACCCTAACCGAGATATTTTTTTTCTAAACCTAGCCAAGACATTTTAATGCTTAAATATAACCAAGTAGTTGTCATGCTTAAACTTAAGGATGTAACTTACGTAATGTCCATTATGACAACAATGAAGATCTGTAGGATAAAAATGACCTAGGTTCCAATAGGTGATTAGGGACCTGACTGACCTATATAAACAGGGCTGTTGACGCTTTTTTTCAATAGTAAGACAACAGTCAAACCGGGTGGTGTTATTGAACTTGCTGATCAAATAGCAATGATAAATTAAATAAATGATTTATTTATTTATTTATTTATTGTTGTCAAATTACACTTCTCAGATCCTGTATTTTTTCTCAATCTTCTCTTATAAATTGAATGACTCTATTAAAGGGAGCCAAATGAAGAAGGCAGCATAAGCTTCTTTAGTTCTGAGTTATTGCTTCTATACTAGCTGACCTCTGTGCTGCACTGAAGTTTATTCTGTATAAACAACATTCACTTAATGACACAGTCCATTGTGATATTATTAATGAAGTTTTCACAGTCGCTGTCCAGAGTGCTGATCTCGCAGCTGTCAGAAGAGCACAAACTGGATGTGGGCTTCACTGAAAAATCTCTGTTGCTGCTGTGAGCTGATCTGTAAAGAGAACTTCTTTTCCTTTCAGGTGCTTCCTTCAAGGGTCGCCACAGCGAATCATCTGCCTCCATTTAACCCTATCCTCTGTATCCTCTAGACCAGGGGTATTCAACTAAAATTTAAAGAGGTCCAGTTAGAGAAAATTTCTTGAAGCAAAGGTCCGGAAGATCATAATGTCTAACTAGTTAGTGTGATATATATTTAAGTAGCCTAGTAGTTTTATCAACATCTGCATGTACTCAATACCTGACTGTCAAATCAAATGAATTCAGTACAATTCAAAAACTTTCTGACAATATTTATTGTCATGTAACATACAACTGAACATATATGTATGGCTGTAGATATGTATAATGTTCTCTCATTAACTAAGTTCACTCTCTTTCTCCGTCTCACTTTACAGTTTCTCTCCCTTTGTTTTCTACATGTATCGCTCTCTTTCTTTTTCTTTGTACTGTCTTTTCATGCAGTGTTGCCAACTCGTCAGTAAGGAAAGTAGCTATTGGCTGTCCTAAAAGTCGCTAGAAGTCGCTGAATGACGTCATCGCGTAACTTGCATAATGTCCATGGCACATGCTGTAATTGTGATGGACGCTTTTGCCAACTTCAGAAATGGAAAGTAAGAGACAATTGTGATTCTTTATAAGAAATAAGGGACAGAATAAGGGACACTCAAAATATTTGTACTGTGCCATATAATGTAGCGTGACGGCCTGCAGTTAATAAGTTCTCAGAACTAAATACATTTGCCTTGCTGTAAATGACTGAGGCTGTTTGAGTCAAATGCGGTGATTTATTTTAGACAAAGAACATTTTACTTTTTTTATTATGTGATGCATCAGTACAGATCACGCACATACATGATCGCACGCGCGATTCATTTGCAGTTGGAACGCGGAGGCGTGAACACTTCCTGCTGTGACTGCAGCTGGGAGGGAGGGACTGCTGCGAGAGGACTGGGCCGCCAGTGAAGGCTTTGGGACGGGGGAGGGGCTCGCGGCTGCAGCTGATTTGCCGTCTTACTGCGGCAAATTGAGAAGTGTAAGAATGGTGCAGTAAAAACACATCAGAGTCTCCAAAAGTCTCAAGTAACACCAGAAAAGTCGCCAGATTTGTCGCTAGTCGCTTTAAAAAAAAGTGTCGCTAGAGGGGTCTGAATACTCGCTAAATATAGCGACAAAGTCGCTAAGTTGGCAACACTGTTTTCATGTGTAACTTGCCTGTAGCGCTGTTTACACTGTACAGTCGTAATGTTTACCGCCTGGGATGCACAGACTTGATTGGCTGAGTGGTATCACGTGGGATGGCTCAACTCGCATGCAATTGGTCTGTGCGTTTCCACTACTGTAAAGTCTAAAAAAGCTGCTCCGGTGGAAATAGAAGCGCCCCGTTAGGTTTTAAATCACAATCTTCTGTTTTGGCTGTACGTCCGGGTCCGTATGGGGCGGCTTCTGGGTCCGCACCCGGACCGCGGTCCGCCTGTTAGTGACCTCTGCTCTAGACCCACAACAACTATGTCCTCCTTCACTACATCCAAGAACCTCCTCTTTGGTCTTTCGCTAGGCCTCCTTCCTGGCAGCTCCAACCTCAGCATCCTTTTACCAATGTATTCACTGTCCCTCCTCTGAACATGTCCAAATCATCTCAATCTGGCTTCCTGGGCTTTTTCTCCAAAACATCTAACATGAGCTGTCCCTCTGATGTACTCATTCCTGATCCTATCCATCCTCGTCACTCCCAGAGAGAACCTCGACATCTTCAGCTCTGCTACCTCCAGCTCTGTCTCCTGTCTTTTTCTCAGTGCCACTGTCTCTAAACCAGACAACATTGCTGGTCTCACCACTGTCTTGTACACCTTTCCTTTCATTCTTGCTGACACTCTTTTGTCACACATCACACCTGACACTTTCCTCCACCCATTCCAACCTGCTTGCACATGTCTCTTCACTTCTTTTCCACACTCTGTTGCTCTGGACTGTTGACCCTAGGTCCTTAAAATCCTCCACCTTCTTCACCTCTACTCCTTGTAACCTCACCGTTTTACTTGAGTCCCTCTCATTTACACACATGTACTCTGTTTTACTCCTCTGTCACCCCTACAGCACACCTCACCACTGTCTTACAGCACTCATACATGTCCTGCACCACTCGAACATACTTCTCTGCCACTCCAGACTTCTTCATACAAAACCACAGATCCTCTCTCGGCACCGTCATACGCTTTTTCCAAATTTACAAAGACACAATGCAGCTCCTTCTGGCCTTCTCTGTGCGTCTCCATTACCATTCTCAAAGCGAATATTGCATCTGTGGTTCTCGTTCTTAGCATGAAACCATACTGCTGCTCACAAATGCTTACTTCTGACCTCAGCCTAGCCTCCACCACTCTTTCCCATAACTTCATTGTGTGACTCATCAGCTTTATTCTTCTGTAGTTTCCACAACTCTGAACGTCTCCCTTGTTCTAAAAAATGGGCACCAGTACACTTCTCCTCCATTCTTCAGGCATCCTCTCACTCTCCAAGGTCTTGTTAAGTAGCCCAGTCAAAAACTCTACTGCCACCTCTCCTAAACACTTCCATACCTCCACAGGTATGTCGTCAGGACCAACTGCCTCTCCACTCTTCATCCTCCTTAAGCCTTCCTCAATTCATCCTTACTGATCTTTGCTACTTCCTGCTCCACCGCAGTCACCTCTTTTAGTCCCTACTTTAAGTCCTACACTCCTGCCCTTCCTCTTCTCTCTTTGCCTACGAACACGCCTTCCTCCTCTCCTTCTTCAACCAACAGTAGTCCAATTTCCACTGGCACCCTGTAGGTCAACAGCACCAGTGGTGGTCGTTGTTAACCCGGGCCACGACTGATCCAGTATGGAAGTCATATTTGTGATTCGCATGTTTGATTTGGCTTACATGCCCTTCCTGGCACAACCCGGACTTGAAACCGGCACATGAAGACACTGGATTGTGCCCCCTTGTCGTTGCATTTGATCTGCAAAGAGAACGATTCAGAAAAAAAATCTGGCTGTCAATGACTGTACTATGTTTTTAACTTTAGTCTCTGTTTTGTAACACGTCTACTGCTGAGCTTTATATAAAAAGCCTTTATCCTGTATCCAGCCTGTGAGTCAGCTTTCTGCTTGGGTCTAAAATGAACAATGTTACATATTTTAACTGAAGATAAATTCATGTTAGGACAACAGAAAACGTCATAACTGAGACAATGCTGTTGATCTTCCATTCAGTCCCGTTACACTGACCTTTAAATGTTTGGACATTTTACTGAGCATTCACACCTCCCTCAGCTCTTTGTTTCAACTTATGTAATGCACATAGTTCCTGTGTCCTCAGGCTCTTCATATATGTGTACTTTCTGTAATTTTGCCATTGTTACTGTTCATTCTATTTTTCAAACACGATATCTATTGCATATCAGTTCATCCTGGAAGAAGAGTTTCTCAGTTGCTCTTCCTAAGGTTTTATTTCATCATCCATTTGGCCATATAAACGAAATTTGTAGTGATGCTGGGCATTTGATTTGTGGCTAAATTTCTCTTCATTTTGTGAATGAGGAAGGCAAAATATTATAAATCCCTCAAGTGAAGAAACTCGCTCCGTCATAGTCATGCCCAAATTGTATATTTTCATTATTTGGCACAAAAATATAACAGTGTTTTCGACACAACTTTATTTTCCGAGTTAAGGTCATGAGTACACTAATAAGAAAGTTCTGCCCTCCAATGAACCTGCCATATAAGCCACTGTGATATTGTGAGATTAAACACTCTTTTTGTTGAGACAGCGGCTGACAACAAATGAATAACTCTGAAGTATTTGTATCCCATGTTTGTCATAAATACCAATAGTGTTGCTTTAAGGGTTAATAGGCAGCATTCTTTTTATTTTATCATGCCTGAATTCTAAATTGACCGCTATACTAAAAGTATACGGTGGCCTGAATACAGTATTTGGATTCCCAATGGGTTGTGTTAAACAAAAACAAATGAAAAAGTGGTTTAGGTTGTAAAATGGTCATGCATAAAAAGCATGTGATTTTACACAGGGATCAAACAGTGTGGAAGTCCCCATCTATCCACAACCACCTCTTTCTAATGCTGACTTTGTGACTCTATATACTGCATGAGACTGATATACAGGAAGACAGTTTCAAAATGTAGCACGTGACCCTCCAGATGAAACCTGTACCTTCAAAACATTGGTTACGTATCATAACCTAAGATAAGCCAATGGGACCCTCAAACAAATCCTTCCTCACCATCTCTGGGATGGGAGAGGCGTGTAGCCAATATTCTGGTGCGCCATCGTCTGCCACGTGGCGATGCGGGCCACCCCCACAGCAATGGGGGCACAGAGAGCCAGAATAGCATCCGCCATCTTGCTAACCTCCTCTGAACGATCAGGCGGGAGGGCCGCCGCGAGCTCAGGCAGGACGGCGATGTTATTATCTGCAGCGGCGGTCTGGAAGGCGCACTGATGGCTTAGCAGCTTAGCTTAGCTAGCTTAGCAGCTAGCACGTCCTTCGGAGCCGGGGGGGGGGGGGGGTCATGTCGTTTGAAGATTTTGCTGTCAGTGCTTAGGCTGAAGAAAAGAAAGGGAAGAGCTCGCCCGAACCGCCGCCTTATATGTGGGAGCTGCGGATATGTGGACACTCTGTCCGGGCGAGGGGGGCCCACCCCGGGTGGGCCTAAATGAATTTCTCTTCAGTGCACAGGCGCGAAGAGGGGGATATCCTCCTGAGACCCAGCCCACTGACTTGTGTCCCTGGTAGTGGACAGTTTGTTCACACAGAAACGGTCCTATGGTCCACTACAGTGGACATGCTATAAAATTAAAAATAAAAATAAATTTAAAAAGTCTAAATTGTAACATTTTCTTTTTAACCAAAAATAGGTAGGAAATAACAAAAAAGAAGAAATTGGAAGACACTTATTTTCCTCGGTTCTCAGGAGGATATGACCCATAGCGATAGCCCAGAGGGCTGTGCACCAATGATACAGAGCTATTGTTATGTTACAATTATGACGTGCAACCACTGAAACCCAATCCATAAAAAAAGATCCTCTGATCGAAAACACATAAATTATATGAATTGCTGTGTCCACACACTTTTGTATATGAGGTCCTGTAACAGGTTCAGTAATAAGATCACATTCCTTGTGTTGCTATTGCACAGGACAATTCAAAGTGATTCCATTCGCAGACCATATGCTTTGTTGCTTTGTATCTGAAAAGTAATTTGCAAGTTTTATTATCCTCTAACCTTTTCTGTTATAATAGATAAAGAACCAACTTCATGAGTATTTTTTTTAATGTTATCCTGACAACTGACCTACACCACATACGACCCTTGAATAAACCTCAAAGAAAGTGGAAAAAAGTGTGCCTGTGTTTAACTAAATACATCAGGCCCATTAGGGGGAGAAAAAATAACTCTAAAAGGAGATAAAAAAAATAAATTGAAGTCAGGCCAATTTTACAGCAGAGATTTGCCATCTGAAAATTTCCATAGAGATTTACCATCTGGTAATTGCTTAACGTTGTTTGTGTGTCACACACATTGCTATTCTATTTTTTTTTGTTCTTAGCATATATATATATATATATATATATATATATATATATATATATATGCATGCATGTATCCGTGCCTATGTTGTTAAGATCATATCTTTGTGCCATCAATCACCACACACCAGTAGGGTGTAACTACGTATGTGTGTATTTCAGGTTAATTGAATAGGGGGTAAAGGCCATGGTGTTCCCTTGTGGTGCAGACTCTAAATGTGGCCTGCTGGTGAGGAACCAGGGGGGAAATCGAGCTTAGAGACACAAACGGAGAAAGAGAAAAAGGGCGAGATGACTATAAATTTGACATTCCTCAGAGAGCTTGAATAGAACTACTGACAAAGAAGGAGCGTAGCTAAATGTGGGCTCCCCAATGAGATGGAATGAGCTTTAGAGAAAATGGGAGTGATGAAAAGTGAGAGAGAGAGAGACTTTATCTAAATGTGTCTCTCCCCAGCGAGCGGGCTCAGAGAGCAGGGGAGCTGTCCTTGGTTCTGAATAAGCCTCTGGCAGAGAACCAAGTCAAGCAGTTAGCATTGAGCACATTGCACAGGGCTGAAGGCTGATACACTGCCTCTCTGTCATTGTCTCTCTGTTCATCCATCACCTTCCCATTCTTTTAACCCCCCGTCACCCTGTCTGTGTTTGTCAGAAAGATGTGACACAAGTAGTTAGTGCAGCATACAGAATGCAGCTGAAGGCAAGAACATACAAACAACACCTCTCTATCTGGGCACGTTCATATTTATTTTCTTGTTTGTTACGGTCATTTCATATCTCCTTGTTCATTTTTCCCTTTATTTTGTTTTCCAGAGCTGGTACAGCACAAGTACATTTGTGGTGCAAAAATATATAAATAAATAAAAACATGAATGTTAAGGTTGAAAGTTCATTCTTGAGTTTGTTAACATTGTGATATAAAAAAGATGAAGAAAAGAAACTGACTCAATACAGGGTCTGCTTGCTTTGTGTTTGCAGAGCTTTCACATGTAGTGGCCTTCAGTGGATGGAGATAGTTATTACACTGAAATATGGCGGAAAGCTTCAAAAACACAAAATAAGTGAGGAATACTGATGTCAAAAATGACAGATGTGCATTAAGAATTATACAAATTAAAAGAAAAGACAGTAAAAGTGAATATGTTGTTTTTAATATAAATTATAGTCTATATAGTATTGTATAGACCTGTCCAGGGTGTACCCCTGCCTTCCACCCGAGATATAGCTGGGATAGGCTCCAGCAGATCCCCGTGACCCTGAGCCAGGAAAAGCGGGTATAGAAGATGGATGGATGGATGGATAGTATTGTATAATCCAATAGATAGCAGAATTGTTGTAGAATTTTCATATTCTTGCTTGATGGGAGTACTCAGGTTTCTGCTATGATGAAAGGCTTGGCTAGCCTGTTATATAATTTTTTGTTGAATTTCCATGGAAATAGATTTACATTGGCAAGAAAAAGTATGCGACCGCCTTGTAAATAACTGGGTTTTTGGAGTTTTCCATAAAATGTAATCTAATCATCATCTAAGTCACAACATTAGACAAACACAATGTCATCTACAGCACTGGAGGAAAAAGTAAGTGAACCTTTGAAGTTGTTAGCTGGTCAAACCTGCTCTGTCAGAAGTGACTTCAAGCAAGAGGTTTTTGTAGCTGTTTTGTAGTTGGCTCAGACCAGCACAACATTCAGGAGGAATTTTGAACCATTCCACTTTACAGAACTAATTCAGCTCAGACATATTTGTAGGATGTCTCATGTGAGCAGCTCTCTAGAGGTCATTCGACAGCATCTCTGTTGGGCTAAGGTCTGGGCTTTGACTGCAAAAGCTTGCTTTTTTTTTTTTTTCAAAGCCATTCCGTGGTAGATTTCCATGCTTACGGTCACAACTGACTCAAAAACACACATATTTAGGGACCTGTTTTACCTCATTAAAGATTCTGATTTGTGCCTTTATAGTTATCTTGGCTGGGCCCACACTTTTAGGAAGAGTAGTAACAGTAACAAACTGTCTACATTTTCAAACAGTTGGTATGTCAACTGATCGATGCCTAAACACTTTAAGATGATTTTGTGTCCTTTTCCAACCTTATGCAGATTAACTGCTCTTGCATGTTTTCAGAGATCTCTTTTTTGTTAGGCATGACTCACATGCAGTAATTAGTGTATGGGTTCACTTACTTTTTCTTCCAGCACTGTGAATGTTTAATGCTTGTGTTATCAGCTTAAGCACATCACATTTATCTATTTTTGTGACTTATAAGTTTTCTTATTTTCTTTAAATGAATATTTCAGTACGACAGTGCAGCTCAGAGAGGTTGGGGCTCTGTGGCACTGATGAATATATAAAACTTTGGATATTCAAAAAATGCTTATTCATTGGATCTGCTCTTTGTTGGTCTTGATCTTTTTATGGGATTTTTTTGACAGAGATAAAAAATAGAATGTCATCAGGCCTATCTATTTGGAATGACTAAAAATAGGCACAAAACATTAATTCTCCCTTTGAGACATCAGCTCTTCCAGAGCTCCAGTAACTGAGATAAACTAGGCTAATCTCTACATTCAGTCTGCCCTCAAACTGTACCTGGAGATATACAAACGCCTCCATTAGTTCTTCTCACTGTGGGTGAGCAGAACCCAAACTGTTTTTCTAGGTGTCTTGGGTGGTAAAGTCCACTTTATGTAATAAAATGCTCCCATTTTTCTTCCATTTCTGCGCCTTGAATGCTGTTAACTATAAATAGGTGATATCTTTCTTTTATAACTTTATTGCAATTTTATCTTTTGTACTTCAGCAGGGAAACAGCACTAAAGCAACATTATGTTTCTCTGATACACTTGCTGTTTAGGACATGGTAAAACTTAGAGTTAAAAAAAAAGGTCCTCACCCGGTGAATGAATGAATATATTTTATTCATAAAAATGCATACAGATACAGAACATGGTAGAAAAATAGAGTAATAAACAGTTTAAATATATATGTATAATTGTGACATATATGTTATGGTACACAGGTGTGGACAAACAAAGGATTTATTATGGAGGCAAATTGTCATGATCCGTATTCTTGACTTCCTGTTTTGGTTTTACTTTGAAGGATCATGACAGGAACTAGTTTTTGTTTTCTGTTCCCTTGACTGTTGCCCCAATTAGTTATTGATTTCACCTGTGCCTTGTTTTGTCCCTCACCTTTTATACTTTGGTTTAGCCACTGTCCTTTGTCAGGTTATCTGTTGCCAACCTTGAGACCAGCGGATAGAACGTGTTCTCTACTTTGTGCTACACCGACGTCTTGATGTGGGACTTCATGACACGAAGAATTTCAGGAACAAGGTCACAGATAAGTTTTCAGTGCTGCCTGAACTTTTGATCTAGACTGTTAGTTTTTGTGTGTGAGGAATTTTCATTGAAGAGGAATCTTGTGCGGAAGTTCTTGTTGAGTGTCCTGCCGGGACTCAGCTTTGTTCCAGGCTGTTGGGTCAAAACTTTTCGAGATCCCATTCCCAGGTTTTCCCCATGCCTGTTGACAGTTCTTGACTTGCCTGATGTGTTTTTTGAAATCCTTCGTCCTTACCGTGTATAGGCCCGGCTGAAACCACTCTGCATCAACAACTGACTCGGAACATCAGCCCCATCTGCTGGTCAAAGATCATTGCAAATTGTGTCAATAAACAACCCTTTACTTCTCTGTGTTCTGTGTGGGTGATGTGTGCTCCTGACCATCTCTGAGTTCATGACACAAATAGTAAGACATGTCACAGCAGTCTTGATGCAAACAAACACAGAACAGTCCAGCTAGGCTAAGACAGTACAACACTGAACAGCTACTTAGCATCTATCCTCTTAGCGACTGGTTAAAGAGATACTGGCGAGCACAAGTGAATCCTCCGACAGCTGTGTAGCCAGAAGCCCATGGTATAAGTACCGTATCACATGAGTAGATGAGAAGCACCTGCGTAAGCCCAGTCCTACTCATGTCATACATGAAAGTAAGGCAAGAAAGAAGGGACAAAACGGGAAAACACAGGAAAGTTCTATTGACTATCCCAACTCCTGACAATGTTCATATTTTTACAAAAATTTATTTAAAATACTAGGATTTACCTGTAAATGTGTTGAAATAAAGAAATGCATGACGAAACTTGCCATCCAGCAGACCAGGCATCGTGTCATCTGCCATCACATTAAGTAGCATAGTGTTCGCTGTAACTTACCCATATCACACAATGATAGATATCCAATGACGGCAAGAAGTTGGGGACAAACTTTATAAAATGATTGATTTGCGTTAAAAATATTTATATATTCATCCATCCATCTTCTTCCGCTTATCTGGGACAGGATCGTGGGGGCAGTAGTCTAATCAGGGATCCCCAGACTTCCTTCTCCCTGGACACTTCCTCCAGCTCTTCCGGGGGGACACCAAGGCGTTCCCAGGCCAGCTGGGAGACATAGTCCCTCCAGTGTGTTCTGGGTCTTCCCCAGGGCCTCCTTCCAGTGGGACATGCCCGGAGAGCAGCAGCTCTACTCCGAGCTCCTCACCCTATCTCTAAGGGAGCACCCGGCCACCCTACAGAGGAAGCTTATTTCAGCCGCTTGTATCTGAGATCTTGTCCTTTCGGTCATGACCCAAACCTCATGACCATAGGTAAGAGTAGGAGCGTAGATTGACCGGTAAATCAAGAGCTTAATATTAAAATTTTAGATTAATCGCATGAGTTAACACATTTATGTTGACAGTCCTAATTTTAAATCTTTTAAGTCTTTTATTTCTGCTACTTTAATACTTTTTGGTAAAACAGCATTATATTTGAATGAACGCGAGCCTTGAGATTTAAGGTAACTGAAATGAACAATGACTATATCATATACTATGACAGACATGTCTTAGTCAAGCATGATACCTAAAATATTTAATATGTTCTTTTGCTGAAATTGGGACATCGTTGCATATAATATTTAGTTAAGTCAAGTCAAATAGAATGCTTTCCGTTTTGACAAGGTGTAGGGATAGTTTGTTTTTCTTTAACCAAATACTAATAAACTTTATATCTACTGGGTTTTTCTTGTATAGCTTTCTGACTTTTTTCACTCACAAGGAGGGCAGAGTCACCAGCATATAGGTATAAATCATGTGACTCATTGTACCATATCATTTACATAGATGGTGAAAAGTAAAGGACCTAAAATTTAACCTTGTGGTACACCACATATGACCAAACGCTGACGATTTACCATTTACCTCCACAAACTGTTGTCTGTGTGACAGGTAAGAATGAAACCAGTGGACGGTGCCATTGTCGAAGCCAATTGCTTTTAATTTTAACTCTAAGGGATCGACGAATGTGCCAGCGTGTTTTGTGGCATCTTCTCCTGATTTTGATTGTACAGATAAAAGCAATAAATCATTAGAATCTGTAAAGGGTCTAGTGTGATTTGTATACACTCATAATAACAACAACAACAATATGCTGTGCTTTTGTAAAATAAAGAAAGCAGATAGGGTGTGCTCTCTGTCTTCTCTGTCTCTGTCATCTCTCTTCACAGACACCTAAATAAAACAACCAGAATCTCAGTGAATACTTGTCTCATAAAAATAAGAAATATATGGCTAGAAAGCTTGAAATGTTTTCTTTTAAATGAAACAATTCAAGTCGAAAACAAATCATTTTTTATTCAATCTGTATGAACGTAAGGAGCGGTACAGTTTCTCCTGTCTCACCTCATTACAGCTAATGTGATCCCGCTTCGCACTGAGCGCACTGTTCATATGGAAATAATCTGAGTAGAGCCAGGTAGTTCTGTACACGCCCCAAGAAATGGCATAAAACATCAAACTTCATCATAGAATTTACTCACTTTTTCTGTGCGTTTGGATGATGGCACGGTACATGGGCGAAGATGCACTTCGTATGTTCCAGACAGCGATGAATAGTTTACTTTGTCCTCAGCAGAAAAGCACGACTCAGTGCAATATGATGCAGATACAAACGTTTGTCATCTAATTCCCTCTTAGCCACATTCCTGACTGAAAGGCTCATTATGCGGGTCTTTGTCTTCTCAGGTAAATCACATGATTATTCATGATTAGACACACCTTCCTGCATATGCCCTTTCTAAACAAAAAGTGTGGAGCCTATCCTAGCTCTCTTTGGATGGAAGGCAGGGGTACACCCCAGACAGGTCACCAGTCCATCACATAGACAAACAACCTCACACACTCACACTCACTCCTATGGACAATTTAGAATCACCAATCAACCTAACACTGTGGGAGGAAACCAGAGTACCTGGAGAAAACCCACGCAAGCACAGGGAGAACATGCAAACTCCACACAGAAAGGCCCCTGCCGGGTTGTGAACCCAGGCCCTTCTTGCTGTGAGGCAACAGCGCTAACCACTATGCTGCCCCTTTTGCAAATCAATCAGAACAATACCAGTATACAGTCTGTTGTCCATGTTGATGTGTCACAAATCCCAATTTCCTTCTGTTTCCCATGTTTCCCTCACTAGTATCTTTTCCTTTCATCTTTCCACTCACAAAAGATACAAGGGAAAAGAAGGAGAAAATATGAGGAAACTGCAAAAAACACTTTGAAAGAGACATAAAATGTCTTTTTCTTCAGTCTTTAATCTTAAGTGTCCAATCAAAAAGTGATTTCTAATAAAGTGTTGTGTTTGTCCATAAAAGACTCCTGTGACTGACTCCAAAACCAGTTGTGTATGTAGTGGAAGACATTTTGAGCTACTGACAGCCTAAAGTCTGGACTGATATGCTGGAGAGTCAGTCACCAGGCTGGATGGTAGTGGATGAAAAAGACAAGATTTAAGGAAAACTGTGGTTTCATTAGGCTTGATGTTTTGTTTTGTTGAAGCAACACCCTTCACATACACATATTCATTTATTCAACTGCTTATTTAATTCAATCAATAATGTGTCTTTCAATACAATCTTTTCATAGCCTTTCAGTTTGCCATGTTTGCTAAAACATTATCCTCAACATAAAGCTGCTGGTCACGTCCTTGATCAACCATGAGATGATCAAACTTTTTATTTGCCAAGTGTGTGTTTTATAAGACGAGGTGAAACAGGGAGTAATCACAGGTTGACTGCCATCAAATGGCCCCAGCTCTGATTCAGCATAGTTTCATTTTACACTTCATGTTTAAAAGCCTCCAACCATGGCTCCTAGTTAAAATTCAAAAAAGTGTTTGGGGTTCTTGGCCACTAAATGTACCCAGAAGATGAGAAGATGAGGGTGGCTCGTTGAGTTTGTCTGTTTTGACAGAGGAAGAGGGGAGGATGTGGGTTGAAAAGACGACAAGAAGAAGAGAGGAAGGAAAAACAGAAAGCTTGTGACGAGGACAGTCTAATTTGTTTATTTGGACCACACAGCCTCATATTTATGCATAGATTTACATTTTTTCTCTGTGCTTTTGTTGTAGTACTAGTAGTACTACTGTTGAAAAGGCAGACGGAGCTCAAACATATATCAAGCTTTTTAAAGCACTGTAAAAAAATAAACAAGGATACAAGACTTGACTTTGACTTGCCACATCTGTGTTTCATCCAACTATCTTCTCAGCTGTCCATTCATCCATCAACCAAGGTAAATCAAACATAAAATGCTAAGAAATTACCTCCATCAAGGAAAAGAACAGCAGGAAAAACAAAACCATTGCATGGATAGTGTTTCTTGTAAAGCTCACAGTTGCTTCAGCCAACCTTGCCAATATTTCTGCAATCATATTAACCTTGCCAGCCAACATCTCAGCATATGAGGTTGACTGGCCAATATTTTAGCATTATATCAGCTACACTACATCTGTTCTATGTCCCAATATTTGAATTTCTGTTTGCCCTACCCTCACAACAACCTTTCTGCTCCATACGCCGGCCAAGCAGGCATCGTTTTATGGCCAGTGACAGTAAATTACCAGAATCAGCCTTTCTCATTTTAGTGAGCATCATACATACAAGTAGGAAGGGGATTAAGGGAGGGCTTATGTTCAAAAAAATCTAGCCAAAAACTAAAATTTTCCTAAAAGAAAACACCAGCTAAATTTCAGCCTTGAAATACTGTAACTCATTAAACTACAATGTGTATTTGTGAATCATCACTTCCACAATCCATGGACAGCAGATATGAATGACCCCTTTTTGACTAAATCTTGACAATGTCTCATAGTTAAGCAGCAAACGAGACAGGCTGAGCCCACTCTACAGCAACAATAGGGTAAGCCGTTCTCTTTCATGGCTCAAGGAGTCACTGAGGGATGTGAATGGAGATGAACTGAGCCAAAAGCGTTTGTTGGTAATGCTGCAAAGCCACTGTTCAGGTCAGATTGCAGCCATTGGTTTGCCATCTGGTATAATTTTGGATTTCATGTGCTAATTTCACTGAAGTAATATACATTGATTTTTCTTTATGAGCAAGCAGCAGTTTTTGTCACACTGCTACACCCTTTAACCCTATTTAATGTTTTGGAATGTGCTTCCATCCAGCCTGGGTGAACATCCAATCTGATTGTACCCAATTTACAAATCCCCCTCCTAACTGATGATGATGATGAGGGTGCACATCTTTTAATTTCAGTATGTAAATCTAGAAAAGTTGAGGTTCTTGCTTGAGAGTGGTCATTCCCTTTATGGACCAGATAAACAGTCAACATACCACTGTGAGGCTGGGGTAGATCTTCTCCTGTAATGAGCAGCCTGCAGTGTCTGTAACCTGCTGGGAAGACCAGACATCATTTATACCCAGGTCAAACAAGCCATGCAGGCTCTGCTGCCAAAAGCACCATTCATTTAATACAGAAAAGTCAGTGAGAGGGCAGCCTGCACAAACCTGCCACACAAGTAGCACTGCACTGCACAGCACAAACTGGGGCAAGGAGGCTTAATAAAGCCTGTTTATTTGCAATGATGATTTGTTATGAGTTTATCAGTGAATGTCTTAAAATTCTACAGGGTTCCTTCCTTTTTTAATAACAGGTCTATGTGTGTTTTTTATAATATAATTTTAATCATCATCATAAGTAACATATCTGTAACATACAGTGCTCAGCATAAATGAGTACACCCCCTTTAAAAAGTACAAATTTAATCAGTAGCTCAATGAACAAAAGAACAATTTCCAAACTTTTCACAAGGCTGAGTGTTATTGAACACTTATTTAACTCCATAACATGAAATTAAGGTTAATAATCTAACTTAGATCACAAAATCTTCAGTTTTACTCAAATTGGTTGAAGCAAAAATGAATACACCCCGCAACAAAAACTACTACATCTAGTATTTTGTGTGATTTTTAAGGACAGCACCAAGTCTTCTAGGTATGGAATGACCAAGTTGGCGACATATTGCAACATCTATCTTTTTCCATTCTTCAAGAATAACCTCTTTTAGAGCCTGGATGCTGGATGGAGAGTGATGCTCAACTTGTCACTTCAGAATTCCCCACAGGTGTTCGATTGGGTTCAGATCAGGAGACATACTTGGCCATTCAATCACCTTCACCCTGCTCTTCTTCAGAAATGCAACAGTAGCTTTAGATGTGTGTTTTGGATCATTGTCGTGTTGGAAAAGTGCACGACGACCAAGTGCACGGAGTGATGACAGCATCTTCTCCTTCAGTACAGTGCAGTACATTGCTGAGTTCATGATACCATCAATGAAATGCAGCTCCCCAACACCAGCAGCACTCATGCAGCCCCACATAAGGACACTGCCACCACCATGTTTCACTGTAGGCACTATGCATTTTTCTTTGAAATCCTCACCTTTACGACGCCATACAGTTTTAAAACCATTTGTTCCAAAAACAGTGATCTTCGTCTCATCACTCCAGAGTATAGAGTCCCAGTAGTCTTCACCTTTTTCAGCATGGGCCCTAGCAAATTCTAGGTGTGCCTTTTTGTGCATGGGCTTTAGGAGAGGCTTCCTTCGTGGACGATACCCATGCATGCCATTCCTCTGCAGTGTGCGCCGTATGGTGTCACCGGAAACGGTCACTCCAGTTTGGCTTTCTACTGCTTTAGCTAACTGCAGTGAACTTGCATGGTGATTTTCTTCAACCCTTCTCATCAGAAGACGCTCCTGTTGAGATGTGAACTTCCGTGGACGGCCTGGACGTCTCTGTAAGATGGTTGCGCTTCCATCTTTCCATAGTAGCAGACAAGAGCATGCTAGTATACAGATAACTAGCACTAACAAGACCGAGCAACAGGAGTGTTGTGTCCGGGTAAATAAAACTACTGGTATCAGTCCTCCTTGGAACGCTCTCAGAGCAAAGCCAAAGACTAAATCAGGACAAGCAACAGGCAGAACTCAGCGCCCAGAAATCTGTGATGCGACAGGCTGGCCAGCGTTATCATCCTCCTCAACTCCTGTGCAGAGGAAAGCACAGCCATGGATAACAGCTAAAGGGAAATGGAGCAACAAAACTCCTAAGGAACTAACTGTACAGCTACAAAATAGATTCGCTCCACTACTGCAGGACCCTGGATCTTCATCTGATCACTTGGACAATCCTCCACATCCACAGAGAGGGGTGAGGTCTGAAAACTCAACAGAAGACAGAAAACTAAGAGGAAAGCTAACAGGGCCTCAGACTCTGATTGTCGGCGACTCTTCCGTGAAAGATGTGAGATGGATGTGCAGAAAGTGACTTTACATGGCCAAGTATGGTGATCCATACTTGGAATTTGTGCTCTGCATTTAACCCACCCAAGTGCACACACACAGAGCAGTGAACACATTCACACCATGCAAACACACCCGGGGCAGTGGGCAGCCAAAGCAGCCAACTGCTGGAGCAGTTGGGGGTCTCAAGGGTCTCACCTCAGTCGTGGTATTGAGGGTGGACAGGGCACTGGCTATTCACTCTGTGCCACTGACAATTCCTGCCAGACCTGAGACTCGAACCTGCAATTTTCAGATTACAAGTCCGACTCCCTAGCCATTAGGCCACAAAACACAAAAGTGCTGTATTTCCCAAAAGATATGGTCTCTGACACTACTGACAAAATCCTGAGCATTGTTGCAGAAAACCCAACTGTGAAAAACCTCGTACTACACACAGGGGCAAATGATATTGTGAAGCAGCAGTCCGAAATCCTCAAAAAGGACTTTAATAATCTGCTAAACACAGTAAGGTCGCTAAATGCAGAAGTTTTTATCAGTGGACCTCTACCACCAGTCAGAGGAGGAACTGAGAAATTCAGCAGGTTACTAGCACTGAACACATGGCTTTCAACTGCATGTGATGTCCACTCAGTACATTTTATTGATAATTTTAACCATTTCTGAGATCACAGGCATCTTTTTAAGGGAGACGGATTGTCTCTAAATAAATCAGGAGTAAAAGCTTTCACCTCCAACCTATTTTTCTTCCTGCGCCACAACCTTCCCTCTGCCAAGGACAGGATACGACGGGAATCTGCCAAGGACAAGATACGGGAATCTAAACAAAATGAAGAAACATCAAAAAATCCAAAGCCAACACTCCCCCCTGAATGCTCTAACATGGAGAGAAGTCAGAGCAAAGATGAGGAGGCCTTCCCATGGGGAAAACAATGTTTTTAACACACTAAATTTAGCTCTTTTAAATGTCAGGTCTTTGGTAGGCAAATCATTTTTAATCAATGATTTTATTATTAAGCTTGTGCTTAATAATAAAATCATTGATTGATTTTATGTTTTTAACCGAAACATGGTTAGGACAAGATAATAATGCTGCAGTTCTTATTGAATCAACCCCTCCAAATTTCAGTTTCATGAGTGAAACAAGAATACATAAGAAAGGAGGTGGAGTTGCTATTTTATTTAGTGATAGCCTCAAATGCAAAAACATATCATATGGAAAGTTTGACTCCTTTGAATATGTTGCTCTTCATACCAAATCCTCCTGTCAAGCAATATTTGTAACTATTTATAGACCCCCAAAGTACAATGCTCATTTTTTTGACGAGTTTGCTAAATTACTATCTATTGTATGCATTGATTTTGATTGTATTGTTTTAGTGGGTGACTTTAACATTCATGTTGATAATCTCAATGATGCAAGTGCAAATGAACTCTTGAACATCCTATGGGCTGAATATCCTAACTATGGGCTTTCTCAGCATGTAACAGATCCAACACACATCAAGGGACACATACTGGATCTAATAATTTTTAAAGGTTTTAATATTTCTAAGGTGGTGGTGACCGATGTTGCTCTTTCTGATCATTACTGTGTTTTTTTTTAAAACAACCACCCCTGCTGTTTTGAACACAGGTGAAACAGAGGTAGTCAAAAAGCGGAATATTAATGAGAAGAGCTGTGCATTATTTATTCAGGTTTTTGCACCATCACCAACCATGCCATCAGCCCTTGTTGATGATCTTGTAAGAAGTTTCAGTTCCAAAGTTATGACTGTTATTGATTCCATTGCCCCAATTAGGACCAAGGTATTGTCAGCAAGAAAAAAGTCAAAGTCACCTCGGAGAAAAGCCACAGTGGTTAAAATTCAGAAAAGAATATGCAGACAAGCAGAACGCAAGTGGCGAAAAACCAAACTCCAGGTTCATTTCGACTTGTACAAAGAGAGTCTTCACAACTATAACCAAAAACTAAAAAATGCAAGGCAATCATTTTTCTCAGAGGTTATCAATAGAAACAGCAATAATGCCCGCACATTGTTTTCTGTTGTAGACAGACTCACAAACCCAGCACCCTCTGTTCCTTCTGAACTGCTGTCCAAAAAGTCATGCAATGATTTTGCAGCCTTTTTCACAGACAAAATATCAAAGATAAGACAAACAATCTCTAGCTGCAGTCCTAGGAACATGACAATATTACCTGTGCCTCCTTGTTCTCCAGTGAATCTAGAACATTTTGATCTCCTTAATCACAGAGCTCTGGCAGAAACGCTTCTACAATTAAAATCTACATCATGCTGCCTTGATATTTTACCAACAATTTTTAAAAAAAATGTTTTTAACAGCTTAGCTCCAGATGTATTGCAGATTGTCAATAGTTCTCTTCAGTCAGGGCAGTTTCCCAGGGCCTTAAAAACTGCTGTTATAAAACCTCTTCTTAAAAAGCCTAATCTAGATGCTTCAGCAGTAAGTAACTACAGGCCAATATCAAATCTTCCATTTTTGGGAAAAATAATTGAAAAAGTAGTTTCTCAACAAATTCACAGATTTATGGTGCAAAACAATCTTTTTAATGCACTTCAGTCTGGATTTCACGCACACCACAGCACCGAGACTGCACTTATTAAAATTTTAAATGATTTACATTTAAATAATGATGAATCCAAAACCTCTGTTTTAGTACTACTGGATCTCAGTGCTGCATTTGACACAGTTGATCATGATGTGCTGCTTGATTGACTAGAAGCGTGGGTGGGAGTTACTGGCTCAGTGTTAAATTGGCTAAAATCTTACTTACAAGATAGAGACTATTTTGTCTCACTTGGTAACTATGAGTCTGAACGAACAAAAATGAAATGTGGGGTTCCTCACGGGTCCATTCTTAGTCCTCTCTTATTCAATATCTACATGCTGCCCCTTGCTCAGATTATGGAATACTACAACATTGACTACCATACCTATGCAGATGACACCCAACTTTATATATCAGTATCATCTCATGATTATAGTCCTTTAATTTCATTATGTGAGTGTATTAATCAAGTCAAAGAATGGATGCGCCAGAATTTTCTCCAGCTCAATACAGACAAGACAGAAGTGATTGTTTTTGGCCCCAAAAATGAAAGGTTAAAGGTCATTGCTCACCTTGACTCCATGTCATTGAAAGCTACAAATCAAGCCAGAAACCTTGGTGTAATCATTGACTCAGACCTAAATTTTAACAACCACATAAAATCCATCACTAAATCTTCCTATTACCACCTGAAAAACATTGCTAGAATAAAAGGTTTTCTGTCTAAACAAGATGCAGAAAAACTTGTTCACGCATTTATTTTCAGTAGGTTAGATTATTGTAATGGCTTGTTCACAGGTCTTAGCAGCTAATCCAGAATGCTGCTGCCAGAGTCCTTACAAACACCAACAAACTGGACCATATCACACCAGTTCTTAGATCACTACACTGGCTTCCCATTAGTCAAAGGATAGATTTTAAAATCGTATTGCTAGTTTATAAAGCACTAAATGGTTGTGGACCAAAATATATCCAAGATATATTAGTTCCCTATGAGGTTTCCAGACCCCTCAGGTCATCTGGGACAGGTCTACTGTGTATTCCCAGAACCAGAACCAAACAAAGTGAAGCAGCATTCAGTCACTATCCAGTAGATCCCCGTGACCCTGGTTAGGAATAAGTGGGTATAGATAATGGATGCATGAATGGGTATCCAAAGAATAAGGCCACATACCTTTTTGGATATTATTATTGTGCCACGCAGGTCAGATCCACCGTCTTCATGATTTACTGCTACAGTTTTTCTCCATTACTTTTACATTTTTCAGATCAAAATTTCTCAAAACTACTTGTTCATCTGCCACATCATGTACATTCATTATATCACACACTATGTGAGCAATTCCTTCATGTTTTCAACAAATTGTGATTGCTTTTGAACAAGCATGCAAATGATTATGTACAACTGTCAGGTGTTTCTTAAAATTCCAGTTTTGTCATGCTGGGAAAAGGGACTCATAGTAGTTATCTGTTCAATCCAAATATTTTATACACTATGCTAAGATTAAAACCCCTTTTACTTAAAGATGGTCTTGCGTCATTATTTGATCACTCTGGTATGGTAAATAACCTTTGCATGTTTAATAAATAATCATCTTGATTCATATTTCTCTCAAACTCTATTTTCCTATCACATACCCCTTTGAGAAAGGTATAATTGACAAACAACATATGTCTAATGAACATCTTGGGGTCTATAGTTATTTAGCTTTTGGGTAGCAAAAAAGATATACAGTGGGTACGGAGAGTATTCAGACCCCTTTAAATTTTTCACTCTTTGTGTCATTGCAGCCATTTGCCAAAATCAAAAAAGTTCATTTTATTTCTCATTAATGTACACTCAGCACCCCATCTTGACAGAAAAAACCAGAAATGTAGAAATTTTTGCAAATTTATTAAAAAAGAAAAACTGAAATATCACATGGTCATAAGTATTCAGACCCTGTGCTCAGTATTGAGTAGATGCACCCTTTTGAGCTAGTACAGCCATGAGTCTTCTTGAAAATGATGCAACAAGTTTTTCACACCTGGATTTGGGGATCCTCTGCCATTCTTCCTTGCAGATCCTCTCCAGTTCTGTCAGGTTGGATGGTGAACGTTGGTGGACAGCAATTTTCAGGTCTCTCCAGAGATGCTCAATTGGGTTTAGGTCAGGGCTCTGGCTGGGCCAGTCAAGAACGGTCACAGAGTTGTTCCGAAGCCACTCCTTTGTTATTTTAGCTGTGTGCTTAGGGTCATTGTCCTGTTGAAAGGTTAACCTTCGGCCCAGTCTGAGGTCCTGAGCACTCTGGAAGAGGTTTTCTTCCAGGATATCTCTGTACTTGGCCGCATTCATCTTTCCTTCAATTGCAACTAGTCGTCCTGTCCCTGCATCTGAAAAACACCCCCACAACATGATGCTCCCACCACCATGTTTCACTGTAGGGATTCTATTGGGCAGGTCAATCTTGGTCTCATCAGACCAGAGAATCTTATTTGTCATAGTCTGGGAGTCCTTCATGTGTTTTTTGGCAAACTCTATTCAGGTTTTCATATGTCTTGCACTGAGGAGAGGCTTACGTCGGGCCACTCTGCCATAAAGCCCCGACTGGTGGAGGGCTGCAGTGATAGTTGACTTTGTGGAACTTTCTCCCATCTCCCTACAGCATCTCTGGAGCTCAGCCACAGTGATCTTTGGGTTCTTCTTTATCTCTCTCACCAAGGCTCTTCTCCCACGATTGCACAGTTTGGCTGGACGGCCTGGTCTAGGAAGAGTTCTGGTCGTCCTAAACTTTTTCCATTTGAAGATTATGGAGGCCACTGTGCTCTTAGGAACCTTGAGTGCTGCAGAAATTCTTTTGTAACCTTGGCCAGATCTGTGCCTTGCCACAATTCTGTCTCTGAGCTCCTTGGGCAGTTCCTTCGACCTCATGATTCTCATTTGCTCTGACATGCACTGTGAGCTGTAAGGTCTTATATAGACAGGTGTGTGCCTTTCCTAATCAAGTCCAATCAGTTTAATTAAACACAGCTGGACTCCAATGAAGTAGGAGAACCATCTCAAGGAGGATCAGAAGAAATGGACAGCATGTGAGTTAAATATGAGTGTCACTGCAAAGGGTCTGAATACTTATGACCATGTGATATTTCAGTTTTTCTTTTTTAATAAATTTGCAAAAATTTCTACATTTCTGTTTTTTTCTGTCAAGATGGGGTGCTGAGTGTACATTAATGAGAAATAAAATGAACTTTTTTGATTTTGGCAAATGGCTGCAATGACACAAAGAGTGAAAAATTTAAAGGGGTCTGAATACTTTCCGTACCCACTGTAGGTTGGCCAGGGTTGTGAGAAATACCATTTGCCGTCCATGACTAAGCAGGAGAGGCAGCACAAGTCCAAATGCCACTTATCTTTGTCACCAGAACTGCACAGCTTGACAGCTACTGATACCCCTTACTGTGTATCTCCTCCTACTCCAGTTCACAGTGAGTCACCAAAACACCAAAGGGACAGAGCCAAGGCAAGAATCTTTTGTATAACCAACAAAAATACCATTTCACTGGCCAAAGAACACCATCATATGCCATGCATTGCCATAAAAAAGTCCTAGGTGCTACTTAAGGAAGACCTGTGATTACCAAACCTCTCCGCATCAGACTCCCACATGTAAAACCGAAGGGCACTGCATGTTCAGCAAACACTCCCAACTAAATAAATGCCTTAAAAAAAGCACAATCTGTTTTAAGAGTGCGATATCAGGGTGAAACTCATTTCCTCAGTGTTGCCCTTAGTGTTTCAGATCAGTACTTCCCAAGAGCTCTATGGGGACAACAAGGTGAACAGCTTGGCCTGCTGACTACCTTTAGTTGCTTATTCCTTTATTTCCCAGATTGTTTCTTTAATATCCATTGGGGGGTTCAGGGTTATGGCTCAGTGCAGTGGCTGCCAATCTCTTCAGAGCAGCAGCTCACTTCCTGCAAGCAAAGAAAGTCTGCAGCTCCAGTTATTGATTGGAAATGTCACATAAAGTCTTCTACATCAGAAAAGGTCAGTAAAAAAGTAAGTAAGCTCACCAGCCCTGAATTCATTATTTAAGATCATTAAAAGAAGTCAACAAATTGCTTGACTTTTATCTTCATTACCTTCATATTCATGAAATTTAAGTCAAATATTTCCATTTAAAACAAGGTGGGTCCTCTTTTAGATCATCTTTTGTATGTATGAAATCCCCATCACATGCTTATCATTTCATTTAAATTTGAAAAAGGAGAGTCTGTGTTGCCACAACCCTGGCCCTGTTATTATGGCTTTTTTCTTTTTTCAGCCTCTCCTCCTCCACCTTTTGTTACTGTCTGGACATTTCTGTAAAATGCTTTCCTCCATCAGAACTCCAGATGTGCCTGAACCTTCCCTCTGTCCCTTGACTCTGCTCACCTGTTTCTCATTCCTTAATCAGCCTCAGGATTTATATACCAGCCTGATTCCCTAAGTCCTCTGTTACATAGGTATATGTTTTAAAAAAACCACAGCAGTGACATATGCATGTCTGTTTCTGCAGCTGGGTTATGGATCTTCTGTTTGCTTTTGCACTTCAACTCCAGTATTCAATGCCTGGTTTTATTTGCCAGGACTCTATGTAAGCATGTTAACTTTATTAATATCACCTTTAATTATATGTCTCTGTGTTTCTGCATTTGGGTATAATTATCCTGTTTTTTCTAGTACAGTATAGTATAGTAATGACACTTTGTAGTTTCTTTAAAGGGATGTTAAATAAACAAAACTTAACTCTTCTTTCCCTCAGGTACTGAGGAATTCTTTTCTAATCTTCTACTTATGAGGTAGGTGGTGTGTGGGATGAAGGAGGAGCGCAGGACCCAAATGCAGGACACAACAAAGTCTTTATTCCAACTGAATTCACCAGGTTCTGGCACAAACTCCACCACCCAGCGTCAGGACAAACAAACACTGCCACACAGCATCAGGACAAAACAACTTAGATCCTCCTTACACATACACAAACAAATGTTAATGTTCTGACCATGAACAAAGGAAAACGGGAGATATAAATAGTTTCAAAACAAAGGCTAACTAAACACAGGTGAAAGCAATTCTAATAATGAACATAAAGCTACCTATGGTCAACACAGGCGACATACTGGAACTCACACCAAAACAAAAGTCCAAAACTGGAAACCAAATCTCAGACCATAACAGTAACCCCCCTTTAGGGGCCAGCTCCCAAACGGCCCAAAAGTCTCAAACCCAAAATCCAGGGTGCGGGCTGAGTCCAATCCAAGACCAAGGGTCCTCTCTGAGAACCCCCACAAACCACGACGGGGCAGTGTCCCGGGTTGCCCTCGAGGTCGGCCCCTTGGGCGGCCATTCCGGTGGACGACCCCTCAGGCAGGCGTAGGTCCGGGGCCGTTCCGGCAGATGACCCCCCAGGCAAGTGAGGATCAGGTGCGTCTCTGACTCTGTAATGCTGGCCTCGCTGGACTCTGCCTCCGCAGCACTGGAATTTGCCTCTGCAGCGCTGGACTCTTCCTCCGCAGCGTTGGACTCCACAGGAACCTCAACAGCATGGGCACCTTCGCCAGATTGTTGAGGCTCTGGAGACTGGGACGTCTTAGTGAGCGCCCTCACCCCAACTCCGAGGGGCTGGAACCATATGCTGGACTTTGGCGTGAGCTGGACGCCAAGGGACAGGAAACGGGCGCTGGACCTAAGCGTGGGGGCCTTCACCTGGACGCCAAGGGACAATGCTGTTATCGGCACACTGAGGCTCTGGATTCTGTTGTAGAACCTCAGCAGGGACGACTTTGTCAGCACATTGAGGTTCTGGATGTTGGGCTGGAACCTCAGCAGGGACGACCTCGTCGGCGCACAGAGGTTCTTGATGTTGTGCTGGAACCTCAGCGGGGACGACCTCATCGGCGCACTGAGGTTCTGGATGTTGTGCTCAAACCTCAGCAGGATCGACCTCGTCAGCACACTGATGTTCTGGATGTTGGGCTGGAACCTCAGCAGGGACGACCTCGTCAGCGCACAGAGGTTTTGGATGCTGGTGTGGAACCGCAGCGGGGATGACCTTGTCGGCACACTGAGGTTCTGGATGTTGGGCTGGAACCTTAGCGGGGACGCTGTCATCGGCGCAGAGAATACCTTTTGACAACTCCTTTTAAATGTGAATGAAAATCTCCAGCTTCGTTTTGTTTCTCTTAAAAATAATTTTTGCATTACTCTATATATATATGTACATGTGTGAGTATGTATATACACACACAAACATTCCCAGTCACACTGAAAATCAATTAACCTCTCAATTTCAGTGTGAAGCTTCAAGTAAGATCAAACTTTGGCAAACTTTTGGCCTTATCTGAAACGTTCTTATAGGTGAATAACTGAGAAGGCGCTGCCCTCGAGGAAACCTGGGTGTTATTGTTTCTGTAGGAAAAGGCAGAGCATCATTCATTCAGAAACAAAAAGAAATATGCAGTTGGGATATTTATTGATTCAAAAAAAGGTTTTGACACAATAAATCACAAAATATTAATCAATAAACTGGAATGGGATTCGGGAGATTGTACTAAATTGGGTCAGGAATTATTTAGTTAACAGAAAACAGTGTGTGAAGATGGGAGAATACCAGTCTGAATGTTTGAACATTGAGTGTGGTGTCCCCCAGGGGTCAGTATTGGGTCCAAAATTATTTATTCTATATATTAACAACATATGTAAGGTATCTGAGTTATTGAAATTTGTGTTATTTGCTGACGATACTAACATTTTGGCTTCTGGTGAGAATTTACAGCAACTTTTGGATCTGATCACTCTAGAAATCATTAAAATAAAGAAGTGGTTTGACAAATCTCTAAATTTAGATAAAACAAAATTTATGGTACTTGGTAATTGTAAAATCAATGGTCATGTTCAGGTACAGACAGACGGTGTCAATATAGAAAGAGTCTATGAAAGTAAATTCCTGGGTGTGATAATTGATGACAGAATTTGCTGGAAATCTCACATAAAATATGTCCAAAGCAAATTTCTATTTTGGCGAAGGTAAAACACATCTTGAATTGTAAGTCACTTCTTATTCTTTATTGTTCATTGATCTTACCATATTTAAATTACGGTGCTGAGAATTGCGGAAACATATAAAAGCTCCCTTCAATCTCTATTTATACTACAAAAAAGAACCATGAGAATTGTTTATAATGTCAGACTTCGTGATCATACCAACTTACTATTCCTACAGTCTAAAATGTTAAAATTCTCTGACCTTGTGGAATATAAAACCTCAATAATCATATACAAAGCAAGAAATAATCTGCTACCAGGAGGAATTCAGAAATTATTCTCAGAAAGAGAAGGGGATTACAACCTAAGGGGGAACTTAAATCTCATAACACTCATACGAGTAGGAAAAGTTTTTGTATATCTATCGGTGGAGTAAAACTGTGGAACAGATTAAGTCAGGAATTAAAACAATGTTCAAACATAAAACAGTTTAAAACGAAATATAAAGAAATTATTTTTACAAGGTACAGGATTGAAGAGGGGACAGTCTAATTTCAGTGTTTTAGGAGTAATCGTTACTGGTATCATATTAAATTTATTGTATATTGTTGATATTATATAATTATTGTATAATACATTTTGTGTGGTGTACAAAAAGTTAAAGTATATGGCATGTATTAATGAATTGATAATGAGTATGGATATGTGAAGATGGATATTGCGGGTATAGGGAAGGGGGTAGGACTAGATAAGTGTATACTTCTTCCTACTCCATTTCAAAGATTTAATGCATAAGAATATACATTAGTGCTGTGCTTACTGTTTGTTCTGATGGTCAAAAAATGTCATTACTGTTGTTTTTTTAAATTTGAATGTTTGAAATAAATAAAGAAAGAAAGAAAGTATGGTATATTGGAGTTTAATCAAAGAATCACATATGTTCCTTACAAAATATATCCATATTAATTGACAGGAATGTTGTAATAACTCATTTCCAACACGACTGTAGAGCATCGTGCAAAGGACTGATGACTTGTCCAGGGTGTACTCCTGCTTTTCACCCAAAGAGAACTGAAACAGACTCCAGCAAATCCCTGTGACCCTAAATAGGAATAAGCCGTTATAGATCATGGGTGGATGGCTCGTTCTGATTGAGTAGAACCTGGCTCTTATTCTTCATTTTGGGGGTATTACTGTCTTACTTCCAGCTCATAGACTGTGTTGAATCCAAACAGATTTTGATTTAGAACAACTTTACTAAAATTCTTTCCATTCTAACAAGTAAATATTTTGCATAGAGAATGAATGAAGTTAGTCTTGTATATCCTGAAACATATTACTATTAAACATATTGGTCATACTGATATAATAATAACAATTTAATTAATAATCAAGTTTATCTTATGTAATGTTGAGTACAACAATGCAATTGCTTCAATGTTGAGCAGAGGTTACCTGAGTAGCAAAACAAACTGTGGGCAAAACATGATTCATGGCAATTTATCTATAAGAATTGTCATTGGATTATGTTGGGAAATAGGCCAATAATCAGCTAAACATACCTGGTACATTTAGTTAAAAAAAAAAGTCATAGTAGTAAATATTGCTTTTACCTAAAATAATCCTCTTCTATGGCCACGGGGTTGAACTTTTAAGAAACAATCTCAGATACATTTATTCAGTACTATTTCTTTGTGACTGAAGTTCATATTTGAAAAAAAAACAGGCATCCATTAGCCTCTCCTCTGTCTATGTCAAGAAATACAGTACAGGCTGAGTCCTCAATATGCATTATGCCCACTTCGTCAGATTGCTTTGTGTTGGGGCACTGTTGGTGTTTACCACCCTAATGTGATGAAGCCATTATGAGAGGTTGTGGGGGGATGGAGGTTGTGAGGTCTTTCAATAATTCATACCATTACGGTGGTAAAAAAAAGATTAACCCTTTCTGTCACCACAGACAGAAGCAAATGAAGAAAAGGCAATTTAGACTGAATTTAGATTAGTCAACAGCGACTATAATTTTAAGTATAAAAACTAATCAACATGTCACAAGATTTTGCAGCAGCGATACAGTGCCTTGCAAAAGTGTCAGTCTGAATGAATCAAACCCCCTTACTCATAAAACTTGTCATGTTCCTCGAAGCACAGGTTGAGGTGGAGGAGCAGCTGCAACCTTCCACTCAAACTTATTAAACTTTCATCCTCAGAACAATTAACTCATTTGAGAGCCTCACTTTTAGTCTCTCACATCCAAACTGGAAAACACAAAAACCAGTTCTACTTGTCATTGTGTACCGTCCACCTGTCCCTTACTCAGAGTTTTTAACTGAATTCCCTGACTTCCTGTCTGATTTAGTGCTTAGATCAGATAAAGTCATTATAGTGGGAGATTTTAACATTCATGTAGATGTTGAAAATAATAGTTTCAGCACTGCATTTAATTCAATATTAGATTCAATTGATTTCACTCAAAATGTTAATAAACCCACCCACTGTTTCAATCACACCCTTGATCTTGTTCTGACCTATGGCATCAAAATTGAACATTTCATAGTTTTTCCCCAAAATCCTATTTTGTCAGATCATTCTTCAATAACATTTGAATCTAAGATGATGGATCATGCAGCATTTGGAAGAAAATTCCACTACAGCAGATATTCATCTGACAATGCTGTTAATAAATTTAAGAAAATGATTCCATCTTTATTTACATCTATGCCATGTGCCAACACAGTGGAGGGCAGCTGCCTTAATCCCACTCCCGACCAAATTGATAATGTTGTTCATCATGTTGATCATGTTGCTTGATACTGTGGCTTGATACTGTGGCCCCTCTGAAAAAGAAGTTAGTGAATCAGAGGAGATTAGCCCCATGGTATAATTTACATATTCGTACCTTAAAGCAGGCATCACGAAGGCTGGAAAGAAAGTGGAATTTTTTCTAGCCTGGAAAAAGTCTATTAACATATAAAAAAGCTCTCTGTCATCAGATGCTTCCTATACCTGCAATAAATGAACCTTCTACTAGAGTAGCTCTTGATTCATCTGTAAGACGTCAGTTATGTTTAGACTGCTTCTCTCCCATAGATCTCTTTGAGTTCACATCAATAGTTGCTTCATCTAAATCACAGTGTCTCTTAGACCCCATCCTGACTAGACTGCTTAAAGACACCCTGCCATTAATTAACTCATCTTTATTAGACTTGGTAAATTTATCTCTAGTATCAGGCTACGTATCACAGGCCTTTAAGACTGCAGTAATCAAACCCTTACTCAAAAAGCCTAGTCTTGAACCAGGAGTCTTGGCTAATTATAGACCAATATCCAACCTGCCATTTATTTCTAAAATTCTGGAAAAAGCTGTTGCTAAGAAGCTATCAGACCGTGGGGTTGAGCTAACAGGACATTTAACTAACAGTATCACAGAAAACAGAAAAATTGATGTTTTTAATTGCAGATGACACTCAGCTGTATCTATCTATGAAACCTGTTAACACAAACCAGTTAACCAGACTTCAAGCGTATCTAATTGACATAAAGGCCTGGATGACCAGTAACTTTCTACTTTTAAATTCAGAGAAAACAGAAGTTATTGTATTTGGGCCTAAAAACCTCAGAAATAACTTTTCTAAAATTATACCTACTTTAGATGGCATAGCCCTGGCCTCCAGCACCAGCATTACTGTGAAAAACCTTGGAGTTATTTTTGACCAGGACATGTCCTTCACACATAAAACAAATCTCTAGAACTGCCTTCTTTTACCTGCGGAATATTGCCAAAATTAGGAACATCCTGTCTCAAAATGATGCAGAAAAACAAGTCCATGCATTTGTTACCTCAAGGCTAGATTACTGTAACTCATTACTATCTGGATGTCCCAGTATCTCCATAAAAAGCCTCCAGTTAATCCAGAATGCTGCAGCCAGAGTCCTGACAGAACTAGCAAGAGAGATCATATTTCTCCTATATTAGCTTCTCTTTATTGGCTCCCTGTAAAATACAGAATAGAATTTAAAATCCTTCTTCTCACATACAAATCCCTTCATGATCAAGCTCCTTCATACCTTAAAGACCTCATAGTACCATATTATCCCAATAGACCACTTCGCTCTCAGAATGCAGGTCTACTTGTAGTTCCCAGAGTCAGGAGGCAGACACTCTCTGTACTTTTAAGGCTAGACTTAAAACCTTACTTTTTGACAAAGTGTATAGTTAGGGCTGGCTTCAGGTAACCCTTGAACCATTAGTTATGCTGCTATAGGCCTAGACTGCCCAAGGACCATCGGTGCACTGAGCTCCCCTCCCCTCCCTTCCCCTCTCTTCCTCTCCTCCCCCCTCACATGTATATTCCACCATTGAATGTCACTAACTTTGTGCTCTCTCCCTCTCTCTCTGTACGTTCTGCAGGTGTCCCTGGTCCTGGAGCTGTATATCGCTGATGTGCAGTTACTGGCCCCACCAACCTGCAGTGTCACTCACCTCAACCGGTCGAGGCAGATGGCCGCCCAAACTGAGCCTGGTTCTGCTGGAGGTTTTTTCTTCCATTAAAGAGAGTTTTTCCTCTCGACTGTCACAAAGTGCTTGCTCATAAGGGATTTGTTGGGTTTTTAGTTTTTGTAAAGTGAATTGAAAAGTATTCACCCCCTTTGGCATTTTTCATGGTTTGTTACATTATAACCTGTAATTTATTGTTTTTTGATCTGAATTTTATGTAATGGATCTGCAACAAATAGTCTAAGTTGGTGAAGTGAAATGAGAAAAATATATACAAAAAAGAATTTTTAAAAATTAAAAATCTGAAAATTGGCATGTGCATATGTATTCACCCCCTTTGCTATGAAGCCCCTCAAAAGTTCTAGTGCTACCAATTACCTTCAGAACTCACACAATTAGTGAAATGAAGACCACCTGTGTGCAATCTAAGTGTCACATGATCTGTCAGTATAAACACACCTTTTCTGAAAGGCCTCAGAGGCTGCAACACCACTAAGGCAAGAGGCATCACATCATGAAGATCAAGGAGATCTCCAAACAAGTCAGGACAAAGCAGCAGACTGTTGTATCTGTGCATAGGATCACAATAGGGCTGTGCTCTATGGAAGAGTGGCCAGAAAAAAAGCCATTACTTAGTGTTAAAAATAAGAAAACACGTTTTGTGTTTGCTAAAAGACATGTGGGCGACTCCCCAAATGTATGGAGGAAGGTGCTCTGGTCAGATGAGACTAAAATTGAACTGCTCAGCCGCCAAGGAAAACACTATGCCTGGCACAAACCGAACACATCCCATCAACCCAAGCACACCATCCCCACAGTGAAACATGGTGGCAGCGTCATGCTGTGGGGATGTTTTTCAGCAGCAGGGACTGGGAAACTGATCTGAGTTGAGGGAAAGATGGATGGTGCTAAATACAGGGATATTCTTGAGCAAAACCTGTTTCAGTCTGCCTGTGATTTGAGACTGGGACAGAGCTTCACCTTCCAGCAGGACAATGACCCGAAACACACTGCTAAAGCATCACTCAAATGGTTGAAGGGGAAACGTTTAAATGTGTTGGAATAGCCTAGTAAAAGCCCAGACCTCAATCCAATTGAGAATCTGTGGTCAGATTTGAAAATTGCTCTTCACAAGCGGAAACCATCCAATATGAAGGAGCTGGAGCAGTTTTGCTTTGAGGAATGGGCAAAAATTCCAGTGGCAATATGTGGCAAGCTTATAGAGACTTATTCAAAGCGACTTGTAGCTATAATTGATGCAAAAGGTGGCTCTACAAAGTCCTGACTTTAGGAGGGTGAATAGTTATGCACACTGAAGTTTTCTGTTATTTTGTCCTATTTGTTGTTTGCTTCACAAATAAAAAATAAAAAACAATTACATCTTCAAAGTTGTAGGCGAGTTCTGTAAATGAAATGATGCAAACCTTCAAACAATCCATTTTATTTCGAGGTTGTGAGGCAACAAAACATGAAAAATGCTAAGGGGGTGAATACTTTTGCACTGTACATAGATGTATTAACCTCCATATCCACACTTAATTTAATCCAGTGTCAGTAGGTGCACATAATATTCTAACGGAATAGTGTATTTGAGAGCCTCTGCCCTTTTTGTTTTCCAACTATCTTTGCCCTACCAACTGCTGATTACCTGGACCAGGTGTGTTCAGTTGACACAAAGCTGGAAGGGCAGGGAGGGAAGCAATACATGGTCTCTCGAGGACCAGGCTTGGCTACTCCTGTATCCTTCTAATGTATTTGTGCTTATGAGACAGGCTGCATATTAGTACATGGCCCAGCATTTTCTGAAAAAGAAACCCAATGGGTGCCGTTTAATATATAACTGTCATTGTAGCTGTATAGCCATATCAGAAACGTAGAAAAAAGTCCTACAATGTTTTTTTTTTTCCCCCATTCTATTTTCTGCTGCTTATTCGGGGCTGGGTCTAAGCAGGGATGCCCTGACGTCCATCTTTCTACAGACTTCCTCCAGCTCTTTGGGGGGGGGGCAAAGGGGGGACACCAAGTAATTAGTTATCACACCTATAGCTTAGTCTCATGTTCTGTTATCAAACCAAACCCCTCATTCTCACAATATTGCAAGCTTTTGACACAGAGTTGTAATAGGATTTTCTTACAGTGCTACCTGCACAAGCCAGAGTGGTGGGCCATATTACAGAAAACATAGTTGTACTTCATATTAGCAATAGGCATACGTATGATGAATAATGACAAATGCCAGTATAATAAATAGTACAATCTTCTTTTTTTCCTTTTGGCTGCCTCCTTCATTTGTTCTTCACTATAGTGTGAAATAGTACTATAGTACAGTGGGTATGGAAAGTATTCAGACCCCTTTTAAATTTTTCACTCTTTGTGTCAATGCAGCCATTTGATGCAACAAGTGTTTCACACCTCGATTTGGGGATCCTCTGCCATTCTTCCTTGCAGATCCTCTCCAGTTCTGTCAGGTTGGATGGTGAACGTTGGTGGACAGCCATTTTCAGGTCTCTCCAGAGATGCTCAATTGGGTTTAGGTCAGGGCTCTGGCTGGGCCAGTCAAGAACAGTCACAGAGTTGTTCCGAAGCCACTCCATTGTTATTTTAGCTGTGTGCTTAGGGTCATTGTCCTGTTGAAAGGTGAACCTTCAGCCCAGTCTGAGGTCCTGAGCACTCTGGAAGAGGTTTTCTTCCAGGATATCTCTGTACTTGGCCGCATTCATCTTTCCTTCAATTGCAACCAGTCATCCTGTCCCTGCAGCTGAAAAACACCCCCACAACATGATGCTCCCACCACCATGTTTCACTGTAGGGATTGTATTGGGCAGGTGATGAGCAGTGCCTGGTTTTCTCCACACATACCGCTTAGAATTAACGCCAAAAAGTTCAATCTTGGTCTCATCAGACCAGAGAATCTTATTTCTTATAGTCTGGGAGAAATAAGAGTTTTAAATAAGAGTTTGCCATGTGTTTTTTGGCAAACTCTATGCGGGCTTTCATGTGTCTTGCATTGAGGAGAGGCTTCCGTCAGGCCACTCTGCCATAATGCCCCGACTGGTGGAGGGCTGCAGTGATAGTTGACTTTATGGAACGTTCTCCCATCTCCCTACTGCATCTCTGGAGCTCAGCCACAGTGATCTTTGGGTTCTTCTTTACCTCTCTCACCAAGGCTCTTCTCCCATGACTGCTCAGTTTGGCTGGACGGCCTGGTCTAGGAAGAGTTCTGGTCATCCCAAACTTTTTCCATTTGAGGATTATAGAGGCCACTGTGCTCTTAGGAACCTTGAGTGCTGCAGAAATTCTTTTGTAACCTAGGCCAGATCTGTGCCTTGCCACAATTCTGTCTCTGAGGTCCTTGGGCAGTTCCTTTGACCTCATGATTTTCATTTGCTCTGACATGCACTGTGAGCTGTAAGGTCTTATATAGACAGGTGTGTGCCTTTCCTAATCAAGTCCAATCAGTTTACTTAAACACAACTGGACTCCAATGAAGGAGCAGAACCATCTCAAGGAGGATCAGAAGAAATGGACAGCATGTGAGTTAAATATGAGTGTCACTGCAAAGGGTCTGAATACTTACGAACCGGCACCCTGTCCCCCCCGGGCTCTTCCTCGGGCGAAGTAACCTCTGTGTGGACAGTCTCTTACCCAATGTTCTGTGTCCCCACATAGGAAGCATACATTTGAAGTGCCCCCGCGTCCTCTCCATCCATTTCCCCCCCTTGGAGCTCCCCTGTATCCCCCTCTGTTCACCGATAGACGGCGATTCGGCTCCCAGGGCGGTATTGGAAACAGATCCGGGGATTCCGGAGCATCCATTCCCCATTGCCACATCAATTTCTTTGGTTCCTCATTTTTCTCCTTCTTTTTTTCTGAATTAACCCTTTGCCGGGCCTCTGACAGCTGTATTTTTAAAAGCTGAGTTTGGAGGCCCTGATTCTGCTCGTCTTCCTTTTGCAATTGTTGCTGAACCCGAGTCAGATGGTGCACCAGACGTCTCTCCCACACTACAGAGTCGGCCCCCTGTAAATCAGGATTGTCACACATAGCAGTTTTACCTTCTCCGGTACTCCCTCCAACACCGCCTGTCTATACCACTCCCTCTGGTGCCCTGGTTTGCCAGGATGACACCCAGTATGACGCACCCACAGTTCCTTAGTCTGATCCAAAAAGGTCCTTGGATTTTCTTTCGAGTTCCATGCCAATTTGGGCACGGCGGATGAAGTGGGTAATGGATATTTTTCTCTAATCACCCTGCTCAGGTCACCAGCCCATTGCGCAAACGGCTCCTCATCCTGCCGGCGCAAAGTCCCTGCTGCCCTCTCAAGGTCTCGTGCATCTATACTGGTCAGGCACCTCTGAATAACCGCCCTAAAGTCTCCCAATGCCAATCTCTGCCCTGCGGTCAGCTTGTCCAATTTGCCAAGCCACAAACCTCCTCCCTCTGCCACTGGGGGAAGTTGATCCACCAACGCCTGCACATCCCCGGGCCCGAGGCCAACAAGGGTGCTTGAAAAGAATGATGCTGGTTTACCTCCCCGTCCTCCAGTCGGTCCTTTTCATCCTCACTGCTCTCAATGGATTGAGTGGACTGATTGGAGGAGGTGGGGACCCTTGGGGGGTCCCCATGATCTGAGCTTTTGGCAGTAGTTCTCACTAGGACCTGGATCCTCTAGTTTACCAGTCTCCTTTCCAGCTGAGTCGTTCATTTCTTCTTCATCAGCCTCCTTTATCTCTGGACGCCATGTTCCTTCCGCCCAGAGGACTATCTGTCCTGTCTTTGGTTGTCTTTGTTGGGTGAACTTCAGCAACACTTCCCGGTCCAATGTCTGTGGGTCCGTCCACCTATCAGTACTTACCTTTGTCTCAGGAGGTGTTTGAATATGAACGTTCCTCGGGCCTCGCTCTCTATGTGCTCTGTCTGCAAAAGGAACAGGTTCTACCGCGTGATCCGGGGAACTTCGTCCACTTCCAGAGGGAGTTAACTTCAAAGTTTCCCAATCGATATACTCTTTATAGCCTGATTTCTGTGGGTGGGCCTGTGGACTAGGCTGAGGCAGATTAGGCCCTTGCAGTTCTCCTTTTTTAATCTCTATTACTGGATATAGGGTTGGAACCGAGGATACCGATGGACTACTTACGAAATAAAGTGGCGGCAATTTCTCGTCAGTTCCCTCTTTGGCCTTCTATGTCTTATCCTTGTGTAGATGCTGGGTACTCTGCCACAGCAGGGCTATATTAATCCAGGTACTCGCCTCTGCCTCCTCTTCCTGTTTTTTCTGTCTGAACTTACCTTTATGAAACATGGAAGCTTTTTCTCCTTCCATTCCTGCTTCCTTGGCCCGTTTCTTGAGTCCATGTGCCTTCTCCCATATCCATGGGATCAGGGCAGCTCGATCCTGTGGGTTTCTTTCCTTAATCAAATCCATTAACTTCTTCCTATATTGTTCTTCCATCTCTTCTTTTGTATTCTTCTGCCCCTGCTTCAGCCGACCTGCCGCCAGGGTTGATGCCACCTGAGTTTCCAGTTTCACCCATTTTTCAGGCGGGCCCCATTCCTCATCACTTACCTGTTGGTCAAGGTGTCTTTCCATTGTTGTATTCGAGTCTGCCTTCCAAATTAATGCGTGGTCTATCTTTATTTTATATATTTTTACTATTATTATTATTTATTATTCTTCTTATATTTATTTATTATCATTTATTCTTGTATTATATATTTATTTTATTTTTATTTATTTGTTTATTATTATTGCTGTTATTATTATTTGTTTATTTACTTTATTCTATCTTATTTATTTATTTTATTTTATCTGTAGTTATCCCCTCCTCACCAGAGGGAGCTCTATCTATAGTTGTTATTGCATCCCTAGTTGTTTCAGCCAGAGGGAGCCAAATAAATTGTAATACAATTCCCTCTTCCTCCAGTAGAGGGAACCAAATAATAGGCGGAGCCTTACTTACCTTACCTCTTCACAAACCCCGCGCCCCTACACTTCCTGTCTCTCTCTATCTCTGGCGCTTTCCACACACACACGTACTGTCCTCACCCCCCACACTTTGATTCACACTAACATAGATTCACTCAAACTTCCTCGACATCCACACAAATGCACAATATTTAAAACCTAAAATTCTACACAACCTATCTAACACAGCGTCCTTTGTTTATCCGTCAATCCAACATGACGTATTATTTAGTTTATCCGTCAATCCGACATGACGTATTATTTTGGGGTTTCCCAGTTCCCCGGGTCTTGCAACCCAGTTCTACCAATTCCCCGTCAGAAATTGTTGGGCCCACCACAGCCGGAAAATAAAACTTAAAGTCCACCGATCCTACACGGTTTTATTTTATTTTTTCGTCAAACGATCCAACACGAAATGACGACCTACCACCCGAAACCGTCCATATTTATAACTATCCAAATTCACACATTGACAATTGTAATTTTAGAATATGCCAATTATGCAGAATTCATGAAAAGGTTTCTGCTCACCTGTCTGTGGCATGTGGTAGAAATTTCTTTAAGTTTGAGAGTTGCTAATTCTCAGAAAACAACCACAAGTGTGATGAATCATCTCAGTTTAATCACGGGCCCGGAGAGGACGTCCTTGCAGAAAGTCCTCTCCCGTCTGTGTTAAAAGACCAGTTTATATACATTTTGACAAGAAAGGGGTGGACTAATCTTGAACAGACTCCACGTTTGTTCAGGTACTATCTTCAGTCTTCTTACCATCAAAGAAACAAATTGTTGGCAGTTATTTACAACTTCCTACCCTAAAACACTAAACCAATAAAACAGACAGAACCACATACCATGAAAGGGTCAAGCAAACATTCAGCCCCCACATTGGTTTAAGTTAGTGACCATTTGCTCTGTTGTAAAATCCTCACATTCCCCCCTTTTGACACAAAGTGTCAACACAATTATAATTACCAATCAGAGGGAAAAAAACATTACATTATTAGTCAGGGTATTTCTTTAGCACTGTCATCATATGGGTTTCCTGAGGTCCAATCATTCAATTGTATTTCATCAGTCTTTGTTGATTCAGTTATAGGATATGTGTCCATGTCCTTTAAAGTGTGAAACTGTTCTCTTTGAAGCTGATTCTGAACAAATCCTTGGTTTCCCTGACATCTCCTTGCATTGTTCTGTCGAGATCGCAGGCTCCTTCTGCGAGGTTGTGTAGTTTCCTGCTGGTGAGCGGAGAATTTTATTTTTTTACCCGGTCCATGTCTGACTCCTCTCGGTTTCTTTCTGCGTGTAAGACATGTGTCCATACATTTTTCAGTCTTTGTTTCCCAGCCGACACATGACATCATGACGCAGCTCCTTGGGCCAGGTTGAGATATTTATTAATGCAGTTTTCCACAGGTGACAGTATGCCGCATTATCCGGAGTGTGCAGCGAATACAGTCACCATGCGGGTCCAATAATCAGCTGGAAACTCACCCCCCTTTTGTCCAGTATCATGAATCTCAAACCAGCAGACTCTCAGAGGAATTGCAGTCCGCACAGCTTCATCCAAGGTGTCCATCGTAGCGGTGAATTGTTGTGACCCCACTGGTGCTGTGTTGTGGGTCTGATGTGTCCCCATCGGAGTTTGACGAACCTGTAACACATAACTTCTACTTTCTCACCCTACATTTCAATTTTACCTTCTTATTCTCCTCAACATCACTTCTCTAACTTTACCCTTAATTCTGCAGCAGATTTTTCTTACTTCTATTTCTGCCTCCCTTTCTCACTCTTGAAAAGAGTGCCAATTTATTTCTTCCTTCTTTGTTTTCCTTCTTTCACTTCCTCTTCTCCTTCTCAACAACATTCTATAACCACAGTTTTAACCCATTTATCTACCATCATTTAGCACTGGGGCTGGTGCTTACACTTTCATTGGGCTTATAACACACACACAATAATTTCTCATTCACACTGATCTTCCCATCTCATCGTATGGTCAGATCTTATCAGACAAACACTAACTTTGGGTAACTTTCTTCAGCCAGGTAGTTTGTATGACACTTTCGTTCCGAGCAACGTACCCTTATTGTACACACATTGTGCATACAAGACACTGAAGGAGTCACCACAAAGCTTATAAAATTATCACCTCATTCATATGCCCAGTTCATGATATGGGACAAATTCTAAGGTGGTTCTTATAGACAATAATAGTTCACTTCTTATAGCCAATAACATCTTACTCCTCATAGACAATAGCATACTTCTCATTAACAATAGCTTACTTCTCATTTAACAACATTGTCGTATTTCTCATTAACAATAGCGTACTTCTCATTTAACAGCTTAGTTCACATTAACAACATTATCGAACTTCTCATTAACAATCAGAGCTTACTTTTTCAGTACTGTCTTAATTTTTTCATGTCTTCCACGTACGGGTCGTTTCCTTAATAAACCATATGGCTTCCCGAAGGAAGACTTACGTTTGTAATCCTCAGCCAGTGGGGTTTTCTCGTTGTTTCTTTTTTTTCCTTCTTTTTCGTTTTTTGTTTTTTAGGATTATTTTTTCATCATCTGGCGTCTGTCCCTCAGACACACTGGTCTCATTACCAGGAGGGATTACAAAGATCATGTGATTACCAAACACACACACCTAGGGTTTTTCATTTTGACGCAGACCAAAAACAGACCAAAAACATAAATCAACACTTAACAGACATACACAAGAAATGATTCATAACACTGTACTCACTTATTAAATGAATGGAGCATCCACTGTCCGCCACCCGTTCTGACCTCAGGCGGGATTCCAGCCCTCCGTTTGTCGGAGCGGAACTTTCCCTTCATTTTTAAATTTTACCACCGGTGGTTCCATCGGTCCAGAACAGGCGCTGGTCAGTGGCCTGTCCATCCCATCCTTGTCGCCAAATTGTGGTAGAAATTTCTTTAAGTTTGAGAGTTGCTAATTCTCAGAAAACAACCACAAGTGTGATGAATCATCTCAGTTTAATCACGGGCCCGGAGAGGACGTCCTTGCAGAAAGTCCTCTCCCGTCTGTGTTAAAAGACCAGTTTATATACATTTTGACAAGAAAGGGGTGGACTAATCTTGAACAGACTCCACGTTTGTTCAGGTACTATCTTCAGTCTTCTTACCATCAAAGAAACAAATTGTTGGCAGTTATTTACAACTTCCTACCCTAAAACACTAAACCAATAAAACAGACAGAACCACATACCATGAAAGGGTCAAGCAAACATTCAGCCCCCACATTGGTTTAAGTTAGTGACCATTTGCTCTGTTGTAAAATCCTCACAGGCACCAAGTACAGTGGGTACGGAAAGTATTCAGACCCCTTTAAATTTTTCACTCTTTGTGTCATTGTAGCCATTTGCCAAAATCAAAAAAAGTTCATTTTATTTCTCATTAATGTACACTCAGCACCCCATCTTGACAGAAAAAAACCAGAAATGTCGAAATTTTTGCAAATTTATTAAAAAAGAAAAACTGAAATATCACATGGTCATAAGTATTCAGACCCTTTGCAGTGACACTCATATTTAACTCACATGCTGTCCATTTCTTCTGATCCTCCTTGAGATGGTTCTGCTCCTTCATTGGAGTCCAGCTGTGTTTAATTAAACTGATTGGACTTGATTAGGAAAGGCACACACCTGTCTATATAAGACCTTACAGCTCACAGTGCATGTCAGAGCAAATGAGAATCATGAGGTCGAAGGAACTGCCCAAGGAGCTCAGAGACAGAATTGTGGCAAGGCACAGATCTGGCCAAGGTCACAAAAGAATTTCTGCAGCAGTCAAGGTTCCTAAGAGCACAGTGGCCTCCATAATCCTCAAATGGAAAAAGTTTGGGACGACCAGAACTCTTTCTGGACCTGGCCGTCCAGCCAAACTGTGCAATCGTGGGAGAAGAGCCTTGGTGAGAGAGGTAAAGAAGAACCCAAAGATCACTGTGGCTGAGCTCCAGAGATGCAGTAGGGAGATGGGAGAACGTTCCACAGAGTCAACTATCACTGCAGCCCTCCACCAGTCAGGGCATTATGGCAGAGTGGCCCGACGGAGACCTCTCCTCAGTGCAAGACATATGAAAGCCCGCACAGATTTTGCCAAAAAACACATGAAAGACTCCCAGACTATGAGAAATAAGATTCTCTGGTCTGATGAGACCAAGATTGAACTTTTTGGTGTTAATTCTAAGCGGTATGTGTGGAGAAAACCAGGCACTGCTCATCACCTGCCCAATACAATCCCTACAGTGAAACATGGTGGTGGGAGCATCATGTTGTGGGGGTGTTTTTCAGCTGCAGGGACAGGACGACTGGTTGCAATTGAAGGAAAGATGAATGCGGCCAAGTACAGAGATATCCTGGAAGAAAACCTCTTCCAGAGTGCTCAGGACCTCAGACTGGGCCAAAGGTTCACCTTTCAACAGGACAATGACCCTAAGCACACAGCTAAAATAACAAAGGAGCGGCTTCGAAACAACTCTGTGACCGTTCTTGACTGGCCCAGCCAGAGCCCTGACCTAAACCCAATTGAGCATCTCTGGAGAGACCTGAAAATGGCTGTCCACCAATGTTCACCATCCAACCTGACAGAACTGGAGAGGATCTGCAAGGAAGAATGGCAGAGGATCCCCAAATCCAGGTGTGAAAAACTTGCTGCATCATTCCCAAGAAGACTCATGGCTGTACTAGCTCAAAAGGGTGCGTCTACTCAATACTGAGCACAGGGTCTGAATACTTATGACCATGTGATATTTCAGTTTTTCTTTTTTAATAAATTTGCAAAAATTTCTACATTATCTGTTTTTTTCTGTCAAGATGGGGTGCTGAGTGTACATTAATGAGAAATAAAATGAACTTTTTTGATTTTGGCAAATGGCTGTAATGACACAAAGAGTGAAAAATTTAAAGGGGTCTGAATACTTTCCATACCCACTGTATATTGTCAATGCGTTCCTCAGGCAGTCAGTCCAATTTTCCTCATCCCCGTACGGGCCACCAAATTATTGAATACGCATATAACTTACACAGGTCCGTTTGATGAGGAAGTACACAAAGACATCTGGAGTGGTTCAGCTGATTATAGGTTTTATTCAAACTATGCAGAGCGCTCTGGAGATCAACCCTCATGTGGCACACGGAGAGATCTGAGCTATAGGAGAAACTATAGGATAGATATAGCTGGTGGCCACCGCCCTACATACCAGTACTTTTCCACAAAAGGAATTCGGACCATTACCATATATGGAGTTGTTATTCCCTTTTACCTTCCCTCATAGTAAAGACATAGTGAAGAGCGGTGACCCTGTCACGTGTCTAAACATATAAGATTACACTATACTGCAATACTAGTCACAGAGTGTGTCTGCATTCCCACAGTATCCCTGCTTAGGCTACTGCCCCCACGACCCGGTCCCGGATAAGTGGAAGAAGATGGATGGACGGCTTGCAAACTGTTGTCCCTGGATACGGATTGCATTGATATAGGCCGGGTCCATGTTTGGCCAGTTTGTGCGGTAAGGTCTTGACAGATGGACCGAAATGCACACACACAATGGCCTGACATCTTAGTTTATTCAAAGCTGGGCAACAGTATCCAAAGAGTAAGGCAGATCATAGTCAATAAACAGGCAATAAGATCAAAACCAGTAATTAGTCTGCACAAACAGAGGTATCCAAATCGGTAGGACCAACGTGATCCAAAAGGTCAAAGCAATGGTCATACACACAAGACATCAAGCTCGTAAGCTGACTTCACGTGAAGTAACAGGACAGACAACCTGGCAATTGTCTACACCAAGAGTGGTGCTTAAGTTGTTCTTAATTGGTTTTAGCTAACCTGAGATAGAAGTTGAAGTGTACAGAAGACTGACTTACTGAGGTGTAGGCTACACCTTAGTTCTGTTACTCTGTACCAGCCTCGCTATAAACTCAAAACTATGGGTGGGAGGTCTTTCTCTTGTATTGCTCCCATGTTGTGGAATTCTCTGCCTTTTCCTATTAGGAATGCTCTGTCTTTTGATTGTTTTAAGAAATTACTAAAGACATATCTGTTTAATGAAACTTTTAAGTTATAATCTTACAGTTATTTATTTTTTTTAGTGTTTTTATATTTTTTTACTGTTGCAGAGCCTTGACTATAAGAAAGGTGCATTACAAATAAATGTAATATTTGCAGTTTGAACGTTATAATAGAGCTTTAAACATAGCCCAAACTGCTGTTCTGTTTTCTATGCAATGAAAATGTTCAATTGACAGAAGCCTACTGCTGGCATCTTATAGTGTCTTTTCTTTCATGTTTATAACTGCATTCTACAACACAGCAGAAAGCAGACAGCAGCATAGACAGCAAAAGAAAAGAAAGCAGCTGCTTTGACATCTAGCATTAATGTGTGTCTGGGTGTGTAATATGTGTAATACATTTGGAGATGAATATATGACTGTGCGTACAGTACATTTGCTTGCACGTGTGTGTATGTGTTTGTTCTAGCCCCCAGCATATTGGTGTATGCTATAGGCACAAAATGCAGTTCTAACATCTCTGGTCCTTTCCAATGTAAACCTGTCAGTCAGTGGATTCCCTCAGTCTCTCCTCCATAACAAAATTGCAGCAGAGTTCAGCTCAAAACCTCTCCACTCAGAACTCTTGACTCCCATGAGCACTCAACACATTGCCACTCTCGTCAGCCTATTTTCTGTCACAGCTTGCTTAGCCTATTTTTGGGGGGTTAGAAACATAAAGGTAACACATTCATGTGTGCAGAGCTGAAGACAGAAGGATAAATTTGTCTTGTAATTCAAACACCTGACGTAAAAGAAAAATTACATGATTTATTTGCAATAGTCACACAAAAATCAGTAATAAAACTAGTAGATGCCACATGTTTGTGTGTAAAACCTGAATCAATTGATTCTATCAATCCCCCCTGACCATTTGTAAAACTGCAGGAAAATTCCCATAATAATCCACAGAACTCAATCTCTCATGACCACCCAACTCAGTTTCTTACCTATTGGCTATTTCATAGAACTACACATATAGAAAATTGGGTTTCAGCTACAGTTTTCAGACACTGGGGCCCAAATGATTGTATTTGAAGAAGGAAGCATAATTAAAAAAAAAAAAAAATGTATGAGTGTCATGTCTTAGAAGCTTATACTCTTTCATTATATTTCTTAGAAAACAGAGCTGTTCAATTCACTTAAGATGTATAAAGTTCTGATCTGCAAGATGCAGAATTTTATAAATCTGTGGCATCCAGGTCTGTAATGAGTCCAGAAAGCCCCAAGGGACAAGGTTTTTTGTTCTTATGATTTCTCATGTGGAAACAATATAATTTACTCTGCAGTTGGATGCTTCTTGCCCATGTAGTGTTCTTCAATCAGGCATTTAAATTAAGACCACTGTCACACAAATACTTGCTGGTGTAAAAATACAGAATATACATTTTGACTTGAAATAGCCAGAAAAGTGTAGATTACATCAGTAACAGCACCAGTGATTATTCCAGTGCCTTGCTATCATGCTCTGGGTCACTTAATGGAATACAGCCACCATTGATATTATTAGATGTACATGTACATGTACATTTCCGTCAAAGACAAGTGTCATGAACTGAGGGAAATGAGGACCAATAAATCGCCAACACGAAAAACTCCAGTAAAAGAAAAGCCTTTAATTAATTCCTTTGTGACAGATAACTGAATGCGGTAGATGGGTGACCAGTCTATGGAACAGAAACCGAAGTAATCTATGGTTACATTGGTTGCTGCCAAGGCCAGAACCCGGTAACGTCGAGGAAGTCGAGGCAGATGGGAAGTTGAGTCCGTTGATCTTCAATCAACAGAAAACTGGAGACACACAGGCATACTTAAAGAGTTTCTGATCTTTCCGCTGATTGTTAACACGAAAAAAAAAAAACTTTCTTTCTCCAATCATGAAACGAGATGAGCAGACTTAGCTTGACATGGATTCCCTGGTTGTTTATGTGAATCAAACAAAAGATCCTCTTGGGCAGAACACTCCTTCCGCGAACAAAAAAATACTTTACTTAACTTGGCAAGTGTAGAACAAGGCAAGAAGGTCTTGTGGTCACATGGAACAGATCGGTGCAGGTGCAGGACCAGGTCCAGGTCCAGGTCCAGTAAGTTGCAGGGTTGGAGGTATCACAGACAATCTGGCAGTTTGCCTGTGGCTGGGAGAGGGTATATAAACTGTGAGCAGAGAAGAGAACACAGGTGAAATCAATTACTTAATCAAGTGAGTGAAGATGAGTAGGAAACCGAATCCTGTATGGGTCTTCAAAATAACAGCATGAGACAGGAAGTGAAGTTGCCGATCATCACAACAAAGCAAAATGTCTGTTCTGAGTAAGGAGTATTGTCCTTATCAGGAATCATAAGTATGAATAAACTTTCCTGTAATATATGTATTAAAATGATAACAACCAGAATAAAACATTCATCGGACACAGTAAGCATGTAAATATATCAACATGGACAAGGACACACTTTCTGATATGACAGCAATTACAAGCTGACTGATAGAGACAGTTGATTGACAATGGAAAAAAAAAGTTTAACTAAATCACCACATCATTAAATTACTAGGCAATTAAGCAGCCAGTTCCATCAGCGGCGTCAGTAGATGTCTGGCCTAGGGTAGTGAAATGGTCAGGGAAAATCCCTCTATTACTATAAAAAAAAAAAGAAAAAAAATGAAAGAATCATGTGATTTTGATGACAAAACACACACAAAACCACAGTGCATCTTGAAGGGATAGTTTGCCATTTGAGAACAATAAAAAATGCAAGCCAGCCCATCTAAAGGTCACTAATAAATACATCATGACTCTTTTGTTACATATGTGTAATACCTGACTGTGACAATCATAACTTAAATGTTGTTTGTTTGCTTTGCTTTTTTGTTTTTTCCAGACTAAACAAATATGATATAACGGGAGCACCGGACAATGTTTCCCCCAGTGTCCTAGCAACAGTCTTGTTGCTGTAGATTTAAACAGACTCGTTGCTATAGATTTAAAGGATACATGAGGTTAACATTGATCTTAGCAAAGAAGATCAGATTTTCCAAACTGTAATAGGGGGCACGTTAGTTAAACAGTTAAACATCTCACAGATACAACTTACTATGATAGGACGAGCAAGATCTTGAAAGACCCCTTGGGAACTGGCCAACGACAAGTATGTAACTATTCACAAAAACAGACCATGTCCTAAGTATTCTAAATGAGTATGGCAAACCATATACTTCTACTTAAACCATACTGATTCAGAGCAATAAAGCCTTGGCAAGCCATGATACACCAACCCCTGAATGGCCCTGTGGACATGCTTAAATTGTTTTCTAAGCAAATGAGACTCACTTAAGTTGTCCGATTGTTGACTATGCATTGTTTTATGTTCTTACGTGTTTGCTCAGTTCCTTAAGCACATACTGACATCCAGGGATTGATAAAATAGGATTGAGAACAACATGCACATTTTGTGGCATGCACACAGTTCTTATTAAACCTCTTGTTCCACACAACTGCCTTAAAATTTAAAAGTGTTTAACAGCTTCTCCCCTAGGTTAATTGGTCATTAAGGTCAAACCTAAAAGCTGGGGGCTAGCAAGTGTTTTTTTTTTTTTTTTTTTTTTTTGACATGTAATCAACTCCGGTCTCCTCTACTCTACTGTCTGTGTTTTTGTGACGCATGGATAAGAACACACTCAGTAGGGGGATGGCAGAATAACAGTCGCAGCACAGGTGAGTGAGATTGTGTCCGCCCAAACAAATGAATGGTGGGTGAAACACAGTGTTAAAATCATAACGGAAAAGAGGGCAGTGACAGTGCAGAGACAAACAAGACAGAGGAGCAGAGCATCTCTGCTCTCAGACTGTGTGCATGCGGGCAGAGGGAAAGAGTTAATTACTGTGGTTATGGCGACAGTGAAATTTTCTCAAGAATAGTATGAGGTTTTTAGGTTAGTATGCATGTCCACAATCATGAATGCAGTTGTCTCAGTGCTAAAATCTATTAACATTATTTTACATCACACAAATTGTTTCTGTGCGTGCATGTGGGAAACAAAAATAAATACTGATATTTGTTGGGAAAAATATTGCATTATATGAATCTTGAATGAATACAGTAACATTACCACTTTCCTACTGATTAGGCAAAATTAATGGAGAGTGTAAGTGTGTGTGTGTGTGTGTGTGTGAATGGGTGAATGGACATAGTATAGAACTGCTTTGAGTGCACCTTAGTGTAGGGACGCGCTATACAAATATAAGATCATTTACTATTTCCATTTCAGGATTAACTAAATTAAATTAAACTAAATATACAGTGGGTACGGAAAGTATTCAGACCCCTTTAAATTTTTCACTCTTTGTGTCATTGCAGCCATTTGCCAAAATCAAAAAAGTTCATTTTATTTCTCATTAATGTACACTCAGCACCCCATCTTGACAGAAAAAAACAGATAATGTAGAAATTTTTGCAAATTTATTAAAAAAGAAAAACTGAAATATCACATGGTCATAAGTATTCAGACCCTTTGCAGTGACACTCATATTTAACTCACATGCTGTCCATTTCTTCTGATCCTCCTTGAGATAGTTCTGCTCCTTCATTTGAGTCCAGCTGTGTTTAATTAAACTGATTGGACTTGATTAGGAAAGGCACACACCTGTCTATATAAGACCTTACAGCTCACAGTGCATGTCAGAGCAAATGAGAATCATGAGGTCGAAGGAACTGCCCAAGGAGCTCAGAGACAGAATCGTGGCAAGGCACAGATCTGGCCAAGGTTACACAAGAATTTCTGCAGCACTCAAGGTTCCTAAGAGCACAGTGGCCTCCATAATCCTCAAATGGAAAAAGTTTGGGACGACCAGAACTCTTCCTAGACCTGGCCGTCCAGCCAAACTGAGCAATCGTGGGAGAGAAGAGCCTTGGTGAGAGAGGTAAAGAAGAACCCAAAGATCACTGTGGCTGAGCTCCAGAGATGCAGTAGGGAGATGGGAGAAAGTTCCACAAAGTCAACTATCACTGCAGCCCTCCACCAGTCGGGGCGTTATGGCAGAGTGGCCCGACTGAAGCCTCTCCTCAGTGCAAGACACATGAAAGCCCGCATAGAGTTTGCCAAAAAACACATGAAGGACTCCCAGACTATGATAAATAAGATTCTCTAGTCTGATGAGACCAAGATTGAATTTTTTGGCGTTAATTCTAAGCGGTATGTGTGGAAAAAACCAGGCACTGCTCATCACCTGCCCAATACAATCCCTACAGTGAAACATGGTGGTGGGAGCATCATGTTGAGGGGGTGTTTTTCAGCTGCAGGGACAGGACGACTGGTTGCAATTGAAGGAAAGATGAATGCGGCCAAGTACAGAGATATCCTGGAAGAAAACCTCTTCCAGAGTGCTCAGGACCTCAGACTGGGCCGAAGGTTAACCTTTCAACAGGACAATGACCCTAAGCACAGCTAAAATAACAGAGAAGTGGCTTCGGAACAACTCTGTGACCGTTCTTGACTGGTCCAGTCAGAGCCCTGACCTAAACCCAATTGAGCATCTCTGGAGAGACCTGAAAATGGCTGTCCACCAACGTTCACCATCCAACCTGACAGAACTGGAGAGGATCTGCAAGGAAGAATGGCAGAGGATCCCCAAATCCAGGTGTGAAAAACTTGTTGCATCATTCCCAAGAAGACTCATGGCTGTACTAGCTCAAAAGGGTGCTTCTACTCAATACTGAGCACAGGGTCTGAATACTTATGATCATGTGATATTTCAGTTTTTCTTTTGTAATAAATTTGCAAAAATTTCTACATTTCTGGTTTTTTCTGTCAAGATGGGGTGCTGAGTGTACATTAATGAGAAATAAAATGAACTTTTTTGATTTTGGCAAATGGCTGCAATGACACAAAGAGTGAAAAATTTAAAGGGGTCTGAATACTTTCCGTACCCACTGTAAGTTCTTTGTGGTGTGACTGATTAAAATCTAATCTCTTACCCTTTTAGGTGAAGTAAAATAAAACATTTGATGATTAGTCATATAATCACTTATGTGATGTTTATGTTTATATAAGCTGTTATCTTAAAGCTGACTTTGAATGAAGTTAACTAATGTTAATTTGGAAAAGCAACAGCAAAAATTAATGTGGATAATCATATCATCAATGATGCCAGTCACAGATGTCTTTTAAAGATTTATTCAGCTATTTAAAATACATACATGCTATTTACATAGGCGGAAAAGGAATTGATCAGAGAAACTAGATGAATTAAAAAATCAAAACATAATAGCAGTCGGCAGACCTAAACATATTGTGAGGGTCCCACCTTTGAGAAAGCTTCAACCAGATCCCAAGGGAGGTTGGGGACATTGAGTCTGAATGGACCATGTTCTCCACTTCCATAGTCGACACAGTGACTGAGCTGTGGTCGTAAGGTCTCTGGTGGCTGTCACGGCAGCAATCCACAAACCCGGTGGCGGACACCGGAGGTAAGAGATGCCATCAAGCTGAAGAAGGAGTCCCACTGAGCCTGGCTGGCTCAGTGGGACTCCTGAGGCAGCTGATGGGTACCGGCAGTCCAAACCTAACCCTAACCTGGAGGTAAAAACTCGGGTATGGGAGAAGTTTGGTGAGGCCATGGAGGAGGACTGTCGGTTGGCCTCGAGGAGATTCCGCTGCCTCAGGAGGGGGAAGCAGTGCTCTGCCAAAACTGTTTTTAGTGGAGATGGGGAGCTGTTGACCTTGACTGGGGATATTGTCGGATGGTGGAAAGAATACTTCGAGGATCTCCTCAACCCCGCTGACACATCTTCCAGAAAGGAAGCAGAGGCTGAGGGGTCAGAGGCTGATCCACCCACCACCCAAGCTGAAGTCACTGAGGTAGTTCGGCAACTCCTCGGTGGCAAGGCACAGGGGGTGGATGAGATCCACAATAAGTACCTCAGGTCTCTGGATGTTGTTGGGCTGTCTCGGATCCAGGAGAAACAATGCAGTTTTCGTCCCGGTCGTGGAACACTGGATCAGCTCTATACCCTCTCCAGGGTTCTCAAGGGTTCATGGGAGTTTGCCCAACCAGTTCACATGTGCTTTGTGGACTTGGAGAAAGCAGCCGAATACATCCCTCATGACATCCTGTGGGAGGAAGTATGGGGTCCTGGGCCTTTTGTTAAAAGCTAGCTGGTCTCTGTACAACTGGAGCAGAAGCTTGGTTCACGTTGCCGGCAGTAAGTCAGACCTGTTAACAGTGCATTTCAGACTCTGGCACGGCTGCCCTTTTCTGTTCATTATTTTTATAGGCAGAATTTCTAGGCGCAGCCAGGGGCCGGAGGGAGTCCAGTTTGGGGACCACATGATTTCATCTCTGCTTTTTGCAGGTGATGTCCAGTTGGCTCCATTGAACCAGGAACTTCAGCGTGCACTGGGGCGGTTAGCAACTGAGATGTGTAGCAGCCTGTTTATCACCTTCCCTTGCTCTCGGTCTGGCTGCTGCAGGGTTGTCCCATGGAGCTTTGTTGATTTAAGATGGTCAGCTGGAGGTGAGCTGTTTGCTGCAGGACAGCCACACGCAGCAATGATGTCTTTGGGTCTCTCCTCAGCGTGGGCAGTAAAAGCAGTCGCTACTTCATTATTTTGTAGATGCTCTCTTTCTGAGATGTTTTTCTCCTCAGAGAGAGAGAGAGAGAGTCTGCAGATCTCTGGAAATCTGTAAAACTCTCTCTGAATCTGTCTGGAACTGTGTCCAGGGTGAGTGTGTCTATGTACTGTCTTTTTGTGTCTTGCCGTGCTGGGCAGGGAATCCATCTGGTTAGCTCAGGAGGTGCTGAATCCTTGCTGGTGATTGAACAGTCTCACTGGTCTCTGTGAATCAAGAGACTGTTTTCTTTTAAGTGTTTTAAATTTTAAGAACGTTTTTCTAAGATGTGAACTTTTTTTTTTATCCACCCAGCAAAGTTCAAACACATGACAAACTTAGTAACTAACCAGAGTCAATAGTTCACCAATAACATAAATGAAAATCAATAAAACACACATACACATAGTTATATGGCTTAACCACAAACATTAATGCCCGGGTGTAAGTAGGGGCGTTTCTTTGTCAAGAGGGCTTCTCTCAGTAAGAGCTGGTGGTCTGCTCTTTGTCAAATGGAGTCTTGACAGCTGTACCACTTTGTGTTGTTTGCCTTATTTGGTCACTGAAAGTGGAATGTGAACATATTTTGCCAGGTAGTCAGTTAGATGTGAGCATAAACTATTTTGTTCATATTTATATTTTGTTTCAGCTCTCTGATTTGAAGCAATTTTAGAACTTTCCTTCCTCAGTTTCTTTTCTGGAAGATATACTGTATGTAGGGACATATATATATATATATATATATATATATATATATATATATATATATATATATGTGTGTATATATGCCCTTTTTCTTTCACCCCCACTTGTAGCAAGTGGTTCTATTGATTAGTTAGTTCGATGATAAACACATATGAAGTAAAAAAAAATTTCTTTTTAGTTTTTTATTATAACACTTTTCGCTCTCTGTCTGGCCGCTGCAGGGTTGTCCCATGGAGTTTGGTTGATGTAAGATGGTCTGCTGGACGACAGCCACACACAGGAAAACCTGAGGTGCATGAGGTGGCATCTGACAAATGCTCTTTCCTTATCTTTCCTAACTGATTTTTCTCCTGTTTTCTGTTTTGTCACTACTGGTAGCATGAGGCAGTACCTGCAGCCCAGTCAGGTTGCACAGGTAGTCCAGTTACTCCACGATGGCACATCTATAATGTGCAGTGGTTTTCTGTGTTTCTTAGCACAGTCTCAAGAGCACTGAGTAAATACCAGGACACAAGTCATTATCAGGAGAGCTTGATAGGGCTTTAGGAGCACATCATATTACATATTAGAGCACTGTTAAAAGTCAACAACGATCTTCTCTTAGCCTCAGATAATGGACTTGTTTCTAAACTTGTCCTCCTAGACTTTAGTGCTGCATTTGACACTATTTCTACAGCATCTTATTAGAGAGACTGGAGCATGTGACTGGTATCAGAGGAACAGCATTAAAATGGTTCCAATCCTATTTATTGGACAGATTCCTGTTTGTTCATGTCCATGATGAACCTTCCACGCGCTCAAAAATTAGTTATGGAGTTCCACAAGGTTCTGTGCTAGGACCGGTTCTGCTCACCGTGTACATGCTCTCTTTAGGCAATATTATTAGGAAGCACACTATTAATTACCACTGCTATGCAGGTGACACTTGGCTGTATCTATCTATGAAACCTGATAATTGTCATGATTAGCAGTTTGACTTCTGGCTCCATGCTTTTACACTGAAGGGTCAAACAAGATCCACCTCCTTTCCACTGACTATGCTTGTTATAATTACATGATTGAATTCACCTATGCTCTTTTCCCCAGTTTTCAGATAAATAACATCCCTCTGCCATAGACAAACCGCCAGGTTGTCTGCCATTTTCTGTTGTCTTCTTGCTGCCAAGGCCCAAGCTACTTCTGGTTTTTCACTACCTCGATCTATGCCACATTATGGAACTCATTCAAAAAACAATGGATCACTGACGATTCTCTGACCTAGTTTTATTTAATGAACTGACAAAAGAGTTAAGTGAATCCAGGAGGGTTTTTGAAGTTTTGATTCATGGCATTTAAGACTGTGAGCTGGTTACCGAACACCCACTGTGGCCAACCCTCAACTAAGAACCCTTTTCTTTGAGACTCATGTTTTTTTCTTCCTGGAGGAATGAGGGAGTTCCTGTTTTGGAGGAAGGAATTTTTCATTGTAGTGTTTTCGAGTGTCTGATCCCTATCTCCGCTGAGTAATAACCTAGATTATCCGGACCTCTGACCAGGGAATCCAGTATCGTCGGATTCAGCTCTGTGAAAACCACCCGACTCATTTCCCCTACCTTCCGTCAAGACTGCCTCGGTGTTACAGAGGCTGGCCTCGACTGCAACCACCTCCCACCATAAACCTCACCTTGCACAATCTCCATCTACTGGTCACCCATATTCATCATGAACTTGCTTTTTCATTAATAAAATCAGAATTTTGCTACTGGAGTTACCAGAGTGGGAAAGTTATTGGTCCTCCGTTTCCTCAGCATATTAAAAAATAGACAGATAGAACCGCCTTCTTTTACTTACGCAACATTGCCAAAATTACGAACATCCTGTCTCAAAATGATGCAGAAAAACTAGTCCTCAAGACTAGATTACTATAGCTCATTACTATCTGGATGTCCCAATATCTCCATAAAAAGCCTCCAGTTAATCCAGAATGCTGCAGCCAGAGTCCTGACAGGAACTATCAAGAAAAATCATATTTTTTCCTATATTAGCTTCTCTTCTTTGGCTCCCTGTAAAATAAAGAATAGAATTTAAAATCCTTCTTCTCACATACAAATCCCCTCATGATCAAGCTCCCCAATAGACCACTTCGCTCTCAGAGTGCAGGTCTACTTGTGGTTTCCAAAAGTAGAATGGAAGGCAGAGCCTTTAGCTATCAAGCTCCTCTCCTGTGGAACCAGCTCCCAGTCTGGGTTCAGGAGGCAGACACTCTCTGTACTTTTAAGTCTAGACTTAAAACCTTACTTTCTGACAAAGCGTATAGTTAGGGCTGGCTTCAGGTAACCCTTGAACCATCCCTTAGTTATGCTGCTATAGGCCTAGACTCCCCAAGGACCATCGGTGCACTGAGCTCCCCCTCCCCTCCCTTCCTTTCCTCCCCCTCACATGTATATTCCACCATTGAATGTCACTAACTTTGTGCTCTCTCCCTCTCTCTCTGTTCTCTCTCTGTACCTTCTGCAGGTGTCCCCGGTCCTGGAGCTGTATATCGCTGATGTGCAGTTACTGGCCCCACCAACCTGCAGTGTCTATTTGTTGTTTATTGTTGCTGTTTTTTTCTCTCTCCTCTATCCACTCACCCCAACTGGTTGAGGCAAATGGCCGCCCAAACTGAGCCTGGTTCTGCTGGAGGTTAGTGTATAGTTAGGGCTGGCTTCAGGTAATCCTGAATCTCCCTTAGTTATGCTGCTACAGGCCTAGACTGCCCGAGGACCATCGGTGCACTGAGCTCCCCTACCCTAACCCTCCCCTCCTTTCCCTTCCCCTCTCCTCCCCCCTCACATGTATAGTCCACTATTGAATGTCACTAACTTTGTGCTCTCTCCCTCTCTCTCTGTCCTCTCTCTCTGTTCTCTCTCTGTACCTTCTGCAGGTGTCCCTGGTCCTGGAGCTGTATATTGCTGATGTGCAGTTACTGGCCCCACCAACCTGCAGTGTCTATTTGTTGTTTATTGTTGCTGGTCGGCCAAACTGAGCCTGGTTCTGTTTTTCTTCTATTAAAGGGAGTTTTCCCTCTCCACTGTCGCCAAGTGCTTGCTCATAAGGGATTTGTTGGGTTTTTTTTGTTTTTTGTAAGGTGTCTTGAGATGATTGTATTGTGATTTGGCAATATTCAAATAAAATTTAATTGAATAGGAGGACACAACACAGCAACAGGACTGGTATCTACTCCTTTGTGCAAGGAGCAACAGGGAGGAGCACTGTGCAAGTCCTACAGAATGATCTATAGCAGCTACTGATGTTCATGATTCTGACCAAACTGTCAGAAACATGCTCCATGAGGGTGGTATGAGGGCTCAACTTCAGGCCTATACATCTCTAACATAGCGAGAAATTTGTTCTCTCTCCCAGGGCTGTGTGATTGGTCAGAAATTTGTGGTTAATGCTGAAAGTGGAAATGCTGTCTTCCCGCATTTTTTGCTGCTGGTTGTCATAGCAATAGAAAGTTTTGAGGAACAGCTGCCAGATGTGGTGAGGAAGTATGAAAATCTTTGTAACACATCTTGTAAGGCATATGAAGACACACAAATGGCAAATAATTTCTGGATAGAGAATACGTGGTGTACAGAGGAGAGCCTCTGTCGTAAAACATGGCGATATCCAATATCTTATCTGCTGTATTGTAGTTTCTGTTAGTTTGCATAATAAACAAGGAAACAATTTTCTAACTGGTGTAGCTAGACTACTTTATACCTTAGGATCATTCATAATTGTTAAAATAAACTTCGTTTATTTTTAATTTTTATTTAAGTATCTATTTATTACACAATACCCAATTTGAGATTAATTTTGCAGAAAGAGACATTCAGGTAAACATTTAGAGAAGTCACAACAGTATTTTAGTCACAACAGTAGTCTTCCTATACTGTTGAAAGCTCCTTTTACTTGTACGGAGACAAAGTGAAGACAAAAGCTAATTGGATCAATGCTGAGAGAAGCAGCAACCTGCTTTAAGTCGCAGTGGCAGACAAGAACATGGCTTTTACGGTTGGAGCTGCAGTTAGCTGATGGTGTTACACAACATGTTAATATAGAGTAGTTACACCTTGTAGCAATTTCACTTTTCCCCCAAAGTTTTACAGCCAACAAGCATCAGGCATCATAAGGATATATCCCTTAAACCAAAGAACATTACTTGCTTTGAATTTCAATAGCTGTCTGAAAGGTTAATATGTCTGTTTTAACCCAGAAAGTGAATTAACAGCTAACAAACATTATTGGTTGCATGTTACACTGACACACAAGGACATTGAAATGTCTAAATTTGCAGACAGTTATAGACAGTTAAACAGAGAGACATGGAAATAACTGCAAATCAACCAAATAAGTCATGTATCAAGTTTCTGCACCTTGATTGGTAATGTTCTAAACACTGTCCTGATGTCGCTTACTTGTTTTATTTTATTTTTTTTTTTGTAACCTGCCAAACAGTGTGAAGTGCAGTATCCTAACACTAGAGCCACTAAGGGTCGGACTATAGAATCTATAACCATTCCACAATTTGATTCGTTTTTGCTCAGGATATAATTAAAAGATACTGCACTGATGCATCGTTTCAATCTTTTCTACCTGTTAAAACCCCACAACCCATATTCGGGCCGAAAACTATTTATTTATACCGAATGTATTTCCAAAGATTGTCAACCTAATTTAAATCAAGTCGGACAATCTATATATCATTTGAAAGTGGAAAAGCTCATGATTCAAATGGTATAAATTTAGGATTAAATTATCACAGCAACAACAATTCCTTAATGTTTAACAAGAGCACAAACGCACCAAGATGGTAATTCTTACCTTTGCTGATGTGTACAGATCCACACATACTAGAATGGCAAGTGCTGCATATCAGTTACTTCACAGGAGTGAACAAAATGCCTCCTGGCTTTTAGTCCAAAAGACGTATTATCTTCGAATAAAATTCATAAAACCATCATCCCTCACTCCACAGTCCTTATTAAAAAGTTTTCATCACATTTGTTCTCTGGTTGTTTTCACCATTTTTTTTTTTTTTTTAAACACAAATAGACAAACTGTTAAATGTCAGAAGTAGAACCCAAATGCAGATTCTCTGATTCTGGTAAAAAGTTTATTAAACAACTGAAAATCACTGGAGACGAAAGAAGGGCAACTAAAAGCTCCAGGACAGGACCAAGACAAGGACAAAGCCTGGCGAGACAAGGCTTTGTCAGCTCGAGCCGTCAGGAGATGAGGCACACCACAGGCATCCACCGGAGCAGGGAGCCCTGAGACAAGTGAGAGCACAGGTAAGTATCCAACTGGATCAATAAGCAGCAGGCAAATCCACTTCCGTGTGGGTAAAAGGACGAAGTGGCAGTGAGGACCCAAAGCTTTTATTTCCATGAGTGTCACGACCGGCTAAGTAGAGTCGGGTTGAGACTCTTATTTTGAAAAGATCCCCTCGTGGGAGTAGTTAACTCGGGGCTTCACTTAGCAATTAGGCAACACCACTCACCTGTGTTTTCTTGCAGGAGCTCACGGTATTTAGTCGCCTTGCAGCTACAGACGGATCGCGGGATTGTCTGATTCACCATCGACAAGTGCGGTTTCATGAGGAGTTTCCAAGAGGACGAAGGAGAGTCTTCGTGGAGGAGTTTCACCAGGACTAAGCGCTTACCCCGTCGAGTGAAACGAGTTCCCACGGTGAATCCCGACAGCAGGTTCGGACGCTACATTTAGACCAGTGACTGTTTGTTTTCTTCCTCGCTAATCTGCAGAGGAGTTCGATCTGCGGATTTTCTATGACTGTTGTTTTTCCCCTCCTTCTCCGACAAGAGGACTAACCGGAGGTGTTTTCAGTTATTAAGAGACTAATATTTTAGTTGTGGGACTCTGCCATAACTCAGGATTATATCCTGGTTTGGAACTCTGCCATAGCTCCTGACCAGAAATCTCTGTTCCGTGAGATATTGCTCTGCGGGTCAAAACCTGGACTTACCTTTCCCATCCACCTAGACCCCCTACGGAGTTACGTGGTGCGGGCCTAGGTGTGAACCATCCTGCGACCGGATCAAGTACGGACTATTGCCTCCACCTTTCCATGGTCATTCATCAGCACCATTACTATGTTGCTTTATCTTTCCTGTGAATAAACCTGTGTGTATATGGACTAGAGTTTTGTGTGGCTTTTGGTCCTCCTACCTTCAGAACCTGACAATGAGGAGTAAGTTGGACACAGGTGGAGCTTGTCAGGATTGCCCGGTCTCCAGAGGTGCACCTGCAGGCAAGTAACAGACAGGGGAGACAGCACAACACACACGTGGGGAGGTAGAAAGAGACAGAAGGCTTCTGGGAAGGCAGATACTTCTGCCTCATGACAGTAAATTTACATTCTGCAGACTTTCCTTCCAATTCAATTTCATAAAATCCACGTCTCCAAAGTGTAGCTTTTAATGAAGCAGGTGTCACTGATATAGTTTTCATTTGTATCACCATTTTCTGACATACTTCACGCACCTAAAGCATGCGCCACAAGCACACATGCATGTAGGCTGTTTGCAGTGCGGTAGTAGTAAAACGTGTCTGGTGGACTTTATTCAATCAAATATTAAAATCAATTATGAACTTTTCTGCATCGATTCAGAAGCATCTTAAAGTGGCTGCATAGAAAAAATGATTTTTCTCAACCCTAAGAACTATTTATGTATCTATTGAAAAGGTCATGGAGGCGATTTTGATATTATTTGCAAATAATTTCAATAATCATTATAAAATCTTCTTTTCCTTTCGGCTGCTCCCTTCAGGGGTCGCCACAGCAAATCATCTGCTTCCATTCAACCCTATCCTCTGTATCCTCACCCACACCAACTATCCTCATGTCCTCCTTCACTACTTCCAAGAACCTCCTCTTTGGTCTTCCTCTAGGCCTGTACTTTGTTTTACTGCGGCTAACCTTCATTCCTCTCCTTTCCAGAGCAAACCTCCACCTCTCTAGATTTTCCTCCACCTGCTGCCTGCTCTCACTACAGATGACAATGTCATCTGCAAACATCATGGTCCACAGAGATTCCTGTCTAACCTCATCAAACAAGAAGGGGCTCAAAGCCGATCCTTGGTGCAGTCTCACCTCCACCTTGAACTCCTCTGTCACCCCTACAGCACACCTCACCACTGTCTTACAGCTCTCATACATGTCCTGCACCACTCAAACATACTTCTCTGCCACTCCCGACTTCCTCATACAAAACCACAGCTCCTCTCTCGGCACCCTGTCATACGCTTTTTCCAAATCTACAAAGACACAATGCAGCTCCTTCTGGCCTTCTATGTACTACTCCATCACCATTCTCAAAGCAAATATTGCATCTGCGGTACTCTTGGCATGAAACCATACTGCTGCTCACAAATGCTCACTTCTGACCTCAGCCTAGCCTCCACTACTCTTTCCTATAACTTCATTGTGTGACTCATCAGTTTTATTCCTCTGTAGTTTCCACAACTCTGAACGTCTCCCTTGTTTTTAAAGATGGGCACCAGTACACTTCTCCTCCATTCCTCAGGCATCCTCTCACTCTCCAAGATGTTAAGTCGCCCAATCAAAAACTCTACTGCCACCTCTCCTAAACACTTCCATACCTCCACAGGTATGTCGTCAGGACCAACTGCCTTTCCACTCTTCATCCTCTTCAACACCTTCCTCACTTCATCCTTACTGATCTTTGCTACTTCCTGCTCCACCGCAGTCACCTCTTCTACTCTGTGCTCTCTAACATTTTCCTCATTCATCAACTCTTCAAAGTATTCCTTCCATCTTTCCATCACACTTGTGGCACCTGTCAACACATTTCCATCCCTGTCCTTGATCACCCTAACCTGCTGCACATCCTTCCCATCTCTGTCTCTCTGCCTCACCAAACTGTTCAAATCCACCTCTCCCTCCTTAGTGTCCAACCTATCATACAAATCTTCATATGCTTTTTGTTTGGCCTTTGCCACCTCTGCCTTCACTTTATGCTTCATCTCCCTGTACTTCTGTCTGTTCTCTTCTGGCCTCTCAGTGTCCCACTTCTTCTTAGCTAACCTTTTCCTCTTAACACACTCCTGAACTTTCTCATTCCACCACCAAGTCTCCTTATCTGCTTTCCTCTTTCCAGATGACACACCAAGTACCATCCTGCCTGTCTCCCTGATCACTTCATATAAATGGAAATTGATCTGTAATGTTAGGATAGGTAATAAACATCAGGACATAAGATTATAAATCATGCCCTGTTTTAAATCAAAAACATGAAAATGTATTAGTTAATTTACAACCACAGAACTGCTGTTATTACAAAAACAATTTTGAATTAGATCAATAGTCTATTCTGTTATTTTCTTTGTAAAATAAAAATGGAAGTTAATTTTTGTGGCAATCTTCTAATTTTCAGTGTTTTGCAATGCCACAGTTTTTTTTTGTTTGTTTTTTTTTTTCAGATTTATGTCACTGTTTTTGCAGCCATGGAGAGGAGGGCTCTGAGGGGTGGGACTAAGGGACATGGTTACTACATGTTCTTCATAGGTTTTTCAGTCTGATTTTATTTCCATTGCTAATTGTTATTTGTCACTGTCAAATGTTATTTTTCCAGTGCCAAAGTTTAACTGTCTCTTTTTTAGCTCCATAGAAATCCTGTTGCTTGTCTGTGTATCTGTCCTTCCCTTATGATCTTCCTCCAGTCTCTGATTACTGTTCTCTCCCTTTCTATCTGTTCTCCTCATCACTCTAATCATCTCCTCTTCTATATATCTCCCTCCTGACTTCAGATGAGTTCATTGCCCCCTAAGAGACTCACCACACATCTACAGTTCTCTCTGATTGAACTCTGAAGCCTAGAACTTAAGATTCAATTTGCTCTGACCTGAACGAGGGCGTGGTGCCATCATCATGTCATTATACAGAGTGACGCCATCACAGCACAAGAGGAAGATGGAATCCTGTGCATAATCATCTTGATGCCCCCCAGCAGTGAGCAGAGTGTATCAGACGGGATACAGAGTTATGCTAATGTAGTGTAAGACTGATTGAGATTTCAGTAAATTAATTAGGCCCTGGGAGAGGGCTGGGCTAAGGAGGTGTGTTGTATTGCGAGCTTGGAGGGAGACAGGCGGGTGGGCTGGAATTGGAGGGTGAGGAGTGGGGCAGTACATGAACAGAAAAGACAGAAACAAAGAAAGAAAAGAATGGCAGGCTGTGGATAGTAGGTACAGATGAGTAGGTGGTGCAGTGTAAGGGATGGATATGGATGCCATGCAGAGTTGTAAAAAAGAGGAGTGATTAATTTGATGGAGGTTGCATCCATATAAAAAGAAAACAGGCAAGACACCCGAGGGCATGTAAGGTTAAAGTTTTTCCCATGCAAAGCATGAGTAGTGCCAATGCAGAAAGACAAAACAGTATTTGAATTTGAATATTGCCCAAATTATACAATACTGCTTTAAAATAAGTCCCAGTGTGCCTTACTCACCATGGTCCAAAGCACAATACTTTTTAGACTAAGAGAAAGATATGAAACTGGGAGTGTGTCAGGAGGATAAGTGACTACAGAGAGAGGCAACAAAAAGATGCACATCAACAGAGACAGGCAAGGGAGCATTAAGTTCATACCAGAAAGTGTTCCAGGGGAAGAGAGTCGCTTCTGGTGTCTTTGTAAATGTCACACTCTCACTTCCCCATAATGACCCCTGAATCACCAACAAGTCAGTCCAGAGCACGAGGAACAGCCTGCTGACTCCATTATCTGCAGGCATGCTACCCTAAGGCTCTGGCACTGGAAGGACTCAAGACCCAAAGGTGGTGTAGTCAGAGGATTAAAATCCCATCATAAAGTTGTCCTCAAGAAAAGAGGTCATGGTTTAGTGCTAAATCCTCTTCTACTCTCATGACACTCCAATAGAAATTCTTGACAGTACGTCATAACCCAAATCATAGGACTGTATGGAACTGGCTGACTTTATGGAATCTCATGAAATTAGTAAAGGTGTTTTTAAGTCCACTGTTTAAAATCTTCATATTGACTACCCTATGGTTAATGTTAGGGAACTACCGTGGTTGTGGCAAAGAAACTGGAGGGTTTAGAAAGATCATGTTTAGAGATGAAAAAAAACTGATAAACTGCTGTCATAAACTACTTGAAAAGCACAAAACATCCAAATGTGTCACTGAATATCTGCACTGGGTGTAATTCTTGGATTGCAGAACTTTCCAAAAGGAGCATCATTTCTATAAAAAGTAGGCTGTAAATTATGGCAAAGAATGTTGCTCCTGATAATTAGAAAACACATTCTTTTAGGAAACAATGTCACATCTGCTGATTGACAACCTGTCCGACTCAAGTGCTCAATGACTTACAAAACCTGCAAATACAGCAAGGTCAAAAGTCAAATACAGGTGCTGGTTGTTTTCACTATGGTTGCTGTCTATATTCAGACTAGGCTATCTTCACCAGTAATCAATATGCCAAAGCCAAAGTTGAAGTGGAAACATGCACATTTTCTACTGTTTTATAAGTGACACACAAGTTTCTAATATCCATGCATGCTGTTTTCTTCCAGTGTACACTTTCATATTTAAAATCTACTTTCCATGTATTTCATTTGGTTTCCTTACCTATTCCTTTCTACCATCTAAATCATGTTTTCCATTTCCATGGTTACATTCAGACAGCTCAAATACTTGGTTAAGGTCAGGGAAAGATCAAGGCTTAAGATTATCAAAAAGTACACTGAGTTAAGACACAGCGTCTAGTTTACATATTTCATAGAAGTGTTGTCATGGCAAATTAGCAACCTCTGCAGCTCATTGTTAACGAGACCGACAACGGTATGGGTGATATTAGAATCTCATATGTCCACACTAATAACTGTATACATTTAAATCTAAAAATCTGCTCTGTCATCCTTAGATATGCTTCACATAATCTTTATCATACAACCTTTGGAGCACTTCGTTCCTGGGGCAATACAAACTGAATTTAGTGATTCTATCTTTTTTGACTTTTACTTCGAGGTGTGCCAAAACAATAAAACCCAATCTGACATCTTTTATGGGTCCTGTGATGTCATCTTTCACTTGTACTTTAGATATTTATACAATCCCTCTAAACCATCCCTGTCCTTGGGTTTTGAATGCTTGACTTCTTTTTGTTACAGAGAATAGAGGAAATGATTCCAGGAAAATTAGTTATAAAATAATTTAAATGCATTCCATTATGCATTTGTCCTGCTTTAATATATTTTACTAGAATTTGAATAGCATCTTTTTTTTTTTAATGCGAGCAGTGACTATGTTTTTTCTGGATGTTGAACAGTGGTGACAGAGTGCAACCCCAGTAAATCTGACACAATCAAGAAGAGCTGTACCAGGGAACACATCAGCTTATAGAACAGCCATTTGCGCTGCAGCTTTTGCCCCGTTTTGTGGATCATTCTGCTGCTGGCAGGACTTCCTGACCTGTCCCAGGGCAGTTTGTCTTTTATCTTTCAAACATTGGCTCTACTGCTGGAAAATTTTTCAAGGGTTGGACATGATAAATGCAGACTGCAGCTCCAGAAAATCAAACAGCTGCCAGTGTAGAGGGAGAGATACTTACTCCTTTACCCAGTGTTGAAAATCTAATTTTTCACTTGTAATTGACTCTCAAGAGTTGTCTTAAAGTGGCACAGAACAGAAGCATTGTCAGATTAAACAACTCTTAAATGAAACAGACTTCACTGTGAAATTATCTCACCTTCATCATTCTGGCTTTAGAAACATTATTTAATCCTTTGTTAGTTGTCATTAGTCACTAAAATTGGGATTTTTTTCAACCTGTTTTAAAATCTCATTTATCTTTAAAGGACCACTCCTACTTGAAAGAAATGTTCAAGTGTGTGCCAGAATAAATCAACCACACCCCCACCAAATCAAATACAGTAGAATGCTGACCTATATTTCTCTTGCTCTAGTACATACTGTAACCCTTGACTAGTTAAGGGTGGGAGCTCAATATTGTTACTGTGCTGTGGAATCCTTGGGTTTTGCAGATTCTGATTGGTTTTGGAGTGGCTGACGTGAATTTAAATTAAAAAAAAAAAAAAAACAAAGTTTAGATGATTTTAAAATCTTAAACAATTTCAAGAACGTGGGAGACCACAGACATAATAACAGTTTCAGATTTTTAATATTACAGTCTTTGAGGGAGGCCACTGGTGGTGTAGCGGTAGTGTGCCCGTTCATATATGCAGGCGACACTGGTTCGACTCCCAAGCCGGCTGTCATATAAACCTGCGTGTCTTCCCTTGCTCTCTCCACTAATTTCCTGTCTCTCTCCACTGTCAAATAAAGGCAAAACTGCCCAAAAAATTAGTCTTTGGACCGCACACACTAGAGGATTCAAAAGACCACACATGTGCTGATTCTAATATGGTGATCAGACAGACACTCGCAGGATAAAATGTGACGTTGTGACACACAACTTTCCACTGTTGGCCCTATTGTATTGTAACAATACGTTAAAAAGACACTCGCATTGTAAGCATGATTCAACGAGCAGGTCTGCAATGGACCTTTTGGCGCTGGTTTTGCTTTGATTTGCTATGATGTTTGTGAGACCTTAAGGTACACAACATCGGGTTGTTGACATTTTCCGGGCTGCTATCTCTCTCTTTGACACACACACACACTTGTTTTTCAGATGCTTTTAATGTTATGTTCATTCTGCACTGTACACAAACATTTGTCTCCTTTTTGGCATCCTAGCGAACACAAAACCGTATTTTCAGCCATTGGTCACTTCATATGTCAAACATAACGCAGACACAAGTGGAATGGAACATAATGTACAGGAGGCAGAACAAAATTCCAGGCAGATCAAGTCCATAATGTAATGAAAATAGGTTTCCTCTTCTTATCTAAAGCTTGTTTCTGTCGACTGTCTCGCCTTGGGTAAGGGTTGCTGAAGGTTATGAATATTTAAGTGACTGAGATCAGACAAATAGTATATGTGCATCTCTCCTCTGGTTACAAGCCAGCTCAGAAATATAGAATTGACTTTCCAGTTTAACACAGTATAACACAAAGCAGTGTATTTCTCCTTTTACATAATAAACAAAAACCAAGCAAGACAAGCAAACAAGCATTAGCCTATATGATCAATGAAATATGGCTCCAATATAGTGCAATGGTGAAGAAGGTAAGGCTCATAAAATAAAGAACTGATAACATAGCACTTTATTAGATTTAAATTCTGAATTATTACCACTTTTGGTACAGGATAGTTAAAAAAAAAATTGAAAAGATTAGGGGTATAATGTTTCTCTTCTGGAATTGCTAATAACTCATATACAACTGTAATGTGGTAAAGGGACCTAATCTGCATTGCTCTTTTGTAAGGTTTTAAATAAGGTACTGCACTGATAATCTTTTTTTTTTCTTAATCGAAAAAAAAACCCAGCAATACACATGCAAAAAGTACAGAGTATAAAGTGGTGTAAATGTGGTGTAGTAAATGTTTAAAGTAATACTCATTACATTGTAACACAGTAAATGGTGCTTCTCACAACAACCACAGCTAACAGGCATCGAACCTTATAACTAACCTATTTAAATGTTTAATCATGAGACAGATATACAGTACATAGTTGTCTTTTGCTTCAGTGGATATTGTTAATAACTTTCCATTGAGTGGTTTTAACCGTTATTAACATTTGTTAACCTTTATTTAATCAGATAATCTCATTGAGATCAAGCTCTCTTTTGCCAGAGACCCCTGAGTAATTAGTTTCATTAACCTAAATATAACTAGGTTAATTGTAGCCATGGCCAAGTGTTTCATATCTAACATTATTATTTTTGTGAAGAAACATTAATTTCCTTGATTAAATTTAATATTAAATTAATCTATAAAGTTAAATATAAATTAGTTCTGCTTTATATTTTCCTGCTTAGAAAAAAGAGGACAGAGCTAAAATATGTGGAACATTAGATTGATTTTGTCAGAAATCAGTAATTTCATTCATGCTTCAAAATCGTGCAAAGCAACTGACCAACTGAATCATACTCAGATGTACGTGATGGGAGTTGCTGCTGTTGATAATGGTGGATTTACTCAGGTCTAAAAATCATTTTTTGTTATGAAGAATTCTTATTATTGCTTTGATTTCTTGAGAGCTCCCACAAAAAGCAGAACCACTACATTTATATAACCATGTTTTTGACATGGTGTCTCTGACTTAACTGAAGTTTTTGCAGTTTGGGCAAGTTTCTGCAAAACTGGCTTTAATACTTTGGAAAATCCCTTATTTGGCTTCTAACCCATATAGCTAAGACCTGTATAAGGACACATTTAGGGAATGAAAAGGCTTTATAGCTTGCCAGTATAGCTCAATACATCACTGACAGTGCTGCCTGAATAAATTACTTGGCTAAGTTTGACATAATCCATCACAACTAAACCAGATACTTGCTGAATATATACACTACACACTACACTACACTACATATGCACTACATATTGAGCGTATGTATGCAATTCAGAAAATACAAAAATAAGAATTTTACAAACCATGTTTTGGAATTATTCTTCTAAAATCAGCATTTAGTTAGTCTGAATTGTTCATAGTTTATTAGTATGTCAAGGTTGATGAATGGTGGCACTGCTCTAAACAAATTAATATTTTGTGTTTATGTTCTACCTACTACACATCCAATACCCATAATTTGAAACATGATTTAGTGGGTAGGAAACATATGTGCAGTGAAAACTCTGTCGATTTGGACCCTATCACAACTTGAAATACTGATTGAGTCATAAAACAATCTGACCACTTGATCTTTTTCTCCTCAGAATACCACTTAGGTTCATCTCTGTCGATATTGCCTCTTAAAAGGCAGTTGCTCAATTACAGATGGCTCGGGGACAATTCCATTGCACTCATAAGTGTGACAATCTCAGAGCGATAAATGTAATTGTAATCTTTTGTTCTGAAGCAATACAGCCCCGTCGAGTGTCCATTTCCTTCAGAATATCAGTGGTAGTTCCGTTTGGCACCTGTATAGCGGGAACCATTAACAGTTCATTGTCCACTGGCTAAGAGGCGCAGCAGAGCAGTATCACTATATTAATTGGGATGTATGGTGCCTGATTTGAATGTAAAGTGAGTCAGTTAGTTTGCATATTCACTTAGGTCCAGCACCTATATTCCAAATGCCCTTGAGAAGAATACAATAGACATTTAATTTCTGCTCTGCTGCTTTCACAGCTTTTCTTGAGCCTATGTCATTTCCAGTCCCTCTCAGTCTCTGTCAAAGGCCACTTTTATCCATATCTAACAGTTTTTCAGTGAACACATCTGGGTGATGCATCCTTATGTGATGTACAGGCTGTGTGAAATTATATGATAACAGGTGGTCATACAGGCTACTGTGAGAGGCTGCGGCTGATGTTTTTTTTTTTTTGCTTTGGCAGTGGATGGTCATCTTGACCTTTATGCAGCAGTACACGGACCTCTGATTAATCAACAGGAGATTTGTTTAGTCATAAAAGAACATTTCCATTTGAACTAAAGATGTTTGGTCTGAGCAGCTCTTTAAAGGAACACAGGGATTTTTTAACAAGCCTGGATAAACAACAATATTTTCATTATTTCCAGTCAACAGTTAATCCCTGAATGATGATTGTGAGATAAATATCAAGGCTGATTTAATCAAATCAGCTTCACATGAATAAAACCACAATTTATTATTGTATTTACTGTCATTTCATATCCATTTTAACCCCTCTAGCTTAAAATTCACATGCACTTTAACAACTTCTATGTTGATAGATAGATAGACAGAAAGATAAATGATTTCTGAAGGTAGTCATCTAAGCCTTTTTCCTGAAGGCAAAGCTACAAATAGATTGTTAGCTGGGTGTCAAGAGTCATCAGTTAATGTTTATTTCCATCCATCATAAATAAGTTGTCAAACATCATGATGTCGCTTAATAAGCTGTATTTATTGGTATGTCGGACATAATGTTACTGTAGCCTAGTTGTTTATACTATCATTAACACAAGTCTTGTTGCTGACACCTTTTCTTCCACGTCTTTCCCTAATAAATACAACCCACAGAGGTTTAATACCATTATTTCCCCATCCCAGTTTGTAAAATGTATTCATAAGTATTTTATTTCCATTAAATTGTGCTAACCTTTTCTGTATGAGATATGCTTCAATGAGAGGTGCTTGGACAGTTTGAAAAGGGTGTTTCTACTATGCATGTCACTATGATGTACAAAAATGGAGGGCCAAGCTGAAAAACTTTCATTCTTTGAAAAAACTCACTCCAAAGTTGCTCTGAAGCATGCAGTAGGGCATCTGAAATTCATATGCTGATGAACATGTCATACGGTTGAAAGCCGAAATTTGACCCTGACCAAAATGTATCTACCTCTAAGTTCATATCAATCTGATTCCAGAATATTTATCTTGTGACTTCAAAGTTCCTTGGAACCATTCACCAATAAAATCAACAAAATTACCTCATAACAAGAAGAATACTTACCAGTGCTGTTATCTTCTCTGCTTTCTCCCTCCTTGTGTTCTTTCTCTGTCTTGACAAAGCCAGCCCTCCCCTCTCATCTTCTGTCCTCCCTTTGGTAATAGCACATTAGTGTGCAGGACATTAGTCAGTAAAAATGAAAGCATATGGTGTGTAATATTTACTTGTAATGAGCCTGAGTGCCACCATGCGAGGAAACCAAATTATGACTGCCTCGTTTTGTGGCAGCCCAATAAATATTTTACCCTGTAAAAGTATGGATGACGTGGGGTGATGACAGAGCCACCTGTTCATGTCTGCTAAATGATTTACCAGATGTCTTGTCTTCCTTCTTTTTTGTCTTTAGTTGTCCACCCCTTCATTTCTCTATTTCCCCTGAGTCCATAAGACAGGGAAGAAGAGTTACAACAAAGACAGGAGTTTAAGTAGATGAAGCAGAAAAGAAAGTGTAGTAAACCAAGAAGTGTTAAATCAGGGACAGCAAGAGTGGGCATGAATGAGATGCATAAATTTCCTTGTGTACCTTTCATACTTCTGAACTATTCAGATCTTATTGGCTCTGTTCATGGCCATTCACTGAAGTGCTAAAATCTATTCGTCAGACAAAATATATCAATGACAAAATGTCAATAAATCTGTTTACATTGTTTCAATATCACATCTCTTAATGTGTATGTGTCGTGTGTGTGTAGAAGGGAGGAGGACCCACACGCAGAAACGATAAGAAAATAGTCTATTTAAATAATGTTCGGTTGGAGACGTAGGGCGTCTGGGTCCAGGAAAATAGCTCCCCGGTGAGCGGTGGCTTGCTGGCGGCAGGCAGAGAAAGCCCGGGAGAAAGTCAGCGGCACACTGCTAGCAGGAGCAGAGGAGAATATCCAAGGGTGGGAGGGGAGGCCGACCAAAGTCCGGGGATCTGCCCACATCACGCCCCAGGATGTGTAGGGTAACCCGGGTCGACGGCCTTTCAGGCCGTTGCTCAGGATGTCGGCCCCTCAGGCGAGTTGGGACCTGGGGCTGCAGAGGAGGATGACCCCTCAGACGTATCAGAATCTGGGGAGGTTCCAGAGGACAGACCCTCGAGTGGACAGGAATCCAGGGTCGCTTGGGAGTAAGACAGCCCCTCAGGTCAACCAAGATCTGGGGCTGCCCGGAAGTAGGAAGACCCTTAGGGAGAGCTGGGGGTGAGGGTATCGTTGGAGACTAAGGTGAGGGGCTAGCCAGAAACTGAGACAAAGGGCTAACTGGAAACTCAGGGGAATGGCTGGCCAGAGACTGAAGCGAAGAGCTAGCTTTGGGCTCAGGTGAGTGGCTAGCCAAGTATTTAGGCAGCTGGAAGGAAACCTCAGCAGGGACGCTGTTGTCAGCACACTGAGGGTCTGGAAGCAGGGTTAGATCCACAGCAGGGACACTATCATCAGCGCACTGAGGCTCTCGAAGTAGGACTGGAGCCTCAGCGGGAATGCGAAGATGCAGTTAGCCCTTTCTGACGGTACTGCCAATGGTGGTGATGCTGCGAGACAAGGAGCTCAGGCTGAGCAAGTGCGAGCTCAGGCTGAGGGAGTGAGGGCTCAGGCTGAGGGAGTTGACCCCTTTCCAGCGCGGACATCAATGGCGGGGGACAGGGGCAAGGCAATGGCGGGGACGGTGGCAAGGTTCCATAGAGTCAGGGTCGCCGGAGAGTTTTGAGCTCCTGCCAGATTGCACGTACCGCTGCCGGTATCAGTGACTGAGGAGCTGGTGTTGAAACCTGGAGAAACAGCGGGGAAGGCAGGGAAGCTGGAGGTGAAGCCTGAAAAATCGATGAGAAAATCTGGGGAGCTGGTGGGGAAACCAGAAGAGCCAGCGGTGGTTCAGGCAGCCAGGTAGCTGGAAACTCTGGAGAGCTAACTGGGGAAACTAGGAGGACCTGAGGTGAGGCTAGAAAAGCTGGCGGAGAAGCCTGGGAAGCCAGCGGGGAAATTTGGAGAGTGGGGAAATAATGTTCGGTTGGAGCACAAGGGCTTCTGGGTCTGGGAAAATAGCTCCCTGGTGAGCAGTGGCTTACTGGCTGTAGGCAGAGAAGGCCCAGGAGGAAGTCGGCGGCACAGTGCTAGCAGGAGTGGAGGAGAATATACAAGGGATAGAGGGACACAGGTGGCTGAGGCTGAGGTGAGGCAACCTGCAGAGAAAGCGCTCGGTAAGTAATGAGCAAGCATAATTTGGTCGAAACCAAAGGTAGTTACTACCGATGAGGTAGACTGAACTTTCAGGACCCTGAACTTGCGACTTGAAGGTCCAGGGCTTTTATGGCAATGGAGTGTGAACTGTGCCTTTGTCCAGACGAAACCCACCGCATATCGGGTGGTGGAGGGGGTTTCAGGACACCTGCAAACAATCAGACTAACAAGACACAGACATGAAAGGAGAGGGAAGGAGACACATGGGGGAAAAAGAGCAAGGCGGCTGCCTCATGACACAAGGCATGCCTCTATAGAGATAGACAGAAAGAAGTGAATCTATTTATCAAATATATTTAATGGGATGTGTACAAAGGATTGCACAAATTTCACATGCAAACAATGCAGATTGAAGATGAGGTGTCTATTTTTAGGTAGGCATAGGTATTATAGTTAATATTAAGGGAGCGCATGGGGTGTTAATGGATAAAAAGTGCATTGCAGGATAATGACAGCACATGATGAATATTAATTATTGCTGCAGTATTTGTGGTTTGCTCAAATTATGCAACTACATCACCACTTGAGATTGATTACACTTTTAATTATCCAAGTCCCAGGGCAGAATTTTACCAAAAAGACCAGGAGAAAGAAGCATTTCATGCAATAATGAAACTCAAGCAGCTCCTAACAAGTCATTAATCAATGTTATCATTGTTTTAATGTCAGAAATCTTATCCTGTCCAGTTCTGACATATTTGATGTGCCAGTAATTAAAATAAGAATTCCATCATTCACTACTCTCTAAATAATAATAATACTTGATAATGAGCAAAAGAGTGATTAGTCCAGAACCTAATCATCATTATTTCGTGCTATCTCTGACGTGCCCAATTGGGCAGTGGTAAGTTCTGCATATGTAAAATGCAAATCATTGTATTGGGGCATTGTTACCAGACAGCAGGGCACATGCTTTTGACATTTTATTTATTTATTCCATCCATTATCTATACCAGCTTATTCCTAACCAGGGTCCCAGGGATCAGCTGGAGCCAATCCCAGCTCTCTTTGGGTGAAAGGCAGGGGTCCACCCTGGACAGGTCACCAGTCCATCACAGGGCCACATAGAGACAAACAACCTCACACACTCACACTCACTCCTATGGGCAATTTAGAGTCACCAATCAACCTGACATACATGTTTTTGGACTGTGGGAGGAAACCAGAGTACCTGGAGAAAACCCACGCAAGCACAGGGAGAACATGCAAACTCCACACAGAAAGGCCCCTGATGGGTTTCAAACCAGGAACCTTCTTGCTGTGAGGCAACAGTGCTATTTATTTATTTTTTATTTAATGAATGAATTTATTTATTTATTGTTGCCTTGTGGAATTTTTAGGTGACTGCAAAATGAATAACTTTTACAGTTTGGACAATGAAATGAAATGCAAGAGTAAATTTAGTGCAGCTTTAGTTCACTGATAAGGTTCCACTTTATTCCGCTGTAAACTTTCCATCTAAGCTAGTAGCTTTTTTATTTATCAAATTTTTACAGTCCTGTGCAGTAGTTTTAGGGACTTTAGATGTGTTAGATTGTTATTAGACAACACCATCAGGTGTCTGATTGATCCCAGGTTCACTGTGTAAGACAAGTCCATAAAGAACCCACTAGAGTTCATGAACTATTTTCAGAGGCCAGAGTCTGTGTATTTCTTCTGCTTAAAACTTTTACACACTCTGCTGTGCTGTACATCTGAATATTAATACACGCTAGGGCATGCACTTGACAGACAGTGAATGTCTTTTTTTTCTGCGAGCTTTATGGGTTTGAGGTCAGATCCAATCCAGGTAGTCTAAGAAGCTAACATAGACTATTTCCATATTGACAAACACAGATAAATACACACTGTCCAATGATAAACCGTAAATAGATAGGTACATTAGCTTATATAGTCTTTAATACTAGTACCATATTTAGTACCATATTAGTAACTACCAAATGGATAAAAACTCAACTTCTAATATTTCTTATGTATTCAACCACACATGTATCCTCATAGAAACTGTCTCTAAAAATTAAAACAGCCATGAGCTCAAACATACACACACACACACACACAAACACACACACACAGATCATGCTTCCAAAGAGAGAAATGACATTTTGACATTAAGAGGAAAAGAAATACACAAATCCCTCCCACTATACCTGGGATTTGAGCCAATACACACACGTTCACACACCCTCTGTCTCTAAAGCTCTTGGGAGAACAGAAGCTTAGTGCAGGAAAGCTGAGATGGTGTGTGTGTGTGTGTGTGTTCGTCCTTTCACTTCCTTAAATAACTGAATAAGTCTTTTTTCCAGTTCCTTCCTTGCCTTGTATTTTTTCTTTCGCATCAGATTCTACTCCTTTCTTTAAATCTGTTCTATCCTTTATCTTGACTCTTCCCCACACTTTCTTCTGCTTTTTGTCTGCCAACAGAAGTCCCCTCCCCTCTCCTCATCCTGAAAGAGGTAGTAATAACTGTTATTACTGTTACTGGCAGAAGAGTAAATATTATATTTTCTCTGCCTTCTTGCAATACAGGTATTTTTTGGAATAAATTTCCAAATATATCTCCTCTTTAACTTCAGCTATGCTCATAATCACAAGTTTCTTATGTCTTTCAATGAAATTATAATTTAAAAAGGCATTCAATGCAGATAGTAATTAAAATTAAAAATGAACTCTGAAGCTTTGCAGGCCTTTCTAACATTTTGTAGTACATTATCTGTTTTTTATGCTTTTGCAAACCCCTACAACTGACAGTTTCCATATATCATCACACAGCTGAATTAGATTGCATTAGCTTAGCTAGGTGTAACTAATATCTACTCAGTTTATCTTTTTGGCATTTTCTTTATTTTATGCATCATCATTTTTTGTCCTCTCTTCCTCCCTCTGCTTTTCTTGCTCTATCTCTGCTGTAAAATGTATTCTCAGCTTCTTTCCCATCACTTTCAGTCTGCTCCTTTCTCCCCTCCCATTCCAGTTTCTTGCTCCTTCCTCCTTCATATCGTGGTCTCCCTCTCTTCTCATCTTAGGGTATCACCTCTTCTCAAGGATGTCCTGAATTCACAGCTACAGTATCACCATGGGGACTGTTACCGAGGAGATAATAAGCGAAAGCGAGCGAGAGAAAGCACTGGTAGAGGGGAAACTCCAGGTTCCTGTGGCCTTCCTTGATTCGGTAAGACAACACTGTGGGAAATAATGGAGAAGCACACAAATAAGGTTGATGGATCGATAAGCAGATGAAAAGCGGGGTTTGGATGAAAGGGAATGATGGCAGGAGAATAAGAGAAAGTTTTTTTTTGTTTTCCAAAAAACGGAGAAAGGCTGGCAGGTAATAAAGCCTGATCTACTGTATATTTGAAAGATTCGACTGGTAAGTGGTTGAAAAACATGGAGGAAGTGATGGAGAGACTGAGATGGGAAAGAGATAAATTAGAGGAAGGCAGGGTGAGGATTCCATGATACGGACAAATGGGATATGATGAAAAAACGAGGGGGTAGTATAAGAGGCGAGGGTTTATCTGACTATTAAAGACATGGAAAAGAAGAGAGTGGTAGGTGGGACACTTAACTACAGATATTATCAGTTGTCTCCCTTTCTTCAAATGTTATTGATGGTGTAGTAAATTTATTTTACAGGTGACAGTAATTGTCCATAGCAGACAATATATGAATGAATCTTGAAGAGGACTATACTGAGTCACCATTGTCGCAGATTAGTAGCCGTAGCAGTGATAGCTGAGAGTGTGTTTGTCAGCTCAGCTAAATTCTCAATACTATATTTGGCTGTTAAAACTATAATAACAGACACTAAAAGCCACAGTAACAATGATCTGTTAAATCCATTGTACTGTAAATGGATGGGTGCTATCAACCTTCAATTGTCTTGGTAAATCTGCTAACTTTTAAAGCTGTGTTCCATTTATGTTGGGAAGAGATAGAAATTGGATAAATCCATTGTATTTTACACATGTAAACATCATAGCAACATGTCATTTGTGTCTCACAAAAATAAAAAGGACCACTAATAAACAGTAATAGTATTGCTACAGCTTTCATTCGGTTGAGGCACAGAGCAGCCATATTGGATTTGATCTCCTTTCCTTTGAGGAGTGGGGCTAGATTCTCAGTGATTGTGTTCTCACGTAGCAGTGGCTCTGTGTTCAGCAGCCATCTCATGGATCCCCATTGTCCTTAATTTTTGTAAATATCAGCTATATGTAAATACAGTGATGTAATTAGTGTGTGGCAACTTTAAATGGCTTTTACAGCAGGCTGGAACTACTTTCCATTGCAGCTGCCAGATGGCTTGTACAGTGTTTGTGTAGGCTAATGTTGTCCTGAACATAATAGTAACTACAAATTTTCAAACTGAACTCAAGTGAATTCAGATTAGCAAAATACAAAACACACACATAAAGGAGGTTTTCCTGTCCTTCCCTGTGACGATGAAGAAATGCTGGAAGTGCTTCCGAATGTTGTATTTTGAGTTATGGGAACTGGGAGAGTAATATTGTATAGATTTTTGCTACAGTTACTATGGATTTCTCCCAGAAGGGATTTCTAATGTCAGCAATAAAAAACACTTCCTCTTTGATGTTGGAGGTTGTTAAGGGAATCTCCAAGACAACCCCTAAATGCATCAATAAACAATGTAACCCAATCACAACTCTGACTACTTCTTATTTTAATATTTTCTTTAGACTTGCAAATAGAGAAAGTTTCACCAGCTGTTTACTGTCTCTGAGAGAAATTACATGCAGGCATTTTTATACCCACACATACATATTATGTTGACCTTCAGTTAGTTCAAGATAAGCATGCAGCTGCCCTGCTTCATTTAACCAGTGTGAAAACAGATGGCTCTTATCTAGAGTTACCTTACAAAAACAATCCACTGACAGTAATGTGAAATAAAATAGGGTAAATTTCACATAGACTGTTATATTAGGCCCCACAATAGTGGCTAAAATACAGTAAAGTTAACATACATTTATTTAAAAACAAAAATTAAAGAGTACTGTTAAATGTATAACAATAAAAAAGAAAAAATGTTGCAATAAGAGTACATGTTCAAATGTTGTGGATAAAAAAGGGGATTGTAGAGAGAGATTATGTGCATCTGTGACTCTATGAAAGGAGATGAATGGGATGGTTGATAAAGAATGAATGAGTTGAAAGGCAAGCACATTTTTTTTTGCATCATTTAATGATATATACCCTCAGCACAAGTCCCATTTGAATGGACGGACAGTAATATCAGAACCACAGGTAAGGAGGACGGTGATAATGTGAATGAGCCTAATTACATGTTGAAGTAGGACATAAACAGAGAGTAAGAGGGATGGTAATGTGGCATAAAATGATAACATAGTGATGAGTCAGAAAGGTAAGAGAAGGGGGAAAAGAGGGCAGGGGTATCGCAGAAAGGAAATAACAAAATAGGAAGTAGGGAGGTCTACTTTATCTAACTGGGTTTTTTTTCTTTCATGACTACAGTTAAAGGTGAGTATTTTCTTTCATCACATATAACTCTTTTAACCAGATTTAATCTCTGCGAAAGATTATTTTGTGATTCAGTCCATCTAATTATAAAGTTCTGTTGTCATTTACATGTATTTCTACTTGGGGCATCAGTAGGCTACATGCATGTAAACTGATTTGAGAGTTGTAGACGATCTACAGTTAGGGCAGCTTTTTTCCCATGGCACAACAGGAACTGCTCAGTCACCCAAGGACACTGAGGACACACAGGGGAGAGGCCGAGCAGCAATAAGTCACTGTAAAATAGTCCAATAAAATAGGTCAGAGTGGTCCTATGTCTCAACCCAAATGTTGCCTTGTATGGTATGAAGAAAGCAGTGTGTTTGCTTGTCATTCTCTCTATGACATTTATTCGTTTTATCCTTTTTCCTCTTTAGACTTCATTCTACATGCTTATATGATTATTACATAGGGCGACAGTACTGTGCAGTGGTTTACACTGTTGCTTCACAGCCTAAAGGTTCCAGGTTTGAGCATTTCTGTGTAGCGTTTGCATGTGAGCGTTTTGCCTCTGATTAGATAAAACACAGGGTATACTACAGATGCTGCTAAAATCCCAACTTGAAGGTATGGAGTTCTATGTAAAATTAGGTGTTTCTTTCTTTGTTGTATATATTGATACATAAATGATCATACCATACTCTTAAATGCATGCAAAAATGTAAATATAATGACAGAAAGAGGTTAGTAGAGCTGGGGGCCTTGATGCTGAAATTCTATTTAATTCACAATTTGCATTTCTTAGTGCATTTACATGTATAAATCTGAGAGAAAATATTTGATTTCCAGCACTACATTTATACATAAACTCCTATAGAGTACAAATGCTTCTTAAGCTCCAATCAGGCAATACTTATTTCTCTAGGGAGGCCTGGTGATTTCCCCATTGCATGTATAGTTTCACTTTTTAAAAAATCCAATTGCAAAGCCAATTACCTACTGTTTTTCCTACCTACTGCACGACCTCCCTTAAGTCCTGCATAGTGAGATGTGTTATATTGTTCTTCATATTTTAAAGTGTATCTTGAATTCACAAAAGGCCATATTTTGAAAATTACAAATCAATTTCAATCAGTTTAATTCAGGATGTTTTTTACTGAGTTATGTTTGGTCACATAATTTCAAGCAGATTACCCTTTGGTTTTACAGAAACATGTCATAAAAGAATATGATAATTGTATTAAAATTGACTGAAAACAATAAATCCAGTATATCTATTATATGCCATACACCACTAATAAAAAAAATTAAAATTTATTGCACCTTTCCTGCAAGAATAAAGGTCAAATTGCATTTGCAACACAGCAGATTTACAAAGAAAACCAAAATTGACACATGTAAAAAAATGTAAATATCCAGTATGACAGCATAACATCACAGTTTGAGATATTTAATGATACACAAGACAGAGCATTACAAATAAAATGACTACAATAAAGTACAACCATCCATCCATTATCTGCAGCCTATTCCTGTTATCCAGGCTTATGGGGAGCTGGAACTAACACAGTTGAGCCCTTTTTAATCCTCAAGAAAACTTTTTTTTCAAAACAGCTATGTAACCACTTGCACAAGAACAATTTCAAATACATTTTTTGTCAGGATTCAGAGCACATCATAGTACAAAAATGGAGCAAGAACAAGTCACTAACAATCTTCTACCCTCAGAAAATGGACTGGTCTCTTTACTTGTCCACGCACAATAAAACTTAGTTATGGAGTTTCACAAGGTTCTGTACTAGGACCAATTCTCTTCACCTTATACATGCTTCCCTTAGGCAAAGTTATTAGGAAACACTGCATTAATTACCCTAGATATGCAGATAACCCTCAGCTCTATCTGTCTCTGAAAGCTGATGAAACAAATCATCTAGCCAGACTTCAAGCATGTCTTAAAGACATAAAGGCCTAGGTGACCAGCAGCCTTCCACTTCTAAATTCAGAAGTAGAAAGTAGAATTGGAGGCATTAGCCCTTAGCTATCAAGCTCCTCTCTTGTGGAATCCGTCTTGTTTCAGGAGGCAGATACCCTCTTTGCAGATTAGTATTCTGATTAGTATTCTTCTTATTCTTAAAATTTCCTTTTTGACACAACTTACAGTTAGCCAGCAGCAATTGTATAACAGTAAATGCAATTCTTCTCTAGGCTTGAGGTTAGTTTGTCTGAATGTGTTGGGGGTGTGGTTCTGGGAACACACTGTTTAACGGTCTTTGTGACATGGGCCTAGTTCAGTACAACACCATTATTGACAAGGTGACCACATGATGACCCTTGTGGTATAAATTTCTTTAAGTTTGAGAGTTGCTAATTCTCAGAAAACAACCACAAGTGTGATGAATCCTCTCAGGTTTAATCACGGGCCCGGAGAGGACGTCCTTGCAGAAGTCCTCTGACGTCCGTGTTACAACACCAGTTTATATACACTTTGACAAGAAAGGGGTGGACTAATCTTGAACAGACTCCACATGTTTGTTCAGGTACTAGCTTCAGTCTTCTTACCATCAAAGAACCAAATTGTTGACAGTTATTTACAACCTTCTACCCTAAAACACTAAACCAATAGACAGAACCACATACCATGAAAGGGTCAAGCAAACATTCAACCCCCACATTGGTTTAGCTGTCCTGTTGCCACTGATTATATTTAAACAGCCAATTTGACTGTTGTCTTACTATTGAGAAAGCATTATCAGCGTACATCAGTCCTATTTATATAGGTCAGTAGGAGCCTACTACACCAACTGGAGGCAATGAGAGTCAGTGGCGCTTACCATTAGCAATTAGCTAACTTACTGACTACTTCTTATTTTAATATTTTCTTTAGACTTGCAAATAGAGAAAGTTTCACCAGCTGTTCACTCTCTCTGAGAGAAATTACATGCAGGCATTTTTATACCCACACATAACTTACATAAGTGTACGTTTTTGGGTTTTTTTTTCTTTCGTAACCCTAATCAAGACATTTTATTTCCTAACCCTAAACGAGATGTTTTAATCTCTAAATATAACTGAGGAGTTTTTGTGCTTAAACTTAAAGACATAACTTAAATATTGTACATAATGACAGTGAAGATCTGTAGGATAAAAACAACCGACTGAACCTACTAGTACATTCAAGTAAGTGAGTAGGGACCTACTGACCCATAACTATAGTTTGAAGGGAAGCCCAAACTTATTTTTGAATAACATGGAGTCCAACTGGGGTGTTTTAACTGGCATACTATAGGTTAGGGTTGGAGAGAGGTGACCCTCTCTCTGTACCTTCTGCAAGGGTCCCTCGTCTTGGAGCTGTATATTGCTGATGTGCAATTACTGGCCCCACCAACCAGTGACTATTTGTTGTTTATTGTTGCTGTTCTTTTCTCTCTCCTCTATCCACTCACCCCAACCGGTCGAGGCAGATGGCTGCCCAAACTGAGCCCGGTTCTGCTGGAGGTTTTTTCTGTTAAAGGGAGTTTTTCCTCCCAAGTGCTGCTCATAAGGGATTTTTGGGGTTTCTAAGTAAAGTGCCTGGGGTTTATTTTTTTTACAGTACGATTTAACTAAAAGTGAATTGAATTTGTCCATGGTTTTTTAGCATTTATTATTTATATTTAGTGTAGTGGCATTTTACAAGTTCAGTCTAGATTTACAGAAACAAAAGTTTAAAAAAGATATTTCAACATGCCAACACAGCCCCAGCAACCTCAAAGTACTCCAGCACATAGACAACACACAAAAGAAAATCCTGTTATAACTCACACATCACATCATTCCTAAAAAATATGTATTATAAAATTAACAATTATTGCACAATTACAATGTTAGAGAGTAAATGTGTCTATCAGGGATTAGCCAGAAAAGTAGAAATAATCTTCCTTTTCATAAGGCTACAGAGTCTGTCATGTGATATTTCACACCAGCTATAACTGCTGTGTTAAGAAACTGACAGGTTTATCCAGCAGCCTGTACACTGTGGAGGCTAAAGCAAAGAAGAACCTGTGTTTCATCCACAAACATGTCTTAAAATCTGCCTGTCCAATTCACAGTGTAGTGTAGCTTTACACCCACACAAACATCTTCCACCTTCACACCCACATCCACCTTAACATGCAGGCTAAACATCACTTTTAAAGAAAAACAGATTTTACTTCAGGACACATTTATTTACTTCTCATTGATTCAATCCTAAAGATTATACATTGATATTGGTACTTGACTGTTCTTTGGCCCTGACATGATCAAAATGCTGACATGTTCATTTGGATTAACTTCAGCTGTTACCATGTGCTGAAACACCTGTTTGGAATGTTATCATTCCCTTCAAACTATAGTTATGGATCAGTAGGTCTCTAAAGACCTACTGGAACTTACTGGGAGGTTCAGTAGGTCATTTTCATCCTACAGATATTTATTGCTGTCATTTCATACATTACGTAAGTTATGTCTTTAAGTTTAAGCACTATAACTACTCGGTTATATTTAGGCATTAGAACATGGTTACGGTTAGGGAATAATATGTCTCAGGTTTAGGCATCAAAACGTCTTGGTTATGCTCTAGAAATTGAACATCTTGGTAAGGTTTATGGAATAAAACATCAGTTAGGTTTAGGCAAAAAAATGTATCAATTAGGTTTAGGAATTAAAATGTGTCGTTAGATTTAGGCATTAAAAAAACACTTAAAAACGTACATTTGTGTCAGTTGCTAATGGTAATCACCACTGACTCTCATTGCCTCCATTAGGTGTCGGTGGCTCCTACTGACCTACATAAATAGGACTGATGTACGCTGATAACGACTATTCAATTGTAAGACAACAGTGAAATTGGCTGGCTAAAAGCAATATGCTTTCAAAAGAGGTAGGGAGTGATTTGCACCTGATGACCCCATTACGGTAGTGTCCCATACCCAAAATACCTAAAACAATAGGTACACCAAATCTTATATGAGAAGAAAACCGAAAAATAAATTTGTCTCAGTTGTGACTTCTCGATGTAAATGAAAATTGGTATGCCACAGCCCACCTGTTTTCCTATCCCTCTGTTTTTTTTTGTGTCTTTACTAGCATATTATGCATGTTATGCATTTTGACACAGGGACATCCTCAAAACAGGGGGCATAAATGTCTGTAAATAAATGTCATAATATAATCCTTTCAAAATGAACCCCCCCAAGAAAAAAAAAAAAAGAGAAAAAAATCAGTTTTTGCACAATAAGCCAGGGGCTGTTTGGGCCTGGACTTCTGAAGCCCTGAGAGACCTGCCCATCTTTCCCAGGTGGTAACCTACCTTTGCACATAAATTCTTATGTTGTACTAAAAAGGAACATTGCTTCAGATGTAACTTTCACTGTGCTAAGACCCCACTGATCTGTGTCATCATATCCTGGAGTTATAATGTGTTCAGTAATAAAATAGAACAGTAGGGAAGGTTAAGTTAAGACCTTAAACTGAACAGGGAAATTAAGACGGTTCCCTGATGGCCTGGCTTTATTTCAGAATTTCATTACCTCAACGAGGCATGCCCAGAGGTCAAATAAGTTTCATCAGCTGAAATTTGCCTTTCAATGATTATATAGTTTTGACCATATCCAGCCATTTAGCTGCAATCTTTTATATCCTTTGTTTCTTGGGAAAAGGTTCAATAAGTGCGTTATTTTCTTTTATCTTCTGTCATTGACTAAGAATTTAGCACTGAACTGCTGACACTCAAGGTTTCAATCTTCTGCCTGTCACATTTCAAACTGTTCTGTTAAGATGTGTTCATTAGGACTGCAGTATTTTTGTTTTATTCTTTATGGTTTGCCCCCTTTCAGGTGAGTGAGCTGCATTTACTCTGGGGAAACCACAGCAAAGCTGCTTAGAGACACAGCCAGCATTTATCGAACTTCGTTCCCTGAGGTATTTATTTGAAAAAAATCCCTTTCTGAACCTAAACACATTAAATTCAGTAATGCTCAGCAGAATGCCTAGCTATAATCATCTGATTGTGATTGTGTCACCTCTCTTTTTACAATGTTTTTCGAAAGCAAGAAAACCTTCCCCAAATAAGCCAAAAAAAAGTGGAGTCTGAGTGGAGTCATTTAATTTCCATATCAAAGAAACTTTACGAAAATCAGAAAAAAAAAACATGCAGAAAAGCAGTGCTGTGTTGCTTTCAACAAAGCATCTGAAGAAGGGAGAGAATGATTAGAGGAGCTGGCAAGGTAAAGGGAGGAGACAAGTAGAAAAATGAATTGCTTTGTATCTTGCATCCAAATGGTGTCTCTTCTACACAAAAGGTGTTTTCTCTCATAAAAGGCCTGCAGAGTGGGCCCAGGAGTGAATGAACTAGGAGGAATTAATGATGGGATACTGTGTAGATGAAGAGAGGGAGGGAGTGAAAAGGAAAACAGGACGAGGTTCCTTTAGGGGTAATTTGTGCTATTTTTTGTTTGTGTGTAGAGAACAACAGTGTGATATTGCTTGTGTCACTTTCCTGTAGTACTGACTGAATAGTGAAAAACTGCTAATCCCTGTGCTGAGAGAGGTGTTAAGTAGTAGAAATTAACTAGACCTCTGTAATGTTAAAAGTTTTAACCTGAACTGGTCAGGATATTACAACAGGTTAGACATTTTCCAGCTTCTGATCACAGCAGCAAGAGGTCCATAAAAATTTTACCTTTACCTTTACCACATATGTTATTATTCCTACAGTAGTAGTGTTGCATACACAAATTTCACAGAATTCATTTGGATAGATCTACAGTTAGAACACCACAAAAGTTTGTTTGTTCAAATGATCAAAATGGTTTATCTCCCTGACAGATGACCCTTCCGCAGTTGTGCAAATAAAGCATGTTTTATGAGTTGTAATGTATATGACAGCAGGCCTTGTGCAAAACCATTTTTCGTATTCTGTTTTATTTGTGGCAAAGTTTGCCTAAAAATGTCATACAAGCAACCCGATCTCACACCATCGCATACACATAACATAGCTATGAATAGAGCTTTAAAGTAAAAATGAAGAATTTTGCAAGAGTTTCTGCCGTAAGAAATCAGGAACAGATTTTGAAGTTCGTAGTTTTATCAGACTACCCCTTACTCAGAACTATTATTGTTACAAGCATTTATAATCCGTTTATCCAATATGGATTTATTATACTATTTTACACTGACATATATCTAGCCATCCACGCTATTCAGCTACAAAATTTGACGATAGTTTTCCATATAACTTCTGGTGTCATCTTTTGCCTCAACACCAAATTCTTTCCTTTATGACCACAATCACATACCTATAAAACCCATGGATCATTCTTATTTTGCCTCAGTTGTGCTTTGTGTTTCAAACTAATTAGAGTGTGTTACTATGATAACATGATGAAGTAAGATGGTAAATGTTATACCTGCAGAAAACAGACCCCTTATTATGAGACTAATTGGACAGTTAAAATAACCAGTTTTGCTATTCAGGTGTGTAAACTCATGAGTAACATTTCACTTCACATGCAATGAGCCAAACACACAAATGACTCAACTTGTGCACAGGGACAATTCTAGGATCAGACTTTTAGGGGTGCTGAGCTCCTAAGCAGAACATTGATTCAGGCCTTGTGCCCAGTGCTCTTTCTGTGGACTCCATCCTGCTCTCTCCCCTTCTCTCCTCTCTATCCTTCTCTTTGTGCTGTCAACCAAATAACTAACATCCAATTTCAGAACATGTAACCTAATAAGAGGTATACACTGATGCATATCGATTTATAACATTATTCTTATTATTGGGTTTCAGTCAAGTAATGTCATTTTGACCTTACTTTCTGACCTGAACCAAGATGTTTTCTTAGAAAAAAAGATGTATATCCATGTGTAATGCTTCAATTCACTGTCTACAAATGAACTTCCTTGTGTAATTGAATAGCAAATATGTGTAATTGATCATAAAAATGGTGATTTAGCCGTGGTTTATTAATTTGCCATATGGTCTATTGACATATATAAATTAGCCATGTGGAGCAGAGTTACATTATGTTTAATATAAACATAAAACTTTTTTTTTTCATTTGTAAACAAATAAGAGTAATTGCAATATTTTATAATACTGCATGTTACTATGGTTTCATCTTCCCTTAAACTAAAATTAAGTATATCATTTATTGCTAAGTCAGCTAGCACTGTTTGACAATACTCACACCATGGAACTGTAACTTGACTCTTTCCAAGTCACAGGAATAATGACCCAGTGTCCACAGTCAGAACAGTCAGCAGCTGTATTTGCTAACATTTCAACTTATGGTTTTAGTCTCCATCATGAAATCCACCAGTATTTTCTTCTACAGTATGCTGCTTTTACTCACCAGAAGGATTACAACAAAAGTTTGCAAAATTAATACTTCTCCAAAATCTAACATTAAAAAGTAATAGGCCTAATGATTAATAATGATTTTGATTTTTAGAAGTGCTGAGATTAAATTTAGGTGTGCTTGAGCGAACCCAAATGAGCTAAAATAATCCCTGCTTGTGAAAATCATGTCAGATTACAAAATAGGGGACTCAGGGAGCCTTGGAAAAGACAAAGTCTGCACTGTTCATTGTCACTTTCCTGTAAGTTCCTAAAAAGCAGACATTTTAAAGCAGAAAGGTCAGATCAGTTCAAACTCAAGTAGAATCTGCTGGGTATAACTGTCAAATCTCTGTGAATTTACTGTGTGATGGAAAGTGGGCTAATCCCAGCACTGTGAAAAGTCAAATGCCACTATGACTCAAGTTTTCTAGAAGGTGAAAACTTCATGTTTTTCATTCTTTCAGACAAGAAGAATTATGGATTTATGGTGGATGTCTACTGGCTATGACTGTTACTGTCTTACTTACTCAAGTGTCTGCTTAATGTTATTCATGCTAGGCAAGTGAGGGTGTCAAGTGGCAGGTTGACTTATGAAGTAGGCTTGCATAAGGTGGCTATTTTACTTGATGTTTTCCATGTTAAAGAAATGTAATATTGAAAAAAAGGAAAAATAAAACAGATGCTAGAATACAGTAGCATTAATATGACAATGTTTACAATTTATTGGAGACAAACTGCGAGGATAGGAGTGAGTGTGAGTGTGTTTGAGTGTGTCTCTATGTGGCCCTGTGATGGACCGGAGACCTGTCCAGGGTGTGTACCCCTGCCTTTCACCCAAAGAGAGCTGGGATAGGCTCCAACAGATCCCCTTGACCCTAAATAGGAATAGGTAGATATAGATGATGGAGGGAGAGACTCTGTCGGGTGCTCCTACTGAGTTTACTACATTGCTATAACAAGTGATTCCACTAAGTGACAATTTTACTTCAGAGTTGTAAAATGTAAATGTAACTCATATGAAGGAACCACAATTTTCACTTTTGGAATAGACGTTTGGTACATTCTGTCAATTTACTACCCGGGTGCAGGCCTGGGTATGTGACACAGCTGAAAAGACACTGCTCATCATGTAAAATCATAAAATTCCGAACTACAAATCACCACAGGCAATATTCTCCCAGTGACACACATTGAAAAGGTCATGTGAAATGTCAGTAGGGGCAGCTGTAGCCTGAGGCCATGATCACACAGGAGGCTTTTTTGTTAAGTTTTTGTTTTCCTCAAAACTCTTCTAAAAGAGAACTTGAGCTCATAACAGCCACATATTTGCATTTTACTTACCAAGTTAATTGCTGGAATTTGTTGGGGAATGTGAAAATGCATTGAACACTATGGTTATTTCCAAACTCAATTCTGCAATCATCAAATTTACAGGCCTACTTCAAAATTGGCATATTCTGGTTTCCGTAGTTTTGCACATGCAGTATTTTCCTGTACACTGACTGATTGGCAACATCCAGTAAGGTAGTAGAGAATCTATCAAAAACACTGGCTTGTTTACAGCTATGGATGCAGCAATCCAGTTCCTAGAATTTACTCAAAAGCTTTAGTTTCTTAAATATAACAAAATGATGTGCTTGATCAGGTAACACTCATACTTTTTTTTTGTATTAGTTTTACAAAAAAACATCAGTTAGGTTTAGGCAACAAAATTTATTCGCTTTAGGAATTAGATTTAAGAATTAAAACAAACAAAAAATAAACATTCCTTATATTAGGAAAAGCAGTAGATAAATTTGGTGTTGAAGCAAAGGACTTGTTGGTAATGTTTCATTTAGTAGGCCAAAGGGTGAGAAAAGGTCTCCCTCTCAAAGGCAGAATGTTTTAAGCCTAAAATGCCCTCTAGTTCAAAATTCTATAAAGATCTGCAAGGAGTAAAAAGAAAAAAAAAACTCCCCAGGAGAAACAATTCAAGTTCAATTTAGATATAACATGGGCAATATAATAAGTTTAATAAAATAAGTCTAGAAAGCAGTTCCAAAAGGAGTTATTCAGATTCATGGACAGAGGCAGGGTAAGTGCAAAGGACAACGTATAATAATAATAATAATAATAATAATAATATAATAATATTACACTGCAGGGGCAATTTATAATCTTGTAACCCTGAGGTGTCCCTGTGGTGTGCCTCAGTTTGCAACAGTAGAAGACAACACCTGTATAGCATAGCTCCCACGGATGGTAGTTTACTGTATGACTGTATGAGACACCAGGGAAACATAATGCAGGTTCAGCAGAGTGTTCCAGAAAAAAATAAAGGTCTAAATAATGCATTTACTTTAATGAAGAAAAGAAGAAGAAATGAAATTCACAATAATGAAAACTGGGCTAATCCCATCAGTGGAGACTTGAGAGGTTTAACTTCAAAGATGTAAGACATCAATACTCTTGTACTGTGTCAGTATTAAACTGCAGAGAAATATTGCTTTAATGGAAAACAAATGGAGCCACACAGGGTAGATGTATTGGATAGGGTCGTTTAATATCTTTGTGGATTATCTGGGGAGTGTCTCAACAGCTGGGGGATGAAACCTGAGATGATATCGTCAACACGACAGTTGACTGTACACTTCACTAAAATCTGGAAGACAGAATCAGGCAATGAAAAACCGTATTTTTGATGATTCACCTCTTTACTAAACGTCTAATTGACAGGTATCAAATCAAAGGAATATGCATGTTGTGTCCATGTATAGACATAGAAAAACATGCATTACTTTCTACATTTTAAAGTGCATAGGTGAAGAGTTACTAAAAACAATCCTGTTCCTCATTGCTGTTTGTATCCACATCTTTTTAAATTTAGCTGTGGAGTCTTGTTCTGCCATTGTATTTGTAGCCTGAGGCTTCAGACAAAGCATATGTATCACCAAGGTCCTAGTATGCCATTTCCCAGTATGCTAATGAGAAACAGGTTATTTCTACACAGAACACTGCATGTGTAACGAGACAGTATGCAAACCTTGCAGGTGAAAAAAATATATTTACTGTGCACAATGATTTTTTTATTATGCATACCCTGTGGTAAAATACCTCATATTTTCTGTTGACTGGTATACAGTAGTGGAAAAGGTTCTGTACAATGCGCCAGAATCTTAATGGACATACCCACTCCTGGTTGCAAACATTGGTTGACCTTTTGAGTACTTCCCTTTGTTGGAAGCATGAAATCAAATCATGTTCAATTTGACAGGTGGAATGGGTTTGTCTTGTTCTTGGTCATCAATTTCATTACTTCAAACTTTTCACCTTTTGTGATCCTGCCCATTGCTGTCTGTGCTTGTGCTAGCATCTTGTTCTCATTTGATTATCCTAGTGACCATGCAGACAAGAGCTGGATTTTTGTCTCAACCTTGGATGAAAGAAGATGGATTTAAAAGCTCACCCTCAGACATATGGACATCCACAACACACGCACTGTCTCCCGTCAGGATGGACAGCATTGATCTATTTGTGCATGTAGATTTGTAATACACCTTCTGAGGATGCAGATTAATTAAGATTAATTCATTAACATCATTAACATCAAACAAATCAGCCCTCTCTGTTTTACATGTAGAATGGATGGGGAAATATTTATGACAGCAGTAACCTTTCAAGGGAAAAGAGTTGGTCCAAGTACCCTCCAATTACCTCTTTTAAACATTGGGACCACTACTCCAGTTTGCCAATCAACAAGTGGCACAACAATATCCACAACCTTCAGTAGCTCAGGGTGAATCTCACCCACACTAAGTGCCTTACTGCTGACGAACTTCTTAAATTTGAACAGAAGACAAAACCTGAAGACTCTGGGGTAGTTAAGTGTTCTTCCCACTGCTCTTTCAAAGGTCTTTATATTGACTGAAATATCATATAATTGAAATGTACATTACATGTATTATTATTATTTAGAATGTTTTTACATAATTTCCCCTAGAACATAGACCCACAAGCACAAACAAAACACAAACACACATAAGTCAAAGGCAAAATTATGTATAATAAAATTATAAAATAATATAAAAATAATATAAAATAGCAAATGAAAAAAACAAACAAAAAATACTACTACTAGTAGTAGTACTACTACTATTACTACTAGTAGTACCACTAATAATATTATTATTAATAATAATAATAATGGACAGGGTAGGGCAGGGTTACTCAGTGGTGGGTTTCTCAAAAATGCCAGAAAGGGGTGCCATACTTTATAAAATTTGTTATCTGATCCTCGAACACTGTATTGAATTTTCTAAGTTCATACACAACACAATATCCCTTATCCAGTGTGCCTGGAAGGGAGGGGCAGATTCCTTCCACTTTAGTAAAATAGCTCTTCTGGCCAGTAAGGATGAAAAGGATAACACACAGAAAATCCATATCTGGAACAACGTCAAAGATGGCACTAAGAGGGTGTGGCTCAATATGGCAATGCAGGACTTCAGAAATGATCTGGAAAATAGACTTCCATAAATTGGCCAAGGAAAGACAAGACCAATACATGTAAAGTAGTGAAGCAGGCACAATTGTATTTTTTGCATGTTAGGTCAACACTGGCGTGTATGCATGCTAGTTTAACCTTAGATAAGTGCACATGCTTGACAACTTTAAATTGCAAAAGTGCATGCTGTGCACACATTGATGAGGAATGCACCCGGTCAAGAATAGAATCCCACACCTCAGTTCTTCCCACTGCTCAATGATATCAACAGATTGTCAGAGTAAGCAGTTTGCTGCGCCTTCATATATCTGAGTTTTGGCCTGTATAAGATTAAGATGTGTGAGACTCAGAGCCAGACTGGAGATCAGCAGTAATTTCGTTGCTGTACCAGTACTTGTGGTGATGGAAGAGCTGAGCTAATAAGCAAATTCTACTGAGGTCCTGTCATCTACATTTATGACCTTATCTATAGTCATGATCTGTGGGTGGGGACTGAAAAAAAATGACCTCACAAATACAAGCGGCAAATATTTAGTTTTATTTTGGCTGGGGTCAGTTTTGGACTGTAAGTGTAAGGAGCGTAGACAACTGAAATTTAAAAAAATATATGACCATTTAATGGGCGGGTATAGGTAAGTGGATATACAGTAGGGCAAAAAAGTATTTAATCAGCCACCAATTGTGCAAGTTCTCTCACTTAAAAAGATGAGAGAGGCCTGTAATTTTCATCATAGGTATACCTCAACTATGAGAGACAAAATGAGAAAAAAAAAAAAATCACATTGTCTGATTTTTAAAGAATTTATTTGCAAATTATTGTGGAAAATAAGTATTTGGTCAATAACAAAAGTTCATCTCAATACTTTGTTATATACCCTTTGTTGGCAATGACAGAGATCAAACGTTTTCTGTAAGTCTTCACAAGGTTTTCACACACTGTTGCTGGTATTTTGGCCCATTCCTCCATGCAGGTCTCTAGAGCAGTGATGTTTTGGGACTGTCGCTGGGCAACACGGACTTTCAACTCCCTCCAAAGATTTTCTATGGGGTTGAGATCTGGAGACTGGCTAGGCCACTCCAGGACCTTGAAATGCTTCTTACAAAGCCACTCCTTCGTTACCCGGGCGGTGTGTTTGGGATCATTGTCATGCTGAAAGACAAAGCCACGTTTCATCTTCAATGCCCTTGCTGATGGAAGGAGGTTTTCACTCAAAATCTGATGATACATGGCCCCATTCATTCTTTCCTTTACATGGATCAGTCATCCTGGTCCCTTTGCAGAAAAGCAGCCCCAAAGCATGATGTTTCCACCACCATGCTTCACAGTAGGTGTGGTGTTCTTTGGGCCTGGACATGTACTGGCTTAAGCAGGGGGACACATCTGGCACTGCAGGATTTGAGTCCCTGCGTGTTACTGATGGTAACCTTCATTACTTTGGTCCGAGCTTTCTGCAGGTCATTCACTAGGTCTGGGATTTTTGCTCACCGTTCTTGTGATCATTTTGACCCCACGGGGTGATATCTTGCGTGGAGCCCCAGATCGAGGGAGATTATCAGTGGTCTTGTATGTCTTCCATTTTCTAATAATTGCTCCCACAGTTGATTTCTTCACACCAAGCCGTTTACCTATTGCAGATCCAGTCTTCCCAGTCTGGTGCAGGTCTACAATTTTGTTTCTGGTGTCCTTTGACAGCTCTCTGTTTTTGGCCATAGTGGAGTTTGGAGTGTGACTGTTGGAGGTTGTGGACAGGTGTCTTTTATACTGATAACGAGTTCAAACAGGTGCCATTAATACAGGTAACGAGTGGAGGACAGAGGAGCCTCTTACAGAAGAAGTTACAGGTCTGTGAGAGCCAGAAATCTTGCTTGTTTGTAGGTGACCAAATACTTATTTTCCACCATAATTTGCAAATAAATTCTTTGAAAATCAGACTGTGATTTTCTGGATTTTTTTTCTCATTTTGTCTCTCATAGTTGAGGTATACCTATGATGAAAATTACAAGCCTTTTTTCATCTTTTTAAGTGGGAGAACTTGCACAATTGGTGGCTGACTAAATACTTTTTTGCCCCAGTGTAGTTTAAATGGATGGGTTGACAGCCATAAAACATCTTCAGAAAAGATTGGTAGGTTCTCAGGTTTGCTGGACACATTAAACTTATCCCAGATTGTGCAGGCCGCTACCAGATTTAACACCAAGACTATGGAATCCGGTACACCCATAGACATCATTATCACCAACAGGCCAGAGAAGTATACAGCTGGAGTGTAATGCCAAAGCCTTAGCAATCACTGTAGTACAGCCTGTGTTCCCAAAGGCATCACCTCAAGAAACCCTCCCTTCATAATTTTTTTCAATAATTTTTGAAAAGTTTCAGTAAACAGGCCTTCCTGTACAACCTGGCACTCGCAGACTGGCACAGAATTGGGCTTATCCCTGATGTTGAAGAGGCTTGGGCTTTTTTCAAAACCTTATTCAGTGGTGTTTTGAACTATTATGCTTCTCTCAAATTGATGAGGGTAAAAAATTACCTCAGCACCTGGTTCAGTCCTGACCTGTTATTCATCATCTGTGGCAAAATCGAGCCATTTCAAACAGAATCTGCCAATGGTTCTGACCCCCCAAAAAATTTTGGAATACATCAAAACAATGGAAAAAAAATGGCTTCCCATCTGCCCACAGTGATTAAAAGTGATGGTGTTGCATCTAAAAATTTTGCAGCGTGCCATAATACAAATGCGCAGAAAAAGCAAGCGTGCACATAATTACCTGGCTCACGTCAGATTATTTCTATATGAACAGTGCGCTAAGTGTGAGGCAGGATCACATTAGCTATAATGAGGTGGGACAGGAGAAACTCTGCCGCGCCTTAATTTCATACGGATTACATAAAAAGAGATTGTTTTCAGTTGAATTGCTTAATTTAAATGAAGATATTTCAAGCTTTCTATGCATATATGTATTTCTCATGTCTTTGAGGCAAGTATTCACTGAGATTCAGATTGTTTAATTTATGTCTGTGAAGAGAGATGACAGAGACAGAGAAGACAGAGCGCACCCTGTCTACTTTCTTTATTTTACAAAAGTAGGAGAAGATGCCACAAAACATGCCAGCACATTCATCGACCCCTAAGGCTTGACCTACCATCAGTCACCCACTCACTTGCCTCAGGTCTCCCCCTCTTCTAATTTCGGACAATACAGGAGACTGAAGTACTTATGGAGCTGCTCAGCCTGGATATACACAAATCAGCTGGGCTGGATGCACTGGAACCACTATTTTTAAAAACTGCAGCCAAGGCCAGATCTATGAATGGGCAGGGGTGGGTTTAGCCAACCCAAACGTCAGAAGCACAGAGTGTGTCTCCGCTGGCTACACTTTGATGGTCTTCACTGATGGCTACAGCCCACCCAATTAGAATTTAGTGAAAGACAGAATTTATCTATTAGTTTTTACGATTTGTGCTTTGGTAAAGACGATCTAGGGCAGGCTGCATGTTAAGAAGTTTGAGGGATGTCTGTAGACTGCCGAAACCAATCAAAAAATAACACCATGCAGTATTTTCTCTCTTTTTATTGGCTGAAAGCTGGTATACTCTCCACACCTGTGACTTGCCTTCAGTGTGGAGAACCAGATTCATTTTCTGACAGAAAAGAACACGAGCAATAACAAGTAGGAGTATTTGCGTGCAATGCATAGATTTATGGTGCCTACAAGGAAGCCTGTTAGTGGCTCCAGCAGCCACAATGCTGCCACTGTTATTTCACAAACTCCATCTTCCCCATCTCTCCCTTCAGAAATAAATCCGTCTCCCTCCACCTCAGCCAACCAAATTTATGCCGTCGGTGGCAGCGAAATACTGGACCTAAATTTGAATGTACCATCCCAGTCAGTATTAAATTAAATAACTACCCCAAACGTACATTTGGGTCCATATCACAGTCATTTAATGCTGGGTGGTACCATTCGCGTCCATGGATTGAATACCTAATAATTGCACACCCAGGTTATCTACCAGCCCACACTTCTGGAGCTTCAGCCATCTTATAGTGTTCATGGCTCATTTTGAGGCCAATTCTGTGACCCATACGCGTAGGAAGTACAGCTCAGCCGTACTCATGGACATCAAGGACAGCTTGATTTTACATTTCATTTCCAGTTTCAACAGCATTCAACACACTTTCTCCATTCTCCCTTTAGTTTTAAAAACAAATAAAACTAAGTGTTTGCTTTTCAATAGAAATGCACCAGAGGTTGAGTGTGCCCCTAAAATTTCCTCCCTGTATGGCTGTGAGATTGATTTTGTCACAAGCTACAAGTATCTTGAAAACTCTGTGACATTCACATAAATGTACTGCTCAGTAAAGTTAAATCCCAAATTGGTTTACTTTTTTGCAATAATCCTCCGTTACACACTTGGCAAAACAGTGTCCGGTCAAAATAATAGTCCTCCCTATTTTGGACTATGGTGATGTAGCCTACAGGTGTGCCTCTGAATCGCTCCTTCACAAACTGGATGTAATTTACCACACTGCCTGTGACTGGGGCCTCATTCAATACTCACTGCCACATGTATTCTCTGCTGAACTGGCCTTCACTCCCATAGACAAACTCACTGGTTTCTGTTAATTTATAAAACTAGTATAGGGAAAACTGTCATATTTACAGTTACTTTTGAATATTCGCAACATATATTATACTCTGTGTTCACATCTCTTTTGACCGCTGCTCTTTTCAGTTTTCTGCTGCAAATGACTGGAATGATCTGCAACAGACCCTTAAACGGAACTCACTCATCCCACTTTCTTCTTTTAAAGATTCTATACAATTAATAGTACAAGACCATTGCACTTGCTTTTAGCTACTCATTTATTAATGCTTGTCACTGTCTATATTGTAACTTTATTGTTCTTTTAACCCTTACTCTTCCTTTTATGATTGTTTGACGTGTTGTACAATTGTCTTATCTGTGTTTGTCTTTATGTTCTCACTGTTTTGTGTCTGACTTTTATGCTGCCTCTTCGACAGGTCGTCAATGCCAATGACAACTGGTTCTCAATTGACCTGCCTGGCTAAATAAAGGTTAAATACAAAATAGATAAAATTCCCTCTGTGAAGCTCAAGGTAGAATCTCCAGTATTACAGGCCTGATACATAGAAACAATGTGTTGAAATGCATGCAGTGAAGTAAAGCTTCCAGCCTACTGCTACTCAGAAAAATCTGCAGCATATCAAACATATTCTTTTGCTATCGCACTGGACTATTTAAGTTGCCAGAGCCCTGATGCACTACTGCTTACTTCAGTACAGTTCACCTTATATCTCTGGTGTAACTGCTGCAATAACTTGCTACTACTGCTGCTTCTATGGACTGCATTTTAAAGTCCCAATCCACAAGCTGTGGGCTCTGATTCTAGGTCCCTTAGAGGGAAAGCTGTCGTCATCACAATTCAATCTCCAGTTTGCTGAGCTTTGAGTTTGCTTGTTGGCAGTGACATGAGCAGAGCCTGTAAAACAATTTCTATGCTCTAACTTCTTATTCTTGCTACAGCCATTCTAACCTGACCAACATATTTAATTATTCTAATATAGCATACTTTGTAAATGTGTAAAATTAACCTCTAAACTAAATATTGCATATTGTCTCATGGCCAGTTGTGGACAGTATGTTACCATTCACAGCATGACTAGGCACTGAAATTTAAAAAGACATTTTTACAGCAAACCAGTTCTTTCAACAAAACACAATGATTTCAATATGCTTTGAAGTGAAAAGACATATTAAAGCATTCTGTTTTCATGCCAAACATAAGGAGTCTGCTGTCCACATAACTGTAAAATTGCTCCTCTGTCCTGTATGCTTTTGTTCTCATGGTATCTGCCAGCTCAACCCTCTTCTCCCATTTTGACATATCAAATTATCCTGACTTGATTTTCTGTTACACCTATATACACATATATAAAAAGGATCTGCACACTCTGTCCCATGGTGTCTTCTGTACCTCAGCCATCCCTCACATCCTTCTCCCCTGTGATTACCTTAAAATAGTATTGGGGTGTTCAGCATTGTCAGATCCAAGATGAAGTGGATTTAATCACCTCCACTCTTCGCCTCTTCCTCTTCTCTTTATCACTCGGTCTCACTAACTTTTTTATCTTCATTCTGTAATTCCCTTTTCTTTTCATTATTTTTTCTCACATTCCCCAGTCTCAACTTATCTCACCTTTTCTTCAGTGCTTTCTTAAAGTCCTCCTCAATCTCTTTTTCTTCTTTATACTTCCCCTTTTACTTTTTCCCTGTGGACCTTGTTTCACTCTGTTTTCTCTTTGTTAGAGGTGAAGATTACTCTTCCACTGGTTTTATTTGATATCATCCTATTTTCATCCAACTGGACCTCATCAAAAAGAAAAAGACGAATAAAAGGATCAAACTGTGCCACCTTGAAGGGGAATTGTGATCAAGTCATCGTCGTACAGAAAAAAGTCAGCATGTTTCTCCAAGTATTTAGAAAAAACTATCTCACGGAAACTGTATAAATATAGCTAGTGTTTGGAATGAGGAATCAAAGTAAAACATACAGCATGGGTAGGCTGTGACATATCTGCAACCTCTTCATCCCTTTTCTTAAAACCTTGTTGTCCTCATAGAAGAGTTTTGATGCAACCTGGTTCATCTAGTTACACCATAACTTTACACACCTCCCTTTACCTGTCAGATTGCATTTTGACCACATGTCATAATGACATGTCAGTCTATATTACATGTGGTACCTGCTGTTACATGGAGTGCATGTCAGCACATACTCACCTGGAGCAGATACTGATTGCGAAGTGGGCCTGGCAGCAGTGTTTTTAAGTGCAGGTGTACAGGTGTGCGGGTCCTCTTTGTCTCTTCCTGTGGGTCTGTTTGAATCTTGCTTGTGTGGCAGATAGAATCACAGGTTGTTGCCGCCACCGTGTTGAGGTAATTTTCCTTCTTTCATCCTTTATGCTTTTAATTACTGTGTGCGCTGGGCTCTAATGAGTGCTCCCCTCCACAATGCCATTGCTTCTACAGTAAATTCCCTTTTGATGTGGTGTAAGCCTGGACCTTTGGCATTGGATGTCCAGGTAAGCTGCATGCCTCTCTCCTTTTTGCCCCTTTAGCTGTATCAACGCATTGTATAACTTTATTTTATTGTATAGTGTGAGCTACTGTTCAAGTTGGGGAGTATGTGCCATCGCTCAGGTCTTGGGGGTGGTGGTCCCTTGAATTGGTAAGTTGACGTCTGTTGTTTATAATTCAATTTGTGTGGTCCCATTTTAACGGTGTGTCTTACACCACAGTGGGACCGGGCTGCACCCTGGTCCGTCTAACTGTGGGGCTACTGCTGGGCTGGGCCTCTCCCTCATGCCACGTATAGGAATCAATTCTTTTCACAAGAATTAATACTTTCAAATATACATTTTCAGAAATCTATATGTAGTAAATGTGTTGACATTTCTGTTTTCACTACTGTCTGGTTGAGAGCTGAGCTGGGTCTAAATTAGACACAGTATATGGGCTAATGAGGTTGTGGTGTGTGGCATTGACTTTCCCACAGACTTGGCTTTTGTCAATATGTTAATACCAAACGGTATCCAAGAGGATTACGTATCAGCTCTGTTCAACTAGTGTGTCATAATCATTAAATGAGGAAAATGTGTTTTTGATGTGAGGCAAAGATTGTGAACTTTGAAGCAGAGGGCAAATGCTGCTAATTGTTATTTTGGTGGTTTTTAAATGATGTCAGTGATAAATTTCTTTTGCGTTTTTATTAGAATCTGTTCAGGTTGACTGCATTTCAGATCAGATCTAATTATCCTTATTCTTAGGTATCCTTAGCGTATGACTATCCTCAGGGCCTTTTCTCTTTATTACTTATACATGTTAATTCAGGCAGTTTTTCAGGGTTCTGCTTCAGATTAGGACTGAAATCTTTTAATGTGTAGATTGCATTTGAAAGTAAAGACACTAATGAACTCAGGTTTGTACCCAAAATTGTAATAGGTTTTATCACGTAGCCCTTTCTAGTTGTCCTTTTGTCTATAGTGTTAATGACAAGGTCACAATGCAAACAGCACACAAACACAGGGTGATGATGGTGCCATGATGCAATTATGGCAATAGTAGTTTAGTTTGAATTTTGTTGAGATATTAAGTGATTTTTGATCACGGTAATATGTTTTGACTGTTTCTTTTGATATATGTCTATAACTTACTGTATGTAAGCCTGAAGAAGACAATTCCTCAAACATTCTGCAAATAAAAAGGCAGATTAATTTAACCTCACTTACAACAGATTTTATACCAGTCCTTATAGTAATATCAGGACTATTTCATGACTTACAGTAAATGAACCATATTTTCATTACTGTCTAACAGTGATCAAAGCTGAATGGCCTGCGATGGAGTGCCCACATCTGCCTGTAAGTAGTCAAAACCTCGTTTGTTGTCCCTTTGTCTTCATCTCAACACGTTTTATCTTTCATCTCTCCATGGATCTCTTCTCTGTCACTATCTCTCTGAATGTCCTTGTCATGTGTCCCTGTTGGGACTTCCTGCCGGAACCTTTACTTTGTATGGACTTCCTGTTTTTCCCTTGTACTGGTCCCTGGCAGCTTCACACTAAAGGTGGTAATCACTTTCACCTGTTACCAATCACCTTTTGTTTACCCCCTATAAATGATTCTCTGTCCCCTTTGTTGTGGTGGAAGCATTACTGCACAAGAGAGTGTTAGTGCTTATTGTTGCAAATGTTTATCGTTAACGTGTGTAGCACCAGATACCATTTTGTCCGGTTATTATATGTTTGCCGTTTCATTCGGATACTTTTGTATGTTTCCTGAACCCTGGTATTTCCAGGAGGGAAATAAAGCCTTCCTTTGTCCTGCATTTGGGTCCTACCTCTCTTTCTTCTCTCCAGCACACCAACACGTAACAGTCCTCACTCTTTCTACCTGTAAATATGCCAGTCTAACATTAAAATGAACTCCTGCAGACTGTCTGAATATGTGGTGGGTCTCACAGGAAGCTACTACACTGCCTCTGTGAGCTACTGATATGCAGTTCCCTTGCAGATAGGAAGCAGGGGGGTAAGCAGAGAAAAAGAGTGGCATAGGTGGGGGGTAGATTTCCCTCTAAACAAAATGAATCACCACTTAAATTTTCTGCATAATATATAGGCTTTTCTATCTAGGTTTTTATGGGCCTAGTTTAGAGGTTCATGAATAGCACTTTGGAGTCAATATTATGCCTTCATTGTGAATAGAAAGAAGATCTGTTGAATAGGGGTGAGGTTTTTCAAATTCTATATACATAACTTTTAAAGCTTTATGCATATACAGCTTAAGTAAATTGCAGTTGGTAACCAAAAGTTAGATGACGTTAAAAACATAGATCTGGTAGATCAAACTTGTTAATCTTTTCCTCAAATTGGATTTCATAGGTTGTATTTCACTGTATAATAGTGTTGTTTTAATGGAAGTCTGTTCTTCTAAACATGTTTAAGTTTTCATTAGTGTTACTCTGTGCATACTTATTAGCCCCACTCACTAGCAATGTCAGCACAGTCTGTGTTCTGTCCAACTCTGTTATCAACAGTGCAGCTTAGCAGAACTCTAGACTTTGAGTCTCAATATAACGTCTGTAAGAGCCATTCAGTAAAACTGCAAATCAGCTGTTTATTCTCATATGCAAACATGTCTACATATGCTGATGCATGTGAATGTATGTGTGCATGTGTGCTTGCTTGTGGATATAGCTGAATAGACTAATGTAATTAGTAGCATTAATGGTGTTAGCCAATTAACTAACATGCCCTGAAGAGCACTGAGCACTGAAGCAGGGGAGCTATTTGTCTTCCCAAGGCCAAGCTAGCTAGAAAAGTGTCAGCATGCACAGACAGCACAGTACAGTAGTAAGTACAGAATCAGACAAGATAGCTGACTTGCATACTAATACTACAACAGAGCACATGATCATATACACACAGAAATAGTAAAACATACTAACAAACATAACCCAGCAGTCATATGTTAAGTGAATTATGAATTAGAAAAAAAGAGGTCAACTAAGAGAAATGGTAATTAAAGATACAAAAGCCCAAAGTAAGTATCCATATGCCTCATTTCAAATGACAGCATTTTCAAATGTCAGGCACTGTATATTTCCAAACTTTCTCTGTCCGACAAAGAACCTAAATACAAAAGTGAATGTGTATTTGTTTGACTGGGTGGATTAGTGAGTACTCTCTCTCTCTGTCTCTGTGTGTGCGAGAGAGAGAGAGAGTGTGTAAAGGCCAGTTCAGCATTGGGCTGTTCCTGGGAGAGCTAACCTTTGCTTGTATAGAAGAAAGAAACTCACTCCGACAGCCTGAGGTAGAACTCCTGGGAAACCTACTCACACACATACATGTGCACACACAAACATGCACAAAGAGAGGCACATGAAATTCTACACACTCACTTGAGGTGCTAAAGCAGGAGAAAAAAGCTCAGAGTGATGAAAAACAGAAGCCTGGCATCAGGACCATGCTTACACACACACACACACACACACACACACACACGCACACACACACGCACACACACACACACACACACACACACACACACACACATTATCCCCGCAAAAAGCCCACACCTGAACAGTTTCCTAAATTCACACTCTTAATGTGGTGGATATGCTAGCTGCAGTTCATCTAAAGATGCATTATTAATTGCCGATGCATTATGTGACATGCACTTGGTTGAGTTACAAAGACTCAGTCTAATGAGCAATAATCATATTTTACCTCAATGCCAGCCATTTTCCAAGACATACAATACATTTTGAGATTAATTTCCTGCATTCTAGGCAGCAGCTTGTTTAAATTCATGGCATCCATAACTTGCAGAGACTTTATGCACTTAAGTATTCTCTCTCACACTGTGAACAGTTTTTCTTCAAAGCTGTGTGCTTTTCACATGGTAATGCAGGTGAAACTAACATTTATTTATTTATTTATTTTCTAACTATTTTGCCACGAATGTTCATTCTCAACCTTGGGAAAAGTTTGACAATATTAACTTATTGTCCATTTTCAGCTATATCTCATGGTGTTTGTTATCAAATTGAGTTGATTCATTTGTCATCAGCTCATCAAACTGCAGATGTCTATTTATTGTTGTCATTCTTTCTATTTTGTCAAATATCTTAAAGTTAAGTGAAAAGTAAAAAGATCTATTACAAGACATTGGTGTAAGGCTATTTGGTCGATCCTTGTTTATTGATCCAGCCTTATAGAAAATACACATAAATGTGCATGAATTTCTCACACACACACACACACACACAAACACACCCAGTCTTGCCCAACATCATGCACAGTCTCTCTTGTCCACACCCTGTGCATGCACAGTCACTAATACTTAAGTGGTAAGAAGCTAATTAGACACTGTACACACACTTATGCAGGGAAAAGAATGTAGAAAACAGTTGCACCATCACACAATAACACACACACTTGAGGTTCCTGAAAATGTGGGACTTTTTCAACCGCCTCTGTGTCTGCAGGCTAAAGGCAGCAGCAACAACTGAGTAACACACATCCTGCTGCTCTCTCTGCCTGCATCAGTGTGTGTGAGAATATCACTCAAATATATGGATGTATTTTTGTGCCAGTACAGAACATTATCCCAACACCAGCTCTTATTTATGCAGAGCTGACAGAGGCCTCTGCTGTTTCACCTGTCCTTGTATAAAGGTTATAAAAAATTATTACGTTTTATGTATATATATATATATATATATATATATATATATATAAATTTCCCGTCTCACCCCTATGGGTGGTGTGTGTGTGTCTTCCTCAATCTCGGGTCCACTACCAGAGGCCTGGGAGTTTGAGGATTCTTCGCAGTATCTTAGCTGTTCCTAGCACTGCGCTCTTCTGGACTGAGATCTCTGATGTTGTTCCTGGGATCTGTTGGAGCCACTCTCCCAGTTTGGGGGTCACAGCCCCGAGGGTGCCAATTACCACGGGGACCACTGTTGCCTTCACCTTCCACATCTTTTCTAGCTCTTCTTTCAGACCTTGGTATTTCTCCAGCTTCTCATGTTCCTTCTTTCTGACGTTGCTGTCACTTGGGATCGCTACATCTACCACTATGGCTTTCTTCTGTTGTTTGTCCACCACTACTATGTCCGGTTGGTTAGCCATCATCAGTTTGTCGGTCTATTCACTGAGTATTCCATCGCTTGGGGCCATCTTCCTGATGTACTCATGGATCTTGGCTGTTTCATCTTGGATGGTGGCTCTGACGCTCGCCAGTCCCCGGCCTCCTTCCTTCCTCTTAGCGTACAGTCTCAGGATGCTGGATTTGGGGTGGAGTCCTCCATGCATTGTGAAGAGCTTCGTTGTCTTGACATCAGTGGCTTCTATGTCCTCTTTTGGCCAGCTTATTATGCCAGCGGGGTATCTGATGACCGGCAGGGCGTAGGTGTTGATGGCTTGGACCTTGTTCTTCCCATTTAGCTGACTTCTTAGGACTTGCCTTACTCTCTGTAGGTATTTGGCTGTGGCTGCTTTCCTTGCGGCTTCTTCTTGGTTCCCATTTGCCTGTGGGATTCCAAGGTACTTGTAGCTCCCCTCAACATCCGCTATGCTGCCTTCTGGGAGTTCAGCTCCTTCAGTCCTGACAACCTTCCCTCTCTTTGTTATCATTCGACCACACTTGTCCAGTCCGAAAGACATTCCAATGTCGTTGCTGTATATCCTGGTGGTGTGGATCAGTGAGTCGATGTCTCGCTCAGTCCTGGCATACAGCTTGATGTCATCCATGTACAGGAGATGGCTGATGGTTGCCCCATTTCGCAGTTGGTATCCGAAGCCAGCGATGATCTGGCTGAGGGGGTTCAGGCCTATGCAGAACAGCAGCGGGGACAGAGCATCTCCTTGGTAGATGCCGCACTTGATGGAGACTTGTGCTATCGGCTTGAGGTTGGCTACTAGGATTGCTTTCCACAGTCCCATTGAGTTCCTTATGAAGGTTTTTAGGGTCCTATTGATGTTGTACAGCTCTAGGCATTCCAGGATCCATGTGTGAGGCATTGAGTCGTAGGCTTTCTTGTAGTCAATCCAGGCGGTGCACAGGTTGGTCTGCCTGGTCTTACAGTCTCGAGCGACCGCTTTATCCACCAGTAGTTGATGTTTTGCTCCCCTGGTGTCCTTACCTATTCCTTTCTGAGCCCCGCTCATGTATCGAGCCATGTGCCTACTCGTCTTAGCCGCTATAATGCCCGACAGGAGCTTCCATGTTGTGCAGAGGCAGGTTATCGGACGGTAGTTGGATGGGACGGCTCCCTTTTGGGGGTCCTTCAGGATCAGGACTGTCCTGCCTTCAGTTAGATCATGTCAGGCCCCGGTGCTGTCCAGTTCTTCATGTTGGAGACCCTTTCTCGGATATCTGCCGTTGCGATGGTTACTGGTTCCTGTTCAGGGAGGTTGCTGTGGTCTGCTCTCAGGTCTGCCAGCCACTGGGCATTGGTGTTATGTGATGCCTCCCTCTCCCATATGTTTTTCCAGTATTGTTCTCCAGCCTTGGTGGGTCTGCCCCGGATCACTGTTGCCGTGGTGTATATCAGCTTGTTGGTCTTGGTGATGGTCACAGTGGGGATTGTTCGTAATGCTGCATTCACATCTTCTAGTAGACTTTCAGAGAGTACTTCACTTAGTCTTGGTAACCGGCTGCGGAAGTTCCAGGTGTCCATCTTGCCTACGATCTTCACTCTCAGGTCAGCTGCTCTTGTGTTGAGCGAGTTCGGGCTTGTCATTGGGGCTTGATACCCAATCTCGGGTGGGGGTGGTGTTGTTTCTCCCCTGACCTGGCGTCCTGGCTCCCCCTTTCCGTAGCATTTCTGTTGTATTTCTTCAATCTCTAGTTGGGATAGCAGCTGCCGTTTGCGGATGTTGGAACACTGAGCTACTAGATGCTTTGGCCCTAGTGTGGATGGTGGGTTTCGAAGTTTCCATAGGTCCCACATCCTCTTCATGTAGCCCCTATCGCTGGGGTTACTCATGTAGTAGCATTCCAACAGTTCTCTGTTATCAGTCCTCGTCCACGAGTGTCTTGTTCCAGAAGCCCATTTCTCATCAGGTTGCCCTGGTCCCCTAGCACCTGATGCGGACCTTGTTGACTCAGGCAACGTCCGAGCCGGTATGACTCCAGTATTTCTATCGCTCATTTGTGATGAGATGGACTAGTAGCGTTAAGGACCTTGCCTAAGGGCCAACACTGGTGATGCCCTGGTCGGGATTCGAACCCCCGACCATTTGGTCTACCCGCACCAAAAGTAAGTGGCCTTAACCACTGAGTTTTGGTTCATTGTTTGTCACTTTACTTTGACCCAATTAGTTTGATTGTTTTCACCTTGGCCTTGTTTTGTCCCTCACTTTAAATACCTTGGTTCAGTCACTGTTTCCTTGCCAGGTTGTCTGTTTTAGACAGCGTTCTGTCCTGCTATGCTCTTTGGCTTCGTACCTAGAGTTCCTGATTTCCCCATGCCTCAAGTCTGTTTTGTTCCTCCTTCCTTTTTTGGAATTTTGATCATGGACTGCCTTTTTGTTCACCCAGGTTAAATTGTTCTGGTTTCCTTTGTCACTGTGTTGTCACTGTCTTGTGTGTTTGTCTAGCTCCTCTTATGTTTAGGTATCTGTCTTGCTGCCCTGTCCTTGTAACTCCTTTGTTCATGCCTTGTCCCTCCTTTTCCATGTTCATGTTTTCCCCTCGGTCTGTGAGTCCTCAGTGTGTGTGACCCAGACCCTTATGCCTTGTCTCCTTGAGTCCCTGTCTTTGTCTTCGTGTTCATGTTTCATGTCCAAGTGTATCCCTGCCTTGACCGGTCCCTGATTAGCCAAGTGTTTGTTTTCTGTTCTTGCCTTGCTTAGTTAATAAAGCCTTGTTTAGAACCCTGAAGTACCAGAGTGGGCGTATTATTGGTCTGAAAATGAAATACTCAATCACAGAACGTGACAATATAGCTGCTGATATCCTCCATGTGCTTTTTTTATATATATACATATATTAGAGATATTAGCTTATCGCTCTTGGTGTTTCTGGTGTTCCTTAAACATTTATTGAGCCTCTTTCTGAAACATCCTATGTGTGCAGTCTCTTCAGAGCTTTTATTTGTCTTTGTTTCACTTTATCTCTGCAGGTATTCAAAATATTTCAGTCAGTTGTAACAACAGCTGCTTTAAATATACTTCTGATATGTTTTATGTAAACATCTTCGATGTAAATAACAGAATTAACTTGTATGGATTGTCTTCATTACAGAGCTACTTTGAAAATAAACACATGAAACGACTGGTACACACAGTCTCCTCATTTTCTCTTTGGGCATTATTAAACTTTATCTCCAAAATAAACTGAATATGCTCTCAATAGCTAGTTTCTTCTCTAAACATCTGGATGGAAAAATTTAGAGACATACTATCATTAAAAAGACATTAGGAGATAAAGACAATAATCTTATGTGGCAGTTTTTTATTGATGGACAGTGGTATCAAGCCATTAGTGTGTGATTACATCTTCCTATGACTCCCCAATCTCCGCTGAGGCTCTCTGCAATTTGCCAATGGATCTATTCTCTGCTTCTGGTGAAGCAGCATGAAGCAACAAATCCTGTACATTCCTACACAAAACAATAAACACGTTTCACACAGCAATCAAACCCGCGTCCTTTGGGAAAGTCCTGTTTTAGTCTTTGTCATTCTACTCCATACAGTACTCTGTAATTTTCCTCCTTTACCCCTGACATTATTACTAAAGCTGCTAGTGATTGTGTAACTATAACATGTTACAGTTGTTTGTAATAACCTGCTGAACAGTGCTGTTAAACGAATTTGGCTTGTGGTGAAACTGTGCTACTACAACTGCTTCATTGCATCATGTGATGCACACTACTCCAAAAAGCAATCTTGCCAGAATGTAAAAAACACTGCAAAAAGACATTTTTTAATAAGAATTTGATTCACTTTGTAGGAAGTCTCAGTTTGACAAGAGTGTGCATGCCCTATAGGCTCAAAAATGCACTGAGCAAATATCTCAGGAGGGGTAAGAGGAGGTGTTAGGAGGAATTAACTGGGTGCCATTTTGTGATCCAGTATTCACTTCCTAATACATCATAATTTTATCATAATGTATTATGTACATAATCCATATACACAGGTACACTCTCCTTTCAAAAATAATATCAGCTTATGTGAGTATTTGAATATTTCCATATTTCCATATATTAATACTTAGAATTCTATCTCATTTGTGCGCAGCCCTCCGGGCTGTCGCTATGGGTCGTATCCCCTCTTCGCGCCTGCGCACTGAAGAGAAATTCGTTTATGCTCACCTGGGGTGAGCCCGAACAGTGTCCCACACGTCCGCAGCTCCCAAATATAAGGTGGAGGTTCAGGCGAGTTCTTCCCTTTCTTTTCTTCAGCCTAAGCACTGAGAGCAAGATCTTCATCCATGACTTTGGCATCATTAGAAACTACGGTGAGTGTGGCACCAGCTACATCTTCAGGGACGACTTGCACCCCCGCTGCGTGGGCTGCATGGGAGTGGAACATGTTGGCAAAGCCCTCCCCCCAAGGGCGAACTGCGCATTCTGCAAGTAGCTTGCTCCTCAAGGCACTCTGCCAGGGAGCGGAATTTTTCATTCTTGCTGCCAAAGAGTGCTGGCAGACCGAGGAGAGGCCTCCTGTCTCTGCTCTGCCCTCAGCTCACACGGCTTCCCCCATCTCTCTCCCCGCCGAAAAAACTCCCGACCCGGATGACGAGCTCGAACCCATCCTGGAATTAGCCTTGGTCCCAGAGACAGACGACACTGCCTCCTTGCCGGACCGAAGTGTTCAGAGCAAATTGCGTTCTACGGGCCGGGTGCTAGCTGCTAAGCTAGCGGACAGGTCCCACCAGTGCGCCTTCCAGATTGCCGCTGCGGCTAATAACATCGCCGTATTGGCTCACTCCCTGTCCGAGCTCGTAGCGGACCTAGAGGCCCTCCCACCTGATCGCTCAGAGGAGCTTAGAAAGACAGTACAAGGCAAGGCGCTATTCTGGCTCTCTGCACCCCCATTGCTGTGGGAGCGGCCCATATCGCCACGTGGCAGACGATGGTGCACCGGAATATTTGGCTGCACGGCCTCCCGGAGATGGTGAGGAAGGATTTGGTGGAGGGTCCCATTAGCCGCGACGGCTTATTTGGACCACACTTAACCCTCTGGGGTCTGAGGGGGTTTTGGGGGCCTGGACAAATTTTGACATGTCCTGACATTTGTGCTTTTTTCAGTGTTTTTTAAACATATTAATGTCTAAAGTCTAATAACACTGTAATCAGCACAAAATTGGCTACAATAATATGTGAGCTTCAAGTTTATACATTATTGTGTTTTTGAGAAAAAAGTGTTTATGCATGGCTAGTGAAAAACTACAATTTTTTACTCACTGAAATAAGACCATAAAACACAAACAGAACATTGGTTCACAAGACTTTGGAGACCTGCATGTTGTAGGCTAAACTGTTTACTTCAGAGTGCTGTGAATGTCATCTTGTTCACACATTCACAGTAAACAATACACTGATTTAAATTTTCTAAGACACTTTTTGTCCAGAAAGGCCATATGCAAGAGGGTGTGTCTGAGGATGAATAGTCATGTGATTTACCTGAGAACACAAAAGACGCACTGAACGTCCAGACAAAGGCGCGCATAATGAGCCTTTCAGTCAATGTAGATGGGACGGATTAGTGCTGTACAATACAACACAATGAGGAGCCAAACGATCCTCATTTGAGTTAAAATCAGTGTTTTTACTCTGAGGACAAACTAAACTATTTGTCTCTGTGTGGAATGTAAGGAGCGCCGCTTCACGTGCGTAACGCGCCATCATCCAAACGCGCAGAAAAAGTGAGTAAATTCTATGATGAAGTTTGATATTTTGTGTCATTTCTCGGGGGCGTGCACATATTTACCTGGTTCACCTGAGATTATTTACATGTGAACAGTGGACAGTGTACAAGGCGGGACCGCATTACCTGAAATGAGGTGAGACAGGAAAAAACGGACTTCTCCTTACGTTCATACGGATTAAATAAAAAGTGATGATTTGTTTTTGACTTGAATTGTTTCACTCAAAAGAAAAGATTTCAAGCTTTCTAGCCATATAATTCTTATTTTTATGAGCCAAGTATTCGCTGAGATTCTGGTTGTTTTATTTACGCGTCTGTGAAGAGAAATGACAGAGACAAAAAAGGCAGAGAGCGCACCCTGTTGGTTTTCTTTATTTAAAAAAAGCACAACATTTTGTTGTTATTATGATGGTATACCACTAAAACTAGACCCTTTACAGATTTGAATGATATACTTCTTTTATCTGTACGATCAGAATTGACGGAGTTTGTTTCGGCCTTATCAGGAAAAGATGCGTCAAAACGCGCTGGCGCGTGCGTCAGCCCCAGAGAGTTAAGCAGAAAGTACTGTCCGTCGTGCCAATAGATAATCCTGTTAGATCCACATTGGAAAAATGTCTTGAGACTTTTGACAACCCTGTTGAGAGCTTTGATACTGGGGCTAAAAGAAAGACGTATTTCAGTGAAAAATGGGGGATTGTGGAGCCAGTGGAAAAAAACTCTAGGAATTCGTTATGATACAAGGTTAAATAAAAATACAGGTACTTATGATCAGGTCTCAGTGAAAGACAGTTTTGCGTACATTTTGGAAACAATCAAATTTATCTGTCGCAATTCTTACATTTGTGAACTTCTTGCAAAACCATGTGTATCAAAAGACGACAAATATGATTAAGTTACTTTAAGTCACATCCATTCTTTTCAGAACATCATACTTCTTTGCAAATTCAAATTTATTACGATGACTTTGAGACTGCCAATCCACTTGGTTCCAAACGTGGTGTTCACAAAATTGGTGCACTGTACGTTGTCGTCATAAATCTGCCTCCAAAGTTAAATTCTGCATTGATGAATATTAATTTGGTTGCATTGTTTCATGCAGAAGATGTGATAAAATATGGCTTTGATCCTATTTTAAAGCTTCTGATTGACGACAAAATTATTGGAGAGTCATGGCACTGATTTACCTTTCTCATCTTAAAAGGTACATGGCACTATATGTCAGATAACTGGGGACAACTTAGGGATGCATGCAATTTTGGGTTTTGTAGAGTCTTTCAGTGTGTATTACTTCTGTCGTTTGTGTTTAATTGAAAAAGATGATGCTCAGAATGTGTACCCTTAGGATGATCCAAAGATAATCTTAGAGGGAAAGAGCTTTTTGCACTGCAGTGAGTTGCAATCTGATCCTCAAAAGCTACATGTGTTTGCTTCAAAAAAAAAAATTCAACACACAACAGCCTATAGTTCTTTCATGTTTGCCAGAATTTTTCCTTGGACATTATGCATGACATGCTCGTAGGGGTGGCACAGTATGAGATAAAGTTGCTGTTGGAATATCTATCAGAAAATTTTTTGCCAAAACATGCTCTTTTGTCACGAATCTACGCTTATGACTATAGCTACTTGGAGCGCAAAAATCGTCCAACAAGGGTTAACTTGGACAGTAGTGGCAATAATATAGGCCTCAATTTCATTCAGTCTTTGTCTGATAAGAAACATTCCTTTAATTTTTGGTGACATTGTGCCAGAAGGAAATCAGATCTGGACCTTGCTATTGCTTTTACTGCAAATAATTAACATCATATTCTGTCCATCTGTTACACTTGGCATGACTGTGCAGCTAAAGCATTTAATAATGGAACACCATGATTTGTTCAAACAGTTGTAACACCCAAAAACACTGTCACAAAATAACACAATGTTACAAAGTAACACTCCAAGTGAAAAGAGTTAACACAATCCAATGTGGAAATTAACACTATGGGTGTTAGATGTTAACACTACAGTGTAGTTAAAATATTAACTGTATGCATAGTTTTAAGTTAACTCGGAACCAGTGAGAATTATATAAACTCTGGAATAGTGTTGAATCTAACACTGTGATAGTTGAATTAACACTGGCGATTTTGCTGTGTAGTCTTAAAAGTACAGACCGTGTCTGCCTCCTGAACCCGGACTGGGAGCTGGTTCCACAGGAGAGGAGCTTGATAACTAAAGGCCCTGTGGGATTTTACGACAGAGCAAATGATCACCGACTTAAACCAATGTGGGGGTTGAATGTTTGCTTGACCCTCTGATGGTGTGTGGTTCTGTCTGTTTATTGGTTTAGTGTTTTAGGGTAGAAGGTTGTAAATGACTGCCAACAATTTGTTTCTTTGATGGTAAGAAGACTGAAGATAGTACCTGAACAAACGTGGAGTCTGTTCAAGATTAGTCCACCCCTTTCGTGTCAAACTGTATATAAACTGGTCTTGTAACACAGACGGCAGAGGACTTCTACAAGGACGTCCTCTCCGGGCCCGTGATTAAACCTGAGATGATTCATCACACTTGTAGTTTTGGAGAGCGAAGTGCTCTATTGGGATAATATGGTACTATGAGGTCTTTAAGGTATGAAAGAACTTGATCATGAAGGGATTTGCATGTGAGAAGAAGGATTTTAAATTCTATTCTGTATTTTACAGGGAGCGAATGAAGAGAAGCCAATATGGGAGAAATATGATCTCTTTTGCTAGTTCCTGTCAGGACTCTGGCTGCAATATTCTGGATTAACTGGAGGCTTTTTATAGAGATACTGGGACATCCAGATAGTAATGAGTTACAGAAATCTAGCCTTGAGGTAACAAATGCATGGACTAGTTCTTCTGTATCATTTTGAGACAGGATGTTCCTAATTTTGGCAATGTTGCACAAGTGAAAGAAGGCAGTTCTAGAGATTTGTTTTATGTGTGAGTTAAAGGACATGTCCTGGTCAAAAATAACTCCAAGGTTTTTCAGAGTAGTGTTGTAGGCCAGGGCTATGCCATCTAAACTAGATATAATTTTAGCAAAGCTATTTCTGAGGTTTTTAGGCCCAAATACAATAACTTCTGTTTTCAATCTAGCTAACTGGTGTGTGTTATCAGGTCTAGATAAGATACAGCTGAGTGTCATCTGCACAGCAGTGGTAATTAATAGAGTGCTTCTGTCATGGTGAAGGCGATGTGTGTGAAGCAACACAGAGGACCCAAGTGCAGATGCTAGTTCGAGTCTTTCTTTATTATCGAAGAGAAGGAGGAGAGACGGGGCGCAGCCGACTGGGAAGGTTACACTGTGTGGCTGGCGGAAGATCGTGCTGCCGGCGTGCAGGGCAGGTAGGTGCGCTGGAGCGCTGGCCGGGGCGACGGGGTCCACAGGCAACTAGGAGGAAACTGGCAGTCTGGAAAACAAAGCGGGGTTGTCAGAACAGTAGTCGAATTAAAGAGAGCCGTGATCGGTGCGTTACTACCAGGGCAGGTAGACGGACGAACTGGCGACGCGATCAGGGAGGACCAGAGCCTTTATTGGTGGTGTGCCGACTAATTGGTTGGCGTGCCGTCCTGCCTCACGCACCTATGCCTTGTTAACCTAAAGGAGAGAGAGAGAGAGAGAGAGAGAGAGAGAGAGAGAACAGGGACTGGACCTGCCGCCTCATGACAGCTTCCTAATAACAATGCCTAAAGGAAGCATGTACAGACTCCTTAACTCCTTGACTCCTGACGTGAATTCAGAGAGAACTATGGGAGAGAAGCAGTCTAAACATAACTGAGATCTTATATAGATGATTCAAGAGCTAATGTAGTAGAAGATTCATTTATTGCAGGTATAGGAAGCATCTGATCAGTTTTATCTCTAATAGTTGTGATTTTATTTGTAAAGAAACTCAAAGTCATCACTGCTAAGGGAACACTGGGCTCAACAGAGCTGTGACTTTTTGTCAGCCTGGCTACAGTGCTGAAAAGAAACCTGGGATTGTTCTTTTCATCTATTAGTGATGATTAGCATGCAGTTCTGGCTTTACGGAGAGTTTTTTTCTATGTTAACGGACTATTTTTCTAGGCTAGATAAAATTCTTCTAAATTTGTGGAACGCCACTTCCTTTCCAGCCTTCATGATGCCTGGTATATGTAAACCATACCATGGAGCTAATCTCAGATTTACTAACTTCTTTTTCAGAGGGGCCACATTCATCTTTCCTTCAATTGCAACCAGTCGTTTTTTTTTTTCAGTTTTTCTTTTTTAATAAATTTGCAAAAATTTCTACATTTCTGTTTTTTTCTGTCAAGATGGGGTGCTGAGTGTACATTAATAACTTTTTTGATTTTGGCAAATGGCTGCAATGACACAAAGAGTGAAAAATTTAAAGGGGTCTGAATACTTTCCGTACCCACTGTATATGTGTGTGTGTGTGATTATTATTTTTTATTCATATTATTACTATATAATTATTATTTTTTAAATCATAGGTTTATTATATGTCTCTTTAGTTATGACTTTTTACTGTTGAGACTAAAACAGAGCAGGAAAGAGATAACATTCATAAAAGTGTCTTCTGTCTCCAGTGGCCTCAACATCATGTATTATGCATAAGTTATATCCTAACATTTCCTGGCTGTGTTAGAAACTGAGAGAGTGTGTATTGTATGTGTTTGTGTAGCATGTGTATGAGCATACAAACTTGCACTCATGCTTACAGTATGTTTGTGTGCAAACAACAATGTAATGCCATATGACCACTAAATGTCTGTTTCTGGTGAGTCGAAAAAAAAAAACATCTTTTAAAGATGAGCAACATCCAACACAACTCTGTGTCTTTTTGTGTTGAAATATTAATGCAATGAAAATCACAAAGCATGTTAAAACACAATAACATGCCCCCCAGAGGGAATAAACGTGTGTGGCACCAGAGGAGTATGTAAAAGTACAGAGAGCTCTAATACCGAGGTAAATTTCTTGTATACATATACTGTATGTACCTGTCCAGCAGAGACAAAGGATTATTACATGGATTCAGGTTGATACTAAAGAATTTGCTGATTTTAGCCCTCTGGGGTCGACACACGCGCCGGCGCGTTTTGACGCATCTTTTCCTGATAAGGCCGAAACAAACTTAAATTACTCCGTCAATTCTGGTCGTACAGATAAAAGAAGTATATCATTCAAATCTGTAAAGGGTCTAGTTTTAGTGGTATACCATCATAATAACAACAAAACGTTGTGCTTTTTTTTAAATAAAGAAAGCCGACAGGGTGCGCTCTCGGCCTTTTCTGTCTCTGCCATTTCTCTTCACAGACGCTTAAATTAAACAACCAGAATCTCAGAGAATACTTGGTTCATAAAAATAAGAATTATATGGCTAGAAAGCTTGAAATCTTTTCTTTTAAGTGAAACAATTCAAGTCGAAAACAAATCATCACTTTTTATTTAATCTGTATGAACGTAAGGAGAAGTCCGTTTTTTCCTGTCTCACCTCATTACAGGTAATGCGGTCCCACCTTGTACACTGTCCACTGTTCACATGTAAATAATCTCAGGTGAACCAGGTAAATATGTGCACGCCCCCGAGAAATGACACAAAATATCAAACTTCATCATAGAATTTACTCACTTTTTCTGCGCGTTTGGATGATGGCACGTCACAGACGTGAAGCGGCGCTTCTTGTATTCCACACAGAGACAAATAGTTTACCTTGTCCTCAGAGTAAAAACACTGATTTTAACTCAAATGAGGATCGTTTGGCTCCTCATTGTGTTGTATTGTGCTGCACTAATCCGTCCCATCTACATTGACTGAAAGGCTCATTATGCGCGTCTTTTTCTGGTCGTTCAGTGCGTCTCAGGTAAATCACATGACTATTCATCCTCAGACACACCCTCTTGCATACGGCCTTTCTGGACAAAAAGTGTCTTAGAAAATTTAAATCAGTGTATTGTTTACTGTGAATGTGTGAACAAGATGACATTCACAGCACTCTGAAGTAAACAGTTTAGCCTACAACATGCAGGTCTCCAAAGTCTTGTGAACCAATGTTCTGTTTGTGTTTTATGGTCTTATTTCAGTGAGTAAAAAATTGTAGTTTTTCACTAACCATGCATAAACACTTTTTTCTCAAAAACACAATCATGTATAAACTTGCTGCTCCAATATTATTGTAGCCAATTTTGTGCTGATTACAGTGTTATCAGACTTTATACATTAATATGTTTAAAAGACACTGAAAAAAGCACAAATGTCAGGACATGTCAAAATTTGTCCAGGCCCCCAAAACCCCCTCAGACCCCAGAGGGTTAGACTTGACAAAATCAGAAAATACTTTCAATTTGACCTAAAAACCAGTAACATCAGATTTAACTTTTAGGTTTAATTTTTAAGGTAAGGTTCAACCTATAGAAGTTGGATGTGAAAGGTAAGTCAGTTTTTTTTCTCTGTTGAGTTAGCTAGGCATAAAAGGGTGGAGCCTAAAACAGGTAGTAAAGGGTATGGCAGCCAACTCAAGTGAATATTGTGGAGATGAAAGGTGTGTCACTTCAGCAAGGCTTATGTCCAGATTGAGACTGTTGAACTCTGGCAAACTTGGTTGTTAGCATTTGCTGTGTGTATATGGATTTTCAATGTTTATTGTGTTATACTAAATTATACTTTCCAATTTCTTCTCATTTCTGAGCTGCACTTCTTTCATTTTTGTTGTCCTTTGTACCATTCACACACATACCAATAAAGTATCTATCTATCTATCTATCTATCTATCTATCTATCTATCTATTATTATTATTAACTCATTCCTACTATCATCACATCACATTTCTCCCAGATGTCCTTTTTTCTCTGCCTCTGTGACTTCTTTGCTTTTTCTTCCATTTCCTTGTCTGTCCACATCACACTGGCCTTTCTACCGCTTCCATCTTCACATATCAAGAAAACTAATACATCAATTTCAAGCTCTCTATTAGTATTTGAGTCATGTTTGTTCCCTGACTTCATCAAACTCTTCACTTCCAGAGGAGGTTAGAGAGTCATTAACAACACAGTATATTCATTTTCAAAATCCAGCAAATACATTTGTGGCATCTTGCTATTAATAGAAAAATGAAATATCAAATCATGTTTGGCTCACAGATTTTCCCTCAGGTTGTCGCATTTATCACATTTATACTGGCCAGTCAGATACGTTATTTGTTTTAGTGGCATATTCATAGTACATAAAGTACATTGACCTCTACTCCTTCACTGCTGCACTTAACAATCTTCCATGTATTAATTATTCACCCTCCCTCCCCAACATGTTATTCAATTTTAACAGTGAGTTAGGTAATCTACTTGACACCTTCGCGCCACTCAAAACTAGATCTGTCTTCTTTACGCACTCTGCTCCATGGTATACACCCGAACTCCGCCACCTCAAAACCCAAGCCCGTCTCCTTGAGCGTCTCTCCAAAAAAAACTGTTTACCCATCCACAAGGACTTATATCTAAACCACATACTGAAATATAAGCAAACCATTATTCATACAAAAACTGCCTACTACACCTCACTCATTGCATCTGCCTCCGGTTCCACGCGTTCTCTTTTTTCCACTGTCAAAAATCTATTGCGTCCTCCCGATACTCTTCTCTCCTGCACACTCTCCATCACCTTGTGCAATAATTTCATGGATTTCTTCTCAACGAAAACATACATCAGCAACTTCCCCCCATCTGCGATACTGCAAACTGCCATTACTGTACCTTCCCTGTCCACCCAATTCTTCACTGCTTTCTAGTTTCACCACCCCAGCCAGTACTGTTATCTCTTTCTTGATCCTCAATTCTAAACCTTCTACTTGTAAACTTGACCCCCTACCAACCAACCTCGTCAAGCTCTGTCTCCTGTCCCTCCTTCCTCATCTTACCCACATTATTCACACTTCCCTCAATTCTGGCATTATACCCCCATCACTCAAGACAGACATCATCACACCCATTCTAAAAACCCTGGTCTTGATCCTGCAGACTTAAACAACTTCCAGCCCATCTCCAATCTTCCATTCCTCTCCAAAATTCTTGAAAAAAATTGTCCACCACCAGGTCCATAAACATCTCTCCACCAATAACCTATATGAACAATTCCAATCTGGTTTCCGCCAACTTCACAGCACCGAAACTGCCCCAGTCAAAATCGCCAACGATCTCCTGTCAGCCGCAGACTCTGGCCTTCTTTCCATACTCATGCTTGATTTAACTGCAGCCTTTGACACCATCTCCCACAATATCCTCCTCCATCGCCTTGCCTCCATCGGCAGAGCTGATACAGTTCTCGTATGGTTCACATCTTACCTCTCAGACCGTACCCAGTCCGTCCACCTCCAGAACTTTCATTCCCCGTCCTCAACTGTCAGCTATGGCGTGCCTCAAGGCTCTGTCCTGGGGCCCCTCCTTTTCATCATCTATCTCCTTCCGCTTGGTAATATCTTTAGGCAATACAATATCAACTTCCATTTCTATGCAGACGACACTCAGCTCTACTTCTCTGCTGCCCCATCTACCTCCCTTCCCTATCCCTCGCTCCTCACCTGCCTAAACAACATCAAAACCTGGTTCACCCACAATTTCCTGAAACTCAACCCCAGCAAAACTGAAATTCTTCTTGTAGGCTCCAGATCCACAATATCCAAAACTGGCACCCTCTCCATACAAATAGATAACAACAGTGTCCTCCCTTCCCCCCAAGTCAAGAGCCTGGGTGTCATTTTCGACAGCTCTCTTTCTTTTACTCAGTATATCAATACCACTACCTGGTCGGCCTACTTCGATCTCCGTAACATCAATCGTATCCATTCATCACTCAACACTGACAGCACTGCCATACCTGTTAATGCCCTTGTCACCTCTCATTTAGATTACGAGAGGTGACACTCCTCACTGGTTTACCTCTCAAATCACTTCACAAACTCCAACTTGACCAGAATTCTGCTGCCCGGATCAATACCAGAACTCCATCCTCACATCATATCACCCCTGTTCTCAAACAACTTCACTGGCTCCCCGTGTCCTTCCGTAAAAACTATAAAATCCTCCTTCTCACCTACAAAGCCCTCCACTCTCTAGCCCCACCTTACATCACTGATCTCCTACATATCTATTCTCCGCCTTGTACACTCCGCTTCTCTGGTTCCATTCTACTCTGCACCCCTACGGCTCGCCTGTCCACCATGGGTTATAGATCCTTCAGCCACACTGCACCTCGCCTTTGGAACGTTCTCCCTTACAGCGTCCGGTTATCTCCAGATTTATCAACTTTTAAATCTTCTCTCAAAACCTACCTGTTCCGCCTAGCATTCCCCACCTAACTCTCTCAACCTCTGATCCGTTGACCATTAGTCTGCAGTGTTCTTTACCCTCTGCTTGTTATTTTATTGTCGCTCTGTCTTTTGGTTTCATGGCGCCATGAAATAAAATTTATTATTATTATTATTATTAGATACAAACATTCATCATCTGAGTCGTGGTTTTCTTCTGATGACAAAGCAAACTCTTCATCACTGTCTGGAACCATCCAAAGCGCTTCTTCACTTGTGTAGTGTGCCATCATCCAAATGCACAGAAAAAGTGAGTAAATTCTATGATGAAGCTTGATGTTTTATGTAATTTCTCGGGGGTGTGTACATAATTACCTGGCTCACCTCAGATTATTTTCATATGAACAGTGCGCACAGTACAAGATGGGATCACATTAGCTATAATGAGGTGAGACAGGAGAAATTGTACCACTCCTTACTTTCATATGGATTACATAAAAAGAGTTTATTTGTTTTTGACTTTAATTGTTTCATTTAAAAGACATTTCAAGCTTTCTATACATATATTTCTCATTTTTATGAGGCAAGTATTTGCTGAGACTGGTTGTTTTATTTACGTGTCTGTGAAGAGAGGTGACAGAGCGATAAGACAGAGACTGACTATCACTTATGAGACTGACAGAGACAGACACTGTCTGCTTTCTTTATTTTACAAAAGCACAGCGTTTTGTTATTATGAATGTATACAAATAAAACTAGACCCTTTACAGATTCAAATGATATATTGCTCTTATCTGTGCAATCAAAACTGACACAGTAATTTAACCAATAATAATAACCAGTAATAATAACCAGTTTAACATACTGTTCATATTCCATGCCTTTACAGTATGGTCTGGGATTGACCCGGGCCAAGAATACCCTCATAATAAGTGTCTAGTGACTGAAATGTCAGCTCAGGCACCTTTATAAGCTTATGACCCCCAACCCATCTTTTTATCTCTCTTGATTAAATAAATTGATGCTTCTGTTTTTTTGTTTTGTTTTTTTTTTTTTTTGCTACATTACAGGTACTTGTTTTTGCAGGTTCAGGTCTCATGCCTGTGTCAAGGCCCCCTCTGACCTCTGTATGACTTCTGTTCCTTATGTTTATTATGTATGATCACATTTATGCTATTTTACTCTTTCACTGTTTCAAGATTCCCCCATGACCCTTCAAAGACCAACAGGAGCATGTTTCTGCAGGAACCTGGGCAAATGGGGTTGGAACACAAATAGTTCTCGGCACAGTATCAAGCCTCCCCTTGAACACCACTGTCCCATAAAAAATACACGGTATGGGATGTACAGTTTCACAGTTTCCGGATTCCCACCATTCACACCATTTTCCTTGATTTAACACACACTGATAAATCTAAAATCCATTTTAACAGATATGGGTCAAATCTGATCCGGAACAGCCTCAATGTACAAGAAATTGTAGCACCTGTACAAAGGTATAATATTTGAAAGTATTTTCATCTGTGTGTATTTGGGGTCACTTTAGGAAAGCCATCATATTTCAGGCTAAAAAAATTAAATTTAGGGTATTTTCATTGCTGTTAAATGTCAAAACAGGTCAAATTTGACCCAAACAGTATGTAAGGATTAAGTATGTTTCTGCCTTATCAGGAGAAGATGCCACAAAACACATTGGCATGTTCATTGAGCAGCAACATTTTGTTGCAAATGAAGATTTTTACCTAAAAGTGGAAAGTGTTGACACAGCAAGCAGTCAAACAGTGTTTGTGATGGATCTGTTTAACAGGGGAGATAAATTTGGATATTGTCCAACCCTAATGTGTGTAATGAACCCTTTGGGTAACATACAGTATACAGGGAGAAAAAGGCCACCATGGAACCCTGTTCAGAAGAGCACAAGATGAAACCTCCCCAAGCGTCACAGAAAATTATTATTTATTACTATTGCTATTAGTCAGGTTTTACATAATTTGAGTGTCATGCCATGGATTCTAACCAGCTTCTGAAGATGAGAGATCAAAACACAATGCAATAAAAGCTACTTTTAGAGCCAGGAGTACCAGCAAAACCTGATCCTAGCGTCGACTTATAGCATAATATCATTATGTATATTTAATTTTGAAGATTTTGTGCTGTGCTGATATAAAACTTGAACATTTTAATTCAAATTGATTTTCATCTAAAAATGACAACATTGAAAACCACTTTTCCTAATACTTTGATCTAAATGGCAGATTAAAAACTGGTCTGTGATTTGATAAAACTGAATTTCTTCTTTTTGTTTTTGTTTTTTTTTTTTTGAAGTAACAGCATGTTTGAAAGCAGCCAGTGCAGGGTGTAGGGTTTGAACCAGTAATCATAAACTCAGGGAAATATGAAATAGTGAGTGAGCACAAGATGGACTGGCTACAAATGGGAGTAATGGAGAAATGGATACAGATACAACACATTCTACCCATTTCTCACCCATGTTATGTGTGTAGTTCAGCTAAATGCAGACAAATTCAGCAGCACAGGAAGATGCACACAAAGCACAGAAGATGAGACATTCATCTGCCTGTCCCATTCTGAATCTAGCTGAGTGAGATATCGACATCTCTCCATTTAACTTCAGCCATGGTCGAGACCGAGATAGCATCTGCCCTTTCTAGAGGCCGGCACAAATCCATAGAGCGCTGTGACAATTATCGACAGTCAATGTCTATTTACCTGCCATTCACAGTGACTGAATACTGCTGTCTGAATAAGGCCAGATTCTTAGTTTTCTTTTAATAAAAAGGCAGGAATGAGCACATGGGAGCTTTTTTTCACAAGGGCAAGTGTAAGCTGTAAAGTAAAGCTGTGAATGGGGGATGCCTGTAAATGGAGGTAATTTGGTCACTGTGATCAAATTCAGTCACCGTCATAAATTCAAGACTGTAAGGCTCAGTGATCTACCATCCATGTATGCAGTTCAATAAATTCTACTGTATACTTGTATTCTTTTCTTGTGATTTACCTGAATATGTTTAGTTAAAACCCCAAAGGGAGGTGGAAAATGTGCTAACTGGAATTGAGTTCTTATATTCAATAATGAATCTTCCAGACATTTTCCAACTTGTTTGTGGTCTTTGTTGCGCAACCTGACCTGTCAACGTAAGACCTGATCCATAGGTAAAATCAGGCTCAGAGCTTCAGCTGGACAGAAGAGGTGGAGTGTACTGCTGGGTGCAGAACTTCAATATGTGATAAATGGTAACAATACAAATTGAGCAGATTGCAGTGGTAGAAAGAACCTACATAAATTCAGTGAATTCCCATTCATTTCTTTTTTCTTCTGCTCAGAGCTAACCTCTCCAAAATCCAACCTGCTTCATACACTGTCTGCACAGTGTGGATACCTTCGTTTTTTAAATCTTGGGGTGAGATATTGGACTTTCTTAAATGTGAACTATCACATTTCCAAACCTTATTTTGTAGGTGTTTAAAGATATTTGGACTGTGTCATTTTGTTCTTTTGGATTACAAAGGATAGATATGTTCCGAATACATGTGTTTATGTTTATAGTGCTTTAAAGATATAAATATGCAATAGAGTCTTTGCCTGTAATTGCTTGCATTAACTGTAGTCCTGCTCATAATCCACTAGCTGCTGCACCAATATACATCAGCTTCCAGTTAACTGTACCATATAGATATTTGGGGTGGTGTGCAGTTTTTGGAACTGCTGCCTGTTCATGAAGATGAACTTTTTCTCAGAGACCTCAGCATCTGAGGGAAGAACTGCTTTGATTGGTCATTATTGTACCCCACCCCAACTCATGTCACGTCACATCACATTCCTCCCACTAATATATTCAGTCTCTCTTCCGCTTGGTGCTTGGCTGCATCCTTTCACTGCCAAAATCGCAAACATTTGTTGGATACACACTGATATGTGCACCCATGGTTTAGATTTTAGCAGCTGCTGGAACTGTTTACAGTTCAGCCAAACAAGCTCATGCTGTTTTAATAAGGTACTTAGTCAATAATTGATATTTTTGATCAAGCCCTGTGCCCATCACCAGGCCAGAGTGAGATTTGAAAAACTCTAGCAAGACTCATAACTTAGACTGAAAAAAATATTTTCAAAATGGATCAGTCAACAGTGATGCTATTGATAAAATGAGTAGAGTAGCATACAGCATAAATAACCACAATTTAGAATAATTAAAATTTAGATTTTATTAGAGCATAGATTCTGAAATATGCTTCATAAAAGAAAAGCAAGTGAAAATGTACACATGCAATGGAAAAATGCAAATTCCTGACAGGTTGACATAACAGTTTGTAGCTGAAAATTAGGAACAGATGGTTAAGTTACACCTTTTCAGAAAACATTCGGTATGAGATCAATTAATTTTCGCCACTAAATTATTAAACTAATGAAACTAATTTGAGATTGAAACAGGAAGTCCACCAAATAATCGGCGACAGAGAAAAAGTAGTGGGTGAGTGTCTGAAACTGTTAGCTAATTAAGTACACTATATAGTCCACTATATAGTGATTGAGGGGTTAGGGAGTAGGGTGGACATTCGGACTAGGCCTATGTACTGATTAACAGCCGTGAGCTCCCATCTATAATTTTGAGCTGGTCCGGTTGGTTGGGAGGGTAAGACTCGTTCAAGTCAGAATAGGCTTTAGATAGCTTTTTAGCACCTTTCAACAAGACATGTTTTGGAGCATATTTCTACTAAAATAAATGAGAGAAAATCTGTCTCTATTTTGACCTGACTATACTTCATTCTCACATTTTCATAACAATTAAAGAACTGGGGTATTATATTTATATTCGGTATTATAAGTAAGGGATATCCATGGGGATTAGCCAAAACATTATGACCACTCACACGTGACATGAATAATGCGGATTGTCTTGTACCAATGATGGATGTCTTGGATATAGTAGACAGTAAGTGAACAGTCAGTTCCAGTCATCAGTGTGTTGAATGCAGAAGAAAATTTTGTCTCTTTCATATTTCTTGTTTCTTTCAGAGTTGTCAATCATGACAAGCTTTGACAAGAGTTGACATTGTTTTCTCTCAGTAGTGATGCTGTGTGCTCTTGAATGAATTCTAGGCTATTTTGCATTGCCTCAAATTCTTTGGTGCTGCACCGTGACAAGGAACATTCTTAATGTCTTTTAATTTCTTAAATGTGAAGAAAATTAATGTATTGCTCAACTCTGTGCAGGGAGATGTTATTCATGTTGATAGGTGATTCAAAGAAAAATTGGCTTTTGCTGGTAGGTGTTTAGTTGTTTCAGGCTTTAAAATTGTTGCTCCCTGTTAGGGTAGAAACAAGGCAAGACCCAAATGCAGCAACACACACAGGAACTAGCAAGTTCTTTAATAACAGTTTGGGAAACACACAGGGAAAAGACACGTACCTCCACAGTCCACAAAAACAAAAATCCAACAGAATCATCTACAAACACAGAACATGAGCAGTGAAACATGACACCTCACAGAATCAAATCACCAACCAATAAAAGGAATCAACAACTAAAAGCACAAGGACAGGGCTTTAATTACAAAACTCAGGTCAGATAACAAGACACAGCTAAAACAAATAAAAATGCTAATGAAAGGGTCACTTCTCTGCGCCTTTGGGTTGGGGATAGGTCTCTCTGTTGTTTCGGTCTATGGGCCAAACAACAGTGTAGAGTACGTGGCCTTTTTGGGGTCTCTGGGAGGGGTTTCTGAAAGGTGCTGCAACTGGGGAATCCATCGTTCTGCTGGGGGATTTCAATGCTCATGTGGGCAGCGACAGTGAAACCTGGGGGGGTGTGACTGGGAGGAACAGCCTCACTGATTTGAACCTCAGCGCTGTTCTGTTGTTGGACTTCTGTGTTAATCACAGCTTGGCCATAACGAACACCATGTTAAGGCATAAGGGTGTCCAGCAGTGCACATGGCACCAGGACTTCCTAGGCCGGAGGTCAATGATCAAATTTGTGGTTGTGTCATCTGCCTTTCGGCCTTGGGTCTTGGACACTTTGGTGAAGAGAGGGGCAGAGATGTTAAATGATCACCACCTGGTGCTGATTTGGATCCGCTGGCGGAGGAGGAAGCGGAACAGACTTGGCAGACCTAAACGTATTGTGAGGGTCTGTTGGGAATGTTTGGCCGATCCCTCTATCAGAGAGGTTTTGAACTCCCACCTCCGAGAGAGCTTCAACCAGATCCCAAGGGAGGATGGGGATATTGAGTCCAAATGGACCATGTTTTCCACTTCCATTGTTGACGCAGCAGCTTGAAGCTGTGGTCATAAGGTCTCTGGTGCCTGTCGTGGCGACAATCCCCAAATCTGGTGGTGGACACCGGTGGTAAGGGATCCCGTCACGCTGAAGGAGTCCTACCGAGTCTGGCTGGCTTAGGTGTGTCTGTACCGGATGCCTCCTGGGCATCTCCCTGGGGAGGTCTTTCGGGCATGTCCCACTAGGAGGAGGCCCCGGGGAAGACTATGTCACTCTGCTGGCCTGGGAATGCCCCGGTGTCCCCCCGGATGAGCTGGAGGAAGGAGCCCTCCAGGGAGAGGGAAGTCTGGACATCCCTGCTTAGGCTACTTAGGCTAAGCAGAAGAAGATGGATGGATGGATGCTAATGACCAAAGTAAAGCTACAGAAAACATGGGACGCACCGGGGAACAGGAAATATTTCAAAATAAAAGACACAAAACAGGAAAACAAGCAGGGATCATGACACTGCCCGCTTGAATCTCATATATCAAACTAGTGTTGCACGGTATATTAATACTAGAAAGGTATCGCAATATCCAACCATTAAAAATTATGCTGTATCGGTGCTGGTAGGACAGTTTAGAAAGAGCATATTTCCCAAATTACATTACTACTGGACAGCAGGCAGTGCTGTGTGTGTGCGTATGTGTGTGCGTGTGTGTGCGCAGCTCTTTGCTTCTACTCCAAGCACAGTAGACACACACTGTGGACTGTTTTTTTGTTCTCATGCTTCTCTCTTTAAGCTGCAGGCAGGTTTCACAGTAAAAAAGAGGTATTGCTGCAGTTTTTTTCTTTTTTCTGTATACAAGTCTAATAGCTACACCACAGATTATTAAGAATGTGATGAAAATATTAGTAAAAAATATTAGTCTCACATAAGACTCATCTAGGCAGAGGATTTTATTGTAGGGAGTGGTTCTCACTGCTGATTACGTGGATCTCGTGTGTTCAGCCAATCAGGTGTGTTCAGTCAATTAGAAGTGGGAAGGGCAGAGATAGTTGGAAAACAAGCAGGGCAGTGGTCCTTGGTGACCAGTATTATGAACCACTGTTGTAGGATTTAAAGGTGACATAAAATACCCCTTTTTAGCCAAATAAAATCAGTTCTCTGATGTCCTAAAAAGACTTCTATGGCATGGTTGTCAACAAGGATCATCCATTACAGGCCACAACTAAACTGACTGTAGCAAGTGATCCATAACTCATTTTGGGAGCATGTAGCTTGAATGCAAATGACTGCATGCTAACCACACTCCTCACTTGTGGGGTGTTATGAGGGCCAAGCAAGAGCAAAGCAATCTTGAGAAGACATGGCTGCTTGCTAAAAAGCATAACATTGCAACTAATTTTTGACTCAGAGTCTGAACCAGAGCAAGATGAAGCTCCCGAAACACTTGGGCCATCTTGGCTTCAACAGGATGTTTCTCCAAGGTTGGTGATAAATATTGTCATTTACAGTTATTTGGCATCTTGCACACAGTTATATTAGTGAGGGACCGTATGGTTTTATGTTTATAGAGCAAAGACCATTGTGTATTGGGAGGAAAATGATGATAAAGTCAAATATCACTTACAGAGTAAATAAGGGAGGTTCCTGTGCACTACTACAATGTCAGTCTTTTCATGCCATCGGTTGTTTGAAGTTACAGCTCCAACTTTTCTGTCAATTACATGATAATTATGTTAATAATAATAAATTATGTTAATAATAAATCAGCTTTTTACTTGTAGAGCACCCAAAAGGAGGAATAATATCAAATGGTGTCCTTAAATACATTCTCACATTCCTAGCCAGACTTGCCCTTAAGGAATTTACTGTCCTGAAACTGATAACCCCCAATGAGTGACCTATGAATGGCACTGCAGTAAACAACAGGAGATGTTGTTGCATTGCCATACCGGCAATAGTGTACAGGAACATCTGTGCCGAGTATGGGCTGGAGGTCCCGAGGTCAAAATGGGACAACACCTCCAAAGGTGAGGGAGAATGACCGAGCTAAGATCCTGTGGGACTTCCAGATACAGACCGACAAACTGGTGATGGCTACCCAACCGGACATAGTAGTGTTGGACAAACAGCAGAAGAAAGCCGTAGTGGTAGATGTAGCAATCCCAACATCAGAAAGAAGGAACATGAGAAGCTGGAGAAATACCAAGGGCTTAAAGAAGAGCTACAAAAGATGTGGAAGGTGAAGACAACAGTGGTCCCCGTGGTAATGGGCACCCTCGGGGCTGTGACCCCCAAACTGGGAGAGTGGCTCCAACAGATCCCAGGAACAACATCAGAGATGTCAGTCCAGAAGAGCGCAGTGCTAGGAACAGCTAAGATACTGCGAATAACCCTCAAACTCCCAGGCCTCTGGTAGAGGACCCGAGATTGAGAAAGACACACACACCACCCAAAGGGGTGAGAAGGGAAATTTATATATATATATATATATCTGATATAAAACTCTCTGCCGATCTTTGCTGTGTGACATAATGATCTATTCCCAACAGTCCCGTTAAACACCTGACTCAAGCTTATTGACTATTGCTAATTACACCCTCATTAACACATGCAGCACCAACTCCATTTATTTCCCGTTCGACTCACGCCCTACCCCTGCCCAGTCAGATCTGTTCCACTCAACTGCTTATAGGGGCCGGATGGATAGATGTATAAAAAAGCAATAGCAGTCTGCCATTGGAGAAGGACTTATTTCAAAAGCTTATTTAGTAGCACACCTCGTGCTCAATCCATGGTGGGCACAAGATGATGATAGGCAAATAACTGTTGAATGGCAGAGAGCAGCTGCTTTCGTGAGAAAAGAACGTATCATAGTCGGGGTATTCCTACCCTTGCAGTTTCTGATTGGCTGAACACACCTGATCCAGGTAATCAGCAGTGGGTAGGGCAGGGATGGTTGGAAAACAAGCAGGGACAGTGGACCTCAAGGACTGGAATTGGAGACATCTGGTCTATAGTAATCCAAATACACTGCAATAAGAAGATTTTATCAATAATAGATCAGACTATTGATAGACCTTTGTAATGTTGTGATGTTTGCCTGATTTTATGTGCACATTGCTTCTGTAAATGCCCATCCACTGTTATTATTTATACATTATTTACAATTGTAACTATTTTTGTTGTATTTATGATGAAGTACACTGTTTTTACATTTTTACACCATCCTGAGTTTCATTTTAGCTTGTTAGGAATTAGAAATGTGGCATTTTGACCGTTGGTTTCTGTCAAAGTTGGCCTACACGAATAGGGAAGACATGGGAAGACATGTCAAAACCACTAAAACACTGTTACTGTACAGAAGAGAAAGAAATCACATATGTCCTGAATCTAAAAGATTTTCTTGCTCTGACATAGATTTCTGATCCAAAGAGTTGTTTGGGGTCTTATATGGTTGTGTTTTGGTTGATGACTTTAATAAATGCCAAAATGTATCCCTTTTTTATTTTCTTTGATAGACCTGAATGTATCTTGTTACATGTGCGTGAAACTGGTGCAATGCCACATATAGTATATAGACATAAGAAGGCATTATAGAAATAGTAATACATGCACACACACGAAGCAACAGATGGATGTAAACCAAGATTCACATACACAGAGACTTTCCAAAGATACACAGTGACACTTATTCACACACAAACACACGACTACATAAAGAAACATGCTCCAAAACACACATAGGTCTGCTCTTCAGTGAAAAGTGCTGCTGGCATAAACAAAACCAGCACACGAAATACAGGGAGGAGTAATGCATAGGCATGAAAACAGGACGCTGACTATGTTTGACAGAGCAGAAAATGTGTGTGTGTGTGTGTGTGTGTGTGTGAACCTGCTGTGAGCGCAATTGAGATTCTAAGGTCACAGGCAGTAGAAATATTTCACTTCAAACTAAAGACGACTCTCAGAACGCATACACACACGCACAGAAACGTAGACACCTCAGAAGTAGTTTAAGCCATAAGACCTCCACAAATAGGGCACAGAGGAGAAGAGCAAGATGAATTGAAAGGAAATGGTAGCAGAGGAGCAGAAAAGCAGAGTGGAATGAAGGGGAAAGAAATGGAAAGAAGTGAGATGAGTGGAAAAGGAAAAGAGGATGTGGGTAAAGAGGATGACAAAGAAGCGAATACAAGTGACTTTATGGATAAAAGTTTAATATACCTCTCGTGAGACAGTAACATAACACTGATAGCTCAGTGCACAAAGCAGGTTTAATGTGGACCCACATGATTTCTTTCTTATTTTTGTTCAATGGTATAAACAGCAGTCAAAGAAACAGTGGAAACTAATGTTAGAGTGACATTTAGAAAGATTTTAGTTTAATGTCACAAAATGAGGCAGGTAGCCGCTATGGATCAATGCACACGTCTCCATGTGGCTTTGCTGTTTTCTCATCCATCCGACAGCAAAATATTTGCTGTAAAAATGAACTTCTATACATTGAATAAGGTATCACATTAGGACAGATGAGTAAAATCAAAGGTGAAAGAGCAAGGGAGTTATCAGATGCTCAAACAGTGAAGGGGAACAGTGGGACAACTGTGTGATTGCTGGCATTTTGCATCTCAGGCAGAGAGTTCTTCATGTAAGTCAGTTGATAGCATTGAAGCTCAGCAGTCCATAAGAGCTTTCATTAGGGTGTGAACAGCAGATCTTCCATACTCGAATGGGCAAAATATTTGACCAGATGTAACTAGTAGATACAGCATTTAATATGGGTACATAGCAAACAAAACACAAAATTACGGATGGAAGAGCAATCACAGTCAGATGGTAATTGTTTTGGCTGGTTGCTGAGGCAACTAACACATGGAAAGGTAAGAGCGTCCTCTTTGAACACTTCATTATTTGTCAAGCCTGGTTCATTGCCAACACTGAGCACTCTTCAATAGTTAAAGCACAAGTAGGCAATTGTTTTGTACAGTGATTTGTGATGTAATGCATACTCAGGAAAATGAAAAACTAGTAAAATCAGCTCATATATTATGTTCCTCTATAGTTTCTTTGGTTGTCATGGTCATGTGGCCATCAACTCCGATGCCAATAGCAACGAGGCATGCACACTCAAGAGAGTAGCAGTTACATTTTAAAAAATGGATGACTTCAAGATGAGTAGCTGTGAGCTCCCAACATACCTTAATGGAAACATGGATTCATACTATAATAAGGGTATATTTTAAGCTTTAATATAGTGAAAGTCTGGTGTGATTACAAAGATTTTTTTTAAAAAGCAGACAGCAAAGTAACACAGAGTAAGCAGGCCTACAGGATAGCAATTAGATGGCAAATACAAATGCAGCTTTTCACAGTCTAATTGTTATACACACATGGATAAAATTGTTGGTACCCATTCATTAAAGAAATACCCACACTGGTCACTATAATAACTTGAAACTGACTAAAGTAATAATAAATAAAAATGAACAGAAATTTAACTAATGAAAATCAGACATTTCTTTTGAATTGTAGCCAACCTTTCTGGACGTAGCCGCAAGAGGAAAATAGATGACAAATTGAAGAGATGGATAATACGAATGGTAACCAAAGGGCCCAGAACAACTTCCAAAGAGATTAGAGGTGAACTCCAAGGTCAAGGTACATTAGTGTCAGATTAAACCATCCATTGCTGTTTGTGCCAAAGTGGACTTAATGGAAGACGACCGAGGAGGACTCCACTGTTGAAAGGAAATCATAAAAAAGTGAGACTGGAATTTGCCAAAATCCATATTGAGAAAGAAAGAATGATTGATTGATTGGCTCATTGACAAGCCACAAAACCTCTGGGAGAATGTCCTTTGGATAGATGAGACAGATTGATTGTCAGGGAGGATGGCAAACAGACAAAGTTGACAACATGAGTTTGATTCCAGTCAGAGTTCTGCTCTGTCAGTTAGACTGCAGTCAATTTTAATGTTCTCTTTAAGTTCAATAATTATTTTTATGCAGACTCACATAGACTGACAAATGGCAGCATAGCTCATATCGCACATCTAATGGTTTAACTTCATTCATTATCATTATTAAATATCTGTTGTAAGAAGATAACAAATGCAAAATAAATCATAATAATGTGAGCCCTGTGTAACACATCTATGACCTGTTGGCAGAGTTGAGAATACCCCTTTTGCAACACAGACTATAGGGATAATAGTTGGATAAACTTACACAGTAGTTTTACTAGATGTTTGTATCAAAATAAAATGGGGGGCAACTGTTTCCATGCCTAATTTAATCGCACAGTGCCACACTCTCCCCCACAAAATTAAATGTGTCCTGACATTTCTGATTACTCTATCATTTTGACACTGTCTTTAGCACACTTGGACAGCCCAGGGTCTCCAAAAAGCTTTAGTCTCAGTAACCCGAGTCTGTGTTACCTTACAGTCCCTCTGAAGTAAAGTCGGCTGACCTAATGTGTCATAACTCAATACCATAGGTCACTGTCTCTGCCGTTGAGGTCGCTGTCTTACAGTCTCAGCCTCACCTTCATTATCTGTCTCTGAAACATCACCACCAGTCCTGTCAATATCCTGGTCAGGTCCCTCAGGCTTCACCGGCATGTCCTCTTCACTCTGTATTGGCAAATCCTCTTCTTGGTGCTGGAGGGTCTGCTGGGGCTGGAAGGGCTGCGCCATTGGGTTGAGTGCAGTGTGCAGTCTGCCTTGGCCGTCTCCCCAGAACAGATCTCAGGTACCACTGGTAGGTGCTGCTGTAGTCATCATCCGATGTGTCATTGTTCTCTGGCCGCTGTTGCTGCTGTCTATGTGGAGTTTGGGTCTTTCTCTTTGTGACAGTTGAAGAGTTGTTCTGTGGTTGAGTAATCTGTGCTGGTGGTTTTTCAAAGGGTAGGAAGTCACAGGGCAATAGGAGGTTCCAGTGTACTACATTATCTCTTCCTTTGCCATTTTCTGGACTGATCTGGTATATCGCACTATCATCAGCTTTTCTCTCCTTCACTTTGTAGACTTGGTCCTCCCAGTAGGACTGGATCTTCTCAGGTCCACCTCTCGGAGTGAGATTCAGGAGGAGGACTCTATCGCCAGGTTGAAGATCTCTCCCTTTAACTCTCTTGTCATAGTAAGCCTTTCCTTGAGCAGCTTCCTTGTTAGCAGCCACTAGCTAGGCTTTCTGCATTCTCTTTTTCCAGCAGCTAACGTAGTCGTCATAATCCACATGAGTTTCATCTTTCTTTAGATCAAACAGCAGGTCTATGGGCAAGCATGGGGAACGTCGAAAGATGAGGTAGTAAGGCGCATAACCTGTTGCCTCACTCATCGTGCAGTTGTATGCATGAACAACTTCAAGGGCAAGGGACTCTTTCCAATCATCTTTCTCCTTGTCTTCCAGGGTGCGCAACATGGACAGCAAGGTGCAATTGAATCTCTCCAATTGTCCATTACCCTGCGGGTGGTAAGGTGTCGTGTGAGAGCCCTGGATACCTGAGAGTTCCTTCAATCTTGCCATAAACCTGTTCTCAAACTCTTTGCCCATGTCGTGATGCAGTCTGGGTGGAAAACCAAACTTGAGTGTGAAGTCGTTGAAGAGCTTGTCAGCGACTGTTTTAGCTGCTTTTTTTTTTTGTCGCGTAGGCTTGAGCAAACCTTGTAAAGTGATCCATGATAACTAATATATACTCGTAGCCATGCTTACACTTTTCCAAGTGGAGGAAGTCTATCGACACGAGTTGCCAGAATCTAGGTGGTACTTCTTTTTGGCTGGACTAGCCATATGCTATCACTCTCATCTTCCCTTGCTGTTGCTGGTACAAAACAGGTCCTAATCCAACCTGTGATGCATCACAATGTAGAACAAAGGGCTCGGTGAAGTCGGGGTACCCAAGGACAGGAGGTCTGGTAAGTGCATTTACAAGCTAATTCAATACATCCTGATGAAGGCTGGTCTACTGAATGGGTGTGCATGATGGTAACTGACCTTTATTTTTCTTTATCCCCTTCTTGAACTTGTGAACTTGAGTAGTGACCACCTCGTCCACACTTGAAACAGTGCGCACAGCTTTCTCCTCTCCCTTCTTCTCTACACTTTTTACAGCCTTTTTCTCTCTGTTTTGATCCCATGGCGTGGGGACTTGTTTCCATAACGACCCTAAACATGTTTCATTTCTTTGCATAGCTCTTCTATAACGCGCTGTTTGTTGGTGCTGTCCGACTTATTCTCTCCTCTCTTCTCTCTTCTCTTATGGACACTGCAGTGTGTGTTTCTTTAGGCTTAGCTGTGCTCTGAACAGGGTCGGCTGCCTGGCATTCTGTTTGGAGTTCTTGTACCTTGTATCTTAGCTGCAGTGTGTCAGGTATACGCTACACTGACATGGTTCTTTTCCTGAAGGCAATGAAACACACGACAACTTTGTACCGAGTATATGTCTGCAAGTGAAAAACCGACTCAGTTGCAAACGGAGAGAAGAGACTTTCTTCTCTCCCCATGCGACTTACACCCTTCTCCTTCTTTTCACTTAGCAGTCCTTTATTTGTATAGTGGGGAACAAAACCAGACACAGGATACTTGGGTGCAATAAAACTTTAGTTCATCATGGGTCATAAGGTTATGGAGGTCAGCTGGAGAAACAGACCTCTCACATAAACATCCTGTCTTCAGATCTAATTCCACAATGGCAACAATTTGAACTTTTGTCCTTATAACCCCAACATTTCCCTCCTGTTTGTCATTGTGAAACATACATCAGGCTGACCCAACTTCATAAGATTTTCTGAGCCGCCATCATCCATGACAGACTACGGAGGGAGTGGAGGAAATCACATAGGTCCTAAACTAACAGTGTTAATGCTAGAATTAAAATGAATAATACATATAGATAAATATGTAGCAAGGCTGGGCGAAAAACCCCTCCTTCAGGGGAATTCCCAGCCGACTCCCTCACCAGGGCAGTCACCTTGTGGCTTGCTACCTTAAAACGTTATATAGATAAAAGAAAAACATTCAGATCTCCTTTACACTCGGTCCTCTTCCTCCAATAGAATTGTTTGTAGGAGAGTATAGGACACAAAGGCTTGGGTGAACATTTTGGTAATCATAGACTTAATACATGGCAGAATACATGTAGTAAATAAGCAAAACAGTATTAGAACAACAATAAAAGGCATTACTAGTTTCATAATGATCTGCCACCAGGGACCACTAGTAAACCAAGCAAGTGGGTCCCAATCCCCCCCCCGCAGTTAACAGATCCAACACTATTCTGTTCTGCAGTACCATTAAGCGCACAGCATCTACTTCTCTATTTTGAGCTTCATTAACCCTCTGGGGTCGACGCACGCGCCGGCGCGTTTTGACGCATCTTTTCCTGATAAGGCCGAAACAAACTTCAATTACTCCGTCAATTCTGATCGTACAGATAAAAGAAGTATATCATTCAAATCTGTAAAGGGTCTAGTTTTAGTGGTATACCATCATAATAACAACAAAACGTTGTGCTTTTTTTAAATAAAGAAAGCCGACAGGGTGCGCTCTCGGACTTTTCTGTCTCTGCCATTTCTCTTCACAGACGTGTAAATAAAACAACCAGAATCTCAGCGAATACTTGGCTCATAAAAATAAGAATTATATGGCTAGAAAGCTTGAAATGTTTTCTTTTGAGTGAAACAATTCAAGTCAAAAACAAATCATCACTTTTTATTTAATCCGTATGAACGTAAGGAGAAGTCCGTTTTTTCCTGTCTCACCTCATTACAGGTAATGCGGTCCCGCCTTGTACACTGTCCACTGTTCACATGTAAATAATCTCAGGTGAACCAGGTAAATATGTGCACGCCCCCGAGAAATGACACAAAATATCAAACTTCATCATAGAATTTACTTACTTTTTCCGCCCGTTTGGATGATGGCGCGTTACGCACGTGAAGCGGCGCTCCTTACATTCCTCACAGAGACAAATAGTTTAGCTTGTCCTCAGAGTAAAAACACTGATTTTAACTCAAATGAGGATCGTTTGCTCCTCATTGTGTTGTATTGTACAGCACTAATCCGTCCCATCTACATTGACTGAAAGGCTCATTATGCGCGCCTTTGTCTGGACGTTCAGTGCGTCTTTTGTGTTCTCAGGTAAATCACATGACTATTCATCCTCAGACACACCCTCTTGCATATGGCCTTTCTGGACAAAAAGTGTCTTAGAAAATTTAAATCAGTGTATTGTTTACTGTGAATGTGTGAACAAGATGACATTCACAGCACTCTGAAGTAAACACTTTAGCCTACAACATGCAGGTCTCCAAAGTCTTGTGAACCAATGTTCTGTTTGTGTTTTATGGTCTTATTTCAGTGAGTAAAAAATTGTAGTTTTTCACTAACCATGCATAAACACTTTTTTCTCAAAAACACAATACTGTATAAACTTGAAGCTCACATATTATTGTAGCCAATTTTGTGCTGATTACAGTGTTATTAGACTTTAGACATTAATATGTTTAAAAAACACAGAAAAAAGCACAAATGTCAGGACATGTCAAAATTTGTCCAGGCCCCAAAAACCCCCTCAGACCCCAGAGGGTTAACATCAATGGTCATGTTTACAAACGATTTAAAACGATAGTCCATTGTTTCTATTCGAAGGAGAGCCTTCCCCACTCCTAGCCACGGGAGCAGGGAGAGGGTGGTCTTTTGAGAAAAGGACCAGAGTTTGTACTCCGGCGGGACGTCAGTCCCTGTTATACTATCATGGGGTTTGAAAACAGGGTAACTTCTCTTCTTCCGAGGGCTCTTGGGCTGCTGTGGCTGGTGGGACACTATATACGTGTGGTCTGTAATAGCAACAGGGGCGCATCGCCCCATCCAATTCGTAGGCAATGAAGCCCAGAGGCTGTGTCCACATAGCCACCATGCTCCTTCCCATGTGTGTGTGTGGTAAACAGCATCTGTCTCAGTCCCATGAGCTGTGGTCATGTTCTGTGAGCGCTCACGGGGCAATTCCCACGTAACACAGCACCGTTCCTTTGGTATTGATCCTACTTCCACTGAGTATGGTTTTGCCTCGGGGACGTTCCTCTCCAGACACCAAGGCAATACCCTTCGTGTGGCATTAGTGACTCCCTGGGGTGTCATCCGAACATCTAAGCACTCCTGGTAGCTTGCCTCTGAAGGAACGGCTGTTCCGGGCCACATCATCCCTGTGATGTTCATCCTCAATGGTGTGATACCCGATGCATTACATGTGACATTACTCTGGTAACTACCTTCAGTCTGCGGGATCAGAGTTTTGTTGGTGTGTGGCATACCTTTACATGTGGTTACTGACGTGAGATTTAGGGTGCCATTGAAACACAATTCAGTCGTATAATTGGCTTCTGATACACCAGAACACTTCATTACCTTTAAAACCTTGAACTTGTATTTATGCCAATCATGCACTTGGAAGTGCTCACCATAGTCTCTCCCATATTGGGTTAGACCCACAAAGCATGTACTGTCTTTGGCAGAGAGGGGCTCCACGTATAGAGTTAGGTGTGACACTGAATGTGGCATATAAGAACATACGTAGCATCCGGTTCGGTTTTTTGCTCTGGCCACATGGGCAGCATATCTATACCATATATTAGTCTTAAACGGATGGGGCATTCCAGTCATTTCCTGTATCCAATGCCAGTCTGTGAGGTCAGTGCATGTCCATCGTTTTGCACTAGGTTTTTTGTGCTCCTTCGTAAAATTATTATTCGCTATAGTCTCTAGATCTGCCATTGTGAGGAAGATTACCAGTATGGTCAGGCAGAGCCATACTGGTAGGAGAACACATTCCCACCCTTTAGGGCAGGCGGTGGGTGCCATAGCTGGGAGCGAGGATTAGATGTTTTCTTCAGCGGCCAAGGGTTTTGATACCGCCGACTTCCACCTCTACTCGACACTCACCAGGTGTTGCAGTACCTTACAGTGGCTCTGATGAATCCACGTGGGTCTCTCTTGGATCTTTACAGCTGTGGGTGTGGTCAGGATCACAGTGTAGGGTCCTTCCCACTTAGGTGTAGACCAGGTTTTCCTTTTTATGACCTTTATCAGCACTTGGTCTCCTGGTTTAACTCTCTGGCCCTGTGGAGACAAAAGGTCATCTGGCAGATTATTTGCACTCACAACTTCCTTGGTCTTTAACATTTTACTCATCCACTCTGCAAGAGTAGTTTCTCCTTGAGGTTTTTCACACACATCCTCACAAATGGGAAGTGTAAAAGGTCTCCCATAAAGGATTTCAAATGGGGTCAGGCCTTTGTCTGTTGGCGTGACCCTCATGTACACTTTTACCAGGGGAAGGCATTCTACCCATGTCCTCCCCGTTTTGCTCCATGGTCTCATTTTTATAGTGCCATTAGTTCTTTCAACTAGTCCTGCACTCTGGGGGTGGTATGAACAATGTTTTTTTAACTCGAACCCCAGGTGTTTTGACATTTGTGTAACTACATTCACAAAATGTGGACCATTATCACTGTAAACTCACTGTGGGATCCCATGGTCTGGAATAATATTTTTGCACAGCGCTTTAGCCACTGTTAGTGCATCAGCATTTTTACTGGGCACAATTTCAACCCATTTAGAGTATGCATCTATCAGAACAAGGCAGTACTTGTGTCTGACATTGTGACAACTCTATAAAATCCATATGTATGACTTGGAATGGATAATCTGGGTTGGGGAATCTCCCTCTCTTTGGTCTGAGATTTCCCTGTGGGTTGTGTTTACAACAAATCAAACAGGATTTACAAAAATTTTTTGAGTAGTTATTAAATCCTGGTGCGTGGAAATACTTTTCCACTGCATATACCATCCCTCCTGTTGACACATGGCAAGGCCCATGTGTCAAAATAGCTGCTGTATGATAAAGACTTCTAGGTAGGCAAAGTTTGTCTTTGATTTTAAAAAGGTCTTGTTCTATTGTGGCTTCTTCTTTGAGCCAGAGTTGTTGTTCAACTGGTGGGGCTCTTTTCTGCATGTCTGAAAGTACTTCATGATCTATGGGCTGTTTCACGTCTTCTATAATATATAGATTACATTTGCCGAATTGTCCCTGTGCAGCTGCCTTTGCTGATACATCTGCCTTCTCATTTCCTTTCGATACGGAGTCTGTACCTTGTGTATGTGCAACACATTTACAGATAGCAATCTGCTTTGGTAACATAACAGCTTGCAATAACTCTTTTAGGAGGGAGGCATGTTTAACTGAATGTCCTCCAGCTGTCTTCATTCCTCTGCGAGCCCATTGTGCAGCAAAGAAATGAAGTGTTGAAAAAGCATATTGGCTATCTGTATACACTGTAACACTTTTTCCCTCTGCTAGTCTGCATGCTTGAGTTAGAGCAATTATCTCTGCAGCCTGTGCTGAGAAATGTGAGGGGAGTTGACCTGCTGCACAAACGTCCTGTTGTGACACTACAGCGAACCCACACGTATTTTCACCTTTCTCATTTTTAGAACAGGAGCCGTCCACAAACCACACTTCCCCCCACACTTCCCCAACATCTTTCAAATCACTACGAGGTTTGCATGTCTCCTCAGTGTTTGTAATGCAGCAATGTGGTGTGCCTTCCTCAGCTGTGGGCAGCAGAGTAGATGGATTAAGTGTAGAACATCTTTTTATGGTCAAATGCGGCTGAGACATTAAAAGAGCCATGACAGACAGATGTCTAGCTGGTGACAAAAATGACATCTTGGTCTCTGTCAGGAGCAAGTCAACTGAGTATGGGACTAGCAGTGTAAGTGGGTGAAAAAGTACCACTTCTGCTGATGCTTGCACTGCCATTGCAGCCGCACACACAGCTCTGACACAGGCAGGCAAGGCACAAGCCACAGGATCTAACTTCTTAGAGTAATAGGCTACTGGTTTCTGTTATCCTCCTGACAGCTGAGTCAACACTGAAGTCATAAACTTCCCTTTACAGTCTACTGTCTGGACAAAAGGTTTACTATAATCTGGCAGGCGTAAAACTGGCGTGGTCACTAGTTTTCCTTTTAACTCACTGAAAGCCCTCTCGCCTTCAGGAGTCCACCTTATTTCCTGCTTCATGGCCATTGGAGTCTCATAAATTAAGTCTAACAGGGGTTGTGTCACCTGAGCATAGTTTGGAATCCACTGTCGACAATAGTTACACAGCCCTAAGAATTGCATCATCTGTTGCTTAGTGATAGGTTTACAGGCTTGTTGAACAGCTGCTTTTCTGGATTCAGTCAAGGCTCTGCCTTCTGATGTTAATTTATGACCCAGGAATACAACTTCAGAAGTAGCCCATTGCAATTTTTCTGGGGATGCTTTATTGCCTGTTTTTTCTAAGTGTTTGAACAGCGCTATTGCAGTGTCTTTATTGTGTTGCTGGGTGTCTGATGCAATTAAGATGTCATCAACATAAGTCAAAATTTGGCTGTGTGGAGGCATGTGGAATGTAGACAAACAGTTTTCTAATTCAGAAGCAAATATGGTGGGGCTATCTACATAGCCTTGGGGTAACCTAGTGTATGTAAGCTTCTTTCCCTCAAAGGTGAAACCAAACCATCCCTGTGAATCTGGATGGACTGGTATAGAAAAGAAAGCATTGCTAAGGTCTACTACTGTGAACCACTTCATTTCAGGTTTCAACTGGTTCATCAGGTTATGGGGGTCTGGGACACAGGGTGCTAGGCTATCAACTGCCTTATTGACCTCTCTCAGGTCTTGGATCATTCTCCAGCTTTTACCATCGGCCTTCTTAACTGGAAATATAGGAGTGTTGCACTGGGCCTGTGGGGCCCTTACTAGAATTCCTGCATCTAACATTTCCTGAACTACGGGCCTAATTCCCACCAAAGCATCAAGCTTCAATGGGTATTGTCTTATTCTGGGCCTGTAGTCTGATCTGGGTTTTACCATGACTTCTGAGGCAGTGGTCATTAAGCCTACATCAGTCTTGCCTCGGGACCAGAAACTGCTGGGCACTTCAGCCAAGCACGGATCTATGTCCTCTAGTAGCAACACTCATTCTCGATCATCCTCCCCCATGTGGGCATGGGGAGTGGCAGTTACAACCCAATTTAGGTTTTTGTAAAAGCGGTTTCCCACACTGTTACTGAACCAGCCCCCCTCGTCCTTGTGCCAATCATAAATGCTTTCTACTTCATTTAAAAACTGTTTCAGCTCCTCCCAGTACATGTCATTAGTCTTAGACACTGACAGATGAGGATTAGGTGTCCACCCTTTTACAAGACGTTTAGCTAGGCACCAAGGATATTTTCAATTTGCTCAACAGATCTCTGCCCAGTAGATTGACTGGACAGCTTGGACATAAAACTGCCATTGCCTTCTCCTGGAAGCCAGATGCCTCATCCTTAATCACAAGGCTTTGAGAGAAACTGCAAGGAGTGACCTGTCCATTTGCTGATCTCACAAAGATATGTTTATCACCTCTTGTCACTCCAGGAATTCTGTCCCTTAATACTGTTCTGTCTGCTCCTGTATCACACAAAAATTTTATTTTTACTCCATTAATTTTTAACACTCTAATGGGCATTACTTTGTTCTCTTCTGTACTATAATAAGTCTCCACAATTTCACTAAGATCCAATTCTTCAGTATTTGAGGGGTCTAGTCATGCATTAAGGTTATGGGGTTCAGGTCGGTTGTACTCATCTGGCCGTCTATGCCTCTTCCTATTCTGTCTCTGTCGTGGTCGATCACACTCTCGTGCAAAATGTCCTGGTCGACCACAGTTGTAGCATGTGTCATCTCTTTCTCCTTCTCCTTCATCTCTGAACCTGCTATCTTGCCTAGCTGGGCCTCCTCTGCCCCTGCCTCTTCTGAATCTTTGAGGACCCTCCCTAGATCCACCACTGCTCATCACATCCAGAAGTGCAAACACAGCAGCCTGTGACTGTTGCTTTGACTTATGCTTTTGCATATCCTGTGCATGTTGTGCATAATTCATTATCTGACTGACTCCATCTGTAGGAGTATTAATGTTGAGTTTTCGTATGTGATGCGTAATGGAAGGGCGGAACCCACTCAGCAGGGCCTGCTTTAACTGCTGCTGATAGGCTGAACCAGGGGCCTCCTCAGGTTCCAATCCACTATTTGCTTTAAACACTTCCTCTAACCTTCCTCTGTATTCCTGCACATCCTCATCATCTTTCTGTTTACACTGAGCAATAGCTTGGTAATCAGGAGGTTTAACAAAAGCATCTCTAATCCGCTCTGTTAATGCTGTGAATTGAGCTCCCAATACGATATTATTAGGAGGCAGAACTGCTCCAGCTGGAGTTCGGCCAGTATATTCTCCTCTTACTCCTCCATACCTATGTCCTAAGGCTTTTCTACACACTGAGTCAATTTCCTGTCCATCCAAATTGTAAGTTTGTCTAAGTTGCTGCAGGTTAACAATCCACTGGCGAACATTAGCGAGGGGATCCCCCAGTCCTTTTACTGCATCCTCTAATTCTTTGCAGGACCAGGGTCTCCTCACTAAGAGAAGGGGCCTATTATCACCTCCCACTCCATAGTGGGGGTTAGGCACCTCTATGGCTGGAAAGATGCTAGTCTGGTCTTCCAGTAATGGCCAGGGGGGTGGGTCAGGACGGGGCCCCATCCATGACCCATCACCCTGGGGGTTTTTAAATGGGCTTGTGTCAGACATAGCTGCTGCTAATTGTTGAACCTCATTAACCAGGGGACTGTACAACTTTCCGTTCTAGTGCGACTGGGGCTAGGTAGGACAGGTCCAACTATCTCACTGGGGGGGACTGGGGGAGCCGGGGTTTCAGCTGACCCTGCTGCCCCCGCCTCAGCCACAGCCACTGCTGCGGCTTGTGCAAGCAGACATCTCTGCTGCTCTCTACGTTCTTCCTGTTGAATTAGTGCTTGTGGACGCCCTACAAAATCAGCTGGATCCTCTTGGAGAGCTGCTATGAGGGACTTTTTATCACCTTTCTTCTTATCTTTTTCTCTTTTTGCTTGCAGTCCACAAAACCGTCTCCTTTCTGCCTGTTCATGCCATTTAACAGCTTCTATAATTTGTAATTTGAATTTATCAATTCTCTTTGGTTCTGCTATAGCCATTTCTGCTTTCAATTGAGTTACCAATCTATCGCATGCGCAGGTTTCCAGTTTCCCAGGAAACTCATATTTTTTCTTCCATTCACCCAAATATCTTGCCGATCCGGGGGAATAGGTGTTCATAAATTTAGGATCCCCCGTTAATTGGGGTTTACTGCTTCCCTTTCCCATAGTTGCAACTTGGCACAAGCAAACGATCAGTCACAACAGCGTGGGGATCGTCCACTGTATCAGGCTTCTACAGGTACTAATTACCTGCGGATACAGCCGTCCACCACACTCAACTTTTCAATTTTTATTTGTGCCCAACAAATAACACACAGTTTCAGTGGGAAGTGACACCGTTCTACTCGGTTGGCAATTGCCTGTCCAACGTTCCCTTTTCATAAACAAACAAACAAACAAGTAAGCATTCACATTCACTCCACAGTACTGTTTTAATGCCTTCCTAGTGTCCCTGACACTGGATACACCTCAACCATGTTCCTGACATGGGAGATTATTTTTGCCATGGTCTTTTATCCCTCTGTCTCTGACAGATATCAAGTGGTCTTGTCTAACAATTTTCACCGTTCGTGCATTCGAATCAATTTGATTCTAATCCCGCTCTACAACGGTATTTAGTTTAGACTCACACATTTTTTTCTGACGTCCATTCACACAGTTTCACCCGCGGATGTTTACCTGATTTGACGCAAGGACTTGTGTCTGCTATTCCATTCACACAACATGGTGGCTCACTTTCACCAACCCTCAAACTCTTCACATTACTCTTTAGCTCAACATGTGATATAGACTAAGGCACTTGTAAAACATTACTACTGGTTTATATCCATTTTATGTTGCTCTTAATCAGCTTACCTGCAAAAAAATTCAAAGAAGCATTGATTAGCAGGACTGCACTTGCGTACGTACTCTGCCAACTCCTCACCATGTACTGACTGTTCTTCTTTGAGTAGTGTCAGGTACTGATGCTTAGGGCATCAAGTGCACCCTGTTGTCAGAGTTGAGAATACCCCTTTTGCAACACAGACTATAGGGATAATACACAGTAGTTTTACTAGATGTTTGTATCAAAATGAAATGGGGGGCATCTGTTTCAATGCCTAATTTAATCACACAGTGCCACACCTGTACAGCTAGGAGGGAGTGGGGTGCATACTTTCACTCTGAGGAATGACTCATTGAGTTCAGCAGCCTCTGTTCCAACACCTCCTATACCATCTTTACATGCTATGACCAATGTTGTGCTAAGGGTATGTGCTCCAGTCAGTCTATGCCAATCACTGATCTGACACTGAAATCTATGCACAATAATTAGTCCACAAAGTAACACATGAAAGCAGCTCATGAGTAAATACCCTGCACACACAATACCCTGCACACACAATACCCTTTATCAGGGGTCTGTAATTCGGGTCCTCGAGGTCCACTGTCCTTGTTTTCCAACTATCTCTGCCCTACCCACTGCTGATTACCTGGATTAGGTGTGTTCAGCCAATCAGAAACTGCAAGGGCAGGGATATATCTATCTATCTATCTATCTATATATACTGTATATATATATATATATATATATATATATATATATATATATATATATGCATCAAGCTGTAAAACTAAGATGACTCCGCGGATGGCTGCCTCTGTGTTACGGTGCGCTCTGTCCTAGGGAATCCTAGGGAAGAGCTCATGAACATCAGAGCTACTACCCTGTGGACATATTTCTTACTTTTCTACCGTGGACTTACTGGCTATTTTGATCAAGGAGGCACATAAAGCGAGGCCCTCCAGAAGAGGGAAACGCTCAGGTGTGCTTGTGCGTCTCCGCAGGCACGGATTACGCATCACGCTCCCCGGGATATTCCTCTCTAACATGTGCTCACTTTGCAACAAAATACACGAGCTGACCCTGCTGCTGAACAAAAACAAAGACTTTTCCACGTCCTGTGTTTTGTGCTTCACGGAAATGTGGACACACAGAGCTTTCCGGCAAAACAAAAGGTGGTGGAATCTGCTTCTACATTAACAACAGCTGACGCAACGATGTAACAATACCGTCTCAGCACTGTTCCCCGTACCTGGAGGCCTTCACCATTAACTGCAAGCCCTTCTTCTCACCCTGTGAGTTCTGCTCCTTCATTCTCTTGGTGTTTACATCCCACCGCAAGGCAATGTCCGTGAAGCACAGTGTACGTTGGCTGACGAGAAGCTGCATGTGGTACACACAAACCCGGATGCGTTGGTTATTGTCCTAGGAGACTTTAACAAAAGTTATCTTTCCAATGAACTGCCTAAATACAAACAGTTTATTAGAGAGACCAGACCAGAGAGGGGAACGTACTGGACCACTGCCACTCCACCAGCAGCAGTGCTTATCCCCTACAGTACATCTACAGAGCCAGTTCAAGGTCTCAGTTCAAGGTAATGTTTTTTTTTTTAAATATAAGGTTAAAATAGCTCTATATTCTGAAAGCAATCACTGAGTGTTAGGTCAGGAATTTGGGACTTAACATGCAAACACACCAAACAAATCTGATTAATTGCAAATGCATATATCATTACTAGACACCATGAAGATCATGTGTGCCAAAAATCTTTGTCCTATGTTTATTATAACATACTTAACTAATATGTTCTCAAGTTGCAGCCAGGAAGTAAACAGCTCTGCTCATGTGACGATTTACTATAAATATGTGGCACTACATACATTTTATCTAAACATTGTATTGTTTCAATATTAACTGAAAATACATTGAAAAATAACTTACTAACATTTTTAGAGGCTTAGAAGTTAAAATATTTTTACAGTGAGCAATAGAGTGAAATGAGTTAACAATATTTTGCTATTTACATATTGATCCAATATCACCCAAATCTTGCTTATCTGGGTATATTCAACACTGATGGTGCCTTTCCAGATGTGCAAGCTGCCCATCCCATTGGCATTAATACACCCCATACCATCAGAGATTCAGGCTTTTGAACTGATTGCTGATACAAGCTGGAAGGTCTCTCTCCTCTTTAGTCCGAAGGACACAGTGCCCATGGTTCCCAAAAAGAATGTCAAATTTTGACTCATCTGACCACAGAACAGTTTTCCACTTTGTCACAAACCATTTTACATGAGCTTTTGCCCAGAGAAGATGACGACGTTTCTGGATCATGTTCATATGGCTTCTTTTTTGCATGATAGAGCTTTAACCTACATTTTTGGTTGGCACTGTGTTCACAGACAGTGGTTTTTGGAAGTATTTCTGAGCCCATGCAGTGATGTCCATCATAGTATTATGCCTGTTTTTTATGCAGTGCAGGGCCTGAAGATCATGGGCAACCAATTTACTGCAAAAAGTATCCTAAAAAGCTGTTAGCTGCCTGGACCGTTTCACAAAGTCAAAAGGGTCTTTTTTGTATCAGTATCTTTCTGACTAAAGGTCTTTACCAAAAATATGTCTACCAATTATAGTGCATGGAACATGTGGCTAAAACTGAGAGGGCTATTAAGAGGGTTGCAAGGGGCCAAAGTGGGATGTCAGGGAATGGGAGGTGCTCCAGGAAGGCAGCCGATTTCTAAAAAGAAAAACTTCTCTCTTATTCTTGTCAAGAAGAAGAAGTAATTGTACCATTTAGCTTGATTTATCTACTCTGTTTTTTTATTAGATGAGCGTGTGTGACTTTTTAGAGCAACTTGAAACCTTTGCCTAGCACTGCAATCTTAATACCAAACAAAATTTTCATTTATTTTCTTCTTTACATCACCATGGGGTAGATTGGAGATGACAGCAGTGCACTGCAGAAATGATTAGACTGACTGCTCTGTGCTGTCTTTATGTTGATTGACACATGATGCTGCAAAAATGCTAATTAGCAGAGTGTAACTCCAAATCTGGTGACTTGTTTGTACTTGAACTAAAAGGTAGAGCACACTCAAGATGCCTCAGGCACATGAAACCCGTATCACACTCTTGATTGGCATTTTGAAGGAATGTAAAATAAGTACTGAAATTCTGAAAATTTGACTTCTATTAAGGCTTTCATTCTGCAGTGCTGTGTACAACCATTGTTCTTTGATTTGGGACAATCGGGTTCGTCCATCTTTGAAGTGTGATTTACCACAATAGTCTCAGTGACCATTCAACTGTTAAATGATACTTCAAAAGGCAAAAGAGGAATAAAAATGAAAACTGCTTTTGGAAGCTACTCACAGGGATCTGCAGCATGTAGGATCACACATTATTTTAACACTTTTATTGATAGATGCAATTGGTAAAAAGATACACATGGGTTGGGCCTGAATGACTCACCGGCTTGATTATAACTGATGTTTCTTCACATGGCAACAAGGATGGTTTCCTGTGATTGCTGTGTGTCCCTTGATGAGAAACCACCTTAGTGCGGTGTCATCTTAGTATCTCTTGAGATCAAAATGTTAATTTTTTCTCCTGACAAACTCCCTGGTATCAATTTGTCCCAGCTCAAAATATTAAATATATAGGAAGTGACCAAGGCAAATATACACAAATGCATATAGCCCCAGTAAATAGGACTGGGTATAGTATTGAATCTCACTTCTTTTGAATCATGTATAAATGATTCAAACTCTAAGAATAAATATAAATGTATCATGATTTTTTCTTCACTGATTTGGGAGAAACACCACAGCTAATTGTTGACTATGACATGAGAGATGAGCAGCAAAATGAGATGAGCAGCAAGTATGCAAATTTTAAAATCTTGTGGACGAAGTGGACTCCCTCCAGCCCCTAGCTGCACCTAGACATTCTGTCGATAAAAATAATGAACAGAACCAGTGCCAAAGGGAAGCCTTGCAGGAGTCCAAAATGCAGTGGGAACAGGTCTGACTTACTGCCAGCAATGCGAACCAAGCTCCAAACATGTTTTGTACAGAGCCCTCATTACCCTGAAGAGGGTATAGAGCTGATGTAGCGTTCCATGAATGGGACACAAACCACATGGGTTCTCCTGGATCCGAGGTTCTACCATTGGCCGGATTCCCCTCTCCAGAACCCTGGCATAGACCTTCCCAGGAAGGATAAGTGTGATCCCCCTATCGTTGGAACACACCCTCTGGTCCCCCTCCTTAAAAAGAGGGAGTGGATCTCAGAATGGATCTCATCCACCCCCGGTGCCCTGCCACCGAGGAGCTGCCGAACTACCTCAGTGACTTCAGCTTGGGTGATGGTCATATCAGCCTCTGATTCCTCAGCTTCTGCTTCATCTATGGAAGACACGTCAGCGGGGTTGTGGAGTCCCACAAGCCAGCCAGACTCAAAAGGACTCCTTCTGCTTGATGGCATCCCTTCCATTGTCCACCACCGGGTTCAAGGATTGACACGACAGGCACCAGAGACCTTACAGCCACAGCTCTGAGCCACTGTGTCGACAATACAGGTGAAGAATGGTCCATTCGGACTCAATGTACCCCACCTCCCTCGGGATCTGATTAAAGCTCTCTCAGAGGTGGGAGTTGAAGACGTCTCTGACAGAGGGTTTGGCCAAACATTCCCAACAGACCCTCACAATAGCTAAAGGTCTGCCGAGACTGTCCAGCTTCATCCTCTGCCAACTCACCACCAGGTGGTGATCCGTTGACAGCTCTGCCCCTCTCTTCACCCAAGTGTCCAAGACATACGGCCAAAGGTCAGAGGGCACAATCACAAAGTCGATCATCATTTTTCGCAGGGTAGGCGGGCGTTCCGTTAGAAGTAGGGTGAGGAGCTCGGTCACCCGGGAGGAGCTTGGAGTAGAGTCGCTGCTCCTTGACATCGAGGGGAGTCAGCTGAGGTGGCTCGGTCATCTGTTCCATATGTCTCCTGGGCACCTCTCTGGGGATGTGTCCCGAGCATGTCCCACCGGGAGGAGGCCTCGGGGAGACCTAGGACATGCTGGGGGGACTATGTCTCTCAGTTGGCCTGGGAATGCCCCCTGGAAGAGCTGGACGAAGTGACCAGGGAGAAGGAAATCTGGGCAACCCTGCTTATGCTACTGCCCCAACGACCCCCAGATAAGTGGAAGAAAATGGATGGATGGATGGTATTTTGACATAGTGCTCCTTTAAGGTCCATTTTACTATTTTAAAGTTGAAATGGTATGACTAAATCAAAAAGGGAAATTCCAGCATCTGAAATTGATTGGCAATTGGCAATTGATCATCTGAGTAAAAAAAAAAAAAAAAAAAAAAAAAACACATTGTGTGGTAACACACTAAAGTTTTACCAGGACAGCATTAAACTCTGTGTCTTGTGTAGTGTCATACTCATCATCATTTCTGAAAATATCACGTGATGTTGTATGTAATGGCAGAATCAGCTATACCCTAAACATGCAGGTGTACACGGGCAAACCTGTCTTTAGAGCTTGACACAAGAACAATTTAAGCATGTGGTCCTGGACATGACGGAAAGTCTCCAGATGTACAACAAAAATCACATACAACATCACCCAGATCTTGATCCCTTATTTACCAGATTTGTTTGGCATATGCTGCTTGGAATCTGCAGGGCCCAGACATTCATCCACTGTGACATCTAGACTGGGACTGTAGAAGAGTGGTAGGCACTCCACCTACTTTTCCCAGGCTGCACAGATCACAACAAGCTTGTTGTGTTGACAACAGTCAAGTCGGGTATCTCTGATTACTCCTGACAGTGTAAAATGCCTGCAATGACATTTTAGCACAAAGAATGATGTCCTAATTCTGTAGGAGTGGAAGGTGAGAGCTCTGTGTGTGTGTGTGTGTGTGTGTGTGTGCGTGTGTGTGTAGATATTTTGCATAGTGCACAGTGCATAGTTGTATGGGCATCCCGGAAGGAATTTTTTAAATAATTTCTGTGTCCAGGATGTGATTAAGTATTTTGCAGATTATTAGAACAAAATTTTTGTTGTACTGCTTACAGTAAAGTTAAAGAGTTATGTGTTGAATACAGGCTAGTAGAAAGCATATTTAATGGACATTAGTCACTTTACATTAACATTAACATTAACATTACACTTTACATTTACATTTTACAGATATATTTGAACCACTTTAAAATTGCATATCCTGAAGTCATACATCAAGCATGACTAAAACATAGCATCCAGTCTGTGGGTTAGATTGAATGGTTCAGACCAATTTTTGGGGTTCAAAAAATACTGGACTGACTGTTATGAGAATTTGAACAGGGAAATAACTTTCCACAGAAAATTAATCTTATTGACTTTCTAGCTAGTGCCACCGTGAAGTTGTGCCACCTGGATTTGGTTTTTAGTGAAATTTATTACAGAAATCCATGGTCTCCAGATGATGAATTTTAATATGTTTTGTGGCCCGTTCTCTTGTTCTGCCACCATTAGGCATATTTTTCATATTTTTCACATGTCCTGAGAAATAGCTCAACATCTTCTAGATAGATTGATGCAAAATTAGTAACAGACTAGTGGTTTCCAGAGGATGAACCCTACTGTTGGTCAACACTAGTTTGTTTCTGTAGAACCATTATTTATAGTTCAAGGTAAAAGGTTTTGATAACTATGGTATGGTTCCCCAAGACGTTTTCTATATTCCTTGATGATCAGTTGGACTGCTGTCATCCTCAAATTACATTCTCACTAACTTGGCTGTACTTCATTTTGTGCAAATGTTAGCATGCTACTATGCTACAGTAAGGTGGTGATGGTGAAAAATACCTGCCAAACTTGCACTGTCACTGTTAGCATGTAAACATGATAATATTAGCTTTTAGCTCAAAACACCACTGTGTGCCTAAGTACAGCCTCTAGCAGATATCTTGGCAGTAGACTCTTAGTCGTGTTAAAGTCTACTGTTTGGAACTTTTGCCTCAGTCAGAAGCCTCAATTAAAATCCCAAGAATATCTTTGCTCCCTCTCTGCTACCAGATACAAAACAGAATCCAACACTACACATGAGCATGCATCTACTGCATTTAACCATTGACAGTTTTTGTTACTTTTTCTACCACCGCAGAAGCCTGTAAGCAGACTGACCTAATCAGCACTGTACTGGACATGCCACACACTGAAAACTAGCTTTTTCATCGTCATGTCAAATTTTTATACCCACTGCATAAATCCTTTTCCTCTCTTCTTTCTGTCACTTACTTGGCCTCTAGTGAGCTACAGATATAACTAGAGTATTCTCCGATCATGGCATCTACACTTTTTTTATTCTTTCTCTTGCCCTCTCTCTGTCTCTCTGACTCCTGCTTTCTCTCTATAGTGGTGGGTAATTAAAGTAGTCAGGGCCATTCTATTACCCGGGGGCGGGAGACTTATTCAAAGGCTGCTGAGATCAAAATGAAAACCAATTAGTGCTTGGGTTCTTTCCTTTTATAATGCAGGAAGAGCCAGCCAGCTTATTGGTTGGCCCTCTGTCTTTTTCTCAAAGCAGAGGGCGCTCGCTGGCAGGCTTAGGTTGGATTGAGGTTAAAGTAAAAAAAGTAGAAGTGAGCATTGAGGAACTCTCTATGTTCTGTGTCCTTGAAGAGGTGCTTGCAAGGGCAGTATGCATAAAGAAAGGACAGTGTAAACCCAGGAGCAGTTTGACACTTAAATCATAGTGACATCATTAGATATGTAATCTTGGCCACAATCATATTCCTAAAGAATGAGAAGACAGAATGGAGAGAAAAAGTTCCATGTATTACCTGCTCACACTTTTATTTTGTTGTAGTATTTTTTTTTTTCAACACACTGGTATAACCAATATACAGGTCCTGCCCCACCTTCTCTGTCTATTTCCCACTAGTGTTGCACACTATGCAGATACTGGAAAGGAATCACAATACCCTGCCATTAAAAACTGTACTATACCTTATGTTGTAAGTTTTGCTACTTGAAGGGTAGTTTTAAAAAGAATTGTATATCCTAGGTTATGTTGCTGTGTGACAGCAGACAGCACAGTGTGTGTGTGTGTACAATGATCTCCTTCCACTACAGGCAGAGTGGGTTTTCACAGTAAAAAGGAGGCATGTGTACAACTACAAGTGCTCTTCCCAACCATCTACAAACAAAGCAGATGCACTAAATGAATAGAGCATGAAGTATGGAATCATTTTGTTTATGTAATACACTGTCAGGACAAGCATATGGACGAGGTTTAACGAGGAAATTAAAGGCAATCGTCTTTATCTTTTAACTGTTAACTAACCAGTGTGACCTATATAATTCACTGATGTTGTTTTATGTCCTCTTCACATTCTCCATGATATTGACATTGTCAAAATATGTTTATTTTGTTTTTATTGGATTCCATTTTCTGTCATCAATAATTCCATTTCTTAATGGTTTAGTTTTTTGTTTGTTTGGTTATTTATTTATTTATTGACTTTTCTATGGTATAATTTCAGTATTTGTATTGAGATATTTAGGCAGGTATTGGTATTAAAGTCATAATTTTGGTATCATGACAATTATGACTATTCCTGACTTGTTGCTGCATCCCTTCTCTCCTGCGTGCCTGCCTGTCATCTTCAATCTGCCTTTTGTAGTTTTTCCTCATGCTCTGCATCAGTTGCCAGAGTGCCTTTGGCTTCAGGCCACAAACTAGATGATTTTAAGGCATTTTGAGTCCAGTTTGGGGGAGGGAGGCAACCAGTTATTTGTCTAAATAATCCTTGTGTGTGGTGTCCACGATTATTTTACTGCTCCTGACCCAGTCGAAGCCTCCCCAAATTATAAATGTCAAACATGTTTTATACTTATTGACTCATGATCTGGCTGTGTCCGATGGAATACACCTAATAGCCAATGAGAGTGAACAGACCGTGAAGCATCACCAACCAGATGTGTACTTTTACAGCTCACAAACATGGCAGCTATCAAACACAACACAATTCCAGCCAAATGGAACACAGACAAAGAACACCTTGTGGAGTTAACATAGGTGCCTTTACAATGTCTCATACAAGTTGTATGTTTGAATTGCATATATTCAATTTCCAATAGGAAAATTACTTGTAAATTGAATAAAGAGACCAACATTTTGTTACGTGTGAGAGAGGAAAGACGGCCCAAATAGAGATCACAATTTAGCAAGGCTTTATTTATCAGTTCTTTATTAAAAGTTGTAAAAAACAGGAGATGAGGTGTGTCTCGTTGTTGGAGCTCGTAAGTCCAAGTTGGCGATGATCCAGTAGAGACCAGAGAAGATCGCTGTTGACTGTAAGAGCTTCTGTCGGCTGTCCAATGATGACCGGAGATGATGGTAACCACAGAACGCCGGACGACGCAGGAGAGATGGCGAGAAGCGACAGGGATGAATGCCACCTGCAGAATAAGCAAAAGGTAAGTAATTGCTTCTTGTCAGTTAGCATAGAGTGGAGCGTGCAGTACTACCAGGAAGGCAGACTAGATGAAGTGGCGACATGACTGAAGAAGAAGACCGGAGCTTTTATGGGCAAGGTGAATACTAGTAATCCACGCTCTCTTTCCTGCCACACCTGCAACACATAGAACTAACAAGACTAACAGACACGGAAGGAGAGGGAACTAGACACACGAGGGAAAGGGAGAGGGAGAGGCGGCGTTGCCCCTCGTGGCAGGAGGGTAGTACTGCTGCCTCGTGACACATTCCATGCCAATGACATACAATTGATTTAGTTTTCATTTGAAATTTTATTCTAAATAATTCAGTCGTGAGTACTGAATTGACACTTTGTATGCTAAATTGCTAGCTGCATGACCAAAATGCACATTGAATTGTCAACTGTAAAATTAATTGCAAATTGAATAAAGAGGCCAAAAAACTTGCAAAAATATTGTTGCTCAAACCGAGTTCTATTTATTTATTTATTTATTTGTTCAGTTAGTTAGTTAATTTAATTCAAGGGGAGGAGAGAGGAGCTCAGTGCACTGATGGTAAGTCCTCAGGCAGTCTAGGCATATAGCAGCATAACTAAGGGATGGTTCAGGGTTACCTGACTACAAGTTTTGTCAAAGAGGAAGGTTTTAAGTCCAGCCTTAAAAATACAGAGTGTCTGCCTCCTGAACCCAGATTGGGAGATGGTTCCACAGGAGAGGAGCTTGATAGCTAAAGGCTCTGCCTCCCATTCTACTTTTGGAAACTCTGGGAACCACAAGTAGACCTGCACTCTGAGAGCGAAGTGATCTATTGGGATAATATGGTACTATGAGGTCTTTAAGGTATGAAGGAGCTTGATCATGAAGGGATTTGTATGTGAAAAGAAGGATTTTAAATTCTATTCTGTATTTTACAGGGAGCCAATGAAGAGAAGCCAATATAGGAGAAATATGATCTCTCTTGCTAGTTCCTGTCAGGACTCTGGCTGCAGCATTCTGGAGTTATGAAAACTTGTGGCTATTAACCTGTCCTATACCTATACCTATATCTGCCTATCTAACCTTAAACAAGAAGAACTATGATTTCCTCGAAAACCAACAAATGCATATCTGTTGTGAGGATTTTACAACAGAGCAAATGGTCACCAACTTAAACCAATGTGGGGGCTGAATGTTTGCTTGACCCTTTCATGGTATGTGGTTCTGTCTGTTTTATTGGTTTAGTGTTTTAGGGTAGAAGGTTGTAAATAACTGCCAACAATTTGTTTCTTTGATGGTAAGAAGACTGAAGATAGTACCTGAACAAACATGTGGAGTCTGTTCAAGATTAGTCCACCCCTTTCTTGTCAAAATGTATATAAACTGGTCTTTTAACACAGACGGCAGAGGACATTCTGCAAGAACGTCCTCTCCGGGCCCGTGATTAAACTGAGATGATTCATCACACTTGTGGTTGTTTTCTGAGAATTAGCAACTCTCAAACTTAAAGAAATTTCTACCACACTGTGCAAAATATAAAGAAATCCATCCAATAGTCAAGCAGTCTTTCTGGTACATAGCAAGAAATACATATCAAAATTAGAGTTCTACACTTTCCAAATGCTTTCTCTCATGGAAGAAGTCTTCCCATTCTATTCCACTATCTGAATACAAATTAGCTTAGCTGTCACACTGAAACTAAAATTGTGCCAACCACCTGTCTATTAGAGACCTTGGATATAAGCCATCACGCATATGGTTACTTGATTAAAGGAAATATTTTTGGCAAACATGCTCTTTGATCAAATTATTCTTGCATAAGGCTAGTAATACTTATATCTTTATGCCATCCATATTAAATGTGTTCAGCCCTTATGATGATGCAATGTTGAAAATATACTTTATTATATAAATCCATCTTGCACTGAATACATGAAATTTATGGTAACAGATTTGAGTGCAAAATGTCTTTTATCCAGGCCAGTTTCATTAGTTTGTTTTTAATTAACTCTTCTGTTGAACCACAATTCAAAAGCAACATCTGATTTTCATCAGGGAATTTTTAGTCATTTTCAATTTATCATTGCTTTTTTAATTTAACCTTTATTTAACCAAGTAAAGACCCATTTACAAGGGTGACCTGGCCAAGAGGTTAACAAAACACGTCATACATTAATATATCAACAGCAGTACTCTAACAATTAATTAAAAATGAACAATAACAATTGTAAACAATGTGGTAATGCAAAGTGCAGAAGTTGTAAACAATCTGGTATTACAAAATGCAATGATGATGATGTAAATGGTTGGTAATACGAGTGTAGTAGTAAAGATCACAGTACCAACTAAAACACAGGCACTGTTTAATGTACTCTCATTGTCTGTTGGATAAGATGGCCCAAAAAGTTTTAAATGAAATGATTTCAGACATTTACAGTTCAGTTTGGAGAGTATTCCAAGCAGACAGTTTGGCAAAGCTGAAACCTCGTTTCCCCAAATCAATCCAGACACAAGGAACTTGCAGTTGATAAGGCATAATGGTTGTTGGCTCTTTGAAGAAGTGCACAAAGATAAGACAGTACCAAGCCAAAAAAGGCCTATATCAGTGTCATCCAATGAGCATACCATGGCATACTCAGAGAGGGCCACTCGGTTCTGGAATACAGTTCATAGTGGTGACTGAGCCGACTGCAATCAGTAACAAACCTCAATGCAGAACAGTAAACATTGTTCAAAGATTGTAGACATTTGTTAGAGGCACTCAAATATAAGACCATAACCAACCATAATCAAGTAATGTTTAAAAAGCTGCTGATACAAGTTTACAAGCTCTGGGGGAAAATCAGGATTTGTTTATGTAATAGAACCTGAGTTTTCACTATCAATATGCAATATATGCTTTGATAGAAAGCTCCTGGTCAAGTAGGACGCCCATGTATTTATAACTGAATACTAATTCTATTTGATTACCTTGGGCAGTTGTCTGTTTGACAGTCAACAAACCAAGTGAATGCTAGAGTTGAGATGCCAATCTGAAGCAACTTTTTAATCAAAAGACTGGTCATGTTGTGATTTATATAAAAATAAAAATTGATTTTGGACCCAAAGTTGCAGACAAAAGACTTTAACACCAAAGGTAACTTCAGAAAACCAAAGTATTTACGAGTCCAGGAATGCAGGGGTATGACTAGGAGACACAGGAACCAGGGGAGGCTTGAGGAGATTCAGGAGGGTGACGCAGGTATCCAGAAAGGCAGGGCTTGAATGGAGCCAAGGGAACCAGGAAACATGGGACTGGGGAAATAGGAACCCACGGAATTGCACAAGGGGGCAGGGATGAAGGAGAAAGGGAGCTAGGGGGAACACAGGAGTAAAGTTAAAGGTACATAAGTTAGAGCATTTGCTCATTTCCAAAGCTTCAGAATTTAAAACAGGTCAGGTTAAATAAGATATTGTAGAATCAAATACAAAATCTGCTGAAATATTTGTAATTTAGCATGGCTGCTTTATCTGTCAGAATTTTACCTTCTTAGACTAGAAAATTTGGAAGATCATTTGTGGATTTCACTAATTTCCAAAACTTCCTTGGATCATTCATATTTTTATAATTCTGACTTAGCTCTATTTATTAAAGAGGTACATTTGTTTTGCAACTGTCAAAACCATTCAACACCATTCAAAGTGAGACAAGTCATGGACAAACACTTGCTCATTTAGTTTTGTCAGTTTCAAGTTATTTCTATGGCCATTGTGGGTTTTTCTTTCTTAATGGAATGGTACAAACAATTTTGTCCACATGTGTACATGTAATTAACTTTCACATCTTCCAACAGGTTCCCTTTAAAGTAATTGTTTCTTGCATGGCTTGGTCCACTTTTTATTGTTTTTTTGTTTGTTTGTTTTATTTATATAACTTTTACTGCGGCAACAACACCCAGGGTTGTACTTTACCGGAACAGAATTACAAAAATGTCAACTGAGGACAGTGTAGATATATCTGTAATACTGGTAATATGTAATAGTGAACTTGTTTCTATAGTTGTCTACCTAGATCTTAGTGCTGCATTTGACACTATTGACCACAGCATCTTATTACAGAGACTGGAGCATGTGACTGGTATCAGAGGAACAGCATTAAAATGGTTCCAATTCTATTTATCGGACAGATTCCAGTTTGCTCATGTCCATGATGAACCTTCCACATGCACAAAAGTTAGTTAAGGAGTTCTACAAGGTTATGTGCCAGGACCTATTCTGTTCACCTTGTATATGCTTCACTTTAGGCAATGTTATTAGGAAGCACTCTATTAATTACTCTAGAACTGCCTTTTTTCACCTGCACAATATTGCCAAAATTAGGAACATCTTGTCTCAAAATGATGCAGAAAAACTAGTCAATGCATTTGTTACCTCAAGGCTAGATTACTGTAACTCATTACTATCTGGAATGTCCCAGTATCTCCATAAAAAACCTCCAGTTAATCCAGAATGCTGCAGCCAGAGTCCTGACAAGAGAAATCATATTTCTCCCATACTAGCTTCTCTTCAGTGGCTCCCTCTAAAATCCAGAATAGAATTTAAAATCCTTCTTCTCACATACAAATTGTCATGATCCATGTGTGGACTTCCTATCTTGGACTTTTATTCTGAAGGATCAGGCAGGATCCAGTTTTTCCGTTCATTTTACTTTGACCTAATTTTGATTTGTTGCACCTGTATCTTGTTTTTCTCTCTGAGTTATATACCTTTCCATCTCCCACAGTCAGTTTCCAGGTCATCTGACTACATCCCTGCTCTCATTGGAACTTCTCATTTGAGCTGCCAAGAACATTATCATGTTAAGCCTTTTTAAGTTTGTTTTTGCCTTCTGTTTTTCCACGTCCCTGGATTTCCCTTCTTGGTTTCTGTTCGATGGTCACCTCGTTGGTTAAGTTCCCTGCTTCACCGTGTCTTGTGTTTGTCTGTTCTTCCGAGTCTGTGTTCGTGTGTCTGTGTAGCCTGATGTGTCCCCGAGTGAGTGTGTGACCTAGGCTTTATTCTTCCAAGTCTGTGCCCGTGTGTCTGTGTAGCCTGATGCGTCCCAGAGTGAATGTGTGACCCAGGCTTTTTTCCTCCAAGTCAGTCTTCGTGTGTCTGTTTAGCCTGATGCGTCCCTGAGTGAGTGTGTGACCCAGGCTTTATTCCTCCGAGTCAGTGTCTGTGTGTCAACGTCACCTGCTGTGTCCCCGAGTGTGTGTGTGACCCAGGTTGTGTGCGCTGTTTCGCCGAGTTTTGTGTTCGTGTGTCTGCGTCGCCTGATGTGTCCCCGAGTGTGTGGGTCACCCAGGCTGTGTGAGCTGTTTCTCCGAGTTCTGTGTTCATGTGTCTGCTTAGTCTGGTGTGTCCCCGAAAACGTGTGTGACCCAGACCGTTGTGTCCAGCCCTCTTCGTTCGTGTTGTGTGGTATTTACCTTCTGTTCCCCGAGTTATAAGCCTTTGTTTCCTGTTTGTGTTTCTGTTAATAAAGTCATCCCCTGCACTGGGTACCAGAGTGAGCGTATTTTTGGTCCTTAAAAATAAAACCCCCGTTTGTGACACAAATCCCTTCATGATCAAGCTCCTTCATACCTTAAAGACCTCATAGTACCATAATATCCCAATAGAGCACTTTGCTCTCAGAATGCAGGTCTAATTGTGGTTCCCAGAGTTTCCAAAAGCAGAATGGCGGGCAGGGCCTTTAGCTATCAAGCTCCTCTCCTGTGGAACCATCTCCCAGTCTGGGTTCAGGAGGCAGACACTGTCTGTACTTTTAAGGCTGGACTTAAAACCTTCCTTTTTGACAAAGCGTATATTTCGGGCTGGCTTCAGGTAACCCTGAACCATCCAATAGGCCTAGACTGCCGTGCTATAGGCCTAGACTGCCCTAGGACTATCGGTGCACTGAGCTCTCCTACTCTAACCCTTCCCTCTCTTTCCTTCCCCTCTCCTCCCACCAACCTGTAGTGTCTATTTGTTGTTTATTGTTCTTTTCTCTCTCCTCTATCCACTCACCCCAGTGAGGTTGCAGATGGCCGCCCAAACTGAGCCTGTTTCTGCTGGAGGTTTTTTTCTTCCGTTAAAGGGAGTTTTTCTTGTTTGCTCATAAGGGATTTGTTGTTTTTTTGAAAGAGTTAAAAGCTCCATGGTCAACATTTCTACTCTTAAAGGTTTCAGAATTACAGTTGAATATTTTATTCTATCTCTGCATGAACAAGAGAAAACATAGTTTGGAGGATAGAATTCATTGCTGATGCATCCACAACACACCCCATTTCAGTCTGGATTAAACAGATTAGCCCATGTTTGGTAATAAGTTCATTAATACAGAAAGACTAGGTAATGCATTTACATTAAAACGAGACATGCATTAAATCTTTTTCTAACTAATTAGCCTCCTATGAAAACCGACAGTAATTCACAGAAATATGGTACAGCAGAGTCTGGTTTCTCAGATACATTTGCATAGAGCTTAACACAAATATGTTCTGTGTAGTGTCTCCATAGCTCTGTGGTTTCACCCATTAGTTGATGGAAATAAGCTCTTTGTCCAGCAAGTCTTCAGTTACTGTCTCCTCTGGCCCATGGGTTTCAAAAAAATCAATAATTTGGAGTTATGAAGGCCAGGATAGTGATTCACCTGTGTTCTACCTCACTTAGCGTCTGTAGTATTACTTTAAGCCCAAAGCTAAAACAGAATGCTGGCTAAATCCATCCAAATGAGCAATGGGATTACCTGTTCCTCTTCTGAGGTCAGTGATTTGATCCTTCAAGTCATTGTGATTTAGATGGGTAATTCATTTTATCTCTTCCTTCATGTTGTCTCTTCACCCTTCTTCAGGGAAAATAAGAATCAATCTAGTGCACAGTGGATGGGAGGAGTAGGGTACATGCGACTTTTCTTCAACACCTTGAAGATGCAGCCTGTAAGAATCACCTCTTAAATTTACAGTTGGTACAATTCTGAATCAATCAAATCTCTTGTGTTTCCCATTAATGTAGCACAGTACCAATTAAAGCTTTAACTAGTTTTTGAAAGAAAGAAATGTGCCTTCCCCTAAATCCAGAATTTGAAATTGTAAATGAGATGTTCTGTGTGTGTATGTGGCCTTGTATTTCTATACTTGTGGGGTTTCCAGACCCGGAAGAACACTAACAATGTGGGGATTTGCCTTCTACATGGGGACCAGATTCTTCACAAAGTAAATACATAGATTTTAGGGTGACAACTTGGTTGAAGGTTGGGTTAGTCAGGTAGTGGTTATGGTCTCCAGGAAATGAATATAAGTCAATGTAAGGACACCCTCAGTTCATTTCAGAACTGCTGATTGATGACATTTTCCCTCTATTCTTTGTGTTTTTCTCCATTCCTTTTTAGTTGTTTAGTGTAAAATATATTTGTCAGGCAGTTTTGCATCTGATTATATTTTCTATTCCCTTCATATGCATAAGCAAATTAATTATATACATACAATTATACACGCACAGTGTGTATGTGTACATATATGTGAAAAAAATGTTTTATTATTTCTATACTAATAAGAGTAAGTGAAGGTTTTTAATTTATCAAATCTACCAACCCCGTTTGAAAATAGTATTAGTACAAGTAATTGTGACTGGATTGCTCTATTAACCTCTAAAATGGTCAGAGAGGTTATAGTTTTAGACTTTTCAATCTGTAAATTAATAGGTTTTCCAAAGTATTTAAAGCCAAGTGAGTTATTGTCCTTTTTGTCCCTCAGGCATCCTACAAATTAGCTGTTTGGAGGCTAAGCTGATGATGGACTAGTCCTATCAACTCTAATCAGCTTGGAATGACCTACGACATAAAGCCAAACAGGACTGACAAGATTTCTGTCAAATGAACAAATGAAAAGAAATGCCCACACTATTCATTCTAATTATTTGGTTTGGACCTAAAATTAATTTGCTTTTGACAGCATTTATTCATAGTTACCTCTAAATTTGTTTAGGTGTCACAATCTGCTCAAACATTAAGGTGTTTTTGAAGAAAAGCGATCAACATGGAAGGGAAGAAGGTGATTGACTTGAAAGCAAATTAAACCAGGCCAGTTATTATGGAGATTGAGTCATCTGTCTTCTCATGTCATTTCTGTCCCCCAGGCATCCTGGAAATCAATCTACAGCTGAAATGGTCAGTGGTCAGTATTGATTTCAGTGGGAATGGGGAAAGGCAAAGGGACCAAACATAATTTGTGAAGGAGCGAATCTGAAAACAAGTTAGAGGTCATGACGGGGAAGAATGGGTGCATTACAATTGAGTTGTGAATTATTGTTCCTGTCATCTATCAGGCTTCTAGCTGATTGATGCAGGCTAGGCAAAAATAGATGACGACCTATCAGCCTGTGAATAAGGATGCACAAAACATTTATATCCCAATGCCTTAATTTTCGAGATGAGTGAAATACAGGGCATTAAGTGTTTTAAGAATCTGCTCATGTGCTCACAAGCTGAAGTGTCTTTCCTGAATACCCCTTGGCTGATAAGCTTATCCTATCATATCATTCTTAACAAAAGAGATGATGTTACAACTAATTTACCATGATTTTCAATTTTCCATAACAGTTTGGAAGTTTAACATTTCTATTCTAATCCAGAAAGTGAATTAACAACCTCTAAACAGCTAACAGACGTTGTTTGCATGTTTTACTGACACAGTGATCTGCTAGAGGTTTTCCACACTCTATTATAAACTGTTTATTGTATAAAGGTTTTGAAATTTCTTTTTACATTTTTCCAATATAATAAAAAATGGGAATGAAATTTCATTAGAAACAAGACAAGTGATAGTATTGAAAGATGATTATACATTCAGAGCAATTGCCAAAAACTGAAAATATCAGTATGTGCAGTTCAAAGGGCCCTCATTTATAAAAAAAACTGTGACCAACTGTGACCTGCCATGAAATGGGAGATAAAAACTCTATTTCTCAATGTGTTACCCCAACAGTCAAACATGAGGATCCATGAACAAATCTTCACAAAATCCAGGGAGTACTCACCCAGCATGACTGTCACTGCATCTTGCAGTGTCAAGCTCTACCTTCAAAGGAGTCGATTGATTGACACCAATTTTGTACTGCAGCAAAACATTAGCCCCAAACACAAGCACAGGTTGTGCACAAATTAATTAGAAAGAGAAGGATGGCGTGCTATCAATCATCATATGGCCTCCTCAGCCACCCAACTTCAATCCCATACAACTTCTCTGGAACAAATTGGATTGTTGTGTTCGAAGCAGGCAGCCAACAAATGTACAGCAGCTCTGACAATGTCTGCAGAAAATCTGGGAAAAGATCCCAGCAAAATATCTGGAAAAACTCACAGCCAGAATAGTCAGAGTTTGCAAAGCTGTAAGTAAAGTGTGGATATAGAACATCAGAAATCAAAGATCTAATGACACTAACATTAAAATTCACGTTTTGTCTTGATGATGTAGGTATCTTAGTTGGCAATGTGGCATGGACTAAGTACTGGCTCTGGCTTGTATATCGAGAACTCGATTGCACAAATGACGAGCATAGCAAGGAAAAGCAGGTCAAATAAGTGGGAAAGCACAAAGACAAGAGACTGGGTCAAGGAGAGCAGGAGGCAGAAACACGATGAAGACTGAGATTGTCACATTGATGTTGTTTAACTTTTTACAACAATGACAGTTTCAGAGCAGCCTTACTACATGTGTAAGAGAGAGGTAGAATGAGGGACTGTGCCCACTCATCTTCAGAGATTCAGTTTTCATCAAGTCATCTGTCTCAATCACTGCATGACCCATTTGCTCATCCCATAGACTACTGTCATCCGATTAATGCAATGGGTTCTTCGGACACGGCAACTGAAGAACCCACACAGTTCTTATGAGGTGGCCATGATGTGTCTATTAAAACGTCTTGTAAAAAAGGTGTGTAATTATTAAAATGTGAAAACCTTTGCATTTGTTTACGCCCACCTGGGGTGGGCCCCCCTCACCCGAACCAAGTGTCCCACATGTCTGCAGCTGCCAGATATAAGGCAGAGGTTCGGGCGAGCTCTTCCCTAAGAAAGTAACCGGTCTTTTCTTGAACTGGCTCAAGGGACCAGTGGGGCCCACAACCCAGAGGGTTGCGCCCAATTTACAGAATCTTGGGTTACGACGTTCTTTCTCATTGGTGTGCAGCCCTTTGGAAATGCTCTACGCCTCACTGGGCCTGGCAACCCAGGAGAAGAGTCCGTACAACAAAGGAAATGCGAGTAACAACCTGACCTGAAGCAAAGCAAGCACCAGTTGGGATGCATCAGCACTGGTTTCATATAAAGCTGAAACAGACGGATGCCTGTCCTGCATCCGTGTAACAAAACACACCCCCCAGGCTTGCCAGCCTAATTACGACTGGGAGGCTCCCAGGAAAGCGTAAGAGAAGGATGAGCTCGCCACATCTCGCAAATAGAAATGCATGAAGGAACACGGGGAGGCTCATGAGGCCACCACGCAAATGTCTTCCACAGACAACCCCCGCATTTGAAAATCTGCGCGTGGAGGATGACACTACTCTAGTGGAGTGTGCACGCGTGGAGGATGACACTACTCTAGTGGAGTGTGCACGGATGCCGACTGGAGGCTCCCTGCCCAACACAGAGTAAGCCTGTGCAATGGTGTCACATAGCCAGTGAAACAAACGTTTTGCAGAGAAGGGGGAGCCCAGAGAACGCTCTCTGAAGTGAACAAACAAGCGCTCCAAATGGCATAACTCTGTCGTGCATTCCACATAACATGCCAGAGCGCACACTGGGCAGAGAAGATGCAAAGCAGCTTCCTCTACAGACGTGGGGAGGGTGAAAGAAACCCTCCAGTGTGATCACTCTAGATCTGAAAGAACTAGTGATGCATTTAGGCATGTACAGTGGGTACGGAAAGTATTCAGACCCCTTTAAATTTTTCTCTCTTTGTGTCATTGCTGCCATTTGCCAAAATCAAAAAAGTTCATTTTATTTCTCATTAATGTACACTCAGCACCCCATCTTGACAGAAAAAAAACAAATGTAGAAATTTTTGCAAATTTATTAAAAAATAAAAACTGAAATATCACATGGTACGCCCACCTGGGGGTGGGCCCCCCTCACCCGGTACAGGCAGTTTTCCAACATGTGAGAATGAGGTGAGAAGGCAGACAATGAGAAGGCATGAGAAGGCAGACAATGAGAAGGCAGGGTGAGTAGCTGAACATCCGGGTAAGCGAATCACTTTTGTCTTGCAGGCGTGTCGTGTTGTGTGTGTTGTGTGGTTCGTCTGCAGACTGGCGGCAGACTAGCTGTGGTTTGGCACACCTGGGAACGGTTCACTGGCTGCTGCATTCCGGTGCTGGTCGGGTACCTTTCTGTTTTGACCGGTGTTTGTTGCTATTTCCTGACTTAGCGCTCGTTGGCCTACCGGTTAGCTTAGCTAGCTAGTTAGCTTGCTAACATGGCCTCTCCCTCTCTCTCTCTCTCCTGCTCGGTGTGCCACATGTTTAGTTATTCCTCTGCCTCCTTTAGCGATAATGATACCTGTATTAAGTGTAAGGTTCTGTTAGCCTTGGAGGTGAGGATCACTGATTTGGAAGCGCGGCTCCGCACCTTCGAACAAAAGCCAGCTAGCCTAGCCCCGTTAGCTGGTGTGGAGCCACCGAGCTCAGGGTCTGTTAGCGGTCCAAGGGCAGCTCCAGAGCAGCCCGGAGAATTAGCCTGGGTGACGGTCCGAAGGAAACATATTCCTAAGCAGAAGCCCATGGCTCATCACCTGCCTGTTCATGTTTCTAATAGATTTTCCCCGCTCAGCGACACACCCGCTGAGAAACCGACTCTGATAATTGGCGATTCCATAGTCAGGAACGTGAAGCTAGAGACACCAGCGACCATAGTCAAATGTATTCCTGGGACCAGAGCGGGCGACATCGAGTCAAATCTGAAGCTGCTGGCTAAGGCTAATCGTAAATATGGGAAAATTGTTATTCACGTCGGCAGCAATGACACCCGATTACGCCAATCGGAGGTCACTAAAATTAATGTTGAGTCGGTGTGTAACTTCGCTAAATTAATGTCGGACTCCGTAGTTTTCTCTGGACCCCTCCCCAATCTGACCAGCGATGACATGTTTAGCCGCATGTCGTCGTTCCGTCGCTGGCTGTCTAGGTGGTGTCCAGCAAACGATGTGGGCTTCATAGACAATTGGGCCACTTTCTGGGGAAAACCCGGTCTGATAGCGAGAGATGGCATCCATCCCACTTTGAATGGTGCAGCTCTCATCTCTAGGAATTTGGCCGAGTTTCTTAGCCGACCTAAAGCCTGACAATCCAGGGTGGGGACCGGGATGCAGAGTCTCAGTCCAAAACGCTTCTCTGCAGTTTCCTTAGAGCCGCCGCCCCCTTCAAACCACATAGAGACTGTGTCTGCCCCTCGAACATATAAATCAAATAAATCAGAAGTTAACAGAAGAGGAGTTATTCATAAAAACTTAATAAAAATTAAGACCACTCCTCTTATTGAACAGAAAAACAGAACTGTCAAATGTGGATTATTAAATATTAGGTCCCTTTCTTCTAAATCTCTGTTAGTAAATGATTTGATAACTGATCACCAAATTGACCTACTTTATCTTACTGAAACACAGGTCGAGGTGGAGGAGTAGCTGCAATCTTCCAGTCAAACTTATTATTAAACTTTCATCCTCAGAACAGTTATAACTCATTTGAGAGCCTCACTCTTAGTCTCTCACATACAAACTGGAAAACACAAAAACCAGTTCTACTTGTCATTTTGTACCGTCCACCTGTTTTTAACTGAATTCCCTGACTTCCTGTCTGATTTAGTGCTTAGATCAGATAAAGTCATTATAGTGGGAGATTTTAACATTCATGTAGATGTTGAAAATAACAGCCTCAGCATTGCATTTAATTCTATATTAGATTCAATTGGTTTCATTCAAAACGTTAATAAACCCACCCACTGTTTTAATCACACCCTTGATCTTGTTCTGACCTATGGCATCGAAATTGAACATCTAATAATTTTTCCCCCAAATCCTGTTTTGTCAGATCATTCTTTAATAACTTTCGAATTTAAAATGATGGATCATGCAGCGTCTGGAAGAAAATTCCACTACAGCAGATGTTTATCCGACAACGCTGTTAATAAATTTAAGAAAATGATTCCATCTTTATTTGCATCTATGCCAAGTATAAACATAGTGGAGGGCAGCTGCCTTAATCCTACTCCCTACCAAATTGATCATGTTGTTGACAGCGCTGTAACCTCACTGCGTGAAACGCTTGATTCTGTAGCCCCTCTGAAAAAGAAGTTAGTGATTCAGAGAAGACTAGCCCCATGGTATAATTTACATGTTCGTACCTTAAAGCAGGCATCACGAAGGCTGGAAAGGAAGTGGCGTTCCACAAACTTAGAGGAAATTTTTCTAGCCTGGAAAAACAGTCTACTAACATATAAAAAAGCTCTCCGTAAAGCCAGAACTGCATACTATTCATCACTAATAGAGGAAAATAAGAACAATCCCAGGTTTCTTTTCAGCACTGTAGCCAGGCTGACAAAAAGTCACAGCTCCGTTGAGCCCAGTGTTCCCTTAGCTCTCAGCAGTGATGAATTTATGAGTTTCTTTACAAATAAAATCACAACTATTAGAGATAAAATTCAGCAGATGCTTCCTATACCTGCAATAAATTAATCTTTTACTACAATAGCTCTTGAATCATCTGTAGGACCTCAGTTATGTTTAGACTGCTTCTCTCCTATAGATCTCTCTGAATTTACATCAGTAGTTGCTTCATCGAAATCATCAACGTGTCTCTTGGACCCCATCCCGACTAGACTGCTTAAAGGCACCCTGCCATTAATGAACTCATCTTTATTGGACTTGGTAAATTTATCTCTAGTATCAGGCTACGTACCACAGGCCTTTAAGACTGCAGTAATCAAACCTTTACTCAAAAAGCCTAGTCTTGATCCAGGAGTCTTGGCTAATTATAGACCAATATCCAACCTGCCATTTATTTCTAAAATCCTAGAAAAAGCTGTTGCTAAGCAGCTATCAGACCACTTACACAGGAATGAACTATTTGAAGATTTCCAATCAGGATTTAGAGCACATCATAGTACAGAAACAGCACTGTTGAAAGTTACCAACGATCTTCTCTTAGCCTCAGATAATGGACTTGTTTCGATACTTGTCCTCCTAGACCTTAGTGCAGCATTCGACACCATTGACCACAGCATCTTATTACAGAGACTGGAGAATGTGATTGGTATCAGAGGAACAGCATTAAAGTGGTTCCAATCCTATTTATCGGACAGATTCCAGTTTGTTCATGTCCATGATGAACCTTCCACACGAACAAAAGTTAGTTATGGAGTTCCACAAGGTTCTGTGCTAGGACCGATTCTGTTCACCCTGTACATGCTTCCTTTAGGATATATCATTAGGAAGCACTCTATTAATTACCACTGCTATGCGGATGACACTCAGTTATATCTATCTATTAAACCTGTTAACACAAACCAGTTAACCAGACTTCAAGCCTGTCTAACCGACATAAAGGCCTGGATGACCAGTAACTTTTTACTTTTAAACTCGGAGAAAACAGAAGTCATTATATTTGGGCCTAAAAATCTCAGAAATAACTTTTCTAAAATTATAGCTACTCTAGATGGCATAGCCCTGGCCTCCAGCACTACTGTAAAAAACCTTGGAGTTATTTTTGACCAGGACATGTCTTTTAACTCACACATAAAACAAATTTCTAGAACTGCCTTCTTTCACCTGCGCAACATTTCCAAAATTAGGAACATCCTGTCTCAAAATGATGCAGAAAAACTAGTCCATGCATTTGTTTCCTCAAGGCTAGATTACTGTAACTCATTACTATCAGGATGTCCTAATATCTTAATAAAAAGCCTCCAATTAATCCAGAATGCCGCAGCCAGAGTCCTGACAGGTACTAGCAAGAGAGATCATATTTCTCCTATATTGGCTTCTCTTCATTGGCTCCCTGTAAAATATAGAATAGAATTTAAAATCCTTCTTCTCACATACAAATCCCTTCATAATCAAGCTCCTTCATACCTTAAAGACCTCATAGTACCATATTATCCCAATAGACCACTTCGCTCTCAGAGTGCAGGCCTACTTGTGGTTCCCAGAGTTCTCAAAAGCAGAATGGGAGGCAGAGCCTTTAGCTATCAAGCTCCTCTCCTGTGGAACCAGCTCTCAGCCTGGGTTCAGGAGGCAGACACTCTCTGTACTTTTAAGGCTAGACTTAAAACCTTCCTCTTTGACAAAGCATATAGTTAGGGCTGGCTTCAGGCAACCCTGAACCATCCCTTAGTTAGTTATGCTGCTATAGGCCTAGACTGCCCGAGGACCATCGGTGCACTGTGCTCCCCTTGTTGCTGTTCTTTTCTCTCTGCTCTATCCACTCACCCCAACCGGTCGAGGCAGATGGCCGCCCAAACTGAGCCCGGTTCTGCTGGAGGTTTTTTTTCTTCCGTTAAAGGGAGTTTTTTCCTCTCCACTGTCGCCAAGTGCTTGCTCATAAGGGAATTGTTGGGTTTTTAGTTTTAGTTTTTGTAAAGTGCCTTGAGATGATTTGTATTGTGATTTGGCGCTATACAAATAAAATTTAATTGAATTGAATGGTCATAAGTATTCAGACCCTGTGCTCAGTATTGAGTAGAAGCACCCTTTTGAGCTAGTACTGTTAGAATTCACCGAGGTTGTTCTGAGCTCACAATACTGACACGAGTGAGGTAGAGAACAAATACAATTTATTGAAATTAATGAAGGATGGATCTGGTGGAAGGTCTGGGAATAACACCAACGGGATCTAGAATGAAGCAGACAGTCAGTTAATTCTGAGCATCGTATGAACGGAGAATAAGTGTGTGTTTTACTAATTACCTAGACTGCTCCTAGTTTCCTTGGGAGTTAGCAGAATCCAGTGTGGCAGGAACTAAGGCAATCAGAGACACGGGTGCATGGGGAAAACTAAATACTCCTCCACTGCCTTTAGATGGAGTCTTCTTATTTTAGGGTTCTTCGTCGCGACGATCCAGGAAGTTCCCTTATTGTCCTTGATTCCTACTGATAGACAAACTCAAAATCTTTTAGGTCCGAACAGAAAAAGCTTCCTCACACTCCAGAAAGCAACTCCACCGTCAAAAGTCACATTGATTGTCAGTTACAAAACTTAGGTTCATCAATACCAGTTATTTGTGGAAGCGCTTAAGAGCTAGGTCTCCTCTTCCGTGTTCACTTAGGGGAAGACTTGATATTCGGTTACTTATCTCCTTCTCCGGTCAGGTAAAGGGATCCAGAGGTTCGCCGTAGTAATCCGTACGAACCCAGGCGAGGCAGTTCCTCTTCGTTTTCACGGTACACACAAGTCAAAGGCAAATCTTCAGAAGACAATGAAGTAGCAGTTAAGTGTCCACACGAGGTTTAACCACAATCTGGCAAGGAGCACTGTGTCCTGATCTGCTTTAAAAGCTGCAGCGGGCAGGTGCAGTGAATCAAACTAATTGCTCCAGAATAGTAGACAGTCTAAGTCAGCAGGGGGCAGTGTTGGGCAAGCCACCTCCCGGAATCCTGACAGTACTCCTCCCCAAAAAGACCGTCTCCTCACGGTCACCGTGGTTGATCGGGATGACGGCGGCGGAATGCCGCGATGAGACCCGGATCCAGAATAAAGCGGTCCGGAACCCAGGAACGTTCCTCTGGGCTGTATCCCTTCCAGTCAACCAAGTACTGAATCCCGCGTCCTCGTCGACGGGACCGGAGGAGACACTTCACCGTGTAGGCCGGCCCGCCGCCTATGGTACGGGAGGGTGGGGGGGTTCTGGGGGCAGGCACTAGGGAACTCACCACCTCTGGCTTTATCTTAGAGACGTGGAATGTTGGATGACTGCGAAGGGATCTCGGTAGTCGCAGCCGGACGGCCACCGGATTGACCACCTTCGAAATCGGAAAGGGTCCAATGAACCTGGGTGAGAGTTTCTTGTGCATGGCTTGAAGTGGTATATCAGAGGTGGAGAGCCAGACCCGCTGACCCGTGCGGTATGTGGGAGGAGTAGACCTCCTCTTGTTGGCCCAGCGTTGGTATGCAGATACTGTCCGTAAAAGTGTCGCTCTGGCTCTTTTCCACGCCAGATGGCAGCGCCGGAAAGACGCTTGAGCCGAACGAACCGACGAGGCGCGCTCTTGCGCTTCAAACAGGGGTGGCTGGTAGCCGTAAACCACATGAAAGGGTGACAGTCCAGTGGCTGAAGAGGGGAGGGAGTTATGGGCGTATTCTACCCACACTAAATTCGTGGCCCATGAAGCGGGCTCCTTGGAACACAGCAGTCGAAGACCAGTCTTTAGCTCCTGGTTTAATCTCTCTGCTTGACCGTTTGTCTGGGGATGGAAACCAGAGGAGAGGTTAACAGAAATGCCAAGCAATCTACAGAATTCTGACCAGAACTTGGCTACAAATTGTGGGCCACGGTCGGAGACAATGTTCCGAGGTATGCCATGTAACCTGAAGATGTGTTGTTTGATAATGTTGGCCATCTCTCTAGCTGAGGGTAGTTTGGGTAGTGGAATGAAATGTACCATCTTCGAGAAACGATCTACCACAGTCAAAATCACTGAGTTCCCCGAAGACCTAGGTAGCCCTGTAACAAAGTCCATGGAAATGTGCGACCACGGTCGATGTGGAACAGGTAGAGGTCGTAATAATCTCGGGGGTCGTTGTCTGGAGGGTTTAAACTGGGCGCAAGTGGGGCAAGCTGCTACAAACTCTTTTACATCATCCTTGAGAGATGACCACCAGAAGCGTTGGGATATCAACTGAAGGGTGCGAGAGGGTCCGGGGTGACAAAAGAAACGTGCTGAATGGAACCAATTAAGAACATCAGAACGAAGATGGTCAGGGACATACAGTAAGTCTGGTGGGCAGGCAGAGGGTGATGGTGCATGAGCTTGTACTATTTTCTTTTCGATACAGGTCAGGCCTAGTCGTGTGGCAGCAGGAAGAATGTAATCAGAGTCCGACTGCTGATTGGGAGGTTCATGAAGGCGGGACAGGGCATCAGCTTTGTGATTCTTGTAGCCCGGTAGGTAAGACAAATGAAAATTAAACCTTTCAAAAAACATAGCCCAGCGGGCCTGTCGAGGATTAAGTCTCTTTGCGGTTCTTAGGTATTCTAGATTCTTGTGGTCTGTCAAGACAATAAACGGCTGTTCGGTTCCCTCAAGCCGGTGTCGCCACTCCTCCAATGCCAACTTGACCGCCAGTAACTCCTTATCACCAATGCTGTAGTTTCTTTCGGCCGGGGAGAGTTTATGGGAGAAAAAGGCGGATGGGTGTAACTTGTGATCTTTTGGAGTCCTTTGTGATAATACTGCTCCCACACCGGTATCCGAGGTGTCAACTTCGACCTGGAACTGGAGTTTCGGGTCGGGCAGGGTGAGTATAGGTGCTTCCGTAAAGTTAATTTTTAACCTTGAAAAAGCCTCCTGGGCCTCGGCAGACCAAATAAAAGGAACCTTGGAGGAGGTGAGCTTGTGTAAAGGACTCGTAACATTACTGTACCCCTTGATAAATTTACGGTAAAAGTTAGCAAAGCCGAGAAATCGTTGCAATTCCTTACGGCTGCGGGGCTCTGGCCATTCTCGCACTGCCTGCACCTTCCCTGGATCCATGTGTATGTGTCCTTGTGTCAAAACATAACCTAAGAAAGAGATTTCCGTTACATGGAATTCACATTTCTCTGCTTTCACGTACAGTTGGTTTTGAAGGAGTCTTTGGAGAACTGCTCTTACATGTGTAGTGTGTTCCTCCTTAGAACGGGAGAATATCAGTATATCATCCAGGTATACAAACACAAACTTGTTCAACATGTCCCTTAATACATCATTAACTAAGTTTTGAAAAGTGGCTGGAGCATTAGTGAGTCCAAATGGCATTACGAGGTATTCATAGTGTCCAACAGGTGTGTTAAAAGCAGTCTTCCACTCATCACCGTCTCTTATTCGTACTAGGTGGTAAGCATTTCTTAAGTCTAGTTTGGTAAATATTGTGGCCCCCTGCACCAGTTCAAAGGCAGATGATATTAGTGGCAATGGGTAGCGGTTCTTGACTACAATTCGGTTAAGCCCACGGTAATCAATGCACGGCCTTACCCCTCCGTCCTTTTTCCCCACGAAGAAGAAGCCGGCACCGGCGGGTGAGGAAGAGGGTCTAATGATCCCAGCTGCCAATGCCTCGTTTAGATATTTCTGCATGGCCTCTCTCTCTGGGCCCGAGAGAGAGAATATCCTTCCCCGGGGGGGCATTGAGCCCGGCAGGAGGTCGATGTTACAATCGTATGGCCGGTGTGGTGGTAGTGAAGTTGCCCTCGTCTTGCTAAACAACCGTTTTATGTCCGCGTAGTCAGCTGGAACTCCGGACAGATCAGGAAACTCTTCCTGTGCGTCATCGACTGAGGATGCTGAAGGTACAAAGCGGAGACAATTAGTAAGACAGTTTATACCCCAGCCCATAACCCTGCCAGAGTTCCAGTCAAGGTGCGGGTTGTGCTTCCGTAACCAGGTAGCTCCCAACACCAACGGAAGTCTCGGAGAGTGAATGATCCTAAAGGATATGGATTCCGAATGATTCCCTATTGTCATAAGCATGGTCTCGGTCCTCTTGGAACAGGCATGTATAACGTGATCATCCAGAGCCTTAACCTGTACTGGCGCTGTTAGATCCGTTAATGGAACACCAAGTCTTTTACACAGTCCCTCATCTAAGAATTCAGTATCAGCTCCGGAGTCAATAAAAGCGGAGAACGTGCGGTTCTGGTTTCTCCAATGTAATGTAACTTCTGTGAGGGGCCGGGGATCGGTCAAACCAAGATGAGCTGGGCTCAACAGCGATCCCCTCCGGGCCGTTGAGCCTTTCCTTTTAACAGTGCGGGACAGGAAGCGACTCGGTGCGCAGGCTCCCCACAATATAGGCACAAATTGTCTTTAAACCGTCTGCTGCGCTCCTCCGGAGTTAGCCCTGACCTCCCAATCTGCATGGGTTCTGGTTTTAGTTCATCAGTCGGGCCGTGTGGGTGTCTGTCCGGACGAACTGAGTTCCGGAACTCTCGCTGTACCGTCTTGTACTTCGGTAACTGAGTAGGGGGGAATCGGGAAGTAAGTGAGCGGGAGGACAACTCCCTCTCCCGCTGCCTCTCTGTCCAGCGGCGGTCTATACTGACCGCCATTTCCACGAGCTTGTCAAATTGTTCGGGCCACTCGCGGGCTGCCAATTCATCCTTAATTTTCTCCGCAAGTCCTGCATAAAACATATCCCTCCAGGCGGATTTATTCCAGTCACAGATTGCTGCTAGGGTCCGGAACTCCACTGCATACTCCGATACTGTCCGTCTGCCCTGAGTCAGTCGGGCCAGTCGAATGGCGGCCTCCTTCTGGGGTTTAGCAGGATCAAAGGTATTAATTAATTCCTTGGAAAAATCCGCCAGGGAGCCACAGATACTCGAATTTCTGTCCATCTCCGCCGCTCCCCACTCTCGGGCTGGACCCGAGAGGAGGGACAGAATAAAAGCTACTTTAGCGGAGTCATTAGGAAATGCAGAGGGTTGGTACTTAAACTGTAGATTGCACTGCATTAAAAAGGCCCTACAACTAGTAGGTTCCCCAGAATATCTTTCCGGTATACAGATGGGTGTGTCTCTGATGCCAGGTGAAACTGGACTGGGGGCTAGGGCGGGAGAGACGTCCTGGGGTTGTAGTAATTCCGTTCCTAATGTAAGCTTGCTTAAGTGTTTCGTGAGTTTATCTAAATTGGCTACACACGTGTGAAGCTGAGCTTCATAAGAAGCCAGCGCACCTTCCACCCGAACCCTCCACTCCTCCTTGTCAGTTGAGCTCATTTTCAGTTTTGGCCAGATTGTACTGTTAGAATTCACCGAGGTTGTTCTGAGCTCACAATACTGACACGAGTGAGGTAGAGAACAAATACAATTTATTGAAATTAATGAAGGATGGATCTGGTGGAAGGTCTGGGAATAACACCAATGGGATCTAGAATGAAGCAGACAGTCAGTTAATTCTGAGCATCGTATGAACGGAGAATAAGTGTGTGTTTTACTAATTACCTAGACTGCTCCTAGTTTCCTTGGGAGTTAGCAGAATCCAGTGTGGCAGGAACTAAGGCAATCAGAGACACGGGTGCATGGGGAAAACTAAATACTCCTCCACTGCCTTTAGATGGAGTCTTCTTATTTTAGGGTTCTTCGTCGCGACGATCCAGAAAGTTCCCTTATTGTCCTTGATTCCTACTGATAGACAAACTCAAAATCTTTTAGGTCCGAACAGAAAAAGCTTCCTCACACTCCAGAAAGCAACTCCACCGTCAAAAGTCACATTGATTGTCAGTTACAAAACTTAGGTTCATCAATACCAGTTATTTGTGGAAGCGCTTAAGAGCTAGGTCTCCTCTTCCGTGTTCACTTAGGGGAAGACTTGATATTCGGTTACTTATCTCCTTCTCCGGTCAGGTAAAGGGATCCAGAGGTTCGCCGTAGTAATCCGTACGAACCCAGGCGAGGCAGTTCCTCTTCGTTTTCACGGTACACACAAGTCAAAGGCAAATCTTCAGAAGACAATGAAGTAGCAGTTAAGTGTCCACACGAGGTTTAACCACAATCTGGCAAGGAGCACTGTGTCCTGATCTGCTTTAAAAGCTGCAGCGGGCAGGTGCAGTGAATCAAACTAATTGCTCCAGAATAGTAGACAGTCTAAGTCAGCAGGGGGCAGTGTTGGGCAAGCCACCTCCCGGAATCCTGACAAGTACAGCCATGAGTCTTCTTGGGAATGATGCAACAAGTTCTTCACACCTGGATTTGGGGATCCTCTGCCATTCTTCCTTGCAGATCCTCTACAGTTCTGTCAGGTTGGGTGGTGAACGTTGGTGGACAGCCATTTTCAGGTCTCTCCCGAGATGCTCAATTGGGTTTAGGTCAGGGCTCTGGCTGGGCCAGTCAAGAAGGTCACAGAGTTGTTCCGAAGCCACTCCTTTGTTATTTTAGCTGTGTGCTTAGGGTCATTGTACTGTTGAAAGGTGAACCTTCGGCCCAGTCTGAGGTCCTGAGCACTCTGGAAGAGGTTTTCTTCCAGGATATCTCTGTACTTGGCCGCATTCATCTTTTCTTCAATTGCAACCAGTCGTCCTGTCCCTGCAGCTGAAAAACACCCCCACAACATGATGCTCCCACCACCATGTTTCACTGTAGGGATTGTATTGGGCAGGTGATGAGCAGTGCCTGGTTTTCTTCACACATACCACTTAGAATTAACGCCAAAAAGTTCAACCTTGGTCTCATCAGACCAGAGAATCTTATTTCTCATAGTCTGGGAGTCCTTCATGTGTCTTTTGGCAAACTCTATGCAGGCTTTCATGCATCTTGCACTGAGGAGAGGCTTCTGTCGGGCCACTCGGCCATAAAGCCCCGACTGGTGGAGGGCTGCAGTGATAGTTGACTTTGTGGAACTTTCTCCCATCTCCCTACTGCATCTCTGGAGCTCAGCCACAGTGATCTTTGGGTCCTTCTTTACCTCTCTCACCAAGGCTCTTCTCCCATAATTGTTTAGTCTGGCTGGACGGCCAGGTCTAGGAAGAGTTCTGGTCGTCCCAACCTTTTTCCATTTGAGGATTATGGAGGCCACTGTGCTCTTAGGAACCTTGAGTGCTGCAGAAATTCTTTTGTAACCTTGGCCAGATCTGTGCCTTGCCACAGTTCTGTCTCTGAGCTCCTTGGGCAGTTCCTTCGACATCATGATTCTCATTTGCTCTGACATGCACTGTGAGCTGTAAGGTCTTATATAGACAGGTGTGTGCCTTTCCTAATCAAGTCCAATCAATTTAATTAAGCACAGCTGGACTCCAACGAAGGAGCAGAACCATCTCAAGGAGGATCAGAAGAAATGGACAGCATGTGAGTTAACCCTCTGGGGTCTGAGGGGGTTTTTGGGGCCTGGACAAATTTTGACATGTCCTGACATTTGTGCTTTTTTGAGTGTCTTTTAAACATATTAATGTCTAAAGTCTGATAACACTGTAATCAGCACAAAATTGGCTACAATAATATGTGAGCAGCAAGTTTATACATGATTGTGTTTTTGAGACAAAAAGTGTTTATGCATGGTTAGTGAAAAACTAACTAAAATCACTGAAATAAGACCATAAAACACAAACAGAACTTTGGTTCACAAGACTTTGGAGACGTGCATGTTGTAGGCTAAAGTGTTTACTTCAGAGTGCTGTGAATGTCATCTTGTTCACACATTCACAGTAAACAATACACTGATTTAAATTTTCTAAGACACTTTTTGTCCAGAAAGGTCATATGCAAGAGGGTGTGTCTGAGGATGAATAGTCATGTGATTTACCTGAGAACACAAAAGATGCACTGAACGACCAGACAAAGACGTGCATAATGAGCCTTTCAGTCAATGTAGATGGGACAGATTAGTGCAGCACAATACAAAACAATGAGGAGCCTAACGATCCTCATTTGAGTTAAAATCAGTGTTTTTACTCTGAGGACAAGCTAAACTGTTTGTCTCTGTGTGGAATACAAGAAGCGCTTCTTCACGTCCGTGACACGCCATCATCCAAACGCGCAGAAAAAGTGAGTAAATTCTATGATGAAGTTTGATATTTTATGTCATTTCTTGGGGGTGTGCACATATTTACCTGGTTCACCTGAGATTATTTACATGTGAACAGTGAACAGAGTACAAGGCGGGACCGCATTACCTGTAATGAGGTGAGACAGGAAAAAACGGACTTCTCCTTACGTTCATACGGATTAAATCAAAAGTGATGATTTGTTTTCGACTTGAATTGTTTCATTTAAAAGAAAACATTTCAAGCTTTCTAGCCATATATTTTTTATTTTTATGAGGCAAGTATTCGCTGAGATTCTGGTTGTTTTATTTACGGGTCTTGTGAAGAGAGATGATAGAGACAGAGAAGACAGCGAGCACACCCTGTCTACTGTGGAATGCAGATGCACCCATGGGGACTTCACATCAGATAAAGGAAGTAACTGGCCTTGGTTTGCTCAAGAGACCCCCACCCAGAACACATAGAAGACAGTTGGCAATAACAACTCCATATAGGGTAATATCATAAATTCCTTTTGGGGGGGGCGTTTAAACATTGTATAGTTTCCATCTATTGTTTAGATCTCTCTGCCTGCGTGTGTGAGTGGATCTCCGGAGACGTCTCTGTATTTTTACAATGAACCGGTGTGCCGATTCCTAACTTTCATTCCGTCCTCTTTTATATCTCCATTAATGAACTCGGGTGAAGGTCACAAGGTCTGACTTTTCAACAATTTGGGGGCTCGTCCGGTCTTGGAGGGGAAAATTGGACTGAAAAACCGTCCGAAAGATCACATTGACAGTTTCTGAGGCGCCAAACAAAAGGTAAGGCAGAAACCTATTATATTAAATTCTGCTGAATTGAACACCACTAAAACGGATACTGTCGATGTGTATTTCGGATTGGTTACAAATTGTGACGGATTGAAAGTTATAAATCGGAAGTAAAATATACAAAGAAAATACAATAAAAGAAAACTATCCGTGCGTGTGCGATTGGTGGATTAGAGTATTTAACTCTCGGGTCGTGGTGGACCCCACCAGTTCTCGACGGGGGGCTGGGTAAACTGGGTTGAAAGACCCGGGGAGCTGGGGAGACCCTGAAAAAGAAATAAAAATTCCTCAGCCATTTTCGATTGAGAGGAAAAGTGTGAGTGTAATACCTCAGCCGTGTTCGATCGGGAGGGAAACTGTGAATGCGTCTGTGCGTGTTCGATCGGCAGACGCAGTGTGAGTGTAAATCTCAGCCGTGTACGATCGGGAGATATTCGTTTGAATGTGAAATTGTGTGAAAGGCAATTAATATTGCATTATTCGATGTAGTTATTGTTATTGGACAAAGGGTGTATAAATTGTTATACGGTGCATAAGTATAATATCTGTTATAATATAGGAATATAGACGTAGGTATGGTATTAAATATAAACTGAGTGAAAGAGGTAAGTAAAGATATTTATGAGAGGCATGTGGTGAGTGAAGAGGTCAGTACGAACAGGAAGTGTCTCTGAGGGGACCTTGATTCACACTGACCACAGAAGGAGGAAGTAGAGGTGAAGTGATTCAGAGGTTGCTCCTCCCACTATTTGGCTCCCTCTAGTGGCGCCGAGCAGAATTACAGGAGAAGCTGCTGACATCCGCAGGAGGCGGGAGGTATTGCAATAGGAATTGGAAAATTGCTCCATCTGGTGGAGGAAACACCGAATTACAACTAAATACAAATAAATAAAGAAAAAATCAAAATGGATGGAGAATTTGATCATGAGATGAATAATGACAGATGGGGCCCACCAGAAAAATGGGTCGAACTGGGGATTCAAGTTGAATCTATTTTAAAGGCAGGAAGATTGACATGTAGGGAAAAGGATGCCCAGGCAGAGATGGACAAGTATAAGGAGATGCTGATGCAGCTTATAAAGGATAAAGGTAAGACACCAATGGATCATACTGCCCTTATCCCATGGCTATGGGCAAAGGCAGAACAGCACAGGCGTTGTGCCGAGGAGACTAAGAAGGATGCTGAACAGCCCTCCAGACAACCTACACCGCAGCTACAGGTAGAGAAGCCTACACAAAGGGAGAGAGACAGAGGTGAGCAAGAAGTGCTGTTAATGTTCACACCACAGGAGGGCTCTCGACCCCCTGGGTCTATACTATTATGGGCGGAAGGAAAATGGAGACCTGAGGAGGAACCTCTGGATACAGATGAACATGACACGCTGTCTTGATCTCCTCGCAGAGAGTGTGAGTCTCCAAGACAAGAGACCAGGAAGAAACCAGCAAGGACAGGCAAGGAATGGCGTCCACAGCGCTCGCCTCCGCCGAGCCAGACACTAACAGTAAGATCTGAGGAAGAGGAAGACTGGGATGTGGACAACGGAGGACCGAGCTGTGGGGGACTGAGGTCCCAGAATGATGTGTTTATGGTCCCCCTGATGGCCACCGGAGGTGGGTTTAAATACCGGCCTTACGGGTTGGGGGATGTGCAGGCTTTGGTGGACCAACGTCCCCCAGTAGCAGAGGGGGGAGGCCTGTGGCTCGGCAAATTGGACTCGCTGACCGCAGGATAGAGACTAGCTATTGGAGCCCTTAGAGCTGTGATTCAGAGATGCCTGACCAGCATGGATGCAAGAGATATAGAGAAGGCTGCGGGCACCCCCCGCAGACCGGATGAGGAGCCGTTCGCCCGGTGGGCTGGTGACCTGAGCAAGGCAATCCGCGAGAAATATCTGCTGCCAAATTCAGCAGCAGTCCCAAAGGTGACTTGGAACGTTAAAGACAACCCCAGAGTCTTCTTAGACCAGAGTAAAGAGTTGTGGATCTAACAGACAGGGTGTCACCCAGGTAAATCGGGTCCCCAAAGGGAGTGGTACCGACAGGCGGTATTGGAGGGGATCCCAGAAAAGGTCAAAATGGCTATGATTGACAATCCAGATATGCAGGGGGCTGATTCAGTGGTGTAGGAGAGACATTTGGTGCATCACCTCACCCGTGTCCAGCAGCAGATGTTGAAGGAAGGAGAGCAAAATCAGGAGCTCCAGACCCAGCTGCTGAAGCTCCAGTTGGCGGAAGCAAGGCAGAAAGTCAACGCCGAAAAGAACAAAAATAAAGAAGAGGAGGCCAAGAAGGTTATGTGGCAGTGGGGCGTGGATGCTCCGCATACTCCCGAACTGTTCCCAATACCTCCTTGGGAGCTGCAACATTACTCTCCAGGAAATAGGGGAGGATACAGGGGAGCTCCGAGGGGGGGGCGTGGGTGGAGAGGACGCGGTGGTCGTGGGGGCCCACTTAGTAGGGACTCAGCCCTATGTTTCCTCTGCTACAGAAACGATCATTGGATTAACCCTCTGGGGTCAACGCACACGCCGGCGCGTTTTGACGCATCTTTTTCTGATAAGGCCGAAACAAACTTAAATTACTCTATCAATTCTGATCGTACAGATAAAAGAAGTATATCATTCAAATCTGTAAAGGGTCTAGTTTTAGTGGTATACCATCATAGTAACAACAAAACGTGGTGCTTTTTTTAAATAAAGAAAGCCGACAGGGTGCGCTCTCGGACTTTTCTGTCTCTGCCATTTCTCTTCACAGACGCGTAAATAAAACAACCAGAATCTCAGCGAATACTTGGCTCATAAAAATAAGAATTATATGGCTAGAAAGCTTGAAATGTTTTCTTTTGAGTGAAACAATTCAAGTCGAAAACAAATCATCACTTTTGATTTAATCCGTATGAACGTAAGGAGAAGTCCGTTTTTTCCTGTCTCACCTCATTACAGGTAATGCGGTCCCGCCTTGTACTCTGTTCACTGTTCACATGTAAATAATCTCAGGTGAACCAGGTAAATATGTGCACACCCCCGAGAAATGACATAAAATATCAAACTTCATCATAGAATTTACTCACTTTTTCTGCGCGTTTGGATGATGGCGTGTCACGGACGTGAAGAAGCGCTTCTTGTATTCCACACAGAGACAAACAGTTTAGCTTGTCCTCAGAGTAAAAACACAGATTTTAACTCAAATGAGGATCGTTTGGCTCCTCATTGTTTTGTATTGTGCTGCACTAATCTGTCCCATCTACATTGACTGAAAGGCTCATTATGCACGTCTTTGTCTGGTCGTTCAGTGCATCTTTTGTGCTCTCAGGTAAATCACATGACTATTCATCCTCAGACACACCCTCTTGCATATGGCCTTTCTGGACAAAAATTGTCTTAGAAAATTTAAATCAGTGTATTGTTTACTGTGAATGTGTGAACAAGATGACATTCACAGCACTGAAGTAAACACTTTAGCCTACAACATGCTGGTCTCCAAAGTCTTGTGAACCAATGTTCTGTTTGTGTTTTATGGTCTTATTTCAGTGAGTAAAAAATTGTAGTTTTTCACTGACCATGCATAAACACTTTTTTCTCAAAAACACAATCATAGGTGCTAGAACCCTCCTCGTCACGGTGAAACACACCCATTTTACCGGTTGAGAAAAAGAGTACAGGTAAGTTCCGTATGGCACATGATCTTAGGGTCATCAATGATATATTAGTAACTTCCACCGTTCCGGTTCCCAACCCATATGTGGCTCTGGCTAACCTGGATACTAGCCAGACTTGGTTTTCTTGTATTGATCTGGCCAATGCCTTCTTCTGCCTCCCGTTGGCAGAGGAGTGTCATGACATTTTCTCTTTCACTTATCGGGGACGCCAGCTCAGGTACACCAGACTCCCTCAGGGCTTCGCTCTCTCGCCTGGTATTCTCAATCAGGTTTTGAAACAGGTGCTACATTCCTGCGCTTTGCCGGAAGGCACCACCTTAATCCAGTATGTTGATGACCTTCTGCTCGCCGCACCCTCCGTCGCGACCTGTCTCCAGGCTACGGAGTCCGTGCTGTGTCATCTAGCCGAGAGGGGCTTTAAGGTCAGCAAATCTAAACTACAAGTGTGCCGTAAACAAGTTGCCTTTTTGGGCCGACTGATTTCGCAAGCAGGGGCGGGATTATCACCTGCTCACAGGTCTACCATCCTGCACCACCCTCGGCCGGTACTGGTCAAAGATATGCTCTCCTTTCTGGGGCTCACGGGCTACAGCCGCTCTTACATTCCCGACTATGCCAACCTTACCACTCCACTTTGACAGCTAGTCAAGGAACAGGGCATGCGGAATCTTTCCGCACCGCTCGTTTGGACATCTGAGGCAGAACGGAACTTAATCTCCCTCAAGCAAGCTCTGGCAACGGCCGCAGATCTGGCTATTCCTGATTATACTCAGCCCTTCTTCTTGGATGTTTCTGTAAAGGACGCAGTTGCTAACGGCGTCCTGTTCCAGAAAAAAGGGGGAGTCAGGAGAGTGTTGATGTACACAAGTACTGCATTGGACAACATGGAAAGAAGACATCACGCCTGCACACAGCATGCTGCAGCAGTGGCGAGGATCTTACAGACGACAGCCCACATTGTCATGGGACACCCACTTAAGGTGCTCACCACTCACAGTGTGGTGGCTTATGTAAATTCCCAGACATTCACACTCTCCTCCCTCAGACAACAAAGGTTGAGTAGGATTCTGGAGGAACCACATATCTCATATACACATGAAGGTATTAACATGGCAGACAGGATTGGGATGGGACAGGCCCACAGGTGCGAGGAAAAAGTCCTGAAAGAGGAACAAGTGCGCCCGGATCTGCAGGCCACGCCACTGCAGGACGCACGTGACCTCTACACGGATGGCTGCTGCTTCAGAGATGAGAAAGAGGGGTTGAGGGCTGCTTATGCGGTGGTGGAAGACACAGGAGGGGAGTTGCAGGTAAGGGTGGCAGAAAGGCTGGAAGGACAACATTCGGCACAGAGGGCAGAACTGATGGCCGTGGTGGCAGCTCTGAAATTGGGCAAGGGCCAAAAGGTGAACATCTTCACAGACTCAGCATATGCGACAGGAGCCGTACATGTTGAATTAGGACAATGGCTTAGAGCAGGGTTCCTAACAGCGTCTAATCAGCCCATCAAACAGGAGAAAGAGATGAGAGAACTAGTAGATGCCCTCTTGGAACCACTAGCTGTGGCAGTGATCAAGTGTAAGGGACACGATCAGTCCAACAGCCCTACGGCAAAAGGAAATCAGGCTGCAGACCAAGCAGCCAAGGAAGCAGCGGGATACCAAGTTAAATTAATGCTGCTGGATGTGAGGCAAGAGATTAAAGAAAGACTTAACTTGGAGGAACTCAAGAGACTGCAAAAGGGGGCATCCCCGCAAGAGAGAAGTCTTTGGAAAGAGAGAGGGGCTACTGAGGTACAAGGATTGTGGAGGGGGCCGGATGGTCGTCCCATACTTCTTCCCCGAATCAGGAGGACAGCCCTCTTGGAAGCTCACGGGGTGGGGCATGTTGGTACAGCCCAAATGTTGAAGAACTTAGAGCAATGGTGGCATCCATATCTCAAAGATATGGCTAAAGAGCTGGTCAGGGAATGTGACATTTGTACTAAGTACAACACCAGACCCACAGTGAAACCAGAGATCGGTAGGTATCCACTCGTCACCAGGCCTGGACGAGAGATTGTCATTGATTTCACAGATATGGGCACCACCGTTCGAGGGTACAGGTACGTACTGATGTGTGTGGATGCGTATTCAGGGTGGCCAGAAGCGTGGCCCGCCAAAAGGGAAGATGGTAAAACGGTTATTAAATGTTTGATAAATCATTACATCCCAGAGAAAATTAGGTCAGATAATGGGACACATTTCAAGAATCAGGATTTGCAGAAGGTGGAGGCCATGATGGGGTTGAAACATGGGTTTGGAACGGTGTATCATCCACAGTCTCAAGGAAAGGTGGAAAGGATGAATCAAACTGTAAAAACCAAATTGGCAAAAATCTGTGCACAGACTAAATTGAACTGGGTTGATGCATTGCCATTGGCACTCATGTCCATACGCTGTTCTGTTAACTGATCCACTGGGTTTACCCCTTTCGAACTCCAAACAGGGAGACCTTTTCCAGGGCCCCATACCATTAGCCCAGTAACCACAGTAGAGAATGAGGGTCTGTCAGCCAAAGCATATTTTAACTTTCTGCAAGCTCTCGTTTCAGCTTTCTCCCATCAGGTGGTGGACCAGCAGGGCGACGGAACACAAACTTAACCCGACGCCGACTGGGTGCTGCTGAAGGTGATAAAAAGGAAGTGGTCAGAGCCACGGTGGACAGGACCCTATCAGGTGACAGAGAGAACATCCCACGCAGTGAGGTTAAAGGGGAAAGGAGATACCTGGTACCACTGGTCGCAGTGTGCACCAGGAGAACGCCATCCAGATCTTTGACCGAGGTCCAGGAGGACCTGCTACAACATACCTCTGTCTCGGCTGAGGCAGAGAAGGACCCTCCTCAGAAAGGGGCAGAAAAATCCCCGGGGAGTGAGTCAGGTACTGAGGTAGTCCACCCTCAGTCCGAAGAAAGAAGAAGCCGTCCGAGAGGGAGGGGGTGAAAAAGAGCACCCCTCTCCAACAAGAGGTATGCCCAGCCTCCAGCCGACGAATCAGAGCGCAGAGGGAGGCAGCGTCGAGGGATTGTTGGTTGTGATTTTGAGTGGTAGTTTTAGCCATTGATTTATTTAGTTTATTGTGTATGCTTAGCCATTATTAGATAGTTTAGTTAACAATTGGGGAGTTAAAGCGGAGAAGGTATTGGGGGTCCTTACGACCCTGACTGTAATGATTGTTGACTGTAGTAGTTTCTATTGCTGTGTTTGTAGGGGTCTTAGTCACCTGTGGGTGCTGCTTCATTCCATGTCTGCGTTCCCTCGCAGTTAGACTTATATCGTCTACTTTAGAGAAACACGACCCGAAAGTTCTGATGCCCTTATTGGCCCAGGGCTCAGATGACGACAGTGATGACCTAGACGGGGTACAGCTCTGAGAGATGTGATCTCCTAAGGGAGATCAAGAGAGGGATAGCAAAATTCCAATTTGTTTAGATGGGCTCTTAGGAGAGCCCAAAAGGGGGACTTGTGGAATGCAGATGCACACATGGGGACTTCACATAAGATAAAGGAAGTAACTGGCCTTGGTTTGCTCAAGTGACCCCCACCCAGAACACATAGAAGACAGTTGGCAATAACAACTCCATATAGGGTAATATCATAAATTCCTTTTAGTGGGGCGTTTAAACATTGTATAGTTTCCATCTATTGTTTAGATCTCTCTGCCTGCGTGTGTGAGTGGATCTCTGGAGACGTCTCTGTATTTTTACAATAAACCGGTGTGCCGATTCCTAACTTACACTCCGTCCTCTTTTATCTCTCCATTAATGAACTCGGGTGAAGGTCACAAGGTCTGACTTTTCAACACTACTTTCTTAATTTTACAGAAGCACAGCGATTTGTTGTTATTATGAGTGTATACAACTAAAACTAGACCCTTTACAGATTCGAATGATATATTACTTTTATCTGTACGATCAAAATTGATAGAGTAATTTAAGTTTCTTTTGGCGTTATCAGGAGAAGATGCCACAAAACACGCCGGCGCTTTCGTCCACCCCTGAGGGTTAAGGAGCTCTGAGACAAATTGTGTCATAGAGTTTCCTTCTTCCCCCTCTGCAACTCCAAAGATTCAAATGTCATTCCTTCTTGATCTGGACTCTAAATCCTTTAGTTTTTGCTGCAGAGTTCTCTGGTGCTTCAAGGCTGTTGTCAGAGCTGTAGTAAATGCAGGTTTTTGCCTTCTCCACGCGCTCCTTCAGACCCTGTATTTCCTCAGTCAAATGGAGTTTGCTGTTTACCTGTTGCTGTAGGGAATTAATGTTTTTTCTCAGGTTATCGCTGTCTCCTTTGTCGTTTTTCAGTTCTGTTATCGCTGCAAGCAGGTCTTTTGGTGTTATGTTTATTCCGGGGCTCCACTTGAGAAGCTGCTAGCTAGCGGCACCTGCCTGTTAGATTTGGTTGCTGAGCTTGCTCTTTCTTTATTTTTTGCTATTTTTTCTTTTATCTAATGTGTTTTATCTTACCGTGTTTCTATTTCCAATAATCTGCGTATTATTTCCTCTATTTCTGAAGTAGAGAGTTTCTAACAATTATTCAAGTCTAAGTGCAAGTAATCTTCTATTCCCTTTGCCATCTGCCAGCCAGAAGTGTCCCCGGGAAAGACCCAGGACATGCTGGCTAGCCTGGAAACACCTCAGTGTCCCCCCAGAAGAGCTGGAGGAGGTGTCCAGAGAAAAGGAAGTCTGGGCATTGTAAGTGCGTTGGTTTTTCTGCAGTGAGGACTCTTCACAGTAACTCAATTTAGTAGATTTATTTGCATTGAAGAATCATGAACATGTACATGGACCTCTCTTTGTTCGGGACATCACAGTCTGCAAGCAGTTATCTGCAACCGACCGACAAAGAGAAGATGCCTATCCTTTACATTACACAAACTTATATATGAAAATGTGTGACTATCTGATTGGTCTATACTGATGGGGGAAACTGTGGTTTTAAACTTAGTTCCCCCTTGATTGGAGCGTAGTCCATTTCGAATCATTTTCGTCATCCAATCCCGTGGGACAGCGCCCATATGTGAAATCAAAAGAATTCCGTTACTGACTGTTTCTAGGTACCCCTCATTGTGCAGGTGTTTAACCGCTAACTCACGTTTACCAGGTCAACGGTTTCTGGGGGGTCACTTGTACTATTCTATCACAATTACTATACCATTCTCAAAGCTACATTCTTTTACAAGCAGTTGATAGAAAGCATATAATAACTTTTAATCCTTATAGCATCCCTGCTTAGGCAACTGCCCATTTATAAAAATAAATATCATTACATGCATCTAGATTCCATGGTTTACATTTCCATATAACTAAAATAACACAGAACTGCACAGTTATCCAGATGCCCATACATAGAAAAGAGGTGTCAAATCAACATATTCCACATCTTAACATGTGACTGAAATTGAACAAATGACGGAAAGCCTGGAAAATGTACTTACTAGATTTGCGTAATTACTTTTATGTTATTTTTTTTACCTCTTCCTGAATTATTAAGCCCAATATAATATTCTCTTAAGCGGCAGAGATTTATGTTGGTATTTGTGTCTGGTGCATGTTGTTAAATTATTGTTTTAGTAGCCAAAATACTAAGTACTTCTTCTCATTTTTAATCTGTTTGGGAGGCAGGAGGGAGTTTTATTTATTTTTTTCTGGGGCAGGCAACCAAAAATACGTTCACACAGACTGACAAGAATAGAAAAACATGCACCACACTCATACACAACTTCGAACAAAGGGATACACTCAGTGTTTCTCTAATGCAGTAGTTTTTAATTTCTCTCCCACCAGCTAGTCGTCACTGACAGTGGAAATAAATGAAATTATCACCCCCTGATTCAAATACAAGGACACAGAGTCATTCACATCTCTCGTCTTCTATTCCCTTTCTCACTCCTAAGCAGCCACTCATAACAGCCTGCAGGCTGCTGTGGTGGTGGTGCATTTCTAAAAGTCAGTATCTGTAGTTTTACTGTATGTGTGCATCATATGGGCTAATAATTACCAAATCACCCTCAGAGGAGAAAAACAGTGCTACTCCAAAAGTTTATTAACATCTGTACAGTGCTTGCGCTTAAGTCCTAAATCCAAGTCCTACACAGTTTTGTTTCCTAAACATTTAAAATTGTTATCAGCAGGTGAACTGAATGTGTTTACATCCAAAATATGTCATGGATAATAATCATTGGATAAAGTTTCAGAGGAAAGGGTGCCTTTTGAAAAGTGTTTCCTTATCCTGTCTCCTGATATTTTTCTTGTTTGCATGTTTTTTGGGGTTTTTTTTCATCTTATATTGGAAGGACCCTCTATTTAGGCACGGGATGCTGACTTATGCATTTAGCTTTAACCATCACTAACATGATCACAAAGTCTATGCTAACAACCTGATGCAAAGCAGGTGAACCATGTTCATCATTGTAGTTAGCTTGTTAGCCTATCATTTGGTAAATAGCCACAAAATCAAAGTACAGATAAAGCGAATGAACATGTTTAAATGCTTGCTATTTTTTAAAAAAATATACCAAAAATAGCACTAAATAGAAGTCAGGGAATCTCCAAAGTTATTGTAATTGAGCAGGTCTTTCATTACAACCAATCCCACAGTTCTGTAGAATTGGCATTAATGGAAAAGTCAGGAGATTATTAAATTCATTAAGATTCCTTCTCCAGGAACCATGAATGTCTGTACACAATTTCTTGGCATCTATTTCACTCTGGATCACTTCATAGGGTAACTTTAACTTCATAGATTTATTCTGTTTATGTACAGTATCTTCTAGACCTGAGTTAGTACCATTGTTTTTATGGACTGATGCAGTATATAAACTGAAAATCTTGTTTGCACCATTGACCTCACATTATGTCATTGAAAAGCAGGTGTAGGGAATACGTGCAAGTAGAGCTTCTTGATGAAATAATACATAAATGTATTAAAAATGATGATTATTCGATATCTGCTGTATTGTGAATCATTGTTATTGTATGGGTGGTTGTGTAATAGCAGGTTACCTGAAACAGGATTACTGAAATCCTATTATGTGATGAGTCACCGCTATTTTATTAGTGCTGACTAAACAGCAGGTTGACACACCAAGTCGTGTTAACTATTATTTAATATTAATTTAAGTTTGATACTTTAAGATTTAGTGCAAAGTGATGAAGTTGGATTGTTCCATGGTTTTAAGCATTACGTTAATATTTGTGTGTGAGAGAGAGTGAGAGCAAGCTTTAGCACTGGTGTTGACCCACCAACTATGCTATTGTAATTAAGGACCGAGCGTTATCATAAATCTCTGTGTGTTATACTGGGGGCTCATTCAGGCTGATTAAAAAATATGTATAGTATATTTTACAGATTAATCACCAGATTAATCATCTCCTTAGTAATGCCCAAACATTATATGCACATTGAAGTGAAAGACACGTTTTAATCATGTACGTATTGCAGTGTAATCAAGTATGTGAACAGTTCTAGGCTTTGCTGGTGCAGGTTAGGGTCAGATGCCTGTCCAGCCCCCATTGATTCTGTTGTTGTGGTCTTTGTACCATGATAATCTTAAGTGAATGCAATGGATTATTTTAGGCTGGCTACATGTCAGTGATCCAGATTGAGGCTTGTCACAACCAGTTATTAAATAATCCTCAAGTCTGTGGTGTCCATACAATTATTTTCCTGCAAGTTCTTGAATCATAAATATCAAACATGATTGATATTTACAAGTCGAGATCATGAAGGTCCAATTGAATACACATCCTGACACTGAGCACCCTGGGAAGCATCATCAACCAGATCTTGAAACTGAGTAATGGCAACTGGACTTTTAGTTTTTAGGTCAAAACGTTTCATGTTTTCACAACTCACCCAAGTGGCATCTTCAGTCTCAACTGAACTTCAGAGTGAAGAAGCCACTTGGACTGGTGGTGAAACATTTCAACTTAAACAACTAGTCCAGTTGCCATGACTCAAAACATGGAATAAAGAACATAAACAGAACAAATGATGCTTCCCAAGCTGCTCAGTCTCAGGATATTCTGCGTATTCAATAAGAGCCTAACTTCACCTAGACGGCTGAGAGTCTTCACAGGCATATTTCAGCTCATCAACCAGATGTTGTGTACTTTTACAGCTCAGAAACATGATAGCACCAAAACTTCTTCTCAACCAGCCATTTCACCCATTTTCGTTTTCTCCTTGTTTTTTGCTGCAAAACAGAACACATCCCAGCATCTTGCTTGGATATCCTGTTTGGGACTCTTATTTTGTTACTTCTTGTGTTGCCGTAGACTATGTTTGTCTGCTTTGTTTTTCTTATTGACCTTCATTGATTTTTCCTGTTTCCTATTAGCTCCTCTGTGCATATATACCTGCCATTGTTCCTTTGTTTCCTTTGTTGAGTTGCCCTCTGAATTTCCCTGCTGTATTCCTGTTTAATCAAGGTGAATTTACCTGTTTAGCTACCTAGTTCAGCAGTTTCCATTTACACTTCATAGTGCTTTCCATACAGTTATTGCCGTCTTATTCTGTTTGTTCCCTACAGTTTTGGACTTTCTTGTTTGTCCTGGTCTTTGTTCTGTTTATGTTCTTTATTCCATGTTTTTCTGTGGACACTTGTAGTTGGTTTTCTTGAGTCATGAACATAACCTCACCCTGCCTAGTCTGTCCTGCATGTTAGCATTTGAGCCCTGTTTGTAGTATGACATGACAAAATCAACTGACACTGATTGTCCCTCATATTTGTTTTTCTTCTGAAGCCACATTTAATTATAAGAACGTGAAATTTTGCGCCTGTGAAATTGCCAACATGAAACCCTTCCTACAAACAGCAGGGTTGTGTTCTCCCAGTTCTTATATGTGGGACCTCCAACATATTTTTATATCACTGAACGTTTGAAAATCATCTCGTGTGTAGCCAGCCTTATAGAACATGAAGGATGAGAGTCAAACCAATGCAAGCAAAAGGGTATTTACATATATATGCCAAGGTCTGTTATACAGCATGCTACACTGTGGGTGAGAAGAGGCTTCAGTCTGGATTGTGCAGCGATGTTATCACTACACACCTCTCAAGCATTTTAACATCACACCTTATCTTTGACCTTTTTGAGACTCTGAACTGAGAGTTCACATTATGTGTGCCTAATAGCAACCCCTTTTAATTTTAACTGTATCTTAATGTGGAGTAAATGCTTACTCTTTCAACTGACCTTTCATAACTACACTGCACAGTTACTGTTACTGTTAAAATGTACATTGTAATTGTACAAAAAATCTATTGTGTTTGCACTTTTTTGGCAAGTAGTGAAGTAGACACACTTCGTAGACAAAACCAGACAGTAGTTTTTCTTTGCTAATTTGTAATTTGTTGGTAATGGTTATAGGAATTCAAACAAAAGCAGAAGTCATTTAAAGGAGGCATAAAATGTATGATTACCACCTATTTTCAATATGGAAAGCTTCCTACTTTTTTTCAGTGTACCACAGACTGGGCTGCTGTAATTTCCTGGGGAAAAACCTTAGCTATTTCAGAAATATTCTAAAACAACATCTGTGTGGTCAAGCAGTTATTCAAGAATTATTAAGAAGCTGTTTTAGTTAGACATCTGACAATTCATACTTTTGGACTAGTTTTTGGAATTTCATGCCATCTTGTGCTGTCTCACTAAGTTGACTTAGAGCATTATGCAGAAAAATGTGTTGTTTTGGCAAATGATCACATTTGTTTGCTGCCTTAACTGTTGTGCAAAAAGTGACTTCTGTTGAGAAATATGTCCTTGGATGATTGAGTATACTCCTACTGAGCTTTATCTAGACAGAATCTCTCAAATGGATAAAAAAGTACAGTAAGACTATCACATGCCCTACAACACATTTTTGCAAATGCACAAAACTTACCTGGACAAATATGTAGGTGTATGATGCAAGCAGAGAAATGCATTTCCTCTATTTCTCACAGACACACAAGTACACAACACTTCAGTAATCTTCAAGATGGCAGAGGGTTGAGAAGATTAAAGAAAGACTAACTGTGAAGTTTCAATTCTGTCTTCTCTGATAAAGATCATTCCTAGGAGCTATCAGAAGAGAGAGAAAGGGAGGAGGGATTGCTGGTGAAGAGGGAGGCAAAGAATGTGTAGAAATTTACTGTTTCTGTGTCACAGGTGACATTGACAATATTGTTCTAAAATAGATACTCACACAATAGAGAAATAGAAACATGAGGAGACAGGGTAGATGAAGGAGAAAATGAGAATCTAATCTAAGATGAATGATGACAAAAAATGGGGAGTATTAAAGAAAAAAAACTATTAAACATCTGTGATACGTGCAAAATGACTCATTGTAGTGTCACTTTGCTATAACTGCTGTTATTTAATTTCAAGATTTTCTACTGCTCTTGCAGGATATGGCATACAAGTGTTTCCTTTCTCTGAGGCACATGTGAAGCTTACATTTAATTTTAAATAGTGACCAGAGGCAGTGACAAAGTGAGAGTGAAGTATAGAAAGAGAGTGAGTAAAGTAAATGCTACATTACATGTTAGGCTTCAGGCTGATATTGTGATTTAAAGCACGTCAAAGTGAAGGCAAGAGCAGAAAACTTATCAATTCCCAAATGAGAACTATTATTCAAAGAATGACTTTTTCAAAAAACAGTTGGCATGATAAAGGCTGTCTAAGGATAAGATAATACTATGATGATATCAGCACAAAACATTCTTATAGCACATGCTTTAGTGGTACATGCTTTCTTTTCAGAAAGGCTGATGAAACAAATGCTTCTAATATTTGCATACCAGCAATGGATAGAAAAACACATTGATGCTTTTTTTTCCCTTTTGCTGATCACCTGCAGTTGCATTTAAGTTCGGCACTATGGCCACAGTCTTACTGTGAGAAACCCTAACAGGAAAGGGGATGATGCCTTTTGAGTTGGTTTATGACTTTTACTGTTATTCATCAGTGCACAAAGGGATGAACGTAACTGACAGTAGCATAACAGTGAAAGATGTATTAATTAAAAACATTAGCAGAGAGCAGTATTATGGTGGCATGATTTTGTTGAACTGATTAATGGAAATTATATAGAATTTCCAAAAAAAAAAAAATAAAGTGGCGACAGATCAAAAAAAAAAATTTGATATATAAATATGAAAAAACATTAGTAGGGAAAATTAAGAATAAAAGCTTGTATCTACTGTAATATTGTTTGTTAAAAAAAAAAAAAAAGATTCTCTGTAGATAACACGTTAGAATTTAGAGACAATTTACTGTCAACTTAAAATCCTGGATCACCAGCTTAACCACCAACAATAGAAAAGCCTGCAGTGGTTAGAACTGCAGCTCCCTAGATGAAATGGAACAAATCAAGACTAAAATGGAGACGGAAACTGACTTATGAACGGGCAGAGAGACAACAGCAGCAGCTGAGGCTGGAGGAAGGAGAAAGAAAAAGAAATCCAGAGAAAGAAATAGAAGTCTTGGCTTGATGATTCATTTACGTGCTTAAACCTATTTTACACCACCGCCCCATTCATTCCGCAGCAACAATAGGCAGTAATTTACCATGTGTTGATAAATTACATGGCTCTGTACGCAAGCAGCATACACCGCTGTGGTATTAAGAGAAAAGGCAAATGCTACTCAAAAAGAAGAAGGATAAAGGATTGAGGGATAGAGGGCAAGAGGTTGGTAAATGGAGGGATAGGAAAAAAATAGTGTAGCACTAACAATTGTGCTTGGAGAGAAAAAAAACAATGGCCAACAGAGCACTGTAATGTGAACCAGAAAAAGGGAGCAATGAGGCGAATGCCACATGTCGATAAAGAAGGAAAACAGTAATGTACGGAGAGATTAAAAAAAGGCAGGTGGTTGACTGTTAATCTGAAAAAGAAAACAAAGAGGAGAATGAGAAGGAGAAGCTATGCCAAATTGTGGGGGTGTGCTAATTACTAACTACTCACTACAGTACCAGAAACATCAAAGTGTGAGAGACAACAGGGACTATTTCAAATCCAACTGTGTTTTGGAATCCCCCCACGCACTTAGGAGAGTTTAGGAAGGAGGAGGGGAGGAAGCGTCTTTTGGTTGGGGCATTCTGTGCGTGTGAGGCCTGGTTGTGTGTCCCAAACTCTGGAAGGTCATGTCTTGGTATCCATGGTCATGGCCTACTTCTCTCCCACATTGTTTCTGCTATTCTGCTACTCACTAATAACAAGAAGGGAGAACAGGAGATGGTAAGGGTTAGAAAAATGCTGTAAATTGATGGGAATGTAAAAACTATATCATTATTTACTGCAAGCCAAATAAATGGCAAGGTGTAACTGCTTTTGTCAGAGTGAATCCCTGAAAACTTTAACCCATCTAAATCTAGTATATTCTCTATAGATACAATATCTAATCAAACTGAAAGCAAATACAATGCACTACATACTGACATTTTAATCTATCAGATGGCTGGACTATAGATAACAGGTTTGCAAAAATTCACAGCCTCCCCCAAATGAGACTGTGATGAGTGCTTCAGTAAAGGTCTAAATCTGTCATTACAACAATACTGCCAGCTATACTTTCTCAGCAGCTCTTCACAGTGTGCCAGTGCATTGTTTTCCCTGTGGTTAAGGAGTTGTTGTTATATGAAAATCTGGGAAAAAATCCAAAATGGGCCTGAGAACATGTCTTACAGTGTATGAAATGCATGTAGTCTTTTTTAAGAGACTTAGAATGATCACATAAAGGTCTGTTAAGCTGAAAACACACTCCATTCTATAAAGATTTATTTTGGTCTTTATAACCATTATGGTTATGGTTTCTAGCTTCATCAAAGCTTCATCTTGTTTTTATTTATTTATTACTTATGGCCTTGGGAGTGCTTTATTCATTTGTTAGGTTACTTTTGTGTCTGCAACTGATGCCCTTGACATCAGGTTTTCATTTGGTACATCATATTGCTGAAATAACTTCATGTCTTATTGCATAAGTGCTTGGCACATTTTCTTCTCGTTACATTGCCTGTTTTATTTTAATTATTTAATATATCTGTATACTGCCATCCTTAAAGTGTCAGTTCATGCAATTCTTTGTTGCCAGTTTATTAGGTACAAGTACAGGGGTTGGACAATGAAACTGAAACGCCTGGTGACCAAAGGTTTGGCTATAGCAGCCCGGCCATGGATATTGACCCTGTGGAGCTCCCGACGAACAGTTTTGGTGGAAACAGGAGAGTTGAGGTGCACATTTAATTCTGAAGTGAGTTCGGCAGCTGTGGTTTTATGTTTTTTGGATACAATCCGGGTTAGCACCCGGACATCCCTTTCAGACAGCTTCCTCTTGAGTCCACAGTTACTCCTGTTCGATGTGGTTCGTCCTTCTTGGTGGTATGCTGACATTACCCTGGATACCGTGGCTCTTGATACATCACAGAGACTTGCTGTCTTGGTCACAGATGCGCCAGTGAGATGCGCACCAACAATTTGTCCTCTTTTGAACTCTGATATGTCACCCATAATGTTGTGTGCACTGCAATATTTTAAGCAAAACTGTGCTATTACTCTGCTAATTAAACCTTCACACTCTGCTCTTACTGGTGGAATGTGCAATCAATGAAGATTGGCCACCAGGCTGGTCAAATTTAGCCATGAAACCTCCAACACTAAATTGGCCAGTGTTTCAGAATCATTGTCCAACCCCTGTAGTTAAAACTAATGCAATCTAAAGACACCAGCATACTTCAACAGAACTCCATGTTGGCTTGTTGAAAAACTTCAGAAGAGAAATGAAGCAGGCTTTGACCTTCCCTCTGTAGTTCTTTTTGTATTTTTGTCACTTTTATAACTTTGTGCAATTCTGCATGCCTTTTTATCAAAACACCACTATAAAAACTATACATTAAAAATTGTATTTGAAACATATGCGCTATACATTGCTTATATGCAACCACTGTAAAGAACCATTGCTTTCAGAAACTCTCAATTAGCTATCACTTTTTGATAGCTAGTCCAACCAGTCATGCTTTATGATACTTAGCCTGACCCACTAACCTTACTTCTGACCACTGCTTATAGCTGAGCTTCCATGTGTTGCAGTCCTTTGAGAGTCCACTGTCTTTTGCAGCAGCCTTTTAGTGTGTTGGCAGTAGATTATCACACAGCGCCCACTTTGCAGTTTGGGAGATCAAGTACACAATAATTGATGCAGATAGTGTACATACACATCAAACAAGAAGACTGTTGCTGTACAAACTATCCTATGAGTTATATACGTTATGTGCTTGTAATGTTTTATATTAGTGAGCACTACATGACAATACTGTTCCTTGTTCATTTTATCTTTTTGAAAATAAAATAACTTCAATTGTGAACTTGTACACGGATACAATACTAATTTCAGTCAGTGACAGTGCTATGGGTATTATACTCAATTTGAACTTTTCATACTCTGCAGTGTGCCCAAATCACCATTTATTTTGAGACATTTTACCTCAAATGATAATATGTGGATCAGTCTGAACTCTGCCAATCCAGATAATTAGTGTTCTTCATCATCTCTTTGCATGGCAAAGAACTGCTTGGGAAATGAATGATCATTAGAAATTAATTTAATTTTCAGATTTGGTAGTAACTGTCTGACACTTTCCATAAGTAATGTAATTTTATGTGGCTTGGGTTATTAAATTCCAGAATCTCACTGAAAATCACACAGTATATACAATACCACATTACAGACCAAATATAAATAATGACAGTTCCTGTATGATGATGGATTTCAGAATCTCCATTTTTTTTATTTATAGAGAACATGTAAAGAGCTCAGCATCCGTCAAAACAGCATGTACAATTAAGCCTAATGCATACTTTTCAGTGACCTTTGTCAGTGTTAATGACCATTCATTCTCTTGAAAGTGTAAATACACAGGTGCATCTCAATAACTTTGAATATTATCAAAAAGTTGATTTATTTCAGTATTTCAATTCAAAAAGTGAAACTCACAATACATAGATTCATTACACACAGATATATTTCAAGTGTTTCTTTTAATTTGATTATTATTACTTTGATTATTATAACTTACAGCTACAGTATCTCAAATAATTAGAACATTATGTAAAACCAATAAAATAAAAAGATAATTAATACAGAAATGTTGGACTACTGAAAAGTATGAACATGTACAGCACTCAATACTTGGTCAGGGCTCCTCTTTTATGAGTTACTGCAGCAATGCAGCGTGACATGGAGATGATCAGTCTGTGGCACTGCTGAGGTGTTATGGATACCCAGGTTTTTCTGATAGCGGCCTTCAGCTCTTCTGCATTGTGTCTAGTGTCTCGCATCTTCCTCTTAACAATACCCCATAGATTCTGTATGGGGTTTAGGTCAGACAAGTTTCCTGGCCAATCAAGCACAGAGATACCATGGTCCTTAAACCAGGTATTGGTACTTTTGACAAGTACAGAGAAAATGGGAAGCATATTTTAGTGCACCGCACACGTAAACAGTTCTCCATTATTTTTAGACAAACTGTTCTGTATTATGTGAATGTATGTGGCGAGGAGATCGCCATTGTCGCCTTTTAAATATGAGGATGGACAGTTCAAAGGATTAGCTATGTGATGGAGAGGGGGGAGAAAAAGAATTTCTGTGTTGACAAGTTCAGCTATGTTCTCTTCACACCCGCATGCGCAGGGTTTTTAAGAAAATGGTCATAGGCCTAAAATGGTTGACACCGCTTGACAGGACACTACGCAATACCATAGAAGAGTATTTTGTGAAAGTTAGGGAACAGTTTGTTATTTAGCAAACCTCATTTTTTGAAATTTTGAAATTTTGTGCACAGAGCAGCATAGTGGAACTGTCTTAAGCAGGCAATTGGGTGGGCTTTAAGTGTCTTTATACAGTCAAAATCTAAAAATTAGACCAGGCTTCTTACTGAGACTGGTCTTTATATGTCCAAACCCCTAACCAGACTGGGCCTGCAAACGGGACTGGTGTCATTTCGAGCTATAACTTGAAGTTTTACAGTAGTTGTTGCTGCAGACATGTTTAGTTCAGTCTACCATTTTAAAGACAGGGAAGCACACTTACTAACCCAAGATGCATTGCCAGAATACAGCTCTTAGTAGGTACTATAATATTTCATAGTAATGTTAAAGATAAAAGCATGTTGATCAGTATTTAGGCAATTTCTGGTAACTTTATGGTTACGTAAAAACCAAGTTTGGGCTTCCGGATGTGGCTCATCTTGACATTTTCGATGAAACTGACAAAGCAGTTGATGAAGACATTTTTCTTGAGTTATTGGAGGCCCATCTAGACCTATGCCTGACAGTATCAGAAGGTAGGTGTTCATAAAAACTTATTTTGTCAGTGCATAGCCCAGTTAGCCTGATGCATCAGCTGCTTGCACATCATTTCACTTTGTGCAAAGGGTCTGAGACCTATCCATTTGGATACGTTTGCTTCCCGGTGGGCAGATACTTTCTGCTTCAACCAATCGCTACTGCTTGGTCATGACTTATGTTACACGCTGGAACCAGAGCAATAGAGAATACTTGTACAAAAATAATTTTTTTGAGTACGAAATATTTTTACAAGCACAAAACTTTGTTACAGGCACAAAAAACTTTGGGCGAGGATTTTATACCACACTCCCTCTGTTTGCTGATTGGCCAGGCATAGAATCGAGCAAACGAAACGATATAGGTCTCAGACGCTTTGCACAAAGTGAAACGATGTGCAAGCGGCTGATATATCAGGCTATAGCCCAGTCAGAGAAAGCCAAGTTTTTGCTCCTTGATGCAGATGATATTGACCTTTCTTTATGTAATGCACATTGCAGTGGACAGGGAGGTCATATTTGTGTAGAATGTTGTCTTTTACTTAACAACTTGGCAACTGTTGTATATTGTTAATGTTAACAACTGGATTAATAAAAGTTAACCAAAGGGTCTCTTGTAAAGATTTTTCTCCTTTAGCCCATTCAACACCATCTTCCCTCTTCACCATACAGTATCTTCCCTCACAGATACCATATCACTATCATCAAGTGACGGTGACCTAAGGAAACAGGCCACAGGCCGCAGTGGATCCAGCAAAGATGACATGGGCAGTTCTGCAGTAAAGGTTCCTCTGCCAGAGGCTGCAAAAGAGGTAAGTAAAAAGTAGAAAATATCTTACATTTTTGAGTTGACACCATTTATAATACTAAATTAAAATTCTTACCAATTAAAACGTGTGGTTCCCAACTTGCCTGTCATGAAAGTAAATGTCATTGATTTGCTCCTTGTTTAGAAAAGATGTTTATTTTTCACTTCGTTTTTGGCATTCCTCTTAACTTTCACCTTTACCTAGAAACATGATGTGGTATGTGTTTTTTCTTATGATTTTACATAATAGAATTCAACACCAAAAACTATTTTTCCCTTTTATATGAGCAGATGGTTGAAAACGCCTTGCATAGGAAGCCTGGTGGAGAGAATATTCTTGAAGAATACAGGGAAGAAAATTCACTGGGCCACCGCACTCAGAGACAGCTTATCAACATATTGGCAAGTGATATGACTGAGAGACATGGGAAAGAGATAACAAAGTTAATAGGAAAGTAATGAAGGGCCGTATACTGTATTCTTGTATACTGTAACTTCGGAAAGTAAAATTCACTCAAAATTGTCTTTTCTCTATAGCAGGATTCCTTCCTGTCAACAAAGAGAGACGTATGCCCTAGGAATTATTACCCTCCTTCCTTCTCTGAAGGATCCCTTTTCTCCAAAAGACTATGTAAGTTATGCAATAATAGTATGAAATCAGCACAGATTAGTTTTAGTTTTCATCATGAAATGACTGCAATAGCTAAAAACTTTATAATTTCATAAAGAAATAATTTCAAAATTCTGCCGTTTAGAATTAATTTCTTTTTGATAGTGACAATTAATATACTGTCATGTAAATGTATTTAAAATTGTGGAGTAAATTAGTTAGTATATATATTCAATGCAAAATCAGAATCAATCAATCAATGATAGGGCCCTGATTAGAATTTGAAAAAAGAAAACCTGTTGCATAACTAATAGATATTTTGTATCCTTTTACTGAATCTGCATGTGCTGTAAGATCATTTTTGATGTTCAGTTTCTTTGTTTAAATGTAACAGGAGCATTTCTACGATGGGGTGAAAGGCACTGGATATTTAGCGTGGCTCCTCAAGACCATGTCCAGGGCTACAATTAAACAACCAGCGAAGGAAGCCTCAGTGCCAAAGATCAGCAACCACACTGCCTCAGCAGCTTGAAGGAGATGCCTGTATGGAGGCCATTTCATTTCTTATTCATTCTCGTGATGAAGCAAGTGTATTGCAGAAGATGAAGATTACATTCCAACATCGCCAGGATCTGGTGTTCAAAACATTTCCACGCTTTTTGGACGTCAAAGGGCTAGTGAGTCGTACATTTGTCATTTTCAACTCTGGTCTTTTATCAATGTTTTGCTCAATTGGATGTTTTTGAAGATATTTGTGCTGAAGAAGGTTAACTTACGGACCCTTTCAAGACAGTTCTATTATCAGCATCAAAGTTGTTCCCACAGGGTTTCCTGTTTAACATTTGTTGAATACTCACATGTTTTACACAGGTCCGTTGATGAGGAAGTACACAGAGGCGGCTGGGTGGTTCAGCTGATTACAGGTTTTATTAAAACTATACAGAGCACTCTGGAGATCAACCCTCATGTGGCACACGGAGAGATCTGAGCTCTAGGCGAAATCTATAGAATGTATATACCTTGTAACTTGGCCACCGCCCTACATACCAGTACTTTTCCACAAAAGGAATTCGGACTATTACCATATATGGAGTTGTTATTCCCTTTTACCTTCCCTCATAGTAAAGACATAGTGAAGAGCGGTGACCCTGTCACGTGTCTAAACATATAGGATTACACTATACTGCAATACTATTCACAGAGTGTGTCTGCATTCCCACAATTCCCCCTTTTGGGCTCTCCTAAGAGCCCACCCCTACTGTGTAAATGTCAAAATTTGATATCCCCCTTTTGATCTCCCCTAGGAGATCACATATCAATAGGCCTTAGTATGGCAACACCACTATTTACATCATCAGGATCAGTAGCCAATAAAGTTCTGCCTCTCTATGGTGGATGAAATTACCCGGCGCGCCAGGGATCTTATACAGGGAATGCAGCAACACCCACATGTGACCAGTATGCCTAAAAATACAGACCAAACACAAAACAACAATCATTACAGTCAGGGTTGGAAGGACCCCCAACACCTTGCAAAATCCAATCATCTCCGTTTTAACTCCCCAGTTGTTAACTAAACTATCTAACAATGACCAAACATACACGATAAACTAAATAGATCAACAGCTAAAACTACCACTCAAAATCACAACCAACAATCCCTCGACGCTGCCTCCCTCTGCGCTCTGATTCATCAGCTGGAGGCTTGGCACGCCCCTTGTCGGAGAGGGGCGCTCTTTCTCAACCCCTCCCTTTTCAGACGGCTTCTTCTTTCTTCGGATTGAGGGTGGACTACCTCAGTACCTGACTCGCTGCCCGGGGATTATTCTGCCCCTTTCTGAGGAGGGTCCTTCTCTGCCTCAACCGAGACAGAGGTATGTTGTTGGAGATCTTCCTGGACCTTGGTCAGAGATCTGGATGGCGGTTCTCCTGGTGCACACTGTGACCAGTGGTACCAGGTATCTCCTTTCCCCTTTAACCTCACTGCGTGGGATATTCTCTCTGTCACCTGATAGGGTCCTGTCCACCGTGGCTCTGACCACTTCCTTTTTATCACCTTCAGCAGCACCCAGTCGGCGTCGGGTGAAGTTTGTGTTCCGTCGCCCTGCTGGTCCACCACCTGATGGGAGAAAGCTGAAACGAGAGCTTGCAGAAAGTTAAAATATGCTTTGGCTGACAGACCCTCATTCTCTACTGTGGTTACTGGGCTAATGGTATGGGGCCCTGGAAAAGGTCTCCCTGTTTGGAGTTCGAAAGGTGTAAACCCAATGGATTGGTTAACAGAACAGCGGATGGACATAAGTGCCAATGGCAATGCATCAATCCAGTTCAATTTGGTCTGTGCACAGATTTTTGCCAATTTGGTTTTTACAGTTTGATTCATCCTTTCCACCTTTCCTTGAGACTGTGGATGATACACCGTTCCAAACCCATGTTTCAACCCTATCATGGCCTCCACCTTCTGCAAATCCTGATTCTTAAAATGCGTCCCATTATCTGACCTAATTTTCTCTGGGAAGCCATGGTTGGGGATGTAATAATTTATCAGGCATTCAATTACCGTGTTACTGTCTTCCCTCTTGGCGGGCCACGCTTCTGGCCCCCCTGAATACACATCCACACACATCAGTACGTACCTGTACCCTCGAACGGTGGTGCTCATTTCTGTAAAATCAATAACAATCTCTCGTCCAGGACTGGTGATAAGTGGATACCTACCAATCTCTGGTTTCACTGTGGGTCTGGTGTTGTACTTAGTACAGATGTCACATTCCCTGACCAGCTCTTTGGCCATATCTTTGAGATATGGATGCCACCATTGCTCTAGGTTCTTCAACATTTGGGCTGTCCCAACATGATGTGAGCGGTTTTTTGGATAATCTTTGCGAATGCGCCCAGAGTGAGTCCGGCAGAGTGGCAAGCATGCTGGCAGCCAAATGATGGTCTGTTTTTTCTCTCCCATGATACCTAGAAACCTCACAATGCTCCAATATCGCCGTGTCTGTAGCGGAAAGCTGGATGCAAAAAGTCTGTATAGTGGGAGCGTATGAGACCTGCGGTATTGAGGTGGGCTTCCAGTCTGAGTGAGTCAATGCCCTCTTAACGATACCTCCCAATTCTTTGGCCTCATGACTCGGGTATAGTGCGAGAGACACATGGGGTGCAGAGTCCTCCTCCATTTGATACCACTGTTGTTGTTCCGGGAGCAGCTTCACCGCTGCCGCCACACCTTCTGGTGCCACATAAATATTTTCCGTATCGATGCTCCAAGAATCTCCTACGACCTGATCGAACTCTTCCCTGTACCAATCGGTTTGGAGCCTGTCATAGAAGAGGGTAACATGGAGAGGGTCCGGGGGAGGGACGTAGGGCTCAACACGGTTTTATTTTATTTTTTCGTCAAACGATCCAACACGAAATGACGACCTACCACCCCAAACCGTCCAAATTTATAACTCCCGATTCACACATTGACAATTACAACTTTAGAATATGCCAATTATGCAGAATTCATGAAAAGGTTCCTGCTCACCTTTCTATGGTGACGAGTATATTGTCAATGCGTTCTTCAGGCAGTCAGTCCAATTTTCCTCCTCCCCGTACGGGCCACCAAATTGTTGAATACTCACATGTTTTACACAGGTCCGTTGATGAGGACGTAAACAGAGGCGGCTGGGTGGTTCAGCTGATTACAGGTTTTATTAAAACTATACAGAGCGCTCTGGAGATCAACCCTCATGTGGCACACGGAGAGATCTGAGCTCTAGGCGAAATCTATAGAATGTATATACCTTGTAACTTGGCCACCGCCCTACATACCAGTACTTTTCCACAAAAGAAATTCGGACCATTACCATATATGGAGTTGTTATTCCCTTTTACCTTCCCTCATAGTAAAAACATAGTGAAGAGCGGTGACCCTGTCACGTGTCTAAACATATAGGATTACACTATACTGCAATACTATTTACAGAGTGTGTCTGCATTCCCACACATTCTATATGTTATCTTAATGTAGAGGAAGTAGTTTGAGAACGCAATACAATTTCAAGCATTCTTTGTTTACATTGATGAACGGGTCTATAGATGATATTCATTCCCTCGTAAAAATAGATAAGGGATGAGGGCACTTTCAAAAATCACAACATTCACAACATTAACAATGCTGAACCCTGACTTAATATGCTTGTGTATGATTAACAGGTCAATCAAGATTTCCTGCTGCTGTTTGGTGCTGAAACAGCCTCCAAGTTGCTTGAGAAGTGGGACACCTCATTCAAGCCAAAGGTCATCAAAGAGGCCAAACACCTGACTCAGTCAACTGACCTGTGTAGCCTGCCAAAGGCTGCTGAGAAACTCACAGAGAATGATGAAAATGGTATGCTTCAGAGCATGTTGGCTGTTGTTACTAATACATATTTTTACATTTTCATTTTATACATTATTTTATAAACTACCCCCAGACCGGGACAGCGGCATGGCTTCTCTGCTGCTGCTGGTTCATCTTTTGCCACCCACAGCTGGGCAGAAGAGGAGGACCAAAATAAGTCCAAGTGAAGCAGTGGACAAAATGGTGCACTTTCACAAGGTGCATATGTTGTCTCATGTTTTCTTGTTGACACTCTTATTGACACTTTTTAGCTCTGCACTTTCTATTACTACTCGGCATTACAGAGAATTGAAAATGTTTATTTATTTATTTACTTTTATAATGTCATTTGTTTTTAGTCATGCTGCAGCATCGATGAACACCTGCAAGAAAGAGTGGGTAAACAACCATATATTCTCGCTGTTGACCGAACCCAGAGCAGAATTGACACCTTCTACACCTTCTACATGGCAGTCGACAAACAGCTCATCCCCTGCCAAACCACCAGTTCACTGGGTGTTTTTGACAAACTTTTCAAATTCCACTACGTGTTCAACTTATCTTACGATGAGTCCCTGGATCATTTCTACAGTTTTGTGCAGACAACCATATTCAACATCGATGTCACCTCAACAGAAGAGTCGCCACGTGTTTGTGAGTTACGTGCAAAGATTTTGAATGACAACAATGTTTGAATGTTTCATCTGTCCATCTGCACCTCACCAGTCAGGCTTTGATAAGTCATTTGCGACTAGGCCACAGTTTCTATCCAAGCACCAAATTTAAGTTGGCTTGTTCACAAGATGGTTGTGGGTGTCAGTTTACTACATATTCTGGTTTGAAAAAAAATTTAAAAGTGTTCATTATGAAGATTGTCAAAGTGGTGATGCAGAAATCTCTGAGTCATTTCAGGATGATTTTGACCGTTTACAAGATACAGATATAGAAGTTGCAGGAACAAGTGTCATACATAGCCCTGAAGCTGGGTGTTCTGAAAACAATGGATCAGGTCAAAGAATCAAAGAAAAAGCTAAAGCCATTTGTGCTACAATTGTTGGTAAACCCAATGGTAGTGATTTGGCAAATAGTTTTGTGTCTTGTGATTTGTGTCTTTGTGTCACTTGTTTGTGATTTGGAAGATTTTGCTGATGGACTGCACTCTCAGTTTAACCCTCTGGGGTCTGAGGGGGTTTTCGGGGCCTGGACAAATTTTGACATGTCCTGACATTTGTGCTTTTTTCAGTGTTTTTTAAACATATTAATGTATAAAGTCTGATAACACTGTAATCAGCACAAAATTGGCTACAATAATATGTGAGCAGCAAGTTTATACATGATTGTGTTTTTGAGACAAAAAGTGTTTATGCATGGTTAGTGAAAAACTAACTAAAATCACTGAAATAAGACCATAAAACACAAACAGAACATTGGTTCACAAGACTTTGGAGACCTGCATGTTGTAGGCTAAAGTGTTTACTTCAGAGTGCTGTGAATGTCATCTTGTTCACACATTCACAGTAAACAATACACTGATTTAAATTTTCTAAGACACTTTTTGTCCAGAAAGGCCATATGCAAGAGGGTGTGTCTGAGGATGAATAGTCATGTAATTTACCTGAGAACACAAAAGATGCACTGAACGACCAGACAAACACGCATAATGAGCCTTTCAGTCAATGTAGATGGGACGGATTAGTGCAGCACAATACAAAACAATGAGGAGCCAAACGATCCTCATTTGAGTTAAAATCAGTGTTTTTACTCTGAGGACAAACTAAGCTATTTGTCTCTGTGTGGAATATAAGAAGCGCTTCTTCACGTCCGTGACACGCCATCATCCAAACGCGCAGAAGTGAGTAAATTCTATGATGAAGTTTGACGTTTTATGCCATTTCTCGGGGGCGTGCACATATTTACCTGGTTCACCTGAGATTATTTACATGTGAACAGTGGACAGTGTACAAGGCGGGACCGCATTACCTGTAATGAGGTGAGACAGGAAAAAACGGACTTCTCCTTACGTTCATACGGATTAAATCAAAAGTGATGATTTGTTTTCGACTTGAATTGTTTCACTCAAAAGAAAACATTTCAAGCTTTCTAGCCATATAGTTCTTATTTTTATGAGGCAAGTATTCGCTGAGATTCTGGTTGTTTTATTTACGCGTCTGTGAAGAGAAATGGCAGAGACAGAAAAGTCCGAGAGCGCACCCTGTCGGCTTTCTTTATTTAAAAAAAGCACAACGTTTTGTTGATATTATGATGGTATACCACTAAAACTAGACCCTTTACAGATTTGAATGATATACTTCTTTTATCTGTACGATCAGAATTGACAGAGTAATTTAAGTTTGTTTCGGCCTTATCAGAAAAAGATGCGTCAAAACGCGCCGGCGCGTTCGTCGACCCCAGAGGGTTAAACATGCATTTCCTCTGCCTATGGATGCGGATCTTAAAATACTGAAAGCTCATTGCTCCCTCACCCCTAAACCACAGGCCAAATTATCATTAACTTCCAGGAGTTCTCAACGAAAGAAATGGTGTTAAGAAAAGCCTGGAAAAAGGGCAATTGGGCAACCGTGCACTGTTATTTCCAACCATGACTATGCTGCAGAGATGGTACAAAAGTGCAGGGAATACAATGGGATAAAGAAAGCCTTGAAAGAAAAGGGCATACGTTTCCAAACCCCCACAAACAGTTTTATTTCACAATCACAATTCAATCATCTCAAGGCACTTTATAAAAAAACCCAACAAATCCCTTATGAGCAGCAGTTGGCAACAATGGAGAGGAAAAACTCCCTTTAACGGAAGAAAAAAACCTCCAGCAGCACCGGGCTCAGTTTGGGCGGCCATCTGCCTTGACCGGTTAGGGTGAGTGTATAGAGGAGAGAGAAAAGAACAGCAACAATAAACAACAAATAGACACTGCAGGTTGGTGGAGCCAGTAACTGCACACTTGTCATGACTCCCGCCTGGGACTTCCTGTCAGGGACCTTTATTATGTGGAGTCCTGTTTGCCCTGCAGGTCCCTGGCAGCTTTATGTAATTAGCCACAATAGGGTTCACCTGTTCTCTATTTAGTCAGGTGGCTCAATGTACATATACCTCTGGCTAGCCCTTGTTCTCTGTGAGAGAATTAACTTTATTATGGATTGTGTCATGAGAAGATTTTTCTCCCCTCCACTATCTCATCCTGGCTGCACCTTCTGGTGACTGTCCGGCCGCCGCCAGCGGATCCATCCCCTGCTGATCAGCCACCTCGCCACACAGGAGTCTTCATGCTAGCCATAGTGAAGATTGATCTCTCTTGTTGAGACGCTTTTTGTTCTAGTTTTTACTTAATTTCTTATTATTTTAATAAAGAACCGTGTCTAGCATTTGGGTCCTACTCCTCCTTCCCTTCCACACCCACTTTGTAACACTAGTAACTACACCAGCATGAGAATACACTGGGACAGCGGGGTGCAAACATTCATCAGCGCACACAAGGCAGGACTGGAGCTGCAGAGATGGGGCTTTAGTCTAGAGGTGCCTGCTACGTGGGATGAGGAGGACCCGCCAGTAACACGGCTGAGCCACAAGCGCAAGGACCAGGGTGCACGGGTTACTACGCTCACTGTGGCTAAAAGGGCGAAGGAGAAACTCTGGTGGTTCCTGAGGAGGATTAACTACAGTGAGGTAGATAGAGAATAATAGGCTTCTAACAATTAGCTCCATAAAATGTAACACTATCCCCAAATAATAATCTGCAACTGTAGATATTGTTAAAAACAGTCAATACATACCCACAATGCTACAACAGATGCAAGAAGTATGCAAATATCATGGTATAGCTTCAGCTACACGAAACATGCTACTCTCGGTGTCATGTTTGCTCACTTCCTTAATGGTCACACAGCATGACTCTTTACTGAAACTTAAGATTCTTAAAGGGACCACAACCAAATAAAGGAAAGCATAGAGATTAACTTCAAAATAAAAACAAGACTTGAAACATATTAAATGGTAACAAAACAATTGGTTTTTGATAAAATTGTCTCTTTGAGTGAGGGAATACTAGTTTGTAGAGGGGACTTAAATTAAATCATAATACTGACACAATTCATCCAAAAATTTGAATATGTTAATCAAAGAGAATGGTCTGTTTGATGTGTGTAGGAAACTCCATCGCCTGGAGAAAAAAAAGATTAATACTATTCAGCAACTCATAAAGTCCACTCCAGAACTGAATATTTTCTGATGAATATTACAGATAGACACAGGGTTAAGGAATGTAGTATAGGGACAGCGGACATGTCCGACCATAACGCAATATACCTAATCTGAATGACACAAAAAAGGATACTCTATGGAAACTGAATTTGGGAATCCTAAATAAGGTACCAATTGTGAAAGAAATAAAGAGTGAAATTGAAGACTGTATTAGAAATAACAGGAAGAATGAGATTGAACCAACAATACTATGGCACACAGTTAAGAAAATAATGAGAGGTAAACTGATCTCAAGAAATCACGATTCACTAAACAAGGTGTATTCAGTCCCTTTATGCGAACCGACTGCCCGAATATCGATTATTGGTACCTTACCAGACAGATTTAGACTCTACAGAGGGTGTTGTCTCAGACCCTTTATTTTTGCTCTGTTTATCAAGCCTTTGGCTCAGGAAATGATGGTCTTAGAGAGATTAGAATAGCACAGGAAGAACATAGAATATGACTATTTGCCGACGATATTATTACATACACACAAAATTCTGACTTCACACAAACTCATGCCCGTACTGGATGATTTTGGTCAAATTTCAAGTTATAAACTTAACACAAGTTCTCTGCATGAATTACACTCCAAATAGCTCTATCAGACAGATGTATAAATTAAAATGGGACGTGGGCATCATAAAATACATAGGAATATTGATTATGCAAGATCTGAGCAAGCTAATCGAGATAAATTATAGAAAAATCAATAACGATATACAGAGATATGTCGAAATTGTTAACGTTAACTGTAGATCTCAGCTCAAAAAGAATAAAAATGAATGTATTGCCAAGGCTGCTGTACCTGTTCCTCTCTCTGCCTGTCCTTATTTCAGACTCACAATTTAGAGCATGGAACAAGCAGATCTAGGTTTATCTGGGCAGGCAAGAAACCCAGAATCAAACTCAAAAGGCTTCAACTAGAAAAAGGGAAGGGAAGGCTTCGTTGCCCAATTTAAGAGAATACTTCTATGCTGCCCAGATGAAATACATTGTGTATTGGTGTGCTGCAGACTACTTTACCAAATGGAAGCAAATAGAGCTCTCCCACAGCAATGGTTTACCTCAGGCCAGGCTGGATGGTAAACACTATAGACATTAGGAAGATGATACTTTTATAGTTACTGAAACACTCAAAACTTGGACCGATATAGGTCCAAGCTTTAGGTGCAATGTAGGTTGCTGTTGTGGCCCTCACAGACAATTCCGGTCAGACCAGGTCAAACAGACAATACTTTGCAAATTGACAGACAGGCATCGTTTTAAAAACATTTGAAAAAGTTTAAAAAAAAAATTATTTGGGAAAAAAGACTTCTTCCAGGACTTACAATTAAGATGTTTTTATAACTCAGGTCAAAACAGGCCTCTGTTTGGGCCTCTAGAATGCAATACTTTGATAAAAATGATGATGGAATCTTATAAAGAGATTGTAAAGATTGTCTTTAGACGTACCTGTTTACAGAAATGTAACAGTAATAATTCACTATATGTAAAACTTAAATGGAAAAAAGAAATTTTAGATCGAAGTTTCAGATTGTGACTGGCATCTGATGTGCAACATACAACACAGCTCCACAAGCTCCAGAGGCTGAAGAGAATTTGGCTGGAAAAATGTAACACGTTTCTTTGTGACACCTCAAATTAAAAGTGAATAAATTGGCATATAGCAACAATGTTGGAGACGTTGTGGGTGTTGTAATGCCAATCATTCTTATATTGTCTGGTCGTGTGCCAGAATACAACCTTTGTGGGAAGAAGTTGTCTGAGGTTATTTTCTGAGGTTATTTTAAGTTATAAGGTTCTCAAGGATCCCCTGGTGATGTACCTAGAATTGATCCCAGAAGGACTAATTGCAAAGGAGGACAGATATATTTTTAAAGTATATAAATAACAAGAATAATAAACTGTGGCAGCTAAGAAGGTCATTAACAGGAACTGGCTAAAAAGTGACACTCCAAAGAAAAGCCAAAGGATGGATATTATGGAGGAGATTTATGTAATGGAGAAAATGACTTTTTACCTGCTAATAACTTTGAACAAATCTGGAGGAAATGGACAAAATTCAAGGACATGATCAGTGCACACTCACATACTAGAGAATTTATGCCCTATTGATGGCTTCCTTTTACCTTATTTTGCTGTACTTCATGTTTGAATGTTTCCTCTTACTGATAGCAAAATAAAGAGTTTAGAAAAAAACTCCTCCACCTGAGGTAGGGTCTCTCCCTTGACCTGGAGATGACAAGCCAACTAGGTCCTGGCTCAATGGAGTGTTACGCCCGGCCTAGGGGATACCGGAACGTAACACGATGTGAGTTTTCTCCAAACTTTCCCACTCTCAATAAAATCCAGCAGCACACTTTATACCATTAAAGAACGCCATTTATTTTTCGAATATAGTCAATAATTAACTCTTTCCAACACTCCAAATGCCCAAAACAACAAACAGGATGACATCATCTGCAAAAAGCAGAGATGAAATCCTGTTGTCCCCGAACTGGACTCCCTGTTTGCCTGCGCCTAGAAATTCTGTCCATATAACTAATGAACAGACCCTGCCAGAGTCCGACATGCACTGGGAACAGGTCAGACTTACTGCCGGCAATGCGAATCAAGCTCCTGCTCTAGTTGTACAGAGACTGGATAGTCCGTAGCAAAGGGCCCGGACCCCATACTCCTGGAGCACCTTCTACAGGATGTCACAAGGGACACGCTAGAGTGCCTTCTCCAAGTCTACAAAGCACATGTGAATTGGTTGGGTAAACTCCCAGGAACCCTCGAGCACCCTGAAGAGAGTACACAGCTGGTCCAGTGTTCCATGACCGGGACAAAAACCGCATTGTTCCTCCTGGATCCAAAGTTGTACCATCAGATCCTGTTGACTCCCATCACAGCTAAAGCAGTAAAGCATGTTTAAAAAACACTGCTTCTGATGAGTTTTGGAACAACTCACAGTGTGTTCTGGGACAGCCATGACAGTGTATTGCCACACCTAATTACATGTTCTGGAGCACCTCATTACATATTCTTGGATATCTCATGATGTGTTCTGGTATAGTGCATGACTTGTTCTATGACAGCTCAGGACATGTTCTGGGACATTTCATAACATTTTCTGGAACAGCTCATGATGTTTCGGAACAGCGCATGGAGTGTTTTGACACACCTCATTACATGTTCTGGAGCACCTCATTACATGTTCTGTGAATCCTCCTGGCATGTTCTAGGACAATGCATGACTTGTTCTATGACAGCACATGATATTGTCATGAGGCAGCTGGGCATCTTCAGTCACATCGCCATTTCATCAGTCTGCCAACCTGGTGGTTCCTCACCTTGGCTAATATCTTGCATGATTGCTTTTCTCATCAAGGATTTTCTTCTCAGGTCGCCATCTCTGCCTACGCCACCTGCGTTACTTCAACCTCGCTGAACTTACCTCTCCCGCTAACAGTCTCTGCTGGAACCCTTCCTGGCGTCCTCATCAACTCTCCAGCCTCGACGGGATAATGCCTCTTCAGATCAAGATGCTACTCGTCTCATCCAACCCTTATTTCCATAATAAATTACCTTTTACTTCTGTATCTGCGTGTGGGTCCTCCTCCCTCAAACACACACGATAGCACATCGTAACAGGTATGATTTTGGACAGCTCATTGCATGTTCTAAGACAGAACGTGTTCAGGGACACCTCATGGTGTGTATGTGTGCAAAATGATGCTTGATTCAACTTTCTGCGCCTATTATCTGCAACCTGCAATCTGTAACTCGGTTACAGGTTGCCAGAGCAAAGTTTGTATGACATTTCCATTGATGCGTTTCATACATCTGGCAACTGGACAACCTCCTAATAATATATTGACATGATTATTCTTATGAGGTTTAGACTCTATGAATCACACAATGTGTTCTGAGACATGAGACGCCCTTCACGACATGAAGGGCTTTGTATTAGATTCAAACATGTGGCCTGGACACATTGACTTTAACCTTTTTGTCTATTCTTTCTTTTTTTTGCATCAGTGGTGTCATATAAAATGAAGGCAACAACTTCTTTGCTTTTTGAGTTATTGAGGTGAACATTACTATTATGTACAAAGGCTGCTGTACAGAATGCACTCATCCATTCAGTGAGAACACTATGCCTTATGTTAAACAATTCCATATCCAGCCTGATATAATTATATGTTTTACCTCATTCTGGCTACCACTCAAAACTTCTGGCTCCTATAACACCTTGTTTGAAACTTTTTCACAAAACACTACACATGTGATCAAGAGTCCTCTTAGCTAATGCATCTGAACATGGCCACTTGACTGCCTCTGCATTTCAGTTAACAGGAGGGTGCCATTGTCCAGCTACCAAAACCTAACATTCCAAAACATCTCTAAACATTTTATCACTCCTTAAATGATTAAAATACCCCCCTACAACTCATTTTCACAAGCTTTGGAGAAAAGGTTTTTAAGCGTTTGTGTATATTTTGTGGGATTTTTGTGTTCGAATCCACACAATAATTATGCACTGATACACAAACGACACCTGAAAGCTCATGAGAAATACAATCATAAATAAAAACTACCCTGCCCATCAATCATGTTACAGGCATTACTGACTGCACATTAAGTCAGATGCACTGACCATGGCAGAGCTGTGTACATAAAATTAACATTTTAATAAATAAAATTTAGAATGTCTTGTATTATTTATTGCAGAATAAAAATGTTAAAGATTATTTTTAAAAACATCCCAAATGCAGATTTTTTCTGCTTCAAGGGAGATTCATAACTGTTTTGAACCATTTAAATCCAAGTGTGTAATTTACACTTGGGGAGTAGGAGGGGGGTGGTCAAGTCTTCTCACTTTTGAAATTCCTTCATTTGACCTCAACATTTTTATTGCTTGAGTTGGCCTTGAGAGTATGCCATATTCTATTGTCAAATTTAAAAAAAATCAGAAGTAGCACTAACTTTTCATACGCCACAGAGATCTCTCATTCATGCCAATCAAGGAACTGGAGACCGCAGTTCTGCTTCTGCTTCAAAAACCATTATTAATCAGTTACAGTCAACAAGGCAACAGCCACATCAGGCAGGAAAACACACAAAAAAGCTAAGACTTGAGATCCACAGAGATTAAACCTGGTCATTTCCTATGTAGCAGGTGTTTCAACAGGGGTTTTTGGGAAACATCAGATACCAATTTACTTCAAACCCACCAACACGCTGAAGCAGAGACTGGTCCACCCAAAAGACTGGACACCAAAACAAAACAGGAGCAGTAGTATATGCCGTCCAGTGGACGAATGGAAGAATGCTCAGAACTCTATATTGGAGAAACCAAATAACCACTTAACAGGAGGATGAGTAGTATATAGATGGTTTATTTCCTGTAGGCGCAAGGAGGGGGTTCAAAAGTGGACATATCCGAGCATATGATCAGGTGACATCATGAACCAATAAAATAAATGACATCATTTACACCTCCTTTTTTAGGCGGCGCTAATTGTCATTGGTTGCAAGCAGTTGTGGGTGGTGCATATTTGAAAATAACATCATTTTACTCCTCCTTTTAGGCTATACTAATGCATATTGGTCAGAGGTGGTTGTGGGTGGTGAAAATTTGTAAATGATATAATTTACTCCGCCTTCTAGGTGGTGCTATTTGCTATTGGTTGGGGCAGTTGTGGGTGGTGGTGCTATGAACAGTATAAAAGGGTTGAACTGCGTGTGTGATTATAGCTAGGAGTGTCATCAGCTACAATGGGCGTTACAAGCACGGCTAGCAGTGGCGGAAGGGATGTCAGCAGCGGCATCAGCAGCTACATTAGCAGTGGCATCAGCAGTAGCGTGGGTCTGGGTGTTAATTTGCGCAGATGTGTATATGCGCAAGTGTGTCTGTGTGTGTACAGTATTGTTCAAAATAATAGCAGTACAATGTGACTAACCAGATTAATTCAGACTTTTAGTATATTTTTTATTGCTACATGGCAAACAAGTTACCAGTAGGTGCAGTAGACTCTCAGAAAACAAACAAGACCAAGCATTCATGATATGCACGCTCTTAAGGCTGTGCAATTGGGCAATTAGCTGGGTCTAGACAACAGAATCAGTATCACAATACATTACTTGCTGTTGCAGCTTGTCCAGTAGCTCATACAACATGAGCCATGGTCATTGCGCCGATGTACACATTCACATCATCTGCCCTACCATCTCTGCTATCAGCATGTCGCCACTGCACCATGGCTATTTCATCAGAGATGAAACAGAACTGTGTAACATCAAAATAGTAATTTGTTGCAGCTCCTGACTGCTTTATTGACCGCTATCCTATCAGGGTTTAGTCTGATGCCCTCGTGTACATAATAGTCTTCAATATATTTTTGCCAGTTCTCTGCCATTTTGACGTCAGGGGTAGCCAGATGCTTCTTGCTTGCATTTCAGAAATGTCTTGATATACTCCTTGAATAATGTGTTGGTCTTGCTTGGAAAATGCCACACTTCATTGATGCAGAAAATCTGATACCCCTTTTCAACCGCTTTTTCAAGCTCAAAAGAAACCCATGTACCTGACAACTGTCTCTCACGGTCACTGTGTTTGCACTCACTGACCTAATTCAGCTACTCAGCACATGTACGGCAGAGGGAAAACATCAGTTTGTGATGGCACCTGTAGGGCAAGACAGGATGGTACAGACTTCTAGGTGGTAACACTGTACATTTGACAAGGCCGAAATAATTTTCAATACTGTCAAAATTACCCACTATTACCTCCGGGTGCCCTACCGGATAATCTTTTTGGACTGCACTGTGGGATAGAGACTCATGAAATTAAAGTAGTGAACTTTTTTCCTCTGTCACATGGAGGAGTTTCATAGCATTCGTCCTGCCGCCGAAAAGCGCAACCCTAGGATTCAGCCACTCAGGTTTCTTGTAATTGGCAAGAAAGGCCTGAACAGCTGGATCTGTCTGTTTTAGCTGAGTCCACCCACACTCCCACATCACAACCACTGTGAGACCGTAACGAGTTGAGAGGGCGTCCACCTTGTTGTTAAACTGTGCATGAAGCCCTACGTTATTTGCACTGGACTCTGGATAGCACTTTACATACACCGATGATAGTAACAGCCTGCAAATTAAAACATGTATTTGAATCAGCATCAAACCCGTCCCACTGAGTGCATGTCTAATCACTCGCTTTTCAGAATAAGCCACATATTCCAACCACTGCACGGACACGTCTGAAAATGCTTTATTGCATTCAATGTACATGTCATCGTACGTGAGAGCCAGAGTTTGATAAGGCAGGAACAGCATCTTAAACACTCCCATGCGGCTTGATGCCAGAGTAGTGAAAGCAAAAGAGTACACTGCAGAAATGCCGAGTGATAGATCATGCAGGCCTTTCGCAGTACTTCCACATCTCATCATCATCAATTTTACCTGCTCACTCTGGGACATTTTGTCATAGCCGTAGAACTCTGGGTCTGGGTATGGACCTACATAAATTTTATTCTCAACTGTATTGAATTTATGTGGAATGTACCCCTTGGTTAAATCGCCTTCAAATCCTAGAGCTTCTGGTGTTTTAGCCAGACTCATAGGCAGAAAACTGAATGAGTCTATCCAGCGTTGCTGATAGTCCCCGTCGTACATGAGGATGAGCAGGGACCTGCTGCCCTTCATAATCACAAAAGGAGTGATGCGCTGGTGCACAAAGTATTCAAGTATAATATAGCTGTCAAAACCTGAAGCATTATAAGCTATGAATGTATACCCCTTATATATGTTACTCCTGTAGAGTCTGACAAACGCTGCCACACACTTGACACCTCTGAAACAAAATTGGTAGGGATCACCCTTCATCTCCATGGCACATACAAAATTGGCCTCATGCTTGCCATCATGGCATATCTAGTTTCAAAGTCGTACAGAATATAATTTTCATGGGGCTCCTCATCTTCTTTAGGGGGTGTGGGCTGTATGAAACACTGGTGTACCTCGCCTCCTCTGAGTGCACCACACTAACCACAGTGGGGCTCAGCACATTCATGCTTGGGTGACCGCTTACAACACCTGTAAATTTTTCCACACTCCTCACAGTACTGCATAGTCTCGCATGGTATCACACCGTGTTTTGGGTCTGGTGATTTGTGTTTCTGGAAACAGTGCTGGGATTTACAGATTCGTATACAGTCCTTGCATTTAACAGTGGGACCAGGGTGCTGTATGCATAGTGTGAAGCAGACATTACACAGGTGTTTGCAGTTTTGCAGAAGGGGGGACTCATATGTGTTATAACAGTACTCGCAGACATACGAGATCCCCAAAAACCCTTAGGGTTTGTTATTAGATAGTAATGTTTGTCATGCAAGTACAACCAAATGGTCTGTGGATGAGGGGTGATATGTGTCTGGAAGCAGAGTGGCTGTTTTCTACCCACACTATGATGAAAAACTATAATTTTTACTCCTAATTCTCTCTCAAATCTAGTGACGTCGGTAAAAGCTGTTGTGTGTGGTGGAGACCTACAGCACTGTGTAGTTCTTTAGCATGGTGTAATATTTCCACATCCTCCATAGAGGGTTTTTTTGAGTGACTAACACACAAACTGAAACATAAATTATTGTCTGAGGTATCATTATTAGGGCTGTACAGATGCTTGCCCTTTCTTGACAAAATTTCGTCATAAGGCATACAGCCAAACCTCAGCTGTGTACCACCGCCAGCGCTCTGCTGTGCCATGCTAACCACAAACTCAAAGTCGTCATCTGTCAGTGAGTCATCGTTACTCTAGATCACCTGGGCCACCTCATCCGTAAAAACATTCACGTGGTAGCCATCATCATGCCTCAAAACAACTTGAACATCGCTAACCAGGGATGGCCCTCTCAGTACTACATTCAATACACTGCCCTGCTGTGATACCTCTATGGCTCTGTTTATTACATCAACCAGTGTCTCCCTAATGAGTGCAGGTACCTGCTCGGGGTTGTTGTCAATGTCTATGTCTTGAAAATTAATAGGCTGTCTTAGCTCCAGGGCATCGTAGGTAGGAATGTCCCTAACACTGATGGCACCTGCTCCGTGCAGCGGGGTGTCGACATGGTCATGTGCAAAACTAGTAGATGGTGGGCTCTGTGGCTGCAGAGGGGGCTCTGCACTTACTGAACCAACGACCCCGCATGCTCTGATCAGCAGTATGCTCATTGGCCGGGTCCTCCTGACTCTGTGCAGTAGCTGCTAAGACACCGCGATTAGACACAGTGGCCCGCGGGAGACGATTGATTTTTCTTTAGGGCTGATTTCATACGCGTGTTTTCAGACCATCTGAGAAAATTGGCAGGGCATAGTACTACATTGAGATATTCAGAGTTTGGTAATGGTGAAGTCTTCAACATGTTAATAAATTGTGTATTTCTTTCACACTTCTCTACAGCCCAATGTAGGAATTCATCATGTGATATGGCAGGCCTGGGGAAGTAATTATCAATAGTGGCATCATTCTGATTGTCATGCTCATCTATTTTAAAAACTATTTTATTTTGTCTAAAATAGCACTAATCAGCTGCTGTGTTTCCGTTATGTGAGATGTACAGGCTGCTGTACGATTCTAGCTTTGTATGAGATGCGAGAAACTGCTCTACGCTGCTATTCAGACAATTATGCTTTTCATCTAACCCTCTCAGACTAGCACAGATGTTTGATAACAGCTCTGTGATGTTTTGCAGCACAGAGAAAGTGTTTTCACCGCTAGTCTGTGTTGCTACATCGGATACACCTACGGTAGCAAAAGGCTGCTCATGTACTGCCACAGACCCTGTGGCTACATCAGCAGCAGTATTAGCCTCTGAAGTAGAAGATACAGAACTGGTTGTGTCTGACTCACTATCTGAAGAAGAATGAGAATTGTTAGCGTCACATTCACTATCTGACTGTGGGGAAGAAGGCCCTGAATCACATGTGTCTGACCCACTAGTTGTAGAATTGTGTGTGGAGGCGGTTGTATCTGGTGCACAGCGGGGAAGAAGCCACATAATTGGCTGTGAATGCCTCAAAGTCTGTATAAATGTGCGTAGCTCCTTCAACATCACCACCTGCAACCACTGCAACAACGTCTGGCTCCCTATTTGGACATGGGGAGGAAAATGGCTGAAAACAGCTGTATCAGCATCCAGTGCTGACACTTGCCCTACAGCCCTCAGATCAGCAGGTGGGGTTACACAGGGTGTTTGCAAGAGTGATCTCTCACACCACCCCTAAGACTGCTGTGTCAAACCCTGACTTGACCTACACTGACTGAACAAGTCAGTAAAGTCTCTTGAATATAAGGAATTCACATCACCTTGAAATGTAACCGGAGAAAAATTGTCCTTCTGCTCACACAGTTGAATTCAGATTCTCCAGGAGCTGGGCTACATAGGCTGTCTCTGATGTCCACAATTCATACTCATCAACACCAGGTGGCGTTTCAACAGGGCTATTCTTCTTTCTCTCCACCCACCCACCACCCACAACTGCTTGCAACCAATGACAATTAGCACTGCCTAAAAAAGGAGGTGTAAATGATGTCGTTTATTTTATTGGTTCAGGATGTCACGTGATCATATGCTCAGAAATGCCCACTTTTGGGCATATCCAAAATCTGTAAAGGGTCTGGTTTTAATTGTATACCCTCATAATGTGCTGACGAAATGCTGTGCTTTTGTAAAATAAAGAAAGCAGACAGGGTGCGTTCTCTATCTTCTCTGTCTCTGTCATCTCTCTTCCAGGATGTCCGCGGATCCTTAAAAAGTCTTAAAAAGTCTTAAATTCCATATTATAAAACTAAGGCCTTAATTAGCATTAAAATGTCTTAAATTCACGTTTCAAAGGTCTTAAAATGAAATCTAACAGACCCCATAAAGAAGATTTTATTTTCATCTTGAAATCAATTTGAAATCCTTTCGCATATTTGTTACGCAGAACGAAATAGGCGTTACCAACTAAAATACACGTTTGAGTGGAGTTCATTTAACACTTGCTTTCCGGAAGCTGCGTGAACCGTGGGAAAGTTTCAGTCTTTTTTTTAGTCTTTTACCATGGGTAAATGTAAATTTAATGACAATTGGTTACAAAACCCTAATTTTGTGCCGTGGTTAAGTCCAGTTAGTGGCAACGTGTTCGAGGTCCGGTGCAGGCTGTGCAAAAAAATGGAAAACTCGGAACAATGGGTAGGAAAGCTTTGGAGACCCACATGCGGTGTGAATAAGACAAAGCGGCTGTGGAAACCTGTCGGAAAACACCTGGCATTTTATTTTTGTTTTACTCAATAAATCAAATGGTGTGTAAACAGTTTATATCAATAAACAGTGTGTTATGGTAATTGGTTTTATTGTGTGATGTTTTATTTTATTTCTACAAAATTGGTCTTAAATTTCATTCTGCGTGGTATTAAAAAGGTCTTAAAAAGTTTTAAATCTCGCTCTTAGAAACCTACAGATACCGTCTTCACAAACACGTAAATAAAACAGAAATATATGGCTAGAAAGCTTGAAATGTTTTCTTTTAAATGAAACAATTCAAATCATCACTTTTTATTGTAAACAATAAAACAAAAAGTGTCTTAGAAAATTTAAATCAGTGTATTGTTTTCTGTGAATGAGTGAACAAGATGACTTTCACATCATTTTGAAACAAACACTGTACACTACAAGATGTGTTTCTTAAAAGTCTTGTGAACCAATGTTCTGTATGTGTTTTATGATCTTATTTCAGTGACTTAAAAATTGTAGTTACTAACCATGCATAAACACTGTTTTCTCAAAAACACAATCATGTATAAACTTGCTGTTCACATATTATTGTAGCCCAGTTTGTGCTGATTTCAGTGTTATCAGACTTTAGCCATTGATGTGTTTAAGAGCAACAAAAAAAAAAAAAAAACACAAATGTCAGGGCATGACAAAACTTGTCCAGTGCCCCAAAACACCCTCAGACCTGTGGGAATGCAGACACACTTTGTGTGACTAGTATGCAGCATAGTGTGTAAAGTGTACTCCTGTATGTTTTAGACACGTGACAGGGTCACCGCTCTTCACTATGTCTTTACCATGAGGGAAGGTAAAGGGAATGACAACTCCATATATGGTAATAGTCCAAATTCCTTTTCTGGAAAAGTACTGGTATTTGGGGCGGTGGCCATCAGCTATATCTATTCTATAGTTTCCCCCTATAGCTCAGATCTCTCCGTGTGTCCCATGAGGGTTGATCTCCAGAGCGCTCTGTATAGTTTTAAATAAAACCTATGATCAGCTGAACCACTCCAGACGTCTTTGTGTACTTCCTCATCAAACGGACCTGGGTAAGTTAAATGCGAACTCAACAATTTGGTGGCCCGTACGGGGATGAGGAAAATTGGACTGACTGCCTGAGGAACGCATTGACAATATACTTGGCGCCACAGACAGGTTAGCAGAAACCTTTTCATGAATTCTGCATAATTGGCATATTCTAAAATTACAATTGTCAATGTGTGAATCGGGATAGTTATAAATTTGGACGGTTTGGGGTGGTAGGTCGTCATTTCGTGTTGGATCGATTGACGAAAAAAAGAAATAAAACCGTGTTGGATCGGTAATAGAAATAAACCTTGTTGGATAGGTAATAATAGAAAAACCGTGTTGGATCGGTGGGCTTTAAGCTTTTATTCCCGGTTGTGGCGGACCCACCAGTTCCCGACGGGGTACTGGCAGAGCTGGGTTGCAAGACCCGGGGAACTGGGGAACCCCGAAATAATAAGTCATGTCGGATTGACTCATAAACAAAGGACGCTGTGTTAGATAGGTTGTGTAGAATTTTAGGTTTTAAATATTGTGCATTTGTGTGGATCTCGAGGAAGTTTGAGTGAATCTATGTCAGTGTGAATTAAGGAGTGGGGAGTGAGGACAGTAAGTGTGTGTGTGTGGAAAGCGCCAGAGATAGATAGAGACAGGAAGTGTAGGGGCGCGGGGTTTGTGAAGACAGAGAGAAACGCGGAAGTGAGAGAAGGTAAGGTAAGTAAGGCTCCGCCTATATTTGGTTCCCTCTACTGGAGGAAGAGGGAATTGTATTATAATTTATTTGGCTCCCTCTCCTGAAACAACTAGGGATAATAATAACTATAGATAGAGCCCCCTCTGGTGAGGAGGGGATAAATTAATAAATAAAATTAAATAAATAAATAAATAAATAAAATAAGATAGAATAAAATAAATAAACAATAATAACAATAATAATAAACAAATAAATAAAAATAAAATAAATATATAATACAAGAATAAATGATAATAAATAAATATAAGAAGAATAATAAAGAATAATAATAGCAACAATATACAAAATAAAGATAGACCATGCATTAATTTGGAAGGCAGACTTGAATATAACAATGGAAAGACACCTGGACCAACAGGTAAGTGATGAGGAATGGGGCCCGTCTGAAAAATGGGTGAAACTGGAAACTCAGGTGCCATCAACCCTGGCGGCAGGTCGGCTGAAGCAGGGGCAGAAGAATACAAAAGAAGAAATGGAAGAACAATATAGGAAGAAGTTAATGGTTTGATTAAGGAAAAAGGAAGAAACCCACAGGATCGAGCTGCCCTGATCCCATGGATATGGGAGAAGGCACATGGACACGAGAAACGGGCCAAGGAAGCAGGAATGGAAGGAGAAAAAGCTTCCATCCTTAGTAAAGGTAAGTTCAGACAGAGAAAACAGGAAGAGGAGGCAGAGGCCAGTACCTGGATTAATATAGCCCTGCTGTGGCAGAGTACCCAGCATCTACACAAGGATAAGACATGGAAGGCCAAAGAGGGAACTGATGAGAAATTGCTGCCACCTTATTTCGTAAGTAGTCCATCTGCACCCTCGGTTCCTACTCTATATCCTGTAATAGAGATCAAAAAAGGAGAATTGCAAGTGCCTGATCTGCCTCAGCCTAGTCCACAGGTCCACACACAGAAATCAGGCTATAAAGAGTACATCGATTGGGAAACTTTGAAGTTAACTCCCTCTGGAAGTGGATGAAGCTCCCCGGATCACGCGGCAGAACCTGTTCCTTTTGCAGACAGAGCACATAGAGAGGGAGGCCCCAGGAACGTTCATATTCAAACACCTCCTGAGACGAAGGTAAGTACTGATAGGTGGACAGACCCACAGATATTAGACCGGGAAGTTTTGCTGAAGTTCACCCCACAAAGACACCCAAAGACAGGACAGATAGTCCTCTGGGCGGAAGGAACATGAGGTCCAGAGATGAAGGAGGCTGAGGAAGAAGAAATGAACGGCTCAGCTGGAAAGGTGACTGGTAAACTAGAGGATCCAGGTCCTAGTGAGAACTAATTGCCAAAAGCTCAGATCATGGGGACCCCCAAGGGTCCCCCACCTTTCCCCAATCAGTCCACCCAATCCATTGAGAGCAGCGAGGATGAAAAGGACCGACTGGAGGACGGGGAGGTAAATCAGCATCATTCTTTAAAACCACCCTTGTTGGCTTCGGAAGGAAGTGTGAAGTATCGGCCGTATGGGCTCGGGGATGTGCAGGTGTTGGTGGATCAACTTCCCCAGTGGCAGAGGGAGGAGGTTTGTGGCTTGGCAAATTGGACAAGCTGATCGCAGGGCAGAGATTGGCATTGGGAGACTTTAGGGCGGTTATTCAGAGGTGCCTGACCAGTATAGATGCACGAGACCTTGAGAGGGCAGCAGGGACTTTGCGCCAGCAGGATGAGAAGCCGTTTGCGCAATGGGCTGGTGACCTGAGCAGGGTGATTAGAGAAAAATATCCATTACCCACTTCATCCGCCGTGCCCAAACTGGCATGGAATTCGAAAGAAAATCCAAGGATCTTCTTGGATCAGACTAAGGAACTGTGGGTGCGTCATACTGGGTGTCATCCTGGCAAACCAGGGCCCCAGAGGGAGTGGTATAGACAGGCGGTGTTGGAGGGAGTACCGGAGAAGGTAAAAACTGCTATGTGTGACAATTCTGATTTACAGGGGGCTGACTCTGTAGTGTGGGAGAGACATCTGGTGCACCATCTGACTCGTGTTCAGCAACAACTGCAAAAGGAAGACGAGCAGAATAAGGGCCTCCAAACTCAGCTTTTAAAAAAATACAGCTGTCAGAGGCCCGGGAAAGGGTTAATTCAGAAAAAAGAAGGAGAACAACGAGGAACCAAAGAAATTGATGTGGCAATGGGGAATGGATGCTCCAGAATCCCCGGACCTGTTTCCCATACCGCCCTGGGAGCCGAATCGCCGTTTACCGGTGAACAGAAGGGGGTACAGGGGAGCTCCGAGGGGGGAAATGGATGGAGAGGATGCGGGGGGCGTGAGGGCCCACCTCGAAATGTATGCTTCCTATGTGGGGACACAGAACATTGGGTAAAAGACTGTCCTCACAGAGGTTACTTCGCCCGAGGAAGAGCCCGGGGGGGACAGGGTGCCGGTTCGTATCGTGGACGAGGTGGCCCTCCATCCTACAACATGCCAGTGATGAACTGGGGATCTCCCGTGACCTGGGATGATCCCTACCAAGAATGATACACCCCATCGAGAGGCCCGGACAGCAGTAAAACTACGGCGGATCCGCTGCTGCCCGTGATGGTCAATTACATGAAGTTGTCGTTTTTGGTCGACACTGGGGCAAAATGCTCCACTTTGAACACCACCTCAGAATCTACGCTGTCGACCCAGACTACCACAGTTATGGGCTTCTCGGGGAAGAAACAGACTCTGCCGGTGACACTGCCACTACTCACACAATTGGGCCACCAGTGCGTCCGCCACACTTACATCTACTCTCCGGGCACTCCTGTCAACCTCCTGGGCAGGGACTTACTGATCAAACTGGGGGCGACTATTCTCTGCTCCCTTGAAGGACTGAGTGTGACTCTACCAGATGGCACATGCTTGCCTTGTACCCGGTATTCTACCGGGGAATGTGCACAGTTCCTACTTAGACCCTCAGAGGAAGAGGGAGCAGATATTTACTGGGCTAAACTTTGCCCTGAACCACCAGACCAGGGAGGCATCTGGTCAGCATATCAAAGGTGGCGCCCCTGGATCTCGCTCCTTGACCCCTACGTCCCTCCCCCGGACTCTCTCCGTGTCACCCTCTTCTATGACAGGCTCCAAACCGATTGGTACAGGGGAGAGTTCGATCAGGTCGTAGGAGATTCTTGGAGCATCAATACGGAAAATATTTATGTGGCACCAGAAGGTGTGGCGGCAGCGGTGAAGCTGCTTCCGGAACAACAACCGTGGTATCAAATGGAGGAGGATTCTACACCCCATGTGTCTCTCGCACTACACCCGAGTTGTGAGGCCAAAGAATTGGGAGGTATCGTTAAGAGGGCATTGGCTCACTCAGACTGGAAGCCCACCTCAATATCGCAGGTCTCATACGCTCCCACTATACAGACTTTTATGTACTGGTGGCACCATCTGCGACTGCCTGTATACAGGCCACTAAGATAGTCTTGATGCTTCTGGCAGAGAGGGGTTTCAAGGTTAGTAAACAGAAACTCCAAACCTGTAGAAGACAAGTCTCCTTTCTGGGGCGTTAGATCTCTCAAAAGGGGGCAGGATTGTCCCCTGCCCACAGATCCACCATACTGCACCACCCCAAGCCCCTGCTGGTAAAGGACATGCTCTCCTTCCTTGGCCTTACAGGGTACAGCTGCTCCTACGTCCCGGATTTCACGAACCTCACGAGCCCCCTCCGATGGATGGTGAAAGACCAAGGTCTGAGGAACCTCTCCGCCCACCTTGTTTGGACGACGGAGGCAGAGCAAAACTTCATCCGCCTTAAACAAGAACTGGCTACAGCAGCTGAGTTGGCCATTCCGGACGATTCACTCCCATTCTTTTTGGATGTGTCTGTCACAGATGCCGTGGCCAATGGCGTCCTGTACCAGAAAAAAAAAAGGCAGCCCAAATGTGGAAGAACTTAGAGCAATGGTGGCATCCATATCCCAAAGATATGGCCAGAGAGTTGGTCAGGGAATATGACATCTGCACCAAGTACAACACCAGACCAACAGTGAAACCAGAGATCGGTAGGTATCCACTTATCACCAGGCCTGGATGAGAGATTGTTATTGATTTCACAGATATGGGAACCACCGTTCGAGGGTACAGGTACGTACTGATGTGTGTGGAGGTGTATTCAGGGTGGCCAGAAGCGTGGCCCACCAAGAGGGAAGACAGTAATACGGTAATCAAATGCCTGATAAATTATTATATCCCCAACCATGGCTTCCCAGAGAAAATTAGGTCAGATAATGGGACGCATTTTAAGAATTAGGATTTGTAGAAAGTGGAGGCCATGATGGGGTTGAAACATGGGTTTGGAACGGTGTATCATCCACAGTCTTAAGGAAAGGTGGAAAGGATGAATTGAATTGTAAGAATCAAATTGGCAAAAATCTGTGCACAGACCAAATTGAATTGGATTGATGCATTGCCATTGGCACTTATGTCCATCTGCTCTTCTGTTAACCAATCCACTGGGTTTACACCTTTCGAACTCCAAACAGGGAGACCTTTTCCAGGGTCCTATACCATTAGCCCAATAACCACAGTAGAGAATGAGGGTCTGTCAACCAAAGCATATTTTAACCTTTTGCAAGATCTCGTTTCAGCTTTTCCTCAACAGGTGGCGAACAAGGGGGTCTCCGGACAACAGACGGTCCCAGAAGCCGACTGGGTGCTTCTGATGGTCATCAAAAGGACGTGGTCCGAACCACATTGGACAGGACCTTATAAGGTCACGGAGAGAACATCTCACGCAGTGAGGCTGCAGGGAAAGGCGATACCTGGTACCACTGGTCGCAGTGTGTACTAGGACAACCGCCATCCAGATCCTTGACTAAGGTCCAGGAGGACCTGTAACAACATACCTCTGTCTCGGCTGAGGCAGAGAAGGACCCTCCTCAGAAAGGGGCAGAATAATCCCCGGGGAGTGAGTCAGGTATTGAGGTAGTCCACCCTCAGTCCGAAGAAAGAAGAAGCCGTCCGAAAAGGAAGGGGGTAAGAAAGAGCGCCCCTCTCCGACAAGGGCCGTGCCAAGCCTCCAGCCGACGAATAAGAGCACCGAGGGAGGCAGCGTCGAGGGATTGTTGGTTGTGATTTTGAGCGGTGGTTTCAGCTGTAGATCTATTTAGTTTATAGTGTATGTTTAGTTATTGCCAGATAATTTAGTCAACGAGTGGGGAAATAAAAGGAGATGTTTGGATTTGGGAAGGTATTGGGGGTCTTTACGACCCTGACTGTAATGATTGTTGTTTTGTGTTTGGTTCACTATGAGTTTCGATTTTTGTATTTGTAGGCATACTGGTCACATGTGGGTGTTGCTGCATTCCCTGTATGAGATCCCTGGCGCTTCGGGTAATTTCATCCGCATTAGAGAAGCAGGACCTGAAGGTCCTCATGCCTTTATTGGCTACTGATCCTGATGATCTCAATAGTGGTGTTGCCATACTGAGGCCTATTGATGTGTGATCTCCTAGGGGAGATCAAAAGGGGGATATCAAATTTTGACATTTCCATAGTGGGGGTGGGCTCTTAGGAGAGCCCAAAAGGGGGAATTGTGGGAATGCAGACACACTTTGTGTGACTAGTATGCAGCATAGTGTGTAAAGTGTACTCCTGTATGTTTTAGACACGTGACAGGGTCACCGCTCTTCACTATGTCTTTACCATGAGGGAAGGTAAAGGGAATGACAACTCCATATATGGTAATAGTCCAAATTCCTTTTCTGGAAAAGTACTGGTATTTGGGGCGGTGGCCATCAGCTATATCTATTCTATAGTTTCCCCCTATAGCTCAGATCTCTCCGTGTGTCCCATGAGGGTTGATCTCCAGAGCGCTCTGTATAGTTTTAAATAAAACCTATGATCAGCTGAACCACTCCAGACGTCTTTGTGTACTTCCTCATCAAACGGACCTGGGTAAGTTAAATGCGAACTCAACAGACCCCAGAGGGTTAAGGTAAAAGTGTGAAAATCTCCATCTGCTGGTATAGAAACAAAATCCTGCTGTCTCATGAGTCATTTTTACACACAGCAACTACCATCAAACACCATTACTTGTGTTGAATGCTGACTCTGTGAAAAACAGTTTTATAACATCCATGACAGTACTGTAACTTTGTACATTGTCATAGTTATTTTCCCTGGTAGAGATGTGCAAGCAGAACATTCTCAATCTGACCATACACTGTAGGTATGAAAAACTAATAAAGAACTTTGTTTTTCTACATGTAGTAAGTGAAAAAAGGAGATATTTGTAGCCTGAAATATGAAGAGAATACAGTCTACTGTGCCTGAATGCATCTTATGCAGGTACTGAAAACAGTGCTTGTCCTGTTGTTTGATAAAAGATGTATATAAATGTACTTCCCTCTTTCTTTCAGCACTTGACAGGGTTGGGGATATCAGAGGTATCTATGTATAAGATACAAACTCCACTCTGTTGTGTCAGAAAACTCAGTAGATTTTATTGATGGATTACTGACACTGGAAATTCACTGAATATTCACTTTACAATCAAAATAAAAAGTGACTTTTCATTTTTACTGCTATGAAGTAACCCAAGCTTCATTCTTTTCACTCAAGAGAAAAACTCTTTCTGTGGGTGGTAAAATTATCAGTGTGTATTTGATTTCTTGCATGCATGTGTGTGGGAGGGTTGGCACGATACAGTGCACGCAAGAGTGCCTGGCAGTGTTTTGCAAGGGCAACCAGCCTCAGCGTAGTGAAGATCTTTTTGTAAAATATGCTAAACCTTGTGAATATTCCAAATCTTTGTTCAGTGTTTTGGGTTGGGGAAGGCACAAAGAGACTCATTAGAAAACATTTAATTTCTTTTCCTGGATGTAAAATGAAAACCTTACAAAAATGCAAACACCCACATAATGAAGCTATGTGATGAAACTTTGAATACTGAGAAGTCCCATGCAAAAGAAAATATGTACCTTCTGTTAACTGGCTTACACCTTTTGTTGTGATGGCACTACTCACATTGTATTTGTGTTTGCTGGTGTGAAGTGTCAGATGTCCAATTTTTCTTTCATGTGATCAGCATGTCTTAAGGTCTGATGTTATTTAAAGTCAATGATAATGAAGTTGTCTTCGGGTTCCCCTGAAATAATGTCTCTCTGTCAAAATTGGCAGCTCAATTAAAAGGAATCCATCACTTTCCTGCAGGGCCCTTCAGGGATATTATAGAAGCCATATTATTAACTGTTGAAATACTAGCTAAGGGTAATTTTCATTACAGAAATCATGTGACTATTTGAGAATTTTGTTTATTGGCTTTCTTATTGTTTAGCATTAAGCCTGATATAGCACTCAGCTTGGGAGAAGGACTGGAAGAAGTGCAAATCAGCTTTAATACTTTTATGTTTGGTTTATGACCAAGTAGACAGAAAAGATTTAATATGTTGTTTAGCGTTGCCCACAATGATGAAGACTGTAAACATTATACCTGTTTAGCATCAGCATGTTAGCATGTTACTGTTAATGTTTGACTTAACTCTCGGGTCGACGTGTTTTGTGGCATCTTCTGATAACGCTGAAACAAACTTAAATTACTCCGTCAGTTTTGACATGGCTCCACAGGCTCTGAGATTCCTGCCCACACAGGAACCTGGACCACAGCTAAGACCCTGTGATGAACACACTCCCATGAGTCTCTTCAGAATGTTTTTTTTCTGAAACTTCTGCGTCAACTCTGTGTCAAAAACCAACGTTCAGGCTGCCAGGGCACGTACAAAGGGTTGTAAATATAAATGGACAGACTTCAGCATCAGTGAGCTGTACCACTATATTGGGCTGCTCTTCTACATGGCCATGGTGAAGTCCATCAGAGACTACTGGCGACAGGATAGTCTTTTCTCTGTTCCTTTTCCTGCCACAGTCATGTCAAGGGACAGATACCACACCATTTCATGGAATCTGCACGGGCCACCCAGATGCAGACAAGGACAATGATCGAAAGAGGGGAACAGCTAACCACGACCGTCTTTTCAGGGTCAGACCTCTCATAGACACTATGATGCTGTGATGCTCTCTGTTGGACCGTACAGTTTTGGGGTCTGGGTACCATGTATACATGGGTAATTTTTACACTAGTCCCAAGCTCCTGACAGACTTGTTTGCTGCATGTGGGGCTTACAGAGACAACAGGAAGGATTGGCCTCTCAATGCAGCTAACTCACTCACCAAAAAATCTCTGAGGGGCTCCATCAGGTGGATTCGAGCTGGACATCTTGTGTTTGTGAAATGGATGGACACACGAGAGGTGTCTCTGTTCCAACATCCATGCTGCTCATACAGGAGACCCTGTGCAGAGGAGGGTGAAAACACAAAATGGATGGAGGACAAATAGTTTTCCATGTCCTTTCACCTGTGACTGCCTACAACCAGCACATGGGGGGCGTTGAACTGTCTGATCAGCTGAGAGACACCCTTTGACCCCAGAGGGATATACATAAGGTGTAAGAGTGGACTTTTACAAACCTTGTAACCTTTTTTATCTTGCACTGTTCCTGTTTGCACTGTTTTACCCTGATGTCTGTTTTTGCAGTTTTGCCCTGAATAAATGCACATTTCTTTTGTCCTCACACTATTGTTCATTGCAATTCTCTCTAACTCAGGAATGTGACTGAAAGGCTCATTAAACTGCCCATTATGCGAGTCTTTGTTTTGTCAGGTGAATCACATGACTATTCAGTCTCTGATACACCTTCTCGCATATGCCCTTTCTACTGAAGAAAGAGCCTTAGAAAATTTAAATCAGTGTATTGTTTTCTGAGAATGAGTGAAAAAGATGACTTTCACATCATTTTGAAGCAAACACATTACACTACAAGATGCATTTCTTAAAAGTCTTGTGAACCAATGTTCTGTATGTGTTTTATGGTCTTATTTCAGTGACTTAAAAATTGTAGTAGTTTTTCACTAACCATGCATAAACACTGTTTTCTCAAAAACACAATCATGTATAAACTTGTTGCTCACATATTATTGTAGCCCAGTTTGTGCTGATTACAGTGTTATCAGACTTTAATATGTTTAAAAGCAACTGAAAAAAGCACAAATGTCAGGGCATATCAAAACTTGTCCAGGGCCCCAAAACACCCTCAGACCCCAGAGGGTTAACAACGACTGTCACTGGTGCTGTTGACTTACAGAGCGCCAGTGGAAATTGGACTACTGTTGGTCGAAGTGTTTGTGGGCAAAGATAAAAGAGGGAGGGCAGGAGTGTAGGACTTAGAGTAGGGACTTTGACTGTAGGAACTTTGTCAGAGAAAACTAAAGAGTTGGCTGATATGATGGAGAGAAGAAAGGTGGATATCTTGTGTGTTCAGGAGACCAGGTAGAAAGGTAGCAAGGCCTATAGATTAGGAGCAGGGTTCAAGCTGATTTATCATGGTGTGTATGGAAAGAGGAATGGAGTAGGAGTAATCCTGAAGGAGGATTTTGCTAGGAATGTTCTGGAGGTGAAGAGAGTGTCAGATAGGGTGATGATTCTTAGGGTGACATAAGAGTACAGGCAGGAGCACACAAGTTGATTACATCTTGTGCAGACATTACAATCTGAAAGAGATCAGTGACTGCAAATTAGTGGTTGGGGAGAGTGTAGCCAGACAGCATAGGATGGTGGTGTGTAGGATGACCCATGTGGTGAGGAAGATGAAGAGGACAAGGGCAGAGCAGAGGACCAAGTGGTGGAAGTTGAAATATGAATAGTGTTGTGTGGCTTCAAGGAGGAGCTGAAACAGGCTCTGGGAGGTCAGGATGTTCTTCCAGATGACTGGACAGCTACAGCTAAAGTGATCAGGGAGAAGGGTAGGAGGGTACTTGGTGTCATCTGGAAAGAGGAAAGCAGATAAGCAGACTTGGTGGTGGAATGAGGAAGTTCAGGAGGGTGTTAAGAGGAAACGGTTAGCTAAGAAGAAGTGGGACACTGAGAGGACAGAAGAGAACAGACAGGAGTACAGGAAGATGCAGCGTAAAGTGAAGGTAGAAGTGGCAAAGGCCAAACAAAGGGCGTATGAGGATTTGTATGATAGGTTGGACACTAAGGAGGGAGAGGTGGATTTGTACAGGTTGGTGAGGCAGAGAGACAGAGATGGGAAGGATGTGCAGCAGGTTAGGATGATCAAGGACAGGGATGGAAATGTGTTGACAGGTGCCACAAGTGTGATGGAAAGATGGAAGGAATACTTTGAAGAGTTGATGAATGAGGAAAATGTTAGAGAGCACAGAGTGGAAGAGGTGACTGTTGTGGAGCATGAAGTAGCAGAGATCAGTAAGGATGAAGTGAGGAAGGCGTTGAAGAGGATGAAGAGTGGAAAGGCAGTTGGTCCTGACGACACACCTGTGGAGGTAAGGAAGTGTTTAGGAGAGGTGGCCGTTGAGTTTTTGACTGGGCTACTTAACATGATCTTGTGCGTGAGAGTGAGAGGATGCCTGAGGAATGGAAGAGAAGTGTACTGGTGTCCATCTTTAAGAACATGGGAGACGTGCAGAGTTGTGGAAACTACAGAGGAATAAAGCTGATGAGTCACACAATGAAGTTATGGGAAAGAGTAGTGGAGGCTAGGCTGAGGTCAGAGCATTTGTGAGCAGCAGTATGGTTTCATGCCAAGAAAGAGAACCACAGATGCAATATTTGCTTTGAGAATGCTGATGGAGAAGTACAGAGAAGGCCAGAAGGAGCTGCATTGTGTCTTTGTATTTGGAAAAAGCGTATGACAGGGTGCCGAGAGAGGAGCTGTGGTTTTGTATGAGGAAGTCTGGAGTGGCAGAGAAGTATGTTCGAGTGGTGCAGGACATGTATGAGAACTGTAAGACAGTGGTGAGGTGTGCTGTAGGGGTGACAGAGGAGTTCAAGGTGGAGGTGGGGCTGCACCAAGGATCGGCTTTGAGCCCCTTCGTTTGCTGTGGTGATGAACAGGCTGACAGATGAGGTTAGACAGGAATCTCCGTAGACCATGATATTTGCAGATGACATTGTCATCTGTAGTGAGAGCAGGGAGCAGGTGGAGGAAAATCTAGAGAGGTGGAGGTTTGCTCTGGAAAGGAGAGGAATGAAGGTTAGCCACAGTAAAACAGAGTATATGTGTGTACATGAGATGGACTCAAGTAGAACGGTGAGGTTACAGGGAGTAGAGGTGAAGAAGGTGGATGATTTTAAGTATGTAGGGTCAACAGTCCAGAGCAATAGAGAGTGTGGAATAGAAGTGAAGAGATGTGTGCAAGCAAGTTGGAACGGGTGCAGGAAAGTGTCAGGTGTGATGTGTGACAAAAGAGTCTCAGCAAGAATGAAAGGAAAGGTGGACAAGACAGTGGTGAGACCAGCAATGTTGTCTGGTTTAGAGACAGTGGCACTGAGAAAAAGACAGGAGGCAGAGCTGGAGGTAGCAGAGCTGAAGATGTTGAGGTTCTGTCTGGGAGTGACGAGGATGGATAGGATCAGGAATGAGTACATCAGAGGGACAGCTCATGTTAGATGTTTTGGAGAAAAAGCCAGGGAAGCCAGATTGAGATGGTTAGGACATGTTCAGAGAAGGGACAGTGAATACATTGGTAAAAGGATGCTGAGGTTAGAGCTGCCAGGAAGGAGGCCTAGAGGAAGGCCAAAGAGGAGGTTCTTGGATGTAGTGAAGGAGGACATGAGGATAGTTGGTGTGGGTGAGGAAGATACAGAGGATAGGGTAAAATGGAGGCAGATGATTCGCTGTGGCGACCCCTGAAGGGAGCAGCCCAAAGGAAAAGAAGAAGTTTTGCCAATGCATAATGGAACTGTGAAGTGTAGGGATGTTAATGCATTACAACCTTAATGTTGTATTGTTGTTTTGGACTGTCGGTTCCATGCTGGAGTTTACATTTTCTGAAGGCTGACTGTCCCTGGGTCCCTTAGATAAAAAAAAAAAAAAAATGGACTTGTGAAGCCTTTGACCTTAAGGTGTAGCCATTTAAGAGATATCTGAGCAAATAAGATAAAAAAGGTGAATTTTAAAGCTCAGTAATAACATCCATGTTTACCAATGAAAATTTTTTTTTTTTTTTATAAAGCAAAATGTCAAAATCAATAGAGTTATAAAATACACACCAGATTTCATTGATATAAGACAGTAAACATGCCAGATGACAACTCCTACACTTACCTCATTGACTTGCCAAATTAAATGACATAATGGAATTATGAAATTAAATTTTAAGAGATTTGCATTATGTGATAGACTGTCCAGAGTGTACCCTGCTTCTCACCCAGTACATACTGGGATGGGCACCAGCTTACCGTCAACCTCAACAGCATAAGTAGAGAGGCTGACTGAATGGACAGATTTTCATCAGGCTTTGTAGAAGCACAGGTCCTTCGTTGGCATGTGCAGTCTGATCTGTCAATTCTATTCTATACTCTCTGTACCTGCAAAGCAAGTTAGAGCCAAATAAATCCCTCACAATTCCTCACAACTGTCATAAAATCATAAAACATGTCTGTTTTGTTATCACCTCCTGTCTTACTTTAGTAATCATGTGATGTGTTTTCATTTCTGTCAAGTTACTTCCGGTAGTCCAGTTATCCATGTGTGTCTAGTTAGCTTTGTACAATTACGTCCTCTTAAGAAGATATGTGCCAGTCTAACCATTCACCAGTTGCCAGTTAATCTGCTATGTGTTGTGTGTTCAATCAGCTTACCAGCATTATCATAGTCACATCAATTCTCCAATGTATGATTCTAGTTATGTCTGTTTGGATTAAGCCTTCTGCCTAGTGTTTCGGATACCTTTGCCTGTTTGGACTGAATCCTGGTTTTGATTTGCCCTGCTTGTGTTTATTATATATTACACAATTTGACAATTAATACTGGTACATTAATGTGGAAGGTGCATTTCAGTATTGTTCCTAGTTGAAACTGAGCTAATTTTAACTAACTTACATACATTTACTAAGTCAGTCATTTACCAATTTTGATCTATACCAATTCATATATTTATATCAAGGTTTGAGTGCAAAATCTGAATCTACTAAGTCATGTTGGAAAAAACCCACAGAGAAAAAAGTAAAAGAGCTTTTACTAAAATTTAATAAGAGTAGAAGAATAAAGTAAGATAAAAATAGGCAGTGATGTAATAAGATAAAGTAGACACAGTGAAGTACAAGTAAGTTCAACTTTTGCTTAACTACAGCACATATGTAAAAGTAATTAGTTATATGCCACCACTGGAAACAAGCAGTGACAACGCTTTGGAATTTCAACCATCCAAATGTACTGTACAGTATTTGTCATACTAAATGTAATGAAATCCTGCTTACAGCTTTCAAAATTAGGACTGCCATTCCTATTTTCGCAGTACATATGTTATTTCCTGATATTTTAATTTTCCTTTAAACAAAAACAAAATCTGTCATTTATAGGAATGTGCTAAAAGAAGACCATATATTCTATTAAACAGCCCGCTCCTTCTGTTTTGTGTTCTAAAGCAATCCCATTTGTCATGCCAATTGGCTGTGGGACTAAGTATAGAAGATTTGCTTGAAGGAATATTTTGGGAAATACTTTGTTCACTTTCTGTTCAAGTCTAGCGATTGAGGCAAAGGTGAGGTGAAAATGGAAATGAGAGAACACAATGGAGCAGAAAGGCTACGAGGTGAGAGAAACAGAGCACCCTCACTCTGAGGTGTTCACCTCCGCTTGAAGGAACCTCATTTTCCTCCTCTGATGTCCGCCTCCATCCATCACTTCCCTCCTCCTCCTCCTGCTCCTGGTGTCTGGTCTCATTCTGATTAATGAGCAGAGCCCTGGTTGAACCTATTAACAATGTGTAATACCGCTCAGTCTGCAAATAGCCTGCACTGTCCAGACCTACTTTACACTTCTCAAGGTAGCAATGGCCTATTAGGCTGCTCTCTGACTGTGCCATGTTGTCTCCTGCTAGGTAGCTGTTTCTGTAACTCCCTCTCTCTTTTCCTTTCCCTATGTCTATTTCTGCCCTTCTGCCTCCTGCCGTGTCTTCTAGAGCCTTCTCCTTCCTTCCCAGTTATCTGTCTCATCTCTCTTTTTGCCAGTTATTTTTCTTTCACTTCTCCGGCTATCCTTGGCACTATTAGGGCGGCAAAGTTGAGGGATTAATCGACCTGAAAACGACATCCAAAAAAAAAAAAAAAAAAAATCAATGTACTTGAGGGCCTCACATCCCAGATTTTAGAGTGAAGACTTCTTCACTGAGCGATAATGCTCAAGTTTTACTGTATATTACACACATTGATTTTATTACACTTCATACTTCACCGCTTTCTTTTCTTTGCAACCTAGTCTTCCCCCTCAGCGGTGAATTGAACAGATGCTAGTTCACCTTCTACACTGCAAACATTTTCAGTTTTTCAAGGATTTAATTTTTTGTCTTAAGGGCAATAAGAAATCACATTACAGAAGTGAACCTCACCATGTCATTAATGAATTCATTGTTTTATTTTAAACACTGTAATTGATATGAAATCACAACTTCTTATTAAGCAAAACAAAATAAATACATAAAATTTTAGCCTGTTCATTTTCAAAATGTCAGAAGCTAACGATATCTTCAGATGCACAACACACAGTCGTCTCTCCTCAGTACCCACTATTGTACTGGTAAAGCCGAGGGTGATGTATGGCCTGTTATTATTTATTGTCTTTGCATTGGAAGTTGTGCTTTGCGTTGGTAAAAACTCATCCACTGTTGTAATATGAAGATTTTAGCTGGGAGTCCTCCCACAAACGGGTCCTGGAGCTGTCTATTGCTGATGTGCAGTTACTGGCCCCACCAACCTGCAGTGTCTATTTGTTGTTTATTGTTGTTGTTCTTTTCTCTCTCCTCTATCCATGTGAAAACTGTTGTTTAAACTACTAAAATTAACTTTTAAAAGTACTGGTAGCTGGGGCTACATTAGCTTAGTGTTTGACAACAACATACATCACTTGTGGTTCCTATTGTATTGATAATTACCTACTGAGAAGTAGGAGGTGAAGGAGTCCCCTAATGGTGTTTTAAAAATAATTTAATTCTCATTTCCTGTGGTTCCTACACAAACCTCCAAGGGTTCCAAGAAATATGAAAACATTCCTCCGGTCCAGTAGCACCTCATGTTCTCAGTACATGCCTCATGTCCCCCCTCTGTGCATTTTGGAGTCGTCTTTGTGTCCACATAATGAATGCAGGCCCGATATTTCCTCTTCTTTTAGCTGCTTTTGGTTACTCCCTACTGAAATATCCGCAAACTTCTCTACTGCAGTCAACTAATTATATCTGTCTGCTGTAGGTAGCAGGTAGTGTACAGCTGCCTGCTGTGGCTAGAAACATTTCTAATGTTTGGCTCATACAACTGTATGCTGATTTGAAAGGCAGTATACAGTAAAGCTGAGGGGAGCTGCAGATTCAGATGATAGATTCATCAGTACAAGGACCACGGTTTTCACTTGTAAAAGCATAAATATATTATTTCTGCTTTAAAAACCACCTCACTTTTGATAGTCATAGTAAACCAGCACAAATTAAAATACCCTAAGGCAGAATGAGGTATTTCCCTATTTTTTTGTTTAGTTTCAGCAGAGGAATGGAATTACCTTCCTGATTTGGCAGGACATCTCTTAGTGAGTATAAAACTAAATAAGGGCATTTTTGGAGTGCTGTGGAGATATGTACAACACAAAGGGAAAAGTCTGAAACACACATGTTCTTCTTCACTGTATGTAGAGTATTTTTCTCACAAGGCAGTTCCTAACCTGTCCTGGAGGCCACATGCTCTCTCACTTTTAACAGTGTGTGTGACTGCTCACAAAATGCTGTGTTTATGTTGAAACTCAAGTATGTGATGCAATAAAGTGCTTAACTCTAGCTTTCTCTTCACAGCCAAGAGGAGTTGTGAGAATCTCGGGCTCAATGCTGTTTAATGTTTCATTCACGATCAGCTGACACTTTTGCCCTCTGGATGTAGAAAAACTGTGCAAACTCCAATGGAGCCAAAGATGAGGGAACAGAGAAGAAGAGCAAAAAGTGGAAAAAAAAGAGCCAGAGCCAGCTGAGCTTTAGTAAAAGAAAAAATAGCCCTTAGAGCTGGGGAGGAGGAGAATGCTGGAAGAAGCTAATGAAGTAGTTGAAAAGTGGAAAACAATGGTTATAAAAGAGGAAATCTAGTGAAAGCAGGGAGGCAAAGATTCAGACAGACAGACAAAAACAATGAGAAAAAAATGAACAGTGGGATGCCACTATTTTGCTGGGAACCTCACTGTGGAGCTAGTTTGATTCGTAAAAATGGAGCTTTAGAAAATGTGACAATTTGACAGTAGCCTGGGGTAAGCAGTCTGGGATAGCCACACTTTAAAAAAAACTGCCAGCGTCTATCCTCTCTGGATCAAAAAGGAAAGACCTGCTAACCTGTTATATAAGCTAGCAGCACCAAGTGAAAGGCTTGTACAGAGAGACAGTGGATGTCCATTTCCAGCATAAAGGCAAACATGAAGAGCTGAAATTGAGGAAAATTGGCTACAAAACTGTCAAGTACAATTCTGCTATTTTTACTCATTTCATTCTGTCTAACTTGAAAGCAGATATACTGAGCATGGAACATTCAAGATTTGAATGAAACTGGGTTGCTGCTCCTTTTACGCCAGCTTTGCACATTTACAACACATAATGATCTAATTGAACTGCACTCCAGTGTATTTCTAACCTCTTCCTTTTTCAGTCTAACTGCTAACCCAAAAACACACTTTCCACTCACCATGGCAGCATTTACAATATGGTGCAGGTTGGAAACTGTTACAGATTAGGTTCATCTTTAGCACTCCACTGAAACATGTTTTTTTTTCAGACCCCTTCTTCATGAGTCCTGACTGAGTTGCTCTTTCCATGAATACAGATTTTTGTCATCATGACAGGTAATTAAGGTGTAAATGGGAGATGGCCATGGTGGAAATCACTGTTTCCATTTATCAACATCATATAACCAGGAACACCTTATTGAGATTGAACATCTCTTTTCATGAGTGTCTTCTTGAACATAAGCAGAAGACTGGGTTACAAACAACATAGGAAAGGTTTCTTTTCTTTGCTTTTTTGACATCAGTTTCTTTTTGTTTTTTTCTTTTCCTTTCTTTTTTTTTTTTGTGGGGGCTTCACATTTTTACATGAATTTCCTGGAGACTTATCCTGACCTTAAATAACCATAACTGGTCTAACCCAAACCTTAACACTACCCTAACAATTACTCTAAAATTTAGTATATTCAGTAGGAGCACAAGGCAGAATCCCCAAAATGGTAATATATAGGCTCTAGTCCTCACAATGTCAGGACCACCAGGTGCATATACACACACGCACACCGATGCAAACAAAAATAATAAAATCATGTATCTTACGCAGTCATGTAAACATTTTCTCCTGAAGTAAATGACACCCTTTAAAAAATCCCAAAACAAACAAACAAAAAAAATCAAATCATAAAAATAGCCAGCACCCAAAAAGAAGTGTATTAATTAATTGTAAAAAGAAATGTATTAATATACACATCAAGATTCTAAAACACCAAAACAGAAAGAAGAAAGGGCACACAAGTTCAACAGAAATAAAAGTTAATATAATGTGCTATATTTATCCTACCCAGTGTGTGATTAAGTGTCCAAATTATGGGCATGAATATTATGCTCTCCACTGCACCCTTAAAAATATTAAGGGTGGAGCTAAACTATGTCCATGGCATGTACACTAATCCCTGTTAATAATCCATCCAGCTGACATCTATCCATCCAGCCGATCCCAACTGACATTGCGTGAAAGGAGCGGTACATGACACCTACAACACTAACACAAAAGGATAATTCATGAGCATTGCATTTTCTGTTTATTGGTCACCACAGACTAGACCACTGAGCATCTACTATGAAGATACCAGTGACTGAGTGAAAGTGGTCACAGCTCCAGAATGTCGAACAAATGGCAAACATGGTTTAGCTTGACGGACTTGTTAGGTACATACAGACAGGTAAACAAAAATTGCATAAAACTTTGGTCCTGCATATTGAGTGATGTTTTTTTTCTAAAACACACAAATGCCAAATGTCTGCCCTCAGATATCTAAATTATCCTGACTACTGTATGTCATGAGGCAGTGAAGTGAGGGAGTTAAAACAACTGGACTGACAGTAAGTTACTCCTTTTTAAGAAGATTTATATGGGTTTCTTTTTTTAATATGGCAGGCATCATTCTTTTATCCAGCTTTGAGCTGTTAGATGAGATCACCCATTCATACAAAATGATCCCATTAATGCTGAAATTTCAGTACAGCTGAGGGTTGATCGGATTATTCTAGCCTGTTCCATCTGCCAGAGTGCTAAACCAGTCCTATTAATGAATTAACAGCCTGTGTCTAAACTTAGTCATCAGTGACATTTGTCCGTACTTTGTGTTCATCCTAGTGGATGTACTGCAGTAAACACGACAGGAAGAACGTCAAAGTGATTAACCTGAGAAGGCTTCTGATAACCCTTTAATTTAAACTCAACATAAACTGATGTCACAGGCATCGCAACGCAAAGCCTTTGTTTTACATGCTGTGAAACAAATCTCTCTATTTGAAATAAATATCCCCTACTAAATAGGGGACATTTGTAACTACATTCATGTAGTTACAATTAATTAAGAATAATTTGACATAGCTGAGACCACATGTGTATCAGTTATTAATGTCAGATGGGGTTTTTTTGCCTTTCAAATTTTAATTGAAAACTTGGAATAACCCAACTGTCTAATTGTAGCACTTGTGATCCACTTACAAATGTGTGTATGCTGGAGCTGCCAGTGAGTGCTAAGGGGTTTTCAATGTCGTCATCTCAGCACCGCGCTAATGTCAGTGATAAGTCATGTTGACTCTTAAATGAAAAAGAAAAAAAAAAAAAAAACAGAGTCCAGAGTCTATATTTGGGACTAATTTCTCCCTGGAACCTGCTATTCAATTCCATATTGCCCTCTATCAGCAGTTAATGGCTGATTGGAGTTCGCAGACAAAAACATTATACAGTAGCAGATGATTCAAAAGAGATGGCTACATGTATCCTTCATCATTTGGAGCACCTTAAAATTAACATAGTCAGTGATGGTCTTACTAAAGGTCTCAAACTAATGAGTTCAGAAAAATCAGTCAGTGCAGCAGCTTCAGTTTTTGTCTGGTGATTACATCATGATGAGAAATCAGAGGAGACACTCATTAAGCTTTCTCAACTTCAAAGTTTCGTACTTAAAGTTTCCCTTTTGGCCTTCTAGAGATCACTGACACCCTAAAGGAAAGGCTGCTAAATCAATTTCAACTGACAAATGTAGTTCAATCAACAACTGCATCATAAGTTTGATAGATACACATATTGAATAATGAATTAGATTTCATTATCCTCTTCTAAATCCTCCTTTTATAATTATTATCATTTATTACTCATTCAATCAAGACATTGTTTTTGGAGATGTGTTAATGGCAGACTAAGTGATTCTTACATTCATGGACCTCATAATTTTGAGACACATTTATGAACTAGTGATTGTTAGTTACCACTTTTAAAATCATTTCTGAAACTATTTCAAAGCTTCATTAACTGTGTTTAGGACCTGGTTCAACGGAGACACATACAAAATAACAGGGACAGAAGGAGAAGTCCTGATATACAGCATTTGCTTGTTATTTGTTATTCTGGTGCAGAAAAATTACAAAATTGAGTCAAAGAAAATGCTGGCTAACATCAAGGACTCCATGTTACAAATTATATACTGTATTGCCTGAGTTACACATCACTTGTATATGTCAACAACCTATGTGATCTCAATGTGGAAAATACACAGTATGTTTTACAGTGCAGTGGAATCAAATCCACACTATTTTGAGTGTGGCTGCATATGACCAGTCTGTCTGCACCAAAACTCAGCACAAAGTTGAAGAATATATTTCAACTGTCCCCACCAAAGAAGTGAAGAAACGTGTGCAAGCAAGTTGGAACGGGTGCAGGAAAGTGTCAGGTGTGATGTGTGACAAAAGAGTCTCAGCAAGAATGAAAGGAAAGGTGGACAAGACAGTGGTGAGACTAGCAATGTTGTCTGGTTTAGAAACAGTGGCACTGAGAAAAAGACAGGAGGCAGAGCTGGAGGTAGCAGAGCTGAAGATGTTGAGGTTCTCTCTGGGAGTGACGAGGATGGATAGGATCAGGAATGAGGACATCAGAGGGACAGCTCATGTTAGATGTTTTGGAGAAAAAGCCAGGGAAGCCAGATTGAGATGGTTTAGACATGTTCAGAGGAGGGTCAGTGAATATATTGGTAAAAGGATGCTGAGGTTAGAGCTGCCAGGAAGGAGGCCTAGAGGAAGACCAAAGAGGAGGTTCTTGGATGTAGTGAAGGAGGACATGAGGATAGTTGGTGTGGGTGAGGAAGATACAGAGGATAGGGTAAAATGGAGGCAGATGATTCGCTGTGGCGACCCCTGAAGGGAGCAGCCGAAAGGAAAAGAAGAAGTCCCCACCAAGCCGCAGTGTTTGTTGTTTCTTGTTACTGTTCTTTTCTCTCTTCTCTATCCATTCACCCCTACTGGCTTTTTCTCTCCACTGTCGCTCATGTTGGACTTGTTGGGTATCTATGTAAAGTGCCTTGAGATGATTTTATTGTGATCCAAATAAATTAAATTGACTTGAAAATGAACAGTTTGATGCTAGGCCATTGGCATACAGTGGTTTTGTAAGTGGCTGTTGACACGAGGCTGAGGAGAGGCAAATGGGTTGGTGAGAACAGAAATGTCAATTTTTGGGCTTGAAAAAAAAAGCTAAACTAAATAATAAAAATCTAAAAGAGGTTTAAAAGTTACTATTACTGTATGTATAAATATGAAAGAGTTTTCCAAGTTTGCCTTCCCTTGGAATGCTCAAAGCAAATAATACTGTGAAAAATCCCAAAATACATTTTGACATTTCCCATCAAGTGATAGGAAGCGGTGCAATCCAAATAACAAAACTGTTATCACTGTATATTACATACAAATTAAATAAACAAAACAGCTTTAAGGTAAAAGCTGCCAATCTCCTTGGCCACTAACATATTTGTTTACAATCTGTAAATGATTGTGGCAATGATCTGTTAATGTTAACTGCTATACATAGCCCTTTTAACACCTCAGAAAAACTGCTCAGAAACCTGTTTGACCACTTTAACAGCATGTCAACACATTATGCATGGTCTGCTAACTCACTGTGCAGTCTGTTTTAATTGGCTGGCACTTCATCTTTCTCGGCACTGGTTCTGTTTGAAGTTTACTAATTTCTCAGAGGAACTGTCTAGGACAACGTGTGTTTTCTTTGTGGGAAATTAACGTCTGAGAAAAGTCCAACCAAGCTAACTCTTCCTTAATTTTACCACATTTCGAAGTCTTTTTGTTCATCTCTCTATATCTTCCTCTCTTCTGTAGTCACCGTCTTTCTTTTCATTTCAGTTTTCATACTACAGGGCAATTATGACTGCACTGCTAACTTCATATATTAAATCCACACAAGCTACTGGCCTGGCAGCAGTGCTACTTTGAGAGATTGAGGCAGAAAAACAGCCAGAGACAAAAAATAGGATTTAAAGTGATAGAGCAGCACAGACAAAAACAGATGCGAGGAACAAAAAGGAATAAAAAAGTGAGGAGTAGCATTAGCAGAGATGAGAAGTGATTTACTGGTTCAGACAGTGTTTTGACCTATGTGTCGCAAAATGGCTTTGTGCTGCTAATACTCTGTGTGTGTGCTCCTTTGAGAATGTGTTTGTGTACACCTACTCATATGCATATGCTTCTTAGTTTCTCTCTGATACCAGCATGATGCTAATCAGTGGTGTTTGGGACTTGCAGTGAGAAATATTCATCTGGACGTGGCTCTAATGATCTCCATGGTGATTTTCACCAAGTAGTTTGGGTTTGCTGTTTGGTGTCAGGCTTGTTTGTTTGTGTGTGTGTGTGTTTCTGTGAGAGAACAGTTTTGTTTTTTTAATCTTTTTATTTTTATTTATTTTTTGATGAATGAGATTCCAATCAGCTGTGTCTGGACAACAGAAATCTCCAAAACAAAGAATTTTATGTACAGTAATAGAGATGCAAAAGGAGAACTTGAGCATAAGACAAAGTGGAGAAACTTTGACAGAATGAGAAAGACTAGAATGAATAAATCTCTTTAATGAAGAAGAGACAGGACAAATTAAAACAATTTATTTTTTAAAAAAACAGGAAGAAAGACATACAAACTCAGTAAACAAACACACACAGTCACTAACATTTGCAGTCCAGACATGTTACAGCTCTGTCATTCATGTTCTCACACTTTCCCTCTGCCTTTCTATGACTTGGAAAAAAAATTACACCTACAGTAAGTTTTACCTCTATGGTCAAGGGGGGGAGTGGGGCAGCGGCTGGAGGATTCGCGGCTAAGAGGGGAAATCAGGGACAGGTATAGGAGATGAACAATAATCACCGGCTTCCCTTGATATATAGGAGGAGGATGAATTGATGGGAGGAGAGTGAGAACGAGCCACAACGAGAGCTGGAGAACAGGAGTATTGGCAAAATAAAAGGGTTAACCCTCTGGGGTCTAAGGGTATTTTGGGGTCCTGGACAAATTTTGACATGTCCTGACATTTTTGCTTTTTTCAGTTGCTTTTAAACATATTAATGTCTAAAGTCTGATAACACTGTAATCAGCACAAACTGGGCTACAATAATATGAGAGCAGCAAGTTTATACATGATTGTGCTTTTGAGGAAATGGCGTTTATGCATGGTTAGAGAAAAACTACAATTTTTAAGTCACTGAAATAAGACCATAAAACACAAACAGAACATTGGTTCACAAGACTTGGGAGAACTGCATCTTGTAGTGTACAGTGTTTGCTTCACAATGATGTGAAAGTCATCTTGTTCACTCATTCACAGAAAACAATATACTGATTTAAATTTTCTAAGACACTTTTTGTTTAGAAAGGACATATGCAAGAAGGCGTGTCTGATCATGATCGTGTGATTCACCTGAGAAGACCTGCATAATGAGCCTTTCAGTCGTGAATGTGGCTGAGATGGGATTAGTGCAATACAACGCGGATGCAAACATTTGACATCTGATTCGTGTTTTTCCTCTGAGGACAAAGTAAACTCTTCGTCGCTGTCTGGAACATACAAAGTGCTTCTTCACCTGCGTAGCGTGTCATCAGCCAATGTAATGTTTTTTTTTGTTTTTTTTTTCCTTTCGGCTTCTCCCATTCAGGGTCACTACAGCAGATCAATTTGTCCACATGATTGATTTGGCACAAGTTTTACGCCAAATGTCCTTCCTGACGCAACCTCAGTAGCTGAGGCTAGTGGCCCCTCGTCTTCCAAGTTGGTCTCCCATTGAAGTTGCTGTGGACAGAATATCTTTAAAAAATCAGCAATATGTGTTATCTATAAACTGTCAGTTCTATGATGATAGTGTCTCTGACAGAGTTCCACCTACAAACAAACCCATAGTCTGACTCCAGAGTTTGCATGTACTGGTTGAATACTTCAGAAACACTGCTCACATATCAAATAGGTCTGAAGCCTAATGATAATAACTCCTGAATGAGCCTTTTTTCTTCAGTCTTCTTGAGAACCACCAGCTCCTAGCAGCAGACTATCCAAGCCATCATACTGCCTGAAAATAATGTCTGCAGTATTGAATATGTCACTCAGTACTCACTGGTGAGGGTAAAAAATTATAACTTGCTCCTGGCTGAATGAATCACACAAAACTGATTTTATTTTTTCCTTCGGCTGCTCCCGTTAGTGGTTGCCACAGCAGATCCAGATTTACTTAGGCTTGGGACTGAGAGTAAGACTGTGCTAATGAAATACAGTGGGTACGGAAAGTATTCAGACCCCTTTAAATTTTTCACTCTTTGTGTCATTGCAGCCATTTGCCAAAATCAAAAAAGTTCATTTTATTTCTCATTAATGTACACTCAGCACCCCATCTTGACAGAAAAAAACAGAAATGTAGAAATTCTTGCAAATTTATTAAAAAAGAAAAACTGAAATATCACATGGTCATAAGTATTCAGACCCTTAGCAGTGACACTCATATTTAACTCACATGCTGTCCATTTCTTCTGATCCTCCTTGAGATGGTTCTGCTCCTTCATTGGAGTCCAGCATTAAACTGATTGGACTTGATTAGGAAAGGCACACACCTGTCTATATAAGACCTTACAGCTCACAGTGCATGTCAGAGCAAATGAGAGTCATGAGGTTGAAGGAACTGCCCAAGGAGCTCAGAGACAGAACTGTGGCAAGGCACAGATTTGGCCAAGGTTACAAAAGAATTTCTGCAGCACTCAAGGTTCCTAAGAGCACAGTGGCCTACATAATCCTCAAATGGAAAAAGTCTGGGACGACCAGAACTCTTCCTAGACCTGGCTGTCCAGCCAAACTGAGCAATCGTGGGAGAAGAGCCTTGGTGAGAGAGGTAAAGAAGAACCCAAAGATCACTGTGGCTGAGCTCCAGAGATGCAGTAGGGAGATGGGAGAAAGTTCCACAAAGTCAACTATCACTGCAGGCGCTTTATGGCAGAGTAGCCCGACGGAAGCCTCTCCTCAGTGCATGAAAGCCCGCATAGAGTTTGCCAAAAAACACATGAAGGACTCCCAGACTATGAGAAATAAGATTCTCTGGTCTGATGAGACCAAGATTGAACTTTTTGGCGTTAATTCTAAGCGGTATGTGTGGAGAAAACCAGGCACTGCTCATCACCTGCCCAATGCAATCCCTACAGTGAAACATGGTGGTGGGAGCATCATGTTATGGGGGTGTTTTTCAGCTGCAGGGACAGGAAGACTGGTTGCAATTGAAGGAAAGATGAATGCGGCCAAGTACAGAGATATCCTGGAAGAAAACCTCTTCCAGAGTGCTCAGGACCTCAGACTGGGCTGAAGGTTCACCTTTCAACAGGACAGTGAACCTAAGCACACAGCTAAAATAACAAAGGAGTGGCTTTGGAACAACTCTGTGACCGTTCTTGACTGGCCCAGCCAGAGCCCTGACCTAAACCCAATTGAGCATCAATGGAGAGACCTGAAAATGGCTGTCCACCAACGTTCACCATCCGACCTGACAGAACTGGAGAGGATCTGCAAGGAAGAATGGCAGAGGATCCCCAAATCCAGGTGTGAAAAACTTGATGCATCATTCCCAAGAAGACTCATGGCTGTACTAGCTCAAAAGGGTGCTTCTACTCAATACTGAGCACAGGGTCTGAATACTTATGACCATGTGATATTTCAGTTTTTCTTTTTTAATAAATTTGCAAAAATTTCTAAATTTCTGGTTTTTTCTGTCAAGATGGGGTGCTGAGTGTACATTAATGAGAAATAAAATGAACTTTTTTGATTTTGGCAAATGGCTGCAATGACACAAAGAGTGAAAAATTTAAAGGGGTCTGAATACTTTCCGTACCCACTGTAAAATGGAAAGCCACTGTGATTCCATTAACAGGCCAATATTTGGCATTGAACAACCACTGGTAATTTTCTTGATGCAACTATCTACCAAACTGTCATGATTCCCCTTTGGGACTTCCTGCCGGGGACCTTTACATTGAACAGACTTCTTTTTTCCCCTGCACTGGTCCCCTGCAGCTTCACATACTGATTTAATTAGTTTCACCTGTGGTCAATTACCTGTTGTTTCTCCTTTCTATATAGGTGCCCTGCTTCCCTTTGTTTTTGTGGAAGTATTACCTAGGTTGTGTGTATGCTTAGTGTTGTGCCACCGTTTCATTTGGTTCTTCTTTTTCTGTGCTCTAGTGATCCCAGGAGGAAGAAACAAAGCTCTGGTTTGTATATTGCATTTGGGTCCTATGCCTCTCCTTCTTTCCTACACACCACCAACTCTTGACACAAACAAGGTTTGTACTTTACAGGAAGCAAACCAGCAAACGGTCAATAAAGACCAAAAATTTTGAGCTTTTGCATGCTTTAGATAATTACTTATGCAACTGATATAATGCAATTTCAGCAAATGCTCAATTTAGTTTACTGTTCTGAAGCTTTCAATGAGGAAAGGCATGAAACTGGCCTTAGATAAGTCAACAAGTCAGAAATTGGCTTTGGTTATTTCTCTTTATTTGGAGTAAAATTATGGCTGTGCAGTCACCCCTGTACTGTGTTCAAGGAAGAATCTCTCAAATTTTAGCTAACATGGATGTCACAAATAGGAAAGTGCTCATTTGCTTTGTTTATAACATCCACTAAAATTTCCAGTTACCATATATAGTGGGAAAATATGTTAAACTTGGATTATAGTTAAGCATGCTGTACTTCATTTAGCTCACTTCTTTAAAAAACATCCATAATGTACTGTTCCACAGAGAGAAAATCCTTCTGACCGGATGCATCCAAGAAGTTTAAATCTGTGCAAACACCTGAGAAGACTGGAGGAAATAGATAGAGATGAAATGGTACTAATAATCCATCCATCCATCATCTATACCTGCTTATTCCTAACCAGGGTCACAGAGATCTGCTGGAGCCTATCCCAGCTCTCTTTGGGTGAAAGGCAGGAGGTACACCCTGGACACGTCACCAGTCCATCACAGGGCCACATAAAGACAAACAACCTCACACACTCACACTCACTCCTATGGGCAATTTAGAGTCACCAATCAACCTGACATACATGTTTTTGGACTGTGGGAGGAAACCAGAGTACCTGGAGAAAACCCACACAAGCACAGGGAGAACGTGCAAGAAATAGTAATAATAATAAATAACATTTAATGATCCAAGTGTCTTAACAAGATGCAACAACCTTCATGACACCACTGCTGTATCCTCTGCATTAGGCTTTACTGTATAACCACTGCAGTTGTAATGGTCAAAGTAATTTACATTTGATTTGATGACTCATGTTTAGGCCCAGTAGTGATTTATTTACTACTGCATATACTGTATGGAACTACTGAATGTTTTTACTCACTTTGAAGCACATTGTTTGTTTTATAAATTGCAATACAAGCAAAGATGTTACTATTTCAGTTTTACAGGTATTTTACAGGTCTTAATGATGAGAAAAGGTGAATAATGAATATATAATCAAAGTTATTACAAATAATCCTGAGGGGGCATGAATGTGTGTCCCAAAAGAGGCCAAACATTACAACATGAGGTGAATATGAATATTATTTGGTACAAGATTTGGAGATTTCACCATTAGAACTCAGGTCTCTACTGCACAGTCAGCTACTCAGCTCAATCTCTATGTGTGGTTGCAGCTAGTCTTCAGATTTGTTACAAACCTAAGACAAGATGAGCTGTGTAAGTCAATTTGTTGTTTTCTATTAATAGTATTAATATTAATAATATTAAAAGTTTTTTTTTTTTTCAATTTCTTGCTGTGGTTTAAAAATGAAATGTTGCTAAGAAAATGACACTGTCCACTACTTCATACTGCAGCATATTTCTATACTGAATGTGGAAAAGGTGCCTGACATTTGTTTGTTTTTTTCTCTTCTGAATAGAGCTACTGCATGAAACTTCGCAAACACCTCCATTACTAATCACTCCCAAAAGACTGAACACCTCAATTAATATGAACACACCACTGCCCTTATCTCCTGTTTTGTATTATCTCAGGTGGCCAGATTAATGTTTTGTGGTGAATTTATACATGGTACCTTACCTAATCCCTCCTATTAAATCTCAGTCTTCTTGTAAAGGAAAGCTATTAAATTGTTAATGATGACTCATAGGAGGAAAATCTTTAAAGTGCAAGAATAAGTCTATTTTTACAATGAGATGCAGTAAAAACTGAACAGACAGGTGTCCCCCTGTTAATGCTCATGCAGTCATAATTAGGTGCTGTAAAAAATAAAGTCCTTCCTGAGCTATAAAAAGTAATGTATACCATTTCAGATTATATTAAGAGAAGAGTGTTTACAGCTAGAAAAGTGCTGTTTTTTAATTTTTTTATAAATATGCAAAAATAGCTCAAAATAAGATTAAACTTAATGCTGGAAGTTAAAATCCATTTACAAAAGTAACTCATAACTAATTCAGGGAAATGTGAATATGGTGAATCTTTAGTAGACAGTCATTTAAATGTGGTAGACACTGCATTTATATATTATATTAATATATGTATTTATATGCTTGATGTAACTATAGGCCTTTTTTAATTAGTGTAAACCTGGGGTATTGAACTAAATTTCCACCACGTCCACTCACTCCACTTACTCCTCTCAAGCAGGGGTCTGGACTATTACACTTCAACATTTTTTTAGTTCTTTCAACAAGACATTTATATAATACAGAAAAGATGAAATTCTTTTTCTGGAAAAAAAAAATGTAGAGTAGGACCTCCTTATGCTGCCATCTCTAATCTTCCACACACTGACACATTAGCAGCAGATCCATCCATGCACTGTACATTTGTCATCCATCTGCTGTAATTATGTGCAATACGTACTATAAGGTGAATCACTGCCAGTGCAATATACTGTAGTCACATTACCTGGTATTTATTTTATTTATCCATTGATCTCCTACACACTTATAGTTTTTGTAGCTTTATAATTTTATTTCACTTAGTATTTTTTAATATTTTTAATTTCTTATTTATCTTTGCTACTTTTGGTACTCTGCTGTATACTTGTACTTTGCTGTTGCAACAAGGCAATTTCCCCATTGTGGGACAAATAAAGGTTTTCTTGTCTTATCTTAGGTTGAAACGTGGGGCCCCCATGGAAGGGCCATGTATTTCCTGCACATCCCATCTGTTCCTCAGGTGCAAATGATGCAACTTCATCCACGTGATCTAAGAGAAAACATGGCTCATCAGACCAGGCAACTCCTTCATGGTCCAGTTCTAATGCCCATTGTAGGTGTTTTCAGTAGTGGACATGAGTCAGCATGTGCAGTCTGATTGATGTGAAGCTACTCTGAGCCAGTTGTGCTTCCAACACATCAACCTCAAGAAATGACAGTCCAACTGCTGCCTAATATATCCCAGTCCATGACAGAGGCCATTGTAATGAGAAAATCAATGTTATTCACTTTGCCTGCCAGTGTTTTTTTATGTTAATAAAAGTTTTATGTTAATAAATGTAAAACTGGAAACTTGCACTTCATTTCAAGAACAAGTCAAATCAATTTCTAGTGTAATTGTTTTAAGTTGACTTTAACCTCCTGCAATCGGTCCTTTGCTGAATCCAGGACCTGTGTGGTTCCATACACAACATACCTCTGACCCAGGCCCAATTCAAGCCTGGCATGAGTCAGCATTATGTTAAGTTAGTCATACTGCATTTTAATCATTCTACATTAATTATAACCTATGACATATTAACACTCTTATTTCTAACTGAAATAACTACAGATCTTAAAGACCCCTGTATTTTCTTTATCTGTGAATGTCTGGAATAGTGGTATTCCCTCATCCTGTGCTACTGAAGTCATTTTTTGTGTGCTGCAATACTGGCATTTTTTTTTTTTTTTTTGCCTTTCAAACCATTTTATCTTTACCTCTGCCAGAGCTCATATTTGGTGTGACACAGTGTTCACAGCACTTGTCACTTGCTTCCAACCCCCAATCCCACGCCCCACCATGCTGACTTTTCTGTCTCTTTATTGGCCAGGTCTATTGTGAAAGCACCAAATAAAGCATTTTAGTTCAGCTGAACGTCATTCATTCTTAAATGTGATTTATGAGAGTTTCTTTAATTCTTGTTTACACACAAGCAGTTAGCTGTAGTACAGGTGGAATATTCATCACTGTTCGTTAAATACAGGTGTGCATACAGTTTGCATTTTTGATTAATACAAGCTTTTTTTGTGGTTACAGGGAGTTTTCACACACATCTTTAGAACTTGCCCTACTTGTGCTTTGAAACATGAAGCACCTGTTCATTAGCAACAGCCCAGTCAAGGTTAGGTGAAGAAGCCCACATGAATCTTTGATACCTTCAATTTCAGTCTCGTTGTTACCAGGAATAAACCACATGATGACTATGGAGCCACATAACTGGAGCTTGATATTAAAGACATAGCCTAAATAAGATATTATGAAATACTTGGAAGAATTAATTGTGAGAGAATATATAAATGAACCAACAAATCACTCACACCTAAACATATTATTATTATTATTATTATTATTATTATTTAGTAATTTTTAAAATTAAATTAGGGCAAGTTTGCTTGTAATTTGAAATAATCTAACTGTCAGTGTCTCTGTAAATTAACACAATAGGCAGTCACAGTAATAAACCAAGGTCAGCATGTCCTTAAACTAGGCAGCTAATTAGCTAAGAAAAGATTGTTGTTCAGCTTCAAATTATGGCATAGCTAATTGTTAAAGAGCAGCATATTTTGCTCTATTATATGTTTTGTTGCCTGTGATCTTTTAAATTCAGATTGTGTAAAAGTGGCTCCAAGACTCCAATGTACAGTCTATTTAAGCCTCTTCCTGTGTCTTTGCATCAGCCTTTTCTTTGCTGTGTCTACAGCATATTTCCTCTACTTTACATTTCCATTCTTTACTTTCTCTTTCTGTTGTCACCCCTCTTTTCCTCTTCTCTTTTCCTTGTGGCTCTCAATATTTGTGCGCTTGTTTTATCAATCTGTTTTATGTCTTTCTCCAGTTTCCTTCTTTGCCATCTTCTATATCTCTCAACCTTTCTCTCTCTCACACTCTCCTGGTGCCATTTCTCCCCCACTGGAGCTTAGGAAAAAAAAATTACTAATGTGAGATTATCCTGCTGGCCTTCCTCACTGTTATTTCAGCATACGCATACTCACACTCACACACACACACACACAGTTGCACAGGCATCTTTAGGAGGACACACACTGACACACACCCTAAACCCACGTCTCAACCCTCAAACAGCCAGAAAGTGACCAGTGAAACTGTTATCAGGTTCCCAGAACAAACACACCCACATATGCACACAAAGGAACACAATTAAAGCCCTTTTAACATCCATCCATCCATTATCTATACCTGCTTTATATTATGCTTTATCTTTTCAAACTTTTAGTCCTGCATTTCTGATTACATTTTATACATTTATATTCCTATTTAATATAATGCAACCCCATGGATGTAGACTCTTTGTTATGCAAACAATACAATTTTAAGTGAACCAAGCTGGCATTTTTTAAATGGGGCCCACTAGATACATTACAATGCAATGACTCAACCAGGGAATTACCACGTACAGTAAAGTAGCATGGTCATACCTACACTACAGAATATTCATGAAAGCTACTACCTTTCTTCTTTTCAGTCAGCACTGTTGATTTTTCTTTAATTACTTGGGATTAATGTTAATGATCATGACAAAGCAAAAAAAAGCAAAATAGCAATTACCAAAAATATGACTTTGTATAGTATAATTAGCAAGAACTTCATGACCCTACTGACGCCACTATATAGCTTATAGGTTTCTAGACTGAATCATAAAATAATCACCCATCGGACCTGTACCAATACTCTTTTCCCACATTCATAGAAATGTGCACAATAAATAAATGTAAAATAAAGGCTACCTTCACTATGGAAGTCCTTCACTCCTAACGGTTCTGTTATTGTATAATCTCTTGCAGACTTCATTTATTGTCCTTGGAAAGAAAATGTCCTATCTGCATTGTGAATTCAATCTGTAGGATGGCCAGTGTAACAATCTTCAGTGGTTAGCATAGCTGCTCTATATGTATGCCAACCTCACTGTTTATGATCTCATCTTGCTTCCCACCCTAACCACTTGGTTGATCAGTCAGTTGATGAGTAATGCAGGATATCAGTCTACAGTCTGAGTGAGAGTTTCCCCGACTCAGTGACATATTTACTGTGTGAAATAACAACGATAGCACTGTTGCCTCACAGCAAGAAGGTTCACAACCCAGCCTTTCTGTGTGGAGTTTGCATGTTCTCCCTGTGCTTGCGTGGGTTTTCTCCAGGTACTCTGGTTTCCTCCCACAGTCCAAAAACATGTATGTCAGGTTGATTGGTGATTCTAAATTGCCCATAGGAGTGAGTGTGAGTGTGTGAGGTTGTTTGTCTTTGTGTGTCTATATGTGGCCAGGGTGTTATGCTGCCTTCCACCCTAAAGAGAGCTGGAATAGGCTCCAGCAGATCCCAGCACAGCCACGGTTTACTTGCGTGACCTCGGGTTTACTGAGGCTCGGTCCATTTTGTTCTGGGCTGGTCCGACTGCAGTCTGCTGGCAGGTTTCCAGGAGAAACATAGGCATTCCCCAAAGTCCTCAGCTGCAGACATAGAGTTTGTTTGTCGCCTTTCCTCGCTCTCCATCTGGCTGCTGCAGTGTTGTCCCATGGAGTTTGGTTGATGTAAGATCAGCTGGAGATGAGCTGTTTGCTGCAGGACATCCACACACAGGGAGGATGTCTTTGGGTCTCTCCTCCATGTGGGCAGTAAAAGCAGTCTCTACAGTTCTTCGGCCGGTGCCCTCTTCCTGAGGGTCTTTCTCCTCAGAGAGAGAAGGTCTTGTGGCGTCTCTAAATCAGCAAATCTCTGGAACTCTGTAAAACTCTGAATCTGCTCTGTGTACTGTTTTTTTGTGTCTCGCAATGCTGGACGCGGGATTCATCGGGTTAGTCCATGAGGTGGTGCATCCTTGCTGGTGATTGGTTAAATATCATTGGTCTCTCTGGTTTCTTTTTTCCACCCAGGAAAGTTCAAACACATGACAAACATAGCAACTAACCAGACTCAAAAAAACTTCACATAGGTATATGTATTAATTATAAGCATGAATAACAGAGAAACAATAGCATAAAATTTATACTATATAGCATAGTTTCTATATCACAATATAGTCTGACAGCAATGCTCTGTATAAGTCTGGTCACACATGTTACATATTTAGCAATCAAAGGAGAAATTTAACAAGGACAATTTATAAGTCATTGTATAGGTTTCAGGTCTTGTCTAAAAGGGAGTAGTTTTAATGTATTGATGGCAGGATGTGAGCATGGGAAGTTTGTTAAGAGGGGTCCTCTTTGTAAGAACCGGTGGTCTGCTCTTTGTCAAATTAAGTCTCGACAGTGCAGTATTTGGTGGAGAGGGCTGTGCCACTTCCTGTTGTTTACCTGCGTTGGTCACTAAAGGTTTTAGAGCAATAAATTGTCTAAAGGACATAACTCCTGCCTCTATCAGGAATGTGAACATATTCTGCTGCCTTTGGTCCGCTACAGTGTACAGTACTAGCAGGCAAAAGGGATGCCATACATACTTGAACTGGAGTAAATGATCCAGTGATACAGTTCTTTCTCATCTTGCTGGCAATACCACACATAACATACACTGTTTTCTAAAAACATCATTATTTGAAATCCCTTGACAGATGTGTAGTGTATGAATTAAATCATATTCTATGTATGTTGTAGGTCACACATGAGAAACAACAGACACTCAGAAATTGTGTGGTCCTGAAATACTACAGTTTGATCAGTGCGGTGACAGAATGCCTTACTAACTATATAATGTAACAATATTCAAAGTATCCTTATATACTATAAATGTGTGCTTTACATTTGCTGCTTGGTAGCCACATCATTGATCATGTACCCTATGAAAGCTTGTACATTTCCTGTGATAACACACAGAAAAATAAGCCTGAGTAAATCTGTTGCAAGGGGTATGAAATGGCAGACAACCCATCATTTCTGCTGGTGCTTATTTGTGTGAGTTCCATCTTGCACTTGACACAAACCCTACACGGCTTGTATGTCCATGAAATAACAGATAAATGCAGAGAAAATTAAAAAAAGAATTGTGTTTTGAGTAAGTGGTAGAGAAGAATTGAATGATAAAGAGAGAGACAGAAAAGTTAGGTTAGTAAATACTCTCTGAGTTAAGTCTCCAAGCATGTTATGAAGACAGATTCTGCTGACCCAACTCAAGTTTGGTAACTTGTTCTACCAGAGTGGCACCACACAGGAGAATTGAGTTGAGAATTTGTTTTTTCCCTCACAGCAATGATAAAACTAATGCTGATTGAAAATGAGCAAATGATTCTTTCAGCTAACACTATTTCTAATATATACTTACTCTACACTGCCTCCAGAAAAAAAGCTGTATCTTTGCAATCTACATGACTACAGGCCTTTCCTTCGCTGCCTACTCAACTCAACTCAAATACCTAACATTATCCTAATTATCAACCTCAGTCAGCACTGTATGACAAAGTTCTTCTTTAGGTTTTACAGTTGGTACTACTGTTCCCTACATAGGCATGTATTAGTGAACTAAGCATAATGATAATGTGAGGAGCAATAGGGTTCCAGCAGAGAGTGGAGCAGTGAGCAGTTTTGAGCTGGTTGAAGAACAAACATTCTGCCATGTACAGTATATGGACCATTTGCAATAGTTTTACTGTGTATTGTGGCAGACTGTTTAGGTTGTTACAATTGTCAAGGCAAGAGATACGGTAGCTAGTGCTCTTCCATAGAGCAGCAAACTCATTCAGATAGGACCTGACCTTCCTAATGGTATATAGTGTAAGGCAACATGTATGAATGACAGATGCAACATGCTCAGTGAAAGTTAATCACAATGCCCAGTAGCCTATGTTTGGTATGTAAACTGACAAGTACAGTATAATATGGGTCATTCTGTTAGCATCAATGTGACCCTCTTCCCATTTGTAGCTGAGGACAAAGAGAAAAAAAACAAGATGAAGAAGAACAGATTGGGAATCCCAGGGTAACTGGGTCTAATTGAAATTAATTCTGACTAAAACAATGATTTTAATGACATTTTGAATCCAGGACTAGAGTAATGACATAGAGAGCCCCTGAGGGAGAGGAGCACTTTAAAAATTGAGGGTTAGAGAGGAAAAAGTGACATGCTGTAAAGAGAAGAGAAAAAGAAGAATAGAAAGACAAAAATGGAGGGGTTGTATAGGTTAGGTTTGGAGAGAGGTTATTTATTAAGAGAGCCAGGGGAGACCGAGAAAGCCAAAAAGATACACGGAAAGAAAGAGACAGACAGAAGAGAAGAGGAAACTTGAAAAAGACATCCGGGGAGACAGGAGTTTTTCTTTTTTTTCAGCATGCTGTCAAGCTCTTTTTAACTCATTTCCCAGCCTGCAAGACACTGTCAATAGGTCACTCTTTATGAAGTCGAATCTCAGACACAGTCAAACCAACTGAGGCCTTACAATCACTAAATATGGTAAGGCTCTGTCCTACGATTAAGTATTAATCACCTAATGACATATTTATAAGGTATAAGTCTAATATAGCTTTTCTTTGAAAGACTTATACCGCCACAATGATGGTAGTGGAGTTGTAGCCCAAATTGTAAACTACTTTGTATTCATAAATCATATCGTTTAACAGATTTCAAAGGAAAAAAAGAGGAAAGAAAAGCCCTATTACTGTAGTGGAGATATGAGTGAGAAACTTGTGTCACTGGGCCTGTATTTATCACTGCGTTCAGCCTCGTGTGTAGGCCAGAACACCACTTAAGACCAAATTCCCAGAATATGTCAATAAGAGATCTGATGGTGACTTTAATAATTTATTTACATTGATCTATGAACAGTAGTAGCAGCTTATAAGCCATATATATGGCTAAGGCTGCAGCAAACAACTATTTTAATAATCGATTAATCAGTCGATTATCTTTTTTATTGAAACAATAAGATTGCTACACATGCAATAAAAAAAACAAAAAACCTTTTTTTATTTTTATAATGACATTTAAACAAATTCTAAATTTTATTAAATTAAGAAGGCACTAGAATTTCAATCTTAACCCTCCTGTTGTCTTCGGGTCAATTTGACCCACTTTCAAAAGTTAATATGTGATAACTTTGGTTTTCTATCATGCAATTAACTAAAAATGACATGGATGTTTCCCTACTATAAGTATAAAATATATGTTAATATGTTGGAAACAAGTTCACTAAAAAGGTGAAACTAAAAAATTGGTGATCATTTTATACCTCATGCTTTATAAGCAGTCAAAACAGAACGGGTAAATTTAACCCGGGAGGACAAAAGTTGTAGTGTAGTATTGTCTTCAAATTTACTACACACCACACAGTTGTAAATACCACAATAAATGAATACACACATTATTTACGCTCAAGCACATACACTGATTATTACAGTGTGCAACCAAGCCTTTTTGCTGTCTCGACCGGCTCATGAATCAAAAAAATAAAAAAAACACCCTCTGTTACGTAGCTCACGTAATCATTCCTTTGCAGACCACACAAGCTGGATCAATATTAAGCAGCAGCGGTAGGAATTGCAGGTGCACTCTTAAATGTATAAAAACAAACAAACTATTTACTACTATAACTAAAATTAAAATAAAATAATTAAAATAATTAAAAACAATATGAAAAAACATGTTTGATTTATAATGTGCATAGATTTATAAAGGTTTAGTTAAACACTGCCTTTCATTTATTTCCTAGAAACAGCATACATACTGCATACAGCCTTACATGATCTGTTGTTTTGCTGAAGTTCCCCCTCATTCACCAGCTAGAGAGGGGGCCGTATTAGGCTGGAGCCTACTGTGGAACATTTGTACCACCTGTGTGAGCTGTGTCATTCAGATGGCTGTTCCCAAACACCCAGTGGGTAACTCTAAAATAAATAGTAAAGGTAGGACTTAACTAGCAGAAGGAGAGTTCCACGTTATTTAATATGAAACTAAACAATATTTACAAATTTGGTTGGTTAAATTTATTTGGGATTTAAGATGTAACTGCTGTTATCTAATATAACTAAATCATTTCATGCTTTAAATGGGTTTTGCATCTGTATTTGATGAACATCACTGACTGAACATCCTTATAATTTATTTCTTATATAAATAGTACATGGATGTTGCATCATAATTTCTATTGCTAATAATTTGAATAAATACACCAGCACACAAGGACAACTTTACTGATGAACAGTTAGAAGATCAATGGATCATTGATAGAGACAGCAGTTCCTAAAATTAGAATGTACTGACATTGTGCAGTTTATCCTTGGAATGATAATGTCTTTTCATATTAAAAGTAATGCCAGTATGCACCCACAACCGTGTTGCTGTCCAAACTGAAAGTAAATGTAATAAAAGATGTGGTGTCTGCGTGATATATTATAACATAATGTAATAAACATCACAAGACAATTACAGATACAGAGCTTGTTTCTACTGCAATGCCTTCAAACAACAAAAAATGAACTACTCAGTTTTTATTTGTATTTTGTCTGTGTATGATTGAGTAGAGAGGTAAATTTCAAATCAAGTCCTTGGTCTTGGCCAATTGCCCACATGATACCAATGGGCACTTTTAACAGTGGGAAGCATTAATTTAATTCCTGGTCATCCTAAAATAAGATGTGAAGCATAAATGAGTGGTTTGGATTTGGGGCTCTAACATGAATTAAAGTATTTTTTATGATTGTGGGTCCCAGGGGAAAAGTCTAAATACATCATTAGTATGCCAGCCCAGAAAACATTTAAAATGAAGGCTCTGAATTTCCATCATCTAAGGAAATGCTTGAATTTTACGGCTGATTCTTAACGGTAGTGCTCAGTGGATGTTTTACATGCATCAGTGCTTGATGTCATTCAGTCTAGCAGCTCAAATAGGATTTGATTCTTCAAGCTCAAGGTCTACATCTTCGGCTTTTATATTCTATTAGTAAAAAAATGTTAAAATCAGTGGGAGTTTAATTAAAGTCTGCCTTTATACTGCTCTAGTTTGACAAAAGCAGATTTCTTTAACTATTCTGAATAAAACATTTGTACAGCAAATGCTCTGTACAACAGAACATTTTCACAAATATAGAAATAATTTGACAGGAAAGTATGTAAAAACAATTTACAACAGTACTACTGCTACTGGTGGAATACAATAAGGCAACTCCCTCTCCATTCTACAAGAGACCCTTTTAAAGGCCCAAGCTGTCCACCAGGCTTTTTCTTTCTTTCTTTTTTTTTTTTTTTAATACATTAGATTATTTAACTCTAAATAACCATTTATCATCAAGTAACCATAAATTAAACCACAGGAGAAAATATACATATTTGACTGTCTGGACAACAAATTCTTCTATTACTACAAATGTGGTGACAAAATCTAATTTCCAGTGATGTCACCTTACATTATCTTAATGTATTAGTTTCATATTTAACATAAGCTATGACACTGCTACTGTTTGTACCAAGAAAACAGCCACCATGGAGGTAAGTAAACAGAGCTCTTTGTAACAAAAGGCATGAGATAATGCATGACACATTGGGCCCTTCGTGGTCTACTTAGCCATGGAAGACTAATGATGCTGCGACATAGCCTGTGTACTAATAGTGAGGAAGTAAAACATGAACAAATGTGCAGTGTGTGTCAGTGTGAGTGTATATATGTCAGCTAGCGCTTCATCTGCAAACACTGATGGGAACTGCTCCATCACACAATGATTGTTATTTTGTTTCATGACCTTTGCACATCAAAACCACAAAGATATCTATATCAACAATAAACACACACAGACACAAAGAAAGGTTAAGGTTAGGCTTACAAATAATAATACTAGGTAGGCTACACATAAGCAAAGAAGAAAAAGAAAATGACAATGTTCAAATTGTGGAAACACACATATGTTAAACTCTGCAAAACCACATATCATCAATATCACAATGTGACCCACGCGTAAAAGATACATGACCCTCATAAAGAAGGTACCACCATATTTAGTCTTCTGTTTTTATATACATTTTTCTTGGTTGGTATTAAGGCCTCCACTAAATATCATAAACTGTAAAATAGTAATGAAAGCAATGATTGTAACAGTCATGAGAGATGTAATTGTGTTTCAAATCATATAAAACCCACAAAATAACTATCACAAGATGATGACAAATGACAGTGTTAAAGGGAGATGCAGTCAGAGCTACCACTTGAGAATGGTCGTTTGATGAGCTGTGTTTGCCAGACAATCAACAATTTTTTATGAATCTGTGTGTGTGTGCATGTGTGCTTTACTACACTTGTCTGCCCATATCCATATTTGCGCAGACCCACAGATGTGACTCTTTGCGTTTTCCTGCAGCTAAACATGTTCCAACTCATGCAGATAGTTAAAATGACTGGTGTGCCCCTGTTTCCAGAATAGAGAAATCCTGTGAAAATGACAGGCCACATAAAGACGGAGCCACGATTTGGTATTAATAGCTAGTCTGGCTTTTATGGGGTGAAGAGAAAAGACAAGGAAGGCCCCTTATTCAAATAGTAATTGCTCACAGTTAATCATTGGTGCCTGTGTGTCATGAGACTGGGCAAATTTTGCTTTGGGGGAAATTACAGTGTGATTGTGCAACAGCGGTCGCCACAAAAGTCAGGCATCAAATTAAAGATAAGAGAACGTAGTTTGGGGATTTTATTGCGCTGCTTCTGACACAGAAACCAATACACCTGGGAAGGCAAGTTCAACAGCTTTGGTTAATTTCGGAAGTCCCACATTGTTGCCATCTGCCACTTGTTCCGCCTTGCTCTGTAATTGATATCAGAACATTATGTCCCAAATGAAAATGATTCATAGCTGCAGATGTTAAGTTTCCTTTTAGAGGGAAATTGGAACGAAACTGTGGAGTGGAGGTCGCAGATAAGACAGGTTTCAGATAGAAGAAAAAAAAGCTGGAGTGATCTATAGAAAATATAATGCATTCAATTAGGAATTAGGAATGTGCTTTTTTTTAATTGCAGGTTCAAGTCTCAGGTCCGGCAGGAATTGTCAATGCGACTGAATGAATAGCCAGCGCCCTGTCCACCTTCAATACCACGATTGAGGTGATACCCTTGAGCAAGGCACCGAACCCCTAACTGCTCCCCGGGCGCCGCAGCATTGGCTGCCCACTGCTCTGGGTGTGTGTTCACGGCTGTGTGTGTTCACGGCTGTGCGTGTGCACTTTGGGTGGTAATGGAATTTCCCCATTGCGGGACTAATAAGGGAAAAAAAGAAAAGAATTACACACAGGAAAGTAGAGTTGTGGATATGTGTTTTCAAGCATGTTTTTTTCTAACGTGTTTAATATGCCAATGAACACAGCAGAAATCAAGTCAAATAAATGCCTGTTGTCATACAGTCACATTGTATGAGCAGTATATATATATATATATGTATGTGTGTGTGTGTGTGTGTGTGTGTGTGTGTGTGTATGTATATGTGTATCTGTATGTATGTATATATAATGGTTCATTTTCTGTGGCCAGAAAAAAAGGTCTTATCTATTATTACTTTTGTCCAAAATATAGGTTGATGTAGGTAAATGAAAATGTATGCAATTTACATTTGTCTAAAACATTTGGACTAACATATAATGTTTACAAAACATTATAATACATTCTAATCATAACCTGGATTTTTGAATAATGAATTCAAATATCAGTGCTGATACACCCTCAGTAAACCTGCTTGCTTCAAATATGGCTCCTTCTCCCACGCTCATAAGGCATGAGGCTCATGAGGCTATAGTGCTGCGAATTGCTCTCAACTGATAGTAGTGGATGACAGCGTCCAATGCAGCAGGTGATGGCTGACTGCTGATTTTACCCACTATGCTGTTATTATTTTGAGGTATCCTTAATAAATTACTTGCTTAACTGCTACTGTTTGGACTACCTGTTTTTACTATGACCTCAACGAGCCTGGAAAGAGTTGCCAATACTGACAGATCAATCAATATCCTCATGACATGATGAGCACACAAGGACATGATTAACTTGACCAAGCAAAACTTACACAAAATATTTTAATAATAGATTTCACTGTGATATTAGAATTTGACGGGATAATAGTGTGAAGTTAGCCCTAAAATTGGAATTCTACACTCTACACATTACTCTAGACCAGAGGTCACTAACAGGCGGACCGCGGTCCGGGTGCGGACCCAGAAGCCGCCCCATACGGACCCGGACGTACAGCCAAAACAGAAGATTGTGATTTAAAACCTAACGGGGCGCTTCTATTTCCACCGGAGCAGCTTTTTTAGACTTTACAGTAGTGGAAACGCAAAGACCAATTGCATGCGAGTTGAGTCATCCCACGTGATACCACTCAGCCAATCAAGTCTGTGCATCCTAGGCGGTAAATATTACGACTCTACAGTGTAAACGGCGCTAGAGGCAAGTTACACATGAAAACAGTGTTGCCAACTTAGCGACTTTGTCGCTATATTTAGCGAGTATTCAGACCCCTCTAGCGACACTTTTTTTTAAAAGCGACTAGCGACAAATCTGGCGACTTTTTCTGGTGTTACTTGAGACTTTTGGAGACTCTGATGTGTCTGTACTGCACCTTTCTTACACTTCTCAATTTGCCGCAGTAAGACGGCAAATCAGCTGCAGTCGCGAGCCCCTCCCCGTCCCAAAGCCTTCACAGGCGGCCCAGTCCTCTCGCAGCAGTCCCTCCCTCCCAGCTGCCGTCACAGCAGGAAGTGTTCACGCCTCCGCGTCCCGACTGCAAATGAATCACGCGTGTGATCTTGTATGTGCGTGATCTGTACTGATGCATGACATAATAAAAAAATAAAATAAAATAAAAAGTAAAATGTTCTTTGTCTAAAATAAATCACTGCATTTGACTCAAACAGCCTCAGTCATTTACAGCAAGGCAAATGTATTTAGTTCTGAGAACTTATTAACTGCAGGCCGTCACGCTACATTATATGGCACAGTACAAATATTTTGAGTGTCCCTTATTCTGTCCCTTATTTTTTATAAAGAATCACAATTGTCTCTTACTTTCTATTTCTGAAGTTGGCAAAAGCGTCCATCACAATTACAGCAATTGCCATGGACGTTATGCAAATTACGCGATGACGTCATTCGGCGACTTCTAGCGACTTTTAGGACAGCCAATAGCTACTTTCCTTACTGACGAGTTGGCAACACTGCATGAAAAGACGGTATAAAGAAAAAGAAAGAGAGCGATACATGTAGAAAACAAAGGGAGAGAAACTGTAAAGTGAGATGGAGAAAGAGAGAGAACTTAGTTAATGAGAGAACATTAAACATATCTACAGCCATACAGATATGTTCAGTTGTATGTTACATGACAATAAATATTGTCAGAAAGTTTTTGAATTGTACTGAATTCATTTGATTTGACAGTCAGGTATTGAGTACATGCAGATGTTGATAAAACTACTAGGCAACTTAAATACATATCACACTAACTAGTTAGACATTATGATCTTCTGGACCTTTGCTTCAAGAAATTTTCTCTAACTGGACCTCTTTAAATTTTAGTTGAATACCCCTGCTCTAGACTGTTGTTGCAGCTTTTGACAACTTTCTATATGAAGAGACTCATTTACCTAATATGACATACATCAGCCTCACAAATATTGCAGTGATTTTGTATGTCATTCTCCCAATGTTGGAGACATGAAAGAGATAGATTAAAAGAAAAAAAGTAGTGTGGCATGCTAGTAGCAGAGGAACAGTCTGGGATATCCTGACTTTCAGTCTCTCGAAGCAAACTGGATCCTACATTTCCGATAACGCAAGTGGATATCATCTTTCATTAGACCTTCGTTGCTTAGAAAGACAGACATTTTGTAATCCAGACTTTTTGTAATATGTTTCTAGTCTGACAATATAAGCAGAAATTAGCCCAGTGACATTAATATGATATCATCAGTATAATGTTTTTAGACTTCAGAAAACTTCTTAGCAGCCATTGGAGCCATTACAATTCATTTCATAAAGTATGGTACTGTCTGTGATAAGTAAACTGAAGTTGATGTGGAAAAAATGAGTGGAGTTCCCTTTTAAATCTGTGTAAAATTACTTTATATTCAGACAAGGACAGAGCCTAAATTCTAAAACAGCATTGATTTTACTGTTCATTCTCATTCTCCTGTTTCTCTAACAACTAGCCCACTTAAAGGTTTTGGGAAAGCAGCATGGCTGATTGGACATCTTGTCCATTAATCAACACCAATCATCAAAAATGACCCAGGGGAAATTTAGTGCTGCTTCATACTTAGCATACTCAAAATTTCTGGCAAAAGTGCATTTTTTGTTTGGTTGATTAAACTGATTGATTGTCCACAAAACTAATGGAAAATAAATCATATTTAAAAAATGTGTAATTCTCTTTTCTGTAGACATGTAAAAATATCTATGGAAACTCTCCAACTCTCCACTCCTAGAGTATAATCCACTTCACCACTGTCCAACTGTATGATCACAGTTTTTGCTTTCTTTGTAGCGATTACTAAAACACTAATATCCATGTACAGTCACAAATCACCAATGGCAAGAACATGACAGTTAACAGAAATACTGACCAGAATGACAATAATTAATATAAGACCAATAACAGAAAGATACCCACTAAATAAATTATATGATTCTGTCTAATGAATGAACTGAAACTAGGTTTAAGTTGTATTGTATTTTTAGATTTTAATTTTTGTCCACAACCTGCAGGTGTTTTTGATGGTCTGACTGTCAGATCTCTAGAACAAACACCCTTTCATGTCACATGGCATGGAGACTGGGTCAAATAGGATGGATGTTAGGGGAAAAAAGTCTGTGTTTACATATTGCAGTTAAAGCTAGTCGTTCATTATTAAAGACTTTCAAAATCAAGGTTCCAAGTCTGTAAGATGAACTTTCCAGTAGATCTAATTTTAAAAGACTTAAAAAAAACATCTTTCACCAAGCAACAAACAGATACAGTGATTAAGATCTGGAGACTGGCTAGGCCACTCTATGACCCTAATGTGCTTGTTCTTGAGCCACTCCTTTGTTGGTGGTATGTTTTGGGTCATTGTCATGCTGGAAGACTCATCCACAATCCATCTTCAGTGTTCTGGATGAGGGAAGGAGATACATGGCCCTTCATTCTGGTGAAGTTGTCTTCTAATCTTGGCAGAGAAATAGTCCCAAAGCACATGCTTGACTGTAGGGATGGTTCTTCTGGGGTCATAGTCATTCTCCCTCCAAACATGGTGTGTTGAGTTGATGTCAAATAGTTCAATTTCAGTCTCATCTGACCACAGCACTTCACTGAAATATTAATCAGTTATATCCTTTTATATAAAGTGTTGTCCTTTTTTTGTCAAAATACAAAAATACACCTACCACATAAAGTCAAACATATCAATATAATTTTTGTCCCTAAACTTCCTAAAATGTAGCTTGATATGATCTTGACTTAGATCTCTCCACAGACTGGTAAATCCTCATATCTTTCATAACTACTCTACTTTCTAATTCAGGCTTTCTTTCATGTTATGGTTTCTAAGCCAAAGCAGAGAAACCCTGATGGTATCATCAGGTTTAAAACTTGACAGAGCTCCTCCAACGCTACAGAAGACATTATACAACTTTTTAATACAGAATGAATGGTACCCATCAAGCCACCTACTCAGCATGTGAAAATTCATAGAATGTCTCTTTAAAAGTTTCCTTTGATTAACCTGGCAACTAAATAATTCGAGTAAAAGCATTTAAAGAGCTTTTGAGCAGCTAAAGTCTACTTGAAGACAGTGTGTAATTACACAACCAGTGGGTGCCCCACGTGTATGGGTTAGTTTTTATGGAAATATCTTCATGGATCCAAGTCCATAATCCCAGATTATATATTGATTATGTTTATGTGTAACGTACTATGTCTGTGTTGATTAAGTAATACTCACCTCTTGTAAAGTATTAGTGCCCTTGGTCCAAACAAATGGCCATTGCTGCTGATGGAAACACTTAGCAGCACTCAGGCTCACTGCACCTCAGGAGGATGTAAATGAACACCTACTGAAGTATGGCTGTGAGCATGGACACACTGCCTTTTCAGTACCACTTTCATATATAAAGCACATACATATAGTAATCCATTTCTTCTCTCTCACAGACACAAATAAAGCATTTCTCTCTCACTCACTTCCATACCATACGCACATGCACATATGCACTCGGGCAGGCAGGATGTTGGTGTTTGTAGTTAATCAAAGTGCTGAGTGAGTGTGTGTTTCAGCATGTTGCATCATTTGTCTCCCTGTCAGTGTGTAGAAGGGGCCTGATCCTGAACCTGCATATTCATGATTGTCACCTCATAACATATATTGTCTTTGTCTGTGTGCCTGTGAGTGATGTGATGTATTTAGAGGTGGGTACGGAAAGTATTCAGACCCCTTTAAATTTTTCACTCTTTGTGTCATTGCAGCCATTTGCCAAAATCAAAAAAGTTCCTTTTATTTCTCATTAATGTACACTCAGCACCCCATCTTGACAGAAAAAAACAGAAATGTAGAAATCTTTGCAAATTTATTAAAAAATAAAAACTGAAATATCACATGGTCATAAGTATTCAGACCCTGTGCTCAGTATTGAGTAGAAGCACCCTTTTGAGCTAGTACAGCCATGAGTCTTCTTGGGAATGATGCAACAAGTTTTTCACACCTGGATTTGGGGATCCTCTGCCATTCTTCCTTGCAGATCCTCTCCAGTTCTGTCAGGTTGGATGGTGAACGTTGGTGGACAGCCATTTTCAGGTCTCTCCAGAGATGCTCAATTGGGTTTAGGTCAGGGCTCTGGGTGGACCAGTCAAGAACGGTCACAGAGTTGTTCCGAAGCCCCTCCTTTGTTATTTTAGCTGTGTGCTTAGGGTCATTGTCCTGCTGAAAGGTGAACCTTCGGCCCAGTCTGAGGTCCTGAGCACTCTGGAAGAGGTTTTCTTCCAGGATATCTCTGTACTTGGCTGCATTCATCTTTCCTTCAATTGCAACCAGTCGTCCTGTCCCTGCAGCTCAAAAACACCCCCACAACATGATGCTCCCACCACCATGTTTCACTGTAGGGATTGTATTGGGCAGGTGATGAGCAGTGCCTGGTTTTCTCCACACATACCGCTTAGAATTAACGCCAAAAAGTTCAATCTTGGTCTCATCAGACCAGAGAATCTTATTTCTCATAGTCTGGGAGTCCTTCATGTGTTTTTTGGCAAACTCTATGCAGGCTTTCATGTGTCTTGCACTGAGGAGAGGTTTCTGTCAGGCCCCTCTGCCATAAAGCCCCGACTGGTGGAGGGCTGCAGTGATAGTTGACTTTGTGGAACTTTCTCCCATCTCCCTACTGCATCTCTGGAGCTCAGCCACAGTGATCTTTGGGTTCTTCTTTACCTCTCTTACCAAGGCTCTTCTCCCACGATTGCTCAGTTTGGCTGGACGGCCAGGTCTAGGAAGAGTTCTGGTCGTCCCAAACTTTTTCCATTTGAGGATTATGGAGGCCACTGTGCTCTGACATTCACTGTGAGCTGTAAGGTCTTATATAGACAGGTGTGTGCCTTTCCTAATCAAGTCCAATCAGTTAATTAAACACAGCTGGACTCCAATGAAGGAGCAGAACCATCTCAAGGAGGATCAGAAGAAATGGACATCATGTGAGTTAAATATGAGTGTCACTGCAAAGGGTCTGAATACTTATGACCATGTGATATTTCAGTTTTTCTTTTTAAATAAATTTGCAAATATTTCTACATCCCTGTTTTTTTTCTGTCAAGATGGGGTGCTGAGTGTACATTAATGAGAAATAAAATGAACTTTTTTGATTTTGGCAAATGGCTGCAATGACACAAAGAGTGAAAAATTTAAAGGGGTCTGAATACTTTCCGTACCCACTGTATAAAACTGATGTACACAAGAAATGCACCTAAAACTAAAAGGAGGTTAGAAGGCTCATATTCATTTTCAGTTCATGAAGGTTCAGTCATACAAAGAAAGAGGGATTAAGAAATGTTTACCTAATTTTACTAGTCCTTTAAAACAACTCAGCACTTGACTATTACTTTATATTAATAAATATATTATGCAAATGGAACATACATAACATTTTAAAGCAAATAAAAAAATGTATTGACTGAACGTGGAAAAAAATTGTTAAGGGCCAAATGTCTTTATTAGCATATAAACAAATAATTTCTAGTAAATGATCAGTTTATTTACTATAGCAGGCTTTATGCCTCCTTAGCCTCATTTATTGCACCATGGCCCTAATGAGACTGATGATAAATCTCAGGTTAATGAGCCATAATGATTGTAAATTAGCATAAATTGAGATATTAGCATCCTCCTCTAGTAATGGCTTAAACTCTTAGGTGAGATATAACAGCCATCTATATAGAGTCCATGTGGAAAGAATTCTGTTCATTTCAGCTGACATAATCTGTTCTGGCCTTTTGTGTAATGTTAGCAGCAGTTTGTGCTGCTCATACAACATGGCATAAGTTGCTATATAGGGCAAAATGTCTCAGTGACTTAGTTCTATACATCTACACTAAATACATGAGTAAATGGAACTTGAAGCATCAATGGTCAAGCTGACTGAAAAGGCAGCTTTTTTCAGTGAAACTGAAAACTCCCTTGTCAGTTTAGGTGGGATGTACAGTATGACACACCCTGGTCAAAAGTCACACACAACTATGATGAGAGAAATTGCAGAAGAGTAGCTGTGGCAGTGTTGATAACTTAGACATTTTAAGACCCTTTTGGTGGCTCTTTGAAAAAAGCAGTTAGTGGCAAATGTAGTGACCTTTAGGCCAGACTTAGCTCCTTTGAGGACAATTGCTAATGTTTCTCAGTAAATATGCAATAGCACATTCAGTCGACCAATCAGCAGCCAGAAAGTTGTGTGGATGAGTCTAATTGACCAATCGCTGACCCCCATTGTTTGCCAGGTTTTTTGTTAAATTACATTTAACTTGTTTATAAACAGCTTTTACAGTGAGATGTAGTTTTAGATGCATATTACTGTAATGATAGCAGCTTTTTAATAAAATGAATGAAAATGAAAATAAAACTTAATCATTAAGCTGATATGTCAGATGGTCTTTATTTGGTCATATCTAAAGTGTCAGAGAAGTGCTAATGTGCTAAATGAAGAGGCTAAAAGAATAAGGTAAATGAAATTGAAAAAGCCAAAAGAAAAGCAGTGAGATTCGAATTGATATTTTATAGGCAAAATTCACTATTACATGTAAATTAGATTTTACACACGTGTAATGTAGCTATAGTGATGTGTGGAAAACATGCCTACTGTATAGCTAAACATCAGAATTGTGATCTACATTTCATTCAACTGCTATTGTCTATTACAGTGTGGGAGCAGGTGATATATATATATACTCTCTACCGGTCACACATACACATTTTTTTACTGCACGCAATCTGCTTTGAATAAAATTACCACTGATCTTTTCTGTGAGTCTTTTCTGTGCAGCTGAGACACAGCTGGATCCAGGGTTTGCTGGCCTCTCTACAAAGGCCCTCATTATATATGAGCGCTGATCTCTTGCCAGTCCCTTGTGTGATGATCACTTTTCTGTTAAGGAGTAAAGCGTTTTGGGTGATTAGCCAACTGTAAGCTCTCTGCCTGAAACGCTGACCTCATGGCGTTCGGCTTCATACTTCAATGTACTAATTAGCCTGTAAATCTATCAGGATTCAGGCGGCAACAGTGACTGTCCGCTCAGCCCAGCGGGGAGATGCACTGCTGCTTGGTCCATGACAACAAAATGAAAATAAAATGCCACCAAACATGGTTTGTAATTGCTCAATGTCAGGTGTGTGCGTGTGTGTGTGTGTGTGTGTGCGTGTGTGTGTGTCTGTCTGTTTTGGGCAAGTTGAGTCAAGTAAACAACAAAACATGCATTTTTTTTAGATTTAATAAAGGATAAAGAGCCAGGGCAAAAAAGAACAATAAAAACAGAAATATAAAACAGAGATCAACAGTCCCTCTACTCTTAATATCTTTATTTATTATTCCCCCGTCCCCATCAACAATCAGTTGCCACGGCAACTTACCAGCCTGTCTGTCATACTGTAGACACACTGTAACATTGTTACGGCTTCTGTACAGCTGTTAACCCTGTGCCCATAGCAAGGTGTAGAGCACATACGTTCCTCACAGATGTATATACACTGAGGTCATCAGGCACTGATGAGGGGTAATGATAAGAGCACTTAAGGCGGCCATTACATATCACTCATTTCTGGTGGCTGGGTAATGTTCAGATTCTGAGTGGACAGTGACTGAAATTGTGTGATGGCAGTTGTAAATAAAAGGGAAAGTTAAGAACAAGCAATGAAATTTGAGACCTGCTCACAATTAATACTTGGCTTCTAATATTATAAAGTGTATAATATATAGTTTGATTGATATATCTTTAGAGACTATATATATATATATATTGCTCTCCTGTAGGAGGTGCATATAGAAATGAGTTAAAGCTACTGTTTAGCCATAATGGTGATGTTGCTATAGGAGTGGGACAGTTGGTTGCTTGGTCCACCTTATTGGTCCAGACAGAAAAGCTTAATAAATATTGGCTTATTGTCTCACAATTTTTGTTCTTTTAATTTGTAGGTCAATGCTATTTCATTTTCCCTCAATATGGTGCACAGTAAAACACTACTGATATTAAACAGTTTAGAAATAGAAATATAGAGCAATAAAGGTCCCCAGAGAACAATGAATTTGTTGGTCTCCCAACTCTAGCAATATCTACTCAGTTAATTAGCATAATATCACAAATTTCAATTGGTTAAATACTTTGGTAGATCACCTGCATAACAAGTGTTATTTCCATTAGCCTCAGCTGTGCTAGACTAGGTTTACATCCATCCAACAATTATCTATACCCTCTTATTCCTATTTAAGATCACAAGGATCTGCTGGAGCCTATCCCAGCTCTCTGTTGGTGAAAGGCAGGGGTACACCCTGGACAGGTCCTAGGTTTACATTGCTGTTTCAAATCAATAATTCTGTCTGCTGAAATTGGAAGCTTTACATTTCCACTCAATCTGCATTGAAGAAGCACTGTTCCTAACTTCTTTTTATTATAAGAGATAGGAAACAAAACGTTGTGTAATATTGTATTCTAAATTGAATACATATTAATAATGTTGGATGGGCCAAGACCAGGTATGAACTTATTCTTTAATGCAACTTAAAGCTTGATAGCATTCTAACACTAAACTGAGACAAACACCACAAAGTTGTTGGCATGACTATGGACATATAGTTTATAGTATTATATATATACTGGTTTAAATATAATGTGAAAAGATTTTTTTTTTTCACTTAAGTTCTTTTTGGTAACAAAACAGTAGCTTGTCATAACATAACACAATGAATTGTCTCTGAATATTTCACTACACAGTAACGTCTTTGGACTGTTTCTCTGTCAGGAAAAGACTAAGAGCTATTCTTCTGCATCAGTGACTGAACATCAGTTACCGCATGTAGTAAATTTAACAGACATTCAAACATTCTGGACATAAAGACATCCAATTCTTTCACTGAAATCACCCCCTTTCAAAATTCCATTTAATATCCAGAGAGAGCAGCTCTTGGCAACAAAGGCCAGTGCTGTGCTTTTCTTGGTGTGTTTCCCAAAAAGAAACCACCCATACAAAATACTACAAAATCAAAACGAACATGATCACAGAGTGTGTGAAAATTGTATTTTCATTATTTGGTAATGCAAAATCCATTTCACTAAAAAATCTCCTCAAGGAGCAGTTGGGAAATACACTTGCAGGAAGCTGAATTCAAAATGTATTCTCTAACTAAAGATAGGAATTTGGATTTTAAATCTGCTCCAATTAGTATTTTCATATTAAAAATGAAGCTGGGTGTAATTAAAATGCCATGTCAACGTTATCATCCCTCCATCCATTTTCGATAACCACTTCTTCCTAATTAGGAAGTCAACTTTATCAGTGTTACAACAAAACAAACAAAATATGCTGCTTGCATTATTTTGAATATTAATTGTACTTACCCTACCCCTTTTATTAGGCCTTTATCTTGCAGGAATGTAGCTATATGTAAAGGCTTCTTGCATCCTTCAGCACTGTTTAAATGAACTGACCATGTAGCCATTTGAAAACCATTAGTTTTCATTATTCACCAGCTGGGGATATTTTACATTTTTGTAAATGTCACTAAATCATCTGCATCCAGTCAATGAGCCACACCCTTGTACTGTATATGAAAAATGAAATTTATATTTAAAAATTGACTTGGATTCCACATACTGTATATACTTACATCCTGCTGGAAAATAGTCGAATGCACTGTTTCCTCCCGTTTGAACCAAGTTTGCTGAAAAAAACTTTAGTGCCCAGCTGTAGTATTTTGGCGGAAGTCAGCGTGAAAAGAGGGTAGGAAAGTCCCAGTGTATTAAAATTGGGTCTTTTCATTGAATTTGTTGACTTCAAAATCAAACCTAAATCACACAATCACAAGACTTATCTTTTAAAATTTCAGTGGAAAACAACCATGATCTTTAACACGGTCAGTGATAAAGGCCCTCAAAAATCTGCACTCCTTTAACTATTGTACCTTACATTTCACAGTGACTCAACATCTTGGTGGCCATTTTTCCATTTAACAGTGCAGTCGCCATGGGAACTGGTTACATGAATACCATCTGTATAATTAGCCTCCCCTATGCACTGATTATAAAGAGAAAGTGACACACACACATATATATATGCGCAATGTTTATATGTATCCAGCGGATATATATTATGATTCCAGCTCTGATAGAAATGGGGTGACCCTCTTACTGCATTGTCACTGAGGTCTTTGAAGATCTTGCTGGCCATATGTAAAAGATCCTCTCTGACAAACAGTCCAGTCTTTTAATTGACTTTCCTGTATAATGTCCATGGGAGAGGTAAGAAGAATGATAGTGCTCAGAGATAATGTGTTAAAGAGGTAAAAAGTCCAAATCTATGATGGATAAAAAAAAAAAAAAACAGCTGTTACTATTTTTTAAGCATTTTCATCATCACTGTCAACACTGAAGGACTGTCTGAATATTGTTTCAAAGGCTTTTCAGATCCTCCAAGGCTAAAAAGATTGTTAGTGCTAAGGGAATGAGAATAGCATCAAATTTAGAAAACATAACAAAAATTTCTTTAAAAATTTAAGATGAGAACCATGGTCCCAGCTGTCAAATCCCACTCAGGCATGAGACGAATGACAGTTTAGGGTGTGTTTTCTTAGTAATAATGACAGCTTTTAAAGATGAAAGGATGAAAACAAGGAAGAATGTCCCAATTGCATCATTGACTACTGTAGGTCAACACACTGTTCCTGAGGTACTTAAAACCAACAAGATTCTGTTGCAACTTTTGACTCTATACAGCATACTTAGATATATAATATTTCTAAAGAGCTGATGTTCTTCCAATAGTTTTGTTTTTTTATACAAAAAATACAAATTTAGTACATATTTAGAAAAGTTAGAGAAATAGCTTTGAAAAGTAAGAATAAAGAGAAGTAGACAGCCCTTTGTCACCTCTGCATGGATGACCAGCCACATCACCAAGTTGGTGTAAATGTTGGACTGTTGATTTTGGACATATATTCATATATTCAGACAGTCCTTGAACAATGGCAGACATAGACCTGCAAATTAAGATGTCGGAAAGGTGTGGGTGTTTCTCAAGTGGAATGGCAATCCACCAAGCACTTCCACAGAAGCATACTTCTTTCAGCTCTGTGAGAATCTACTAATAATGAGGTAAACACTAACATTTTTACAATAACAGTGCCAACACACAAACCTTTGGTGGCTACCATATTTTTAATCAGCTATGGTGTATTCCACATTGGTTATCTAGACATGCTTATCACTCTAAGACATTGCTTTAATAGGATTTACCTGTCTTAAAAATAATTGACACCAAATAGAAAATGCAGGCTGATGGAAATATCTTTAATTTGACTAGTGTTTGGTCATAAACAAAAGCACTGCTTGAAATTTCATCATAACGTTGGTCTTTGACGAGGACAATTGCAAAAAATGCTCATTTAAGACCTCTTTGACCAATATGTTTTGACTAATATGTTTTTTTTCCTTTGAAGACTAAGCCTAAGACTAATTGTAAAATAGCTGCACTGAAACAACAAGGCAGACAAAGAGTAATGATATTAAAAAAGGAGAAAACTGTTCCCAAATATCCCTAGTGAAAGAAGGGGAGTGGGACAGAAAATGGACCGAGGAAAAGTGGAACATGAGGAAAAAGGAGAGGCTGTCAGAATGAAATAAAGAGAGAAGACACTGCAGAGAAGACAGAAACCTGAAAGGTTTCTCCTCTGGTCTGTGTAGTAGGAGCTCACCTAGCTTATGACATTACCACATGGTTTGGCTGTGCAATTACTCTATTGCTGACGTATCTGGCACAGACGAAGAGGTTTCACACTGCAGTGTGAGTTGGTGTGCAGATGTATTGGTTAATAGTAACATGAATCTAAATACAAAGAAATGAGAGGTTCATAATGGAGGGTGGAGTTCAACATCTACACAAAGGAATATGTATTTCTAATGGAAAATTACATTTTGGTATTTAAACTCACTTTTTCTGAATACATAGAAATATTTTTATATTCTCAAAAAATTTAAATTACAGGTTATTTGTGTTTTTGTTTTTGAAGTCATAATAGTCCATCTAATATAAATTAATTTTCTCAAAAACAAAAAAACAAATTAGAATTTATGATGCTGCTGAATTTATGAGCTCCACACTCATGTTGATGTTGGCAGCTCACTGATGTGTTAAAAGCTGTCAAATTACAGGAAGTCTGGATTTGTTTCAGTCCCCGAAATGCTGACCTAATTTTAACATAAAGCTTTCTTTCACAAACATGGTGACCTTTCTTATCTAAAATTCCCTCCTCTGACACCCCCATGAGCTTGTATCATCCCGCAGGTGACTGCAGTCTCAGACTGTTGTATCTGCAGACACCCATCTCTGTCAGACTGCTCTTCCTCGCCTTCTCTTCTGTTCTTATTTCCAACTCTATTACTGTCCTCTTACATCTGGCAACTATTGGAGCACTTTATTCAAACTCTTTGGTGAGTCCTTCAGGCAGGAAAGAACAATGCATTTTGCATACCTTAGTTTGTCATTTTTCTATGTAAACGTAAATGACAATTTTTTGCTGAAGGAAAAATGAGCTCAATACCCTATTGCTGTTGAACTTGAAACTTGTTTTAAAGGTCAGTCTAATTCAAAAGCATATTTTATTCAGTAGACCACTATGAATTAAGTTACTGTTCTTTTCATCATAATACTGAAGTTTATGTCTTTAGGGGTACTGCTAAAAACTTCCACTGAAAGATGCTTATTTGGGGTTCTGAAAAGGCAAATCCATCTAACCCCTGCTCCCCTCTGGGCCTGATGAATCCTACTGCTGTGACCCCGTGGTGTGATTGTACAGTACAGTGTCTCTAC